>NC_067409.1:32544528-33184171 GCF_009764475.1 Pristis pectinata
TTTTGTGTAATTTATGCTGTTTTCCCACTTAAGTTTTAAAACTTGAACATTTTGTGCAGCAGGTTGTAATTTTGCAATTGTAATATTTAAGGTTTGATTTGTTTGGTGTTGTGCAGATGCTGTATAGAGATCTTCCAATTATGACTTTGTTTTAAAAGCTTGGGCAACAGTCTCAATCACCTATATTAGGGTGTTTCTTTGATCAAAGAGGATAAAAATATTGTTGGTAGTATAAAGTTTTCTTAAAATTCACTGTAGGAAAACTTGAATAAACAGAGTTTGTCTCAAAGGAAGCAGGTGCCTCTCTTGTTTGGTAGTATCATGTTATTAACCTGGTGTATTCCTCTCATTATTCCTTTGCTTCTCAGTTGAACAGAGTCTTTATGCTTTCTTAAAACCTTCTAGATACTGACTTTTTTGTGTTGCAGTCGTTCAGAGAAGTGAAAAAGAAAAGGAAGTAAGACACACTGACTGTTTAGTCATGTGCAGCTGAGTGCACAACATGGCTTTTGCTCAAATTACATTGCCTGAGGAGTTGCACTGGGTTCGCTGTCTTCCTCGATCATAAAACTATGTTAAGATTCTTGTAAGTTTTTGACAAAGTCTACTTTGTTTTTTTTCGCAGGATGCTTCATCCGCAGACATCAGGAAAGCTTATCGGAAAATGTCTTTGATCTTGCACCCTGACAAGAACAAAGATGAAAATGCAGAAATTCAATTTAGACAGGTAAGGGAAGCCTTCTAATTCATTTTATTGTACCATTGTTGTATTTTTGATGAAACATTTTCTATACTAGTCTTTTTGTGTTCTCAGTTAGTGGCTATCTATGAAGTTCTGAAGGATGAAGAGAAAAGACAAAGGTATGATTTATTAAGCCCATTAACTGTGTTATTTTTCGAGTTGCTTATCCATAACTCTGAATTGAAAGATAAAAGGCGCGCAAACTTGATTTTACTTTTTCTCCAGGTTGTTTTTTGTTCACTGGTTAAATACGTTCTTGAAATTAGTTTGTCAATAAAACTGCATTTTTTGATTTATGGTGAATAAATGAAGCTGATCTTTGCTATTTAGCTGGCTTTCAATGCGTGTGCACAATACTGTGGTATACTATAAGACACTAATATTATTTTTGTACAACTAAACCCTTATTATTAATTATACTAATTTTCATGTCTGTGTTTTTGAAAGCTTTTGAGCTATGTTCTTTCTTCCCCTGACTCTTGAGCTATAAATCTACCTTATTCTGACATTTCATGGCAGATACAGCATTTATAAACTGCTATATTGAATTAAAGTGGTAAGGTTTTTCTTTAGTAGCAATTGGCAAAATGCAATAATTGTTTTATATCGATTCAGTGTTAAATATTTCTTTACTCCTTTTTGCCTGGATGGAAGTAGCAGTAGTTGGAGGCTGGGCAAACAGAATAATGTAATAGTTAATCCCTTTTTAAGATCTTTGGCATTCACGTGACCCTCTGTAAGCAATATCCCTCATTAAATTTTTAATTTACAAATACATCATTAGTCTTTAACTATGCTAGTCCTTCCTACAAATTAGTAACTTGTGAGTTAAGGATGTGTGGAAAATGGTTGAGATTGTTCATGTAATTGGGGACAGGTTGGTAGAATTTTTTTTTTTGCAGATGGTAAGTCCAGGCCCATTTTCTCATTATGTTTCAGTGAATAAGGTCCTCCTCCATGGACTTTCCCCAGTGTACAACAACATCCTCCAACGATAAAGATTTGCAGATCCTGGAAAAATTGACCAACTTGTATTTTAGGAGCCACCTCTCTCTCTCAGGTAGAAATAATGAAATTCATTATCACCTTCATTGCACCAGCATATCCTTTGGCTATATGAAGGAAAGAGGGTTATAACTTAAATAGAGATCAAGACCTCAAATCTGGCATGAAGTTCATGGTCTACTGGGTAGTAGTAATTTCTGCCTTACAGTACATTTCTGAAATGAGGTCTGCCATAGAAGGCACCTCAAAGCTCCAGAGAGGTAACACTAACGTTGTCTCCACAAAATCCTCCTCAGCCATTGGCATCCTCTCCTAGGCCAATTATTGAGGCCCTAATTACCCTCAGTTGACTTCTAGTTCACATGCTGAAACACCTTTTGAAAAGGGAGCACTATTCCAAGCTCCATAGCAAGGGATCACTAAGGTGAGCAGAGGAAAATATTCAAGAGTGTTGCCAAATTCTTCTTGAAAAATTGTAACATCAGCAATTCCAGTGAGTCATTGGTCCAAGACCACTCAAGATGAAGGGCACTCGGAATGGCATTGAGAATCTCAAGGCTATTTATCAGGAACACACAAGCTCAGAAGCAGTGGAGTGAGCACACTACTTCCCAAAGTACTCAGTCACCCAACCCATCTGCGGTGGAGTCTGCAGGTCCTACATTTTCCTCATCAGCCGCCTCAAAATTCTTAGAACTGTAGTACAAGCAAGTCATCCTTTATCCCGAAGTACTACTTAAGAAGACAACTTCATACAATTGTGTTCCAGTGGATATTAGTGGTTTTGTAATGCAGCTTGTTTAGGTCAGATTACATGAGCTGGTTTTAAATGTTTATATTGATGAATTGTAGACACAGACTGAAGATGCTGGAAACCTGGAGCAACACACAAAGGAGCTGGAGGAACTCAGCAGGTCAGGCAGTGTTTATGGAGGGAAATGGACAGACGACATTTCGGGTCAAGATCCTTCATCTGGATTGGACCCTTCATCAGTCCAGATAAGGGGTCTTGACCTAAAAGGTCAACTGTCCATTTCCCTCCATAGATGCTACCTGACCCGCTGAGTTCCTTCAGCTCCTTTGTGTGTTGCTCTAATCCTGGTGTAGATTTGTAATCTGTTCAGTTCTGCAGATCTCACAGAGTAAGGGAATCCTGGAAACTGGAAAGATTGCACCTTTTGTTGCTTCATCTAACAACACAGGAGGAGCCATTTGGCCCAACAGGTCTATGCCGACTCCTAGGGGAGCGGTCCTATTAGTTCCATTGCCCTCGTTTGTATTTCCTTGTACACATATAACATATTCTCTCTCAAATGCTCTCATCAACTTCTCTTTGCTCATCAAGCTATACTAAAGGGTAATTTCCCAGTTAATCCACCACCTTGTCTTTGGGATTTGGGAGGAAATCCACACAGCCAATGAAGGGAACATGCCAGCTTTATACAGATAGCACCCGAGCTCAGGATTGAACTCTGTACTGTGGAAACTCTAGCTTTGAAAAGTCAGTATAAAGTGTGATTAATGCTGCCTGACTTTAGCCATTACCATATATACCTTTTTTAATGCTCAAATTTGGGTAACAACTATGGGGGAAAAAAGCACCTGTTCTATTAAAGCTATCACATTTAGAAATGGGCAACCTTGCACTTCTACTCAACAGCACCTTTCCCACCCCACCTCCCCCGTCTGCCCCATCTTCCCAAATGCTGATAAAACTCAATAATAAAGCCTCATGCAAAGGAAAACTCTGAATACAATTCATGAAAAGCAACATTTGGAAATTCGTCTCCTTTCAATTTTCTTAAATGCAACCTGGGTAAGCCCCAGGAAATCAGAGTAACTTGGGAGTTTTCCTGATCCCAGCTATCTTTTTCTTGACTCGTTCATGGGATACAGCCACTGGAAGTAAGGCTAGTATTTGCTGTATATCTCTTATTGTACTCTGAGCTGAGTGGCTTCATAGGTCATTTCGGGGAACAGTTGGGAATCAATTACATTGATGGGTCTGGATAAATATAGCAGATTTCCTTCCTTGAAAGGCTATTAACAAATCACATGAGCATTTACAACTATCCAGTGGTTTCATGGACACCATTATTGATATCAATTTTCTAATTCACATTTTATTTAATTCCTTGAGTTTAATTTCTAGCAGTCATCGTGTGATTTGAAATTTGGGATATAAACCATAAAATGCCTTATGAGCAAAATGTACAGCTTCATTTTTAGGTCTTAAGGAATCCATACTTACTGAAAGCTAACCATAATCCATTGCAAAGGTTCATTTACTATCAGTAAATAATTACTTTGCATTTGCCCATTTTGTAATATATTTTGGTTGTTCCTTGGTTCTCTCATCTGTCCTCCTTAAATAACCTACCGAATTGGATAGAATGTTCTTTCCATTTCAAGTATGGCAGCAATGTGAACAATTTGCATATCCCTCATGTAGAGAGATATCTGAGAATCTTGCTTTATAAATTGATTCCGTTTTGATTTTTAAAATTTATTCCATTTTACATAAGTTAATTATTTTTTAGCAATTTCAATAACTTTCTAAAGTATTCTAGGTAGAATTTATGCTTTGTATTATTCTAGTATGAGGTAACAGTATTGTAGGTTGTTTTAAGCACTGCATAATACTGATAGATTAAACTGAATTTAAAAGGACTGTTCTCTTTTAGTATCTAAAGACAAGATTAAAAAGGGGGAAAAATAAGCTGAGAAGAGCTTTTCGTTACAACAGAAATTTGTATTCCATCACCAGGAGGCAGTGTGTAATATAAAATTGACAGCAACACCAAAGGGCTATGACATGAATTTGAGTCATCACTTTGCAAAGTATGTGCTTGATATGCATGTTAATGAAGTATTCAATACTTCTGCTTCAAACACATTTTTGCTTATTCTGACTATGTAGTGTTTGTGTAGAAAACTCTTCCAACTAATTTTTAAATTCATGCTGCAATAAACTTTTCTCTCCCAATCGTGTCATGACATTTTATATGAAGAACAGTTTCACACATTTAAACACTAGATTTTGCTAAAGTGAGGCATCTTGCATTGTGCAGTGTTAGATATGTTCAGTCATGTCATATTTACAGGTTTTAATTTTTTCTTCTATGAAGTTGCTGGAAGTGCACCCATAATCACAGAGCAAGGGCAATAGGGATCTGGAATCATAGCATAAACTAAACAAAATTGCCAGAAGACTGGAGGGTGGCTGTAGTTGTGCCTTTATTTAAGAAGGGCTGCAAAGAAAAACCTAGGAATAATAGCCCAGTAAGCCTCACACATGTGCAGTAGGTAAGTTACAAGTGGGAATTCTGAGGGATAAGCCGTACAAGCATTTGGAAAGATGGGTTGATTAGGGATAGCCTATACGGCTTTGTGCGTGGGAGATCATGTCTCATGAATTTGAATATTTTGAAGAAATAACTAAGAAGGTTGATTAGGGCAATAGACATAGTGTATATGGACTTTAGTAAGGCCTCTGGTAAGGTTCTGTATGGTAGGCTGCGATGGAAAGTTAGATCGCATGGGACTCGGGGAGAGCTAGCTAATTGGATACACAATTGGATTGATGGTAGGAAGCAGAAGGTGATGATGGAAGGTTATTTTTTGGACTGGAGGCCCGTGACTAGTGGTCATCTATATAAATGATTTGGATAAGAATGTACAAGGCATTGTTAGTAAGTTTCCAGATGACACTAAAGTAGGTGGTGTCATTGACAGTGAAGATGGTTATTGGGATTTACAGATCTTGATCAGCTGGGTAAATGAGCCAAGGAATGGCAAATGGAGTTTAATTCAGATGTGTGAGGTGTTGCATTTTGGGAAGACAGTCACAGTCAATGGTAAGGCCCTCGGGAGTGCTGTAGAACTCTGGGATCTAGGAGTACAAGTACATGGTTCCTTGAAAGTGGTGTTACAGGTAGACAGGATGGTGAAGAAGGCCTTTGGCATGTTGGCCTTCATCATTCAGGGTATTGAGTATGGAAGTTGGAATGTTATGTTGTACAAGATATTGGTGAGGCCACATTTGGAATATTCTGTTCAGTTTTGGTCACCCTGCTATAGGAAAGATGTCATTAAGCTCGTAAGAGTGCAGAGGAGATTTACAAGGATGTTGCCTGGACTCTAGGGATTGAGTTATGGAGGGAGGTCGAGCAGTTTGGGACTGTTTTCCTTGGAATGTAGGAGAATGAGGGGCAATCTTAGAGGTGTACAAAATCATGAGGGGCAGAGATAAGGTCACTGCGTTCGGTCTTTTTCCCAGGGTTGGGGAATCATGAACTAGAGGGCATAGGTTTAAGGTGAGAGGGGAAAGATTTAATAGGAACCTGAGGAGCAACTTTTTCACCCAGAGAGTGGTCAGTATATGGAATGAGCTGCCAGAAGAAGTGGTTGAGGCAGGTATAATAACAACATTTAAAAGGTACTTGGACAGGTACATGAATAGGGAAAGTTTAAAAGGATATGGGCCAAACAGGGGCAAATGGGACTAGCTTAGATGGGAATCTTAGTCTGTGCTCTATGACTGTATAAAATGATTAACATGATTTAGGATTTGGTAAGTGAATAGTGGTGAGGCTGAATATGATACCAAATAAGATGCTGAAAGTGGAGAATAAAGGTGTCAACAAAGAGTAACAGAACAATCTAAAAAAGAAAAAAAACACATCTTTAAAGTTCCCAAAACAACTTGCATCCCGAAGGAATGAGATCTTAAAAACTTTTACAAGAGATTTGATTAGTTGTCATTAAAAAGAGTACTGCAGTTGGTCACTAATTTTCTGTAGTGGCAAATTCAGTAACCATGAAGATAATGAGGTGTTTTATTAATATTATATAGGGCTATGGTGTGACCACACCTGGATTATTGTGTATAATTTTTGTTTCCTTACCCAGAAGGAATATACTTTTAGAGGAAGCACAGCAAAGGTTCACCAGACTGGTTCTTTGGATGGCGAATTGTCATTTGAGGTGTAATTGAGCAGGCTAAGCCACTCTTGCAAGTTAGAAGAATGAATCACAAGTTTCTTATTAGGTCTTGAGAGGCTAGATGCAGGGAGAAAGTTACCTCCCTATTCTTAAACTCCAACTCCATTCCAGTAAAGGCCAACATGCCATTTGTGGCTTAGCTACTTGTTGGACCTGCCTGCTAACTTGTGATTCATACAATAGAATATCTAGATCCCTCTGAACTTCATTCATTTGCAGTCTCTCCATTTAGATAATCTGCATTTTGATTCCTCTTATTGAATGGCATGATCCCACACTTCCTCTCATTCAACTCCATTTGCCAGGATTTCACTCAATCACTGAATCTATCTTTGTCACATTGCATATCACAGTGTCATGATCACAACATGCCCTTCCACCTACTTTTGTATTGTCAGCAAATTTGAAAACCTTACATTTTGTTCCCTCCAGGTCATTAATAATTGAGGGCCAAGAACTGATCCCTTGGGTACTACACCAGTTACATCCCTCCAGTCTGAAAAGGACTCATTTTATTCCAACCCTTTGTTTTCTATCTGGCAGCAAGTTTTCATTGCATGCTTTTGTACTTTCTCTAATACCTTGGGCTCTTAATTTATGTACCAGCCTCTTTTATGTGGCACCTTGTCAAAGAATTTGTGCAAATTTGTCAAACATGATTTACCTTTAATTAAACCATGTTGACTAGGTTTGATTATATTCATCTTTCATAAATGATTAACTATTTCCTCTTTTGATTATTGATTCTTGTATCTTGCCAACAATAGATGTTAAACTAATTGGTCTATAGTTTCCTGCCTTCTGTCTTCCTTTTTTGAACAAGGGTGTCATATTGGCTAATTTCCAATATTCTGATATCCTTCTGGAATTTCCTGAGTTTTGAAAAATTTCAATCATTGGGTGTACTATTTCTGTAGTAATTTCCTTTAAAACACTTGGCTGCAGGTCATTGGATCCTGATGACTTGTCCACCTTTAGCCCTGTGAAATTCTCTAATACTTTATCACTTGTGATTGGGATTTTTACCTGTTTTTTTTAAAGTTAGCCCATCTCTTATCTTGGGTATATTTGCAGTTTCCACCATGGTGAAGAAACATGGATTTAATGTATCTGCTATGTCCTTGGAGTTTAGAGGTGAGGGGTGACCTTATTCAAACCTATGCTAAAAGAGCAGGAAATTACATGGCCACTAATTGAACCATCTATCACAAGAAATGTTAGAAACTATTATTACAGGTGTAATAACAGGGCCCTTTGAAAACTTCAAGGTAATCAGGCAAAGTTAACATGGTTTAATTATTCAAGTTCTTTGAAGAAATAACACATGTTGTGGATAAGGGAATACCAGTGGATGTACTATACTGATATTCAGGAGGCATTTGATAAGATACCACATCAAAAGTTATTGAGGAAAATAAAAGCTCACATGTAGGAGCTAACATATTGGCATGACTAAAATATTATCTGGCTAACAGGAAACAGTGGGCATAAATGAGTCTTTTCCCGGTTGGCAAGCTGCGACCCAATTTCTTCCAATTTATTTAGCTGACTTATTTGAAGACACTGAAGGTATGATTGCTGATGACAAAAAAGATAAATAGGTAGAAAAATTGTGAAGAGGACATATCGAGGCTACAGAGGGATATATACAGGTTAGGAAAGTGGGCAAAGATCTGGCAGCTGGGATATAAAGTAGGGAAATGTGAAATTGTCCATTTTGGAAGGGAGAAGAAAAGCATGTTAACTAATTTTATAGAATTGTCCCCTCTAGTAAATATTGCCTCTTGCCATAATGTTTCACAGTATTGAAGTTCCTCACTACCTTTCTACTCATTTCCCTGTTTCTCCTTGAGGTATATTACTTAGCTCACAGTTCACTATGCCTCCAAGTTTTGTGTCATCTGGAATTTAGCCCTGTGAAATTCACTACATTACTACGTAGTTGGAATACCAATGATGTTAATATTTACCATTGGGGAAACTCCACTATACCCTTCCGGTCTGGTGGGGTGGGGGGTGGCAGGGGGTACTTTAACTGCTGCTGTTTCTAGTTAACTTGTAATCCATGTTATTATTACCCCTTTTTAATCCAATCCTAATGACACACCCCTATTTGGAAGAATTTTATCAAATGCTTTTTGGAAGTCATTTACCACATCAAAAGAGTTTTCCCCATTAAACGCTTCTCTTTCCTCCCACCCCCCCCCCCCCCAAACAGTTACTGAATCAATAAATTATGTATAATTTGCCTTGAACAAATCCATGCTGGCTTTCTCAAATCAATCAATGCTTGTTAAAATAACTGCTATTTCTGTCCCTGATTATTATTATCTAGCGCTTTCTCCATTAGTAGTGTTAACCAACTGTGGAGGTTACAGTGAGATAAGCTATAATTTTACTGAAATGACCCACTCCTTTTGTACCCTTGTTCGTTTGTATAAATGTTCACTGTTTTCTTGGTATTTTCTCCTCTCTGATACTTGCTCTGCATGGGTTGGCTCATTTCCAGAACCACCTTCCAAAATGGATAATTTTGGTCAGGAGTGTATTGATGAAGTTGGTTCTCAACATTGTTTGTAATGCTCCTTCACTTTGAGTCGTTGTGAGCCAGGGATTCCTAGGATTCTGGGGATGTTGCATTTCTTCAAGGAGGCTTTGAGCACTGCCTTGAATCTTCCCCCTGTACACCTGGTAATCTCTTTCCATGATAGCTTGAAATAAAGTATTTTAAGAGTCTATGTCAAGCCTATGAATGATGTGGTTTGCCTAATGTAGTTGACTGAGCCTAACTTTGGGCCACAATGGAGTCAGTGTTATACAGTACAGAAATGGGCCTTTTGGTCCACCACGTCCATGCTGACCATTTTGCCCGTCTACACTAATCCTATTTGCCTACCAATCTCATTTTGTCCATCTGCACTAATCCCATTTGCACACTAATCCCATTTTGCCCACATTAGGACTGTCTCCTTCTCTGCCTTGCCTATTTAAGTGTCTGTCTAAATGCCTCTTAAATGTAGTAATAGTGTCTGATTCCACTACTACCATCTCCGGTAGCATGTTCCAGATATCAACCACTCTTGATGTGCATATATTTTTTAAAAAGAAGGCTTACCTCTATGATTCCCTTAAAAGCTCCTTACTCTCACCTTAAACCTATACCCTCTTTTTGATACTGCTACCATGGGGAAAAGATTTTACTATCTACCCTACCTATGCCTCTCATAATCTTATTACGTTTATCAGGTCACCCCTCGACCTCCTTTGCTGCAGGGAAAACAAACCCAGCCTTTTCAATCTCTCGCTATAACTAAAGTGCAATCACATCCTTTCAATAGTGTAGTGACCAGAACTGCACGCAATCAAGTGCTGCCGAACCAGTGTTTCGTAAAATTGCAACATAATGTTCCAATTCTTGTACTTTATGCCCTGACCTATGAGGACAAGCATGCTATATGCTGCCTTCTACACACTATTGACCTATGTTGTCACTTTCAGGGAACTATGGACTTGGACCCCTTGTCTCTCTGTTCATCAACATTCCTTAGGGCACAACCATTTATTGTATATATCCTAGTCTTATTTGACTTCCCAAAATGCATCACGCCTCACCTTGTTGGGATTAAATTTCATCTGCCAGTGCTCTGTCCAATTTTCCATCTGATCTATATCCTGTTGTAGCTTTAGCCTTGCTTTCCCAAAACCACCAATTTTTGTGTCACCTGCAAGCATACTAATCATAGCTACTATATTCACATCCAAGTCATTTAATATATATCACAAGTCACAAAAGTCCCAGCATCAATTCCTGTGGTATTACCAGTAGTCTCAGATTTCCAGTCAGAAAATCATACTTCCACCACTTCCCCCTGCCTCCTGTCACCAAGCCAGTCTCCCCACCTGCCACACTGCTTTTGAATTTCCCACCCCTCTGCCAAATTACTTAGTGTGAGCGAACTTCTCTGCAGGGATATAGGTCCCCTTCTGGTTTAAGTGTAACCTGTCCTCCTTGTACAGGCCCTATCTGCCCCAAAGATGCAAGTAGCTGATCCCCAATGATGCAAGTACCTAATGCCCTTCCTCCTGTATCAGCTCTGCAGCCATGCGTTCATCTGTCCTCCTCCTGTTTTTACCCTCACTGACATAAGACATGGAGTAATCCCGAGATTACGACCCTACAGATCCTGCTTTTTAACTTTAGGCTTGACTCCATGAATTCACTCTGGGGGACTTCATCCATCTTTCTACTTATGCTGTTAGGGCCAACACATACTACAGTCTCTGCCTGTTCTCCCTTCCCTTTCGGAATGTTGTGTACCCGCTCCGAGACATCCCTGATCCTGGCTCCAGGGCTAGTGATTATGGCCTTGGAGAGATCATTGTTGGTTTGCCTATTCTTCCTATGAATTTGGAGGATCTTAAAGAGCCACATGGTGAAAATTTAAAAAAAACCTGCAGATGATGCAGGAAATCTGAAACAAAATATGTTGAAATACTGAGTCAGGCAGCATCTTTGGAAAGAGAAACAGTTAACATTTCAGGTGCGAGAACCTTCTCCAGAACTTCGTTGGATGTTGTTAATATTTTTCTCAGTGTCTTGAGATGCCTGCTGGAGGTAGTCAAGATCTCAAAAGCATCTAGAAGACAGGGATCATTGCTGCCCGGCAGACGATGAGTTTTGTGAAAGCAATGGTGAATTTCATCAATGTTGGCCTCCACCAAGTGGTGGGTCCTAAGAAGTGGTTCACTTTTTCTAGGGGCTTGCTGTGAGCCTTTATAGTCAGAGGGCAATGTGGTGCAGTGGGGGCAGATTGGTAGAGGGCCATTGTCTTGTAAGTGTTGAATGTAAGACCTATCCTTGTGCTTCAGTAACTGAGTCAACAATGTCGTGGAGCTCAGCTTCCAAACCTGTGCAAATGTAAGCATTCTCTGCACACTGCAGTGTGACCACCGAGGTTTTGGTGACCTTGGTTTTGCAATGTAGTCATTGTAGGTTAACAAGAATCCCATTAGTTCGGTAGTTTAGCTCCAGACCTACAAGTCTGCTGTTGAAGATGAGGGCAACATAGGAAGGGAGTGATCACTTTGGGATTGTACTATAGGCACACTAGTGGTCAGTGGGAAATGGAGGAACAAATTTGTAGGGAGATGGCTGTAGGAATAAAAAGGGTGTATTACTAGACTGTTTTAACTTCCTCAATATTGATTGGGACTGCCACAGTGCTAAGGGCAGAATATGAGTGTGTCAATTAAAATTTTCAAGCAATATGTAGATGGCTCTACTGGGAGCGGTGGGGGGGGGGGGGGGCGGGCAACGTTTGACCTCTTGGGAAATGAGGCTGGGCAAGTGACTCAAGTGTCTTTGGGGGAGCACTTTGGGACCAGTGACCATAATTCTATTGAAGTAGTTATGGAAAAAGAGATGACTGACTGAACCCTAAGTTAAAGTCCTAAACTGGGGCAATTTGATGGCATTAGACATGGACTTGTAAAGGTTGATTGGGAGAGGCTGTAAGCAGATAAATGGACATCTGGCAACTGTGAGATAGGGAGAGTTAAATGTGAGATAGGGAGAGTTCAGGGCTATCATGTTCTAGTTAGATTGAAGGGCAAGGCTGGCAGGATTAAGAATCCCTGCTGATAAGGGACATTGAGGCTATGGTCAGGAAAAAGGAAGCATCTCAGGCACAGGCAGCTGGGATCAAGCAAGTACCTTAAGTATAAGGGATGTAGGAGTACACTTAAGAAGGAGGACATGAGATATCCTTGGCAGATAAGATAAAGGAGAGTGTTAAGGATCTCTATAAGTATAGTAAGAGCAAAAGGGTAACTAGGGAAAGAATAGGCCTGCTTAAGGATCTGTGTGGTCATTTATGTGTGGAGCCATGAGAGATGGATGAGGTCTTAAATATTTCTCATCTGTATTTACTGTGGAAAAGCTCATGGAAGCTAGGGAATTTAGGGAAGAGAACAGTGACGACCTGATGATGCAAGGTGGCGCTGGAGTATGGCAACACGTTGCAAGCTGCTCTCTACAGATCTACTCATTACCTTTTACTGTAATTTTTCTGTGACACTTTACTCTGTTTTTACCTTTACTACATTAATGCACTCTGTACTGACTCAATGTAACTGCACTGTGTAATGAATTGACCTGTACGATCGGTTTGTAAGACAAGCTTTTCACTGTCCCTTGGTACAAGTGACAATAATATACCAATACCAATATTACGAAAGAGGAGGTGTTGGCAGTCTTGCAAGGAAAGAAATTGCTGGGGCCCTGGCAGAGATTTTTGTATTTTCCTTGGCTATGGTTGAGGTACCAGAAGACTGGAAGGTGACTGACATTGTACCTTTATTAAAAAGGGCTGCAAAGACAAGCCAGGGATGTACAGGCTGGTTAGCCTCAAATCAATGATGCACAATTTACTGGAGGGGATTCTGAGAGATGGGATCTATCTGCATTTGGAAAGACCAGGCTTGATCAGGGATAGCCAGCATGGCTTTGTGCATGGGAAATCTTATCTCACACATTTAATTGAATTTTTTTGAAGAGGAGCCAAGAGAATTGATGAGGGTGGGGCAGTAGACATTGTCTACATGGACTGTAGTAATGCCCTTGACAAGGTCTCGCATGGTAGACTGTTCCAGAAGGTGAGATCATATGGGATCCAGGGTGAGCTAGCCAATTGGATACAAAATTGGCTTGATGGAAGGTGTCAGAGGGTAATAGTGGAGGGTTGTTTTTCAGATTAAAGGTTTGTGACCTGTGTGTTGCAGGGATTGGTCCCCTGATGTTGGTTATGTATATTAATGATTTTGATGAGAATGTAGGTGGCGTAATTAGTAAGCTTGTGGATGATTCCAAAATTGATGGTATAGTGGACAATGAAGAAGGTTATCTAAGGTTACAACAGGATCTGGGAAAGTGGACAAAGGAATGGCAGAAGGAATTTAACTTGTGTAAATGCAGATTGATGCACTTTAGGAAGTTAAACCAGGGCAGGACTTGCATAGTAAATGACTGGGCCCTGGAGAGTGTTATAGAACAAAGAGATTGAGGGGTACAACTGCATAGTTCCCTGTAAGTGGAGACATAGGTCGACAAAGTGGTAAAGAAGGCATATCACATATTCATCAGATGGTTCACCGAGCACGAGAGTTGGGACGTCATGTTACAGCTGTACAGGTTGTCAGAGAGACTGCATCTGGAATATTGTGTGTAGTTCTGATTGTCATGCTATAAGAATGATGTGATGAAGTAAGTGAGACTATAGAAAAGACTCAAAAGATGTTTTTGGGACTGGAGGGCTTGGGTTTTGAGGAGAAACTGGATCGGCTGGGACTACTTTCCTGTAGAGAAAGAGGCTGAAAGATGACCTTAGAGGTTTATAAAATCATGAGGGGCATAGATAAGATGGATGGTTACAGTCTTTTACCCAGAGTAGGGAAGTCTAAAACTAGAAGGCATAGGTTTAAGGTGAGAGGGGAATGATTTAAAGGAGACCTGAGGGGCAAGTTTTTCCACACAGAGGGTGGTGGGTATATGGAATGAGCTGCCAGAAGAAGTAGTAGAATCGGATACAATTACATTGTTTAAGAGACACTTGGACAAGTTGATGGATAGGAAAGGTTTAAAGGGATATGAGGCAAATGGAACTAGCTCAGGAAGACACCTTGGTCAGCATGAACAAATTGAGCTGAAGGGCCTGTTTCTGTGCTGTATAACTCTATGATTCAATGATTGTGGTGAGAATGGTTGAGAAAAGTGTTGGGGCAATATTGCAGCCTTGTTAACACTGGCATTCAATGAGATCCACTCTTTTGTAGACTTGTTGGTTAGTTTCACGGCTTGCTGTTGTCGAGTAGACATCAGATGGGGACTAGTTTCTGTAAGCAGCCAAATTTGAGAGAGGTATTCTAGAGTCCCTCCTAAATGATTTAGTCAAAGGCTGTAGTGAGTTTGAAGTAGGTTGTGTTTCATGGCTGGAGTTGCTCCTTGCATTTTCCTTGGAGTTCTTCAGTAAGCCGCATGAGGCAAGAACCAGTGAGTGGTTTGGTGTGTAGCTGGAACCAAGGGTTGGGAATGTGGTTGGGTACACAGCCAAGTTCAGGAACTTGGTTAGGTGTGCATCCGGAACCAGAAACATATTTAGGTGTGCAGCCTGTGGCAGGTGCCGGGAATGTGGTTAATGTGTGGCTGCAGACAGGGACTGATAATAAGGGTGAGTATGTGGTGGGATTTGAAAGTTGTAGACTGAAACCTGTAAAGGATCAGAAAGAGGTAGTAGGCAAGAACTCCTGTACCTGTGTGTGCATATTTTTTTTTTAAAAAGTGGGTACCATGGAATTGATGACAATTAATTGTTCTTGCCAGTTTAAATGGTATTTGTGCCAACTAAGTATAGTACATGAGGGCTATTAGTCTTTCCATTTATTGTGACAGCTAGCTCTGGACATTACATTCCAATAAAATTTGTTTTGTTCAGTGATCCCTTCTAGTGGAAATGAAAGCTAAATTATGCTTACTCACTCCTCCTGTCTTATCTCTAGTAGTTTTACTTGACAGCTTCACCAATGTCCTCCAATGGAATCTTTATTTGCTTTCATCTACACGACTTGAGACCCAACATATGGTTGACTCTTGACTGCCCTCTATAATGGCCTAGTAATTTGCTTAATCCAATGGTCCAAGTACAACTTTGAAAATGCAGCGAATATACATTAATGAAAGAAGTTATTAATGTGGGCCGCATAAACAATTAACACTGAGGATGCAAACACAAGAAGAGTCTTATTTTGTGTATGTACTTTGTGGTTGGTCAGCTATATCTGCAGGGCATTGTCTTGCAACTGTCCCATAATAGTAGAATTTTAATAGTCAAATTGACCTTGAACAAGGTTATGGACCATCTGGTCATGATACTTTTTGCCTTAAATTTTTCAGAATTGGATTTAGAAACAGAAACAACTTTGTCTCTTTTACAGTTATGGACAAATGTATAAATAGAGGACTACCCTCTTGATGATGCATGGGCTTAGCCAGGTTATGTACTCATTTTAACATGTGCTCATTAATTAGGCATCTCGTGTTATCAAATACTAATGCACATGTTGCCATTCACTGAAGTGTCTTATTTGTGCTTCTGTTTGAGTTAAGATTATACTGTATTTTAACATATTCCAAGTGCACAGCAAATGGAGCTGTATCTAGTATGTTCCTCTTTTTGACATAATGCTTGTAATGTTGCAGAATAAAATGAGGAACAATAAACAGAATGCTGGGATAACTTGGTGGGTCAAACAATATATGTGGAGGCAAAAGGTATAAGTTATCATTTCAAGTTGACCCGAAATGTCAACTTGCACCTCTTGCCTCCACATATGCTGCTTGACCCACTGAATTCATCCAGTATTCTCTTGTTCCAGATTCCAACATCTGCAGTCTCATTTGTCTTAAGAATAAAATGAGAATTGAATTGTTCCCTAGTGTGTGTGTGTGAGACATGTGCTGTTGAAGCAATTTTGTTTTTATAAAATGCAAATGACAAAATACATCTTAAAAGCAAAATTTTAGTGTAACTAGTATTGTTAATGGCATAGAATAACTAATTTTTGGTTCAAAGAGAAGCGGTAGAGCAACTTCTGACAATTTTTATTGCATGAAGTTCCATTCCACAGATGGTGGTATATAGAGTAACTTTTTAATATGTGGCAAATACAAGAATTAAGAAGTTATGACGAACTGTAAAATGGATTTGAAAGAAGGGAGGTTTTTAAATGTATGAATTTTTTTGCAACTATTTCACGTTTAGCTTGCATTATATTTGTTTATTGCAGGTATAATGAGGTTTTGGAAAAGGGATTGCCAGATTGGCGACAGCCTGTTTTCTACTATCGGAGAGTGAGGAAGATGAGTAATGTGGAACTTTCATTGCTGCTTTTCATTATTCTGACTGTGGGCCATTATGCTGTGGTTTGGTCAATTTACTTTGAGAAACAATTGGTAAGTTGATGTCAATACAAAACATATCATGGTGTTATTGTAAAAGTTAAAACATTTTTATTCAGTGTTAATAATCTGAAAATAGTAGGTCAGTATCTGTGAAGCTTTACCCAACAAGTTCGGGATATTTTCCCATTGTGAGAGGTCCATACAGAAGGTTAATGTGTTAATAATGTTGAACAATATATAGAATGTTACAATTGATGAATATTTTTAAGGTTTCCTTCAGCATTTTGTATGCCATTGAATTCTAACAATTTTTAATAGGAATATATGTGTATTTAGAGGGATCTAAGAGTCACTTGGGTACCTCAACGTACCACCGCATCTAGTATCTCATCATTTTTTTTAAGAATAAAATCCTGCTTTTCTGATTTTCTTATTGGAGTGGGTAACAATGACCAGGCCCAACAAGAGATTAAAACCTGACTCAACCACAGCCAATATGAACTTGCAAAGAGCCTGAGTATTGTTTTCCATACCTGACCCATTCTGACCATGACTGTAAAAAAAAAATAACAGTCGCAGATATGCTATTGATTTGTTTGAAGAAGGATGATCAATAGTGATCAGTGACAGAGGACTTCTACAATAGTAGTAACAAATCATCTTTGCTTGGACAAGATGTTGTAAATTTAGTCAAAAAGGATGCATATGTGAGGTTTAGGAAGCTGAAATTGGATAGGGCCCTTGAGAAATATAAAGGAAGCAGGAAAAGACTTGAACAGGGAATCAGGAGGGCTAAAAGGGGCCATGTATTGTCCTTGGCTAGTAGGATGGAGGAGAATAACCCTAACCCTAACTGTTCTCCCACTGAAAGGTCAGTCACCTGGCCAGGCTCATTACCCAACACCAGGTCCAGTATGGCCCCTCTCCTTGTTGGACTATGCACATATTGATTTAAGAAACCCTCCTGGATGCACCTAACAAATCCTGCCCCCTCTAAACCTCTTGCGGTAAGGAGGTCCCAGTCTATATTAGGGAAGTGGTGAGTATTGCTCTGTAGGTTATCAGGTCTGGAGGAATTTTTAATTCCACTAATTCTTAAGATATTTTTGTATTTTCTCCCCACAAGTTCTTAATTTTTGGCCCCCCCATTTTTTTCTGGGAGGGACTTTTACCTATTAAGTATTTACTTAATCTCTCTGTTTTGTTTTCCAATTAATGATTACTTTCTCTACTTTTTTTTAAAGGAGACTTTTCTTTTGATTGCTTCAGTGTTACATACCAACAGAAGATTTTTCAATTCATTTTTATTTGTCTGTCACTGGATTACTTTATTTCTGCTCATTACTCTTTGTGGAATTTTAAAACCCTCCTGATTCTTTAGTTACAACTACTTTTGGAAATTTTTCTGGTACTACAGTTTTTATTTATATTGTAATTAAAGTTTGTTCCTCTCAATTATAACATTCAACTGGCATCAAAATGTTTACTTGCCTGTTTTCCCCTCCCTCCTTTCTAACTCTTACTGCTTGTGTTGAATGAGAAAGGGTTTGAGGAGATTCTTTTAAATCTAAAAAGTGTCAGAAGAGGAAACATCTGTTGATTTGAGTATACATACTAATGATTCCTGAAGTTGTAGTCCACTGATCCAGTGTACATTTTAAAATTTGTGTAACACTAAAGGAAGAGTCATTTTTTATAAATATTTCAGTTTTAAGGAGTTTTTAACATCAAAATAGTTGCACACTATTTCTGCAAAGTGTTCCAGCTTCATGGTAAAATATGCAATGCAATTGCCGATTAATAGAGGTGCATGATATAAACACTTTTCACTGATACACGAGCAAGACACTTTTTCACTATGTTGAAGTAGTATAAACATGCTATGTGCTAGACCATATCACTGCCAAAACAGTATGACTAAAGCCATTGTATCCAGTATATAAACATAATTAAAGTCCTTTTGGATAATTTTTTACGGCTCAATTGTTTCTCATAAGTTAATATGCAGCGTTCTTGACTGACAGTTCATCTATTTTTCACAACTATATGGGACATTTTCGTATATTAGGAGCACTGAGAGAGTAACTAATTTCTTTTAAAGAAGTGCTTAGTTGTAATTGGAAAAACTGTGGTCCCTCTGGGTAGCCATTGATGCCCAAATGAAGACAAATCTGTTGGTGTTCTAAAGATTGTCTAATGGTATTGGAGCATCACGCATATATAATAACTTAATTGGTGGTGCTGTATGTAGCATCAGTCAGTTCCTGAATATAGATGTAACTTTAATTCAATTAGTAATGGAACAGTTTCACTTAAGCTGTTTTTAATTGTGGTAACTCTTTTTGATGCTTGGTGTTGGATAAATTTTAACTGAGAAGTTTTGAATGAATAGTCGATGTGTACCCCCAGAACTATTTATCTTTGTCACCCCGTGGATTATTTTCGTCTTCTCTTGCTAATAAAAAAAACATATTAATCATCTTCACAGCTGCAAAATTACAACTTTACACCCTTTTACGAACATGATTTGATCTTTTACTATTATTTTGTTAATGCTGGTGACTCTTGAAACTGAACAAACAGTAGTGGAGGTGGTTGTGGTGGGTTTGAGGAAACTGAGCTGAATAATTTTAACTTGTGGCTGACTTTGCTATGGAAGTGCACATTGTTATCAGAGTTGGTCCTTCATTTATAATTGTGAACTGAATTTGATATTATAGCAACAAAATATTGTTAAATTTTCTTCAGTGCAAAGTCTCATGTATTTGCAAAGAAGTTGTTGACATTTTTATTCAGATTTCATTAAGAAGTAGTCTGCAAATAACTAATTTTGGCAGTCACTTTTCTTGTTTTTCTTTACTTTCAGGATGACCTTCTAAGCAAAAAGAAGCGAGAGAAAAAGAAAAAAACAAGTGGTAAGACAGATGAAGGGAAAGCTGGTGTTCCTGAGAAAAATGAGAGGTAACTAGATGTAATTTAATTATAATATTCTTGACTGTCATGTAAATGATTGACTTATTATTAGTTATTTGTAACTGAAATTAAAGGTTTAAAAATAAATGTATTACAACATTTTGCTGGTGTTCTAATGTCATTTTAGGAGTTAGGGCTATAGTCGTTCTGGGTAATTGTATAGTTAAATAATCGTGATTAAATTAGAATAGTGACTGACAAAATTCCTTCTGGTTAGTATCATTTTCACTTAATCTTTTTTGGTGTTGTGACCTCCCCTTGTCACATTACTCTTCATGTTGTAAAGTCTCCTTGGCTTCCATGTTAGATGTTCTGTTTTCATACATCATATCTGCTGTCCCCTAAGTCATAGCCCACTGACCATTTTTGCAAATTTATCTGGTTGTTCTCTTAAACTATTTTGTCTGTGTCATTTTATCTTAATAACTAAAGCCTAATGCCAACTGGCAAAAATTGGTAAATATTCCCAGCAGGAAATAAATGAATAGATGAGTAAAGAATGTGAGAGCCAAAGTAAGTGGATATAATTAAGACAGTAAGATATAAAATACAAAGTTTGTTAAATTAGAAATATGTATATTAAACAATACACTGCTACCCTGCTTAGTGCTACGCCGCTGAGTGCTTATTTGTTATAGCAATCTTGGTCCTGGAGTTCAAACACACAAGGGCGCATGCTCCCCATAGTTTGAAAAGGTCATTCATTAAAAAGGTATGCTTTGCACTGCTGTGATGGGAACCTGACAGGAGCCACAGCACTCTGCTGATGCTTCCACAGCAATGAAATGGTGAACCCATTGCTGCACATCTCAGTGTGGAATGAATCACTGTAGCAATGTGCAGAGGTACCTATGAGGGCTGGTGCTGGTTGGGCTGTAGCCACCAAGCAATGAGATGCAAGGCTCGAGTGCATGCTGGCTGACACAGAGTGTGGGCAATTGCAGGGGATTGGTGGTGGCTGCTCCATGTATTGAAGGAACACTCAGATTGTGTTGTCCATCTCATCATCACCTGTTGGATGTGATGGAAGCTGCTGACTCCCCCTCTCTTTACCTGGCTCTGCCAATGTGCATTTAGAACTCCTTGATCCCAAATCTGAGTGCTGAGCAGCCACACCACTTGCTCTAGCCTGTCCAACACCAACACTTACAGGCAGCCATTGGATATTGCCTCAATGGTTCATTCCATACCGAAACATGCAGCAATGAGATCACTTTAACAATTTCATCGCTATGGGAGCCCCAGTGGAGGGCTGAACCTTCAAGTAAGATGCACGACCCAGCAATACCTTCAGTAAGGCATCTTCATATATTGTTCTCTAATGACCTCTTTTGGTGCTGATTCCACTAGCACTCTCATTCCTGGAGAAGCATCCTGTGTACTAAGCAAGGTACCTGTGTAAGGAAATCTTAAAGGCAAAACATAGAGAAGTGCTCACATTACTTTCCATTGTGTGAACAGTTATCCTGTTTATATTGTAATTTTATTTATTCATGTATATGATGAGAACAGAACTGACAAATCTGGCATTTATTGTCCATCCCAAATGACCCTAGGGAATGTGATGGTTAGTCGCTCCCTCAAACTAATGCAGTTTTGTTTTTACTGGTGCTCCCACAGTGTTACATTAGAAATAAGAGCAGGAATCAGCCATTTGGACTTTTGAACCTGCTCTACCTATCTCTTGGGTCACAGCTGGTTGTTCACCTTGATGCCATTTTCCTACACTATCCCCATATCCCTTGATTCAATTAGTGTCCAGAAATCTGTCAATCTCTGTTTTGAGTGAAGTTGATGACCAAGTCTTTTCATAGCCTGCTTAGTAGAAGAGCCTAGGATCCTAGGGCACAACCTCAGAATAAAGGGATGTCCTTTAAAACTGAGATGACGAGTTTTTTCAGCCAGATGGTGATGAATCTGTGGAATTTATTGCCACAGAGGCTTGTAGAGGCCATGTCATTGGGTGTATTTAAGGCAGAGATTAATAGGTTCTTGATTGGTAAGGGGGTTAAGGGTTATGGGGAGAAGGTGAGAGAATGGAGTTTCTAAAGAGAAAGCAGCCATGATTGAATGACAGAGCAGACTCAATGGGCCGAACAACCTAATTCTGCTCCTATATCTTATGGTCTTATGAACACTGAATAATGGGCATTGTTCCCTCTTTTAAGAAAAAAGTGAACAATAAGTCAAAAGTGAATATCAAGAGTTGACTGAAAGTTTGGTCAAATAGAACGAATTAAGGGAAAGAATTCTTGAGTGTGGGTTCCAGCTAGCTTAAGGCATGGTTCCCGGTAATGGTGCAAGGAAATAAAAGGAGATGCATCTATAAGGCCATTGTCGCATGCAGAATTTGGAGATTTCCAGTGGAGCAGAAATGGATAATTCATTAGCTTGGGTATGTTCAATTTGATGGCCTTGCTGATAAGTTTGTGATTTTTGTTTTGTTTGGGAAGACTTTGACACCCATCCATTGCTTAATAAGATGAACTTTGGGAGGTCTGTAGTTCTACATCTGGACTCATTATCCCCTTGTTCAGGAGAGAGAAAACAGTCAGAAAAACAGTTCAATTTCCTCTTTTGAAGTCATATCTGTGAATTTGGACCAAGGATAGAATTAGGCTTGGGAGTGATGCTGCTTGCATTAAATACACTGTTAACTCAAGCTTCAAGGGTTTTCTACAAATAATGGTACTGGTGCCAAACTGTTCTGCAAAATTGAAGCAAGATGATTTATTTACTACATTAAAGGAAAGTGGGACTTGATTGCAATCCAGAGGTGTTTTCTGTTGAATTTATTCAGTCTTTGAAAAATCAAAACGTTTTCCCTCAAATTTATGCTTATTTTTGATGATCATCAAAATAACCAGTTTGTAAAATAAGTAATATTTTAAGAGATTGTAAAATACAGAATTGTTTGAAATCTGCTTAATGCAGCCACATTAAATTCAGTGTTGATGCTTGGTTCTTCTTATCTATCATTCATGCTGTCAGGGTCAGACCTACACGGGTCTCTGAAGAAAGGTTGGCCATGTGACCTTTTGCATAGTAGAAAATGCAGGGTGAGCAGCTGTCTTGATGGCTGATGGGTTTTTTTCCAGATTAAAACTACATAGGATTTCTTTGTTATTCTATCAAAAAAAACCTTTTAAATTAAAAGGACACCATTCCCAAGACACTGAAATGCTAGGCAATGGGAAATTTGAAATCCGTTTTGAATAGAAAAGGTGCAAGTTGATCATTGTTTGGGAGGATAGAACTGTGTTTATACTGCTTTTATATCAGAGAGCTACTTACAAGCAGATTTCTTAAATTTAAAGCTATTACTAAGCTGGGTACAGGAAATGAGATCATTACCTATTGTGGATGTTTATGGGATTTGCTCATGCACGTGTACACTTGTATTGTAAGAAGCATGTAATAAAAAGGGAAAAATTGGTTGCACATTATTTAAGAAAAAACAATGTTACAGAATTTACTGGTGAGACACAGTCCAGTGTTCTAGCACTCGCCATTCCATTTGCACTGTGTATTTCCTCTACTCTAACACTGTCTATGCCTTTGTGGCCCAGGCACACACACCTTGCTTCTCTAGTCCACTTTTGCTTGCCCCACCCCCAACCCATATTGTGGGGCCATGGCTATACCACATTGCACATTTGACCACCTTCCCCCTCTGTCAATCTCTCTTGCTCTCTAGCTACCTATTCCCCCAAAAGTGCTATCCAGAGTGCAATGGGTTTCCTCTCTCTTGCTTTTATCTATCCCGCTGGGTTTTGCAGTTCTTTCTCTCTCACTTTTGCATTTACACACCTTCCTGTCTGCTCTAACCTCTTCCACTGATTTGTCTGCTCATATTCTTTCTGCTATCCTTTTCCCACTTGCCAGAGAGCAAGTAAAAATCCTTTGCTTGCTGTATGTCTCCATATTGAAAAATGACACACTTTAACTCAATGGCTCTGATGGTCTTTGTGGTGGGAAGAACTCAATTTCTGTTTTGAGCATTTGTTCTCCAAGGCTGATGTATTGTGTTTGTACCTAATATGCCAGAAAAATGGAACAACCCCTCCCTGTCCCAAAATGAATAGAATCAAAATCTTGCATCGAACTTTCACTTTTGTTTAGTATGCTAGAATCTGTATTTTATTTTGATATCATTATAATCCTCTTGCAGATCTATTGAGAAGCCTCATTGGCAGGACCTGTTGCCTTGCAAGATAGGAATCTGTTTTTATTTCATACTGAAGTCATTACCACAGTGCTGTCAGGTAAGAAAAGAAACCTGCAATTCTTTAGTTTATTCTTCATTTGGTTAAAAGAAGCATTGTTGCTGTCTTATGCAAGTAGTATAACCTGAAAAAAAAATCGTATAGCCGGAAAAAAAAAATCAACTTTCAAATCTGTAACATCAGTCTCCAACAAAATTTATTCTTCATTAAATATGATTATCTGTTATTTGTTGTCTGATATGCTATTGTGTGACAACATTCTGTATGTTTCAGTGTTTTTACATTATAAATTGAAAAAAGCTGATTTATTAGCCCAGTCTTAATTTTTGGTATAAACTGAATTGGCTAAAACCAGCCAGAGTAGCAGAAAAATACTATAATTGGCTTTGGCATTTCAGGGAGTAGAATCTAGAGTAGAATCATGCCTAAATAAATGCTTGGCTACGATTGTCCTCATCAAGTAGCTTTTTAGCATCTTCCAGACTTTCACGTCATATTTGAATGGTCACTTTGACAAAGCAGGAAGACTGCTGGCAGTTGTGGAATTGTAACCTGGCTGAACCACTGAGGAAGGGTAAATAATAAGGGCTGGATGTTCAAAACAGGAGTTAAATTTACTGTCACTTTGCTGATCAGGAAAATAGTTGCTCTTGATTAAAGCTCTGTTCATTTGCACAGTGAGCAGCTGAGCAAGGGTTCCGGCTCGATTCGGAGATACTTGGATTGAGACTGGTCCACAAAGACTTCTGAATGCAAGGAAATTGCACAGTAGAATTGCTTTGTTCAGTGGAGATCAAGCAACTAAATAAGCACCCTTAAAGACAACATTGGATTGGAAAGATGGGATTCATCAGTATTTGAATAAACATAAATTACGTGGTTTTGATGCATAGGATAATCTTTTGTTACTTGGGATCAGCCCCTAGTCAAAACCAGTTCAGATCAGGCTTGACAATTAATGCTTGTGTGTGGATTAGAGATGGTAGATGCTCCCTGTCACTATTTTATGATCCTTAATGGAATGTAGACATTTATATTTGTCAGGTAGGAACAGCACTTCACTAAGTAATTTGGATATACTTTAGTTTTCTTGCCTAAGTGAAATCAAATCATTAAAGAACCACAAAATTTTGTTTTAAAATTTTTTCCATTCTTGAAAACAGATTTCTGCTGGGAAGCAAATTTATTGCACTGGCTGCTCTAATACCTTCCCCAGATTCCTAGAATCATATATGTCAGTGATAATATAATTTATTGTCACTGACATATGTCGTGAAATTTTGTTGTTTGGTGACAGCAGTGCAGTGCAAGACATAAAGACATAGAAATTACTATAAGTTACAAAAATAAAAAATGCAAAAGAAGAATAACAAGGTAGTCTTCATGGGTTCATGTTTGAAGTCGAGCCATTGGCGTGTCTTCTTTGTGATTGAATCAATGTGTTGTGCCCAAGATAGATCCTTTGAGATGTTGACGCTGAGGAACTTGAAGCTGCTCACCCTTTCCATTGCTGACCCCTCAACGAAGACTGGTGTGTGTTTTCCCTACTTCCCCTTCCTGAAGTCCACAATCAATTCCTTGATAGCACAGGAAGAGGCTTTTCAGCCCTTTCAACTTGCACAAGCTCTTTGAAAGAGCTATAAAATTGTCTTTTTTTCCTTTAGCTGTGGATATTTTTTTTCTTCCAAAATGTATATGCTCAATTCCCTTCCCCTTGCCTCACCTACTTATCTGTAACCTTCTCCAGCCATGCAATCCTCTTATAGCACTGTTCCTCCAGTTTGATCTTTTTTGTGCATTCCAACCATTGGCACCAGTGCCTTCTACAGCCTAAGCCCTAATCTCTGAAACTCTCTTCATAAATCACTCTGCCTCCCTCTTCCTCTAAAGCACTTGTTTAAAACCTGGCCACCTTCAGTATTTAGTCATTTATTCCACTCCGTATGTGATTTAGTATAACATTTTGTATTAAAGTGATCCTAGGATGGCCTACTGCACCAAAAGCATTATATAAATATATATTGTGGATGATTCACTTCTCCAAAGTGTTCTGACTTGGGTGGCTCATCTTGATGTGTTCAGAGGATATCTATAGACATTCCTCCTGAGATAAATCCAATGTCCCTGCTGTTTTAGTTCAGTTAAACTGACAGTACAGATTGTTGTTTGAGCCTTAGATCACTAGATTGACAGTTACATCCATAACCACCTCCAACCATGTAAGCCAGGAGAAAGTGTTTAGGCAGCTGTGTCAACAACTATGTGACCAAAAGACTAGAATTCCCTTCCTAGATTATACCAACCTCCTTGGGGTTCCTTGTGCCTTCCCTCTCTCTGCATGCCTCCTCCCCATTAAACCTAACGTGAATACATTTCTTGACACTTTTTATTATCTTGATTTTTGATTATTTAGCTCCCATGAAAGTATCTAAGAAAGTTTCCGAAGTTAATGGTATCATAAAAATTAGTTTTCTTTAAAACAGGCTTTGAATTGTTGTGGGTTTGAACATATAATTGTTTGCAAATAACTAAGTAGTCAATTAAAGTTCCACTTTAATTGCTGATCTTTGAGCTCTGTTTAGTTTTACCTGGTGCTGCTATATTTTTATTTTATCAATTTTGAGTAGTTCCATATTTTGTGATGAGAACTGAGCATTGTGTAGTTTAATAATTTACTCTGTAATGCCTGGTAGTACCACCTGTCCTAAAATGAGCCATGCAGCTAGTTTAACACTGACCTTCAAAGGCACTTTTGCCACCTGTTCTGAAATCCAGATCTTGTACATCTGGCTGCAGCCTAATATGAGCTAAACCCGTCATTGAGATGATTTGGTTTCTAAACAAAATTCTCGTGGCATATGGTCATGATTGATTCAGCATATTGCTGGCAGGTGTATGAAATTCGCCTGTCAAGATCTAAGACACAAATGACTATGTGAAAACAGCTTACAACCACTTCTTTGCCTAAGTTTTACTGTTTTTTTAAAAGAAAAATCTTGTTTCTGATTCAAAGGCAAAAAAGCTGTGGATTCTAGAAATCTGAAATAAAACAGAAAACACTGGAAATACTCGGGTCAGTCAGCATCAATGGAGGGAGAAGATTTCAGGTTGATGACTTCTTTACATGCTCATTTTTGCCTCAGTTCCTGGCAAGTGAATTTCATGCATCTGCCAAGTAACTTGCTGAATTTGATCAAGGTTAACTACAAGGAAGATACCTTTTAAACCAGGTCTTCTTGATGATAGCCTAAGCTTGCATTAATATATTGCATTAGATGAAAGGTCATTGACCTAGAACATTTAACACTTTGACCCTTCACAGGTGCTACCTGACTTGCTGAATTTTCTGATTTATCCTCTTCTGATTACTGCCCAACAACAGAATGCATCATTTTTTATTAATCAGAAGCCTGTCACCCAGATTTCTGCTAATGTCCATGTAAGGAAAAGAATCTTCAATCACATAACCAAATGGCAACTCAGAAAATCATGATCAAGTTGTACAGTGTTGTTGTCACATAGCAGCTTAGGACAATTGACTCCAAACATTAAACTATATACAGTAGGTTTCTATCAGAAAATATGTACTGCAAAGGGTTAGAATTTTATCCTTGAATGGAGATAATCATGCAAAAGCAAGATGGTTAATGGTTTATAAAGTGTTAATACACAACATTACTTGAAAGTAAATGCTAGTTTGAACCAAGTTGCACCTGTACGTGTTAGATTTAAGACTTGGATCTGGAAGGTGTATTTCTCTCTGAATCATCAGTGGATGCTTTTGATTCCCAAGGAGAGAGAAAATGATAAGACTTAATAAGACTTGTATGCTGTGAGGAAGAAGAAACTTAATGGATTAACTAATATCAATTTTATGCCTACTTCATTTGCATTTATCTCTGTTAATATAGCAGGTGCAAATCTGTTAAAAACAACTTGAATGCTTTGCTCTTTTTGTTCATGCTCACTAGATTCACGAGTTGCTGTTCAATCAATTGATAATGATTTAATATTTGATTATTAATCATATTTCTGAAAATCTTCAATGAAAATCAAAAAATAGATTACAGAAGTCAACTAGCAAGAAGTATAAAAATGCATAGAGTTTGTACACGTATAGAAATGGGAAGATTAGCTAAACTATTTGTGGATGAGAGTGGGGAATTAATATTAGGAAATATGGATCTGGCAAAGAGTTTGAACAAATGTTTTTATCTGATAGAAGACAATATTGCAGAGATGACATTATTTGAAAATCAAGGGGCAAAATGGAGAGGGCTGGGATTTAAAGGAATCACTATTAGAGAAAAGGTACTAGGCAAACAAATGGGAGTAACGGCTAACATGTCATCTGGACCTAATTGCAGAGATACTGATGGTAATATTTCTCAATGACTTAAATGTGAATGTTGGAGGTACAATGACTAAGTTTGCAGATAACATGAAAGTTGGTAAGGTTGTTGATAGCGAGGAAGGTTGTATAAGGGTGCAAAAGGATATAGCTCAGATGGAAGGTTAGATGAAGCATTGGCATTTGGGATTTAATCCTGATGAGTGCAAGTTGATACATTTTGAGAAGTCAGATAGGGTTAGGACCTGTACAGTACATGTTGCATCAACATTCCTTAGTGCCCTGCCAGAGAGATCAAGGGTTCCCAATCCATAGTTCCCTGAAAGTGGCAACACTGGTCGATAAGGTGGTGAAGAAGGCATGTAGTATGCTTGCCTTCACAGGTTGGGGCACAGAATATAAGAGTTGCGATGTTATGTTACAACCTTGTAAGACGTTGATTCGGCCGCAATTGGAGTATTGTGTGCAGTCCTGGTTGCCACACTAAATGAAGAATGTGATTTACTGTAGAGACTGCAATGGAGATTCAGTGGGATGTTGCTTGGATCGGAGGACTTCAATTATGGGGAGAGATTGGATTGGGTAGGGTTTGGTTTCCTTGGAATGAAGGAGGCTGACAGTGACCTGATAAAAGTTGTATCAGGTTATGAGAACCATAGGGTAGACTGTCAAAATCTTTTTCCCTTGATAGGGGTGTCATTTAAAAAAAAAAGGGGTATAGGGTTAAGGTGGGAGGAAGAAGTTTTAAAGGGGATTTGAGGGGACATTCTATTTTACGCAGTGGCTGATATCTGGAACTCACTGCCTGATGAAGTGGTGGAGTCGGACAGAATCACAAGACTGGCACTTAAATAGGCAAGGTATAGAAGGATATGGAACTTGTATGGGCAAATGGGATTTGTGCAAGTAGGGAAAGAAAGTCAGTATGGACGTGATGGATGAAGGACAATTTCTATGCAGTGTAACTCTTGACTCTGTGATTCCATAAGGGATGCATTGGCTGTGATTCTCCAAAGTTCCCTCAATTCTGGGGTCTCATCAGATTTGAATAAATGCAAAAAAAAAATGTATTTAAGAAAGAAAACTGGAAACCTCAGGCCAGTTGTCCCGTTATCTGATATTGAGGAAATGCTGGAATATGTTATTAAGGAATTGGTAGCGGGACATCTGGAAGTTAAAAATACAATTAGGGTGAACATTAATTTTATTAAATAGAACTCTTATTTGATAAATTTATTTGAGTTCTTTTGAGGAGGCAATGAACAAGGTGGATTGGGGGTGCGGGGGGTTGTAAAACTAGTGAACTTACAATTCCAGAAGACATTCACTAAGGTGCTGCATTAAAAGTTGACCTTAAGATTAGAGCTTGTGGTGTTAGCATGGGTGGAGGATTAGCCAACCCATAGAAAACAGAATTGAGATGATGAAGTCATTTTAAGGTTGGCTAGCTGTAACTGTTAAGGTTCCACTTGGATCAGTGCTGGTGTCTCAACTACTTGGTCAGTATTAGTTACGTTTTTAAAAAAAAGGAACTGAATGCATTGTATCCAGATTTACTGCTGATATTAAAGGAGGTGGGATGGTACATAATGAGGAAGGTACAAACAGTCTGCAGAGGGATGCAAGTACGTTGAGTGGGTAAAAACTTGGCAGGTGGGTATAATGTGGGGAAATGTAAGGTGTCCACTTTAGGAGAAAGACCAGTTATTTAAGGTATCTGAATAGAGGGATTTGAGTGTCCTCCTACATGAAACACGCAGTTAGCATCTAGGTATGAAAAGTAATTCAGAGGGACTGTTGGGCTTCATTGTAGGGCAGATGAGTGTCAAATTAAGGAGGTCTTGCGACAAGTCTACAGGATATGGAGTGCTGCATATTGTTTCTGTCTCCTGATTTAAGGACGGATATACTTGCAAGGTTCGCTAGTTTGATTCTTAGGACATAAGTGTGTCTCGGTGTTTCTCCTGCTCTGATTCCTTAAGATGATGTGGGTCCCTTACATAATAAGACAGGAGAAATTATATTGGGCAGTAATGGAAGTCAGAGAAACTACATAAATATTTTGTCTTTCTTCACAGAAGAAAGTACAGAAAACTTCATAGAAATATTGGAGGACTTCAAAATTAAGTAAATGATGAGCTTGGAGAAATCGGCATTTGTTTAAAAAAAAATTGCAATAGAGTTATTAATAAGACTATAAACTGATTAAATCCCCAGGATGTGAAGGTCTGCATCCTAGGGTTTTTGATTATAACATAATATCTCCAAATTTGGAGATGACACAAAGCTGGTTGGGAGAGTGATCTGTGAGGATGATGAAGAGTGAGTGGGCAAATGCTTGGCAGATATAGTTTCATGTAGATAACTGTGAGGTAATCCACTTTGGTGCCATAATCAAAGACAGTTTATTAGCTGAGCACCAAGAAATTAGAAAAGGGTGAGGTGCAGCGAGAGCTGGGTGTTCTTGGAGCACCATTTGATGAAAGTAAGCATGCTGGTGCAACATGTGGATAAGAAGACAAATGGTATGTTGGCCTTCATAGTGCGAGGAATTGAATGCAGGACCAGGGATGTCCTAGTGTGAGTGTAGAAGGCCTTAGTGAGACCACACTTGGAGTCCTGTGTGCAGTTTTGGTGGTCTTATCTGAGGAAGGATATTCTTGCTATGAAGACTGCAGTGTAAATTCACCAGTCTAATTCTTGGGAGAGCAGGACTGACACATGATAAGCAATTGAAACAACCGGGCTGATAAGAGGACCGAAACTGAGCATAGAACTAATGTCCAAAGAGAAGGGATGTGAGGAGAAAGCAGGGACAAGGGTACTGAATTTGGATGATCAGCTATGATCATATTGACTAGTGGAGCAGGCTCATAGGGCCAAATGGTCTATTCCTCTTCCTCATTTTTTCTATTAAGGGGGTAGCTATAGGAGATAATGGATGCATTCAATGTCATCTCCCTTAATTTCTACAGAATAGTTCCCACAGGTTGAAAGGTAGCATCTTGTTGTGAGTGAGTGTGTGAGAGAACTGGGAACTATTGGCTAATTATCCTGAGGGGAAAATGTTGGAATCCATTATTAAGGAAATGGTAGCACGTCATTTTCTTTCAGCTTTCCTTATGATGATGGACCAAAATGATTTCCTTTGAGTCTGATGCTGACTCACACTGCAATCACATTTCTTCACTAAATTTCTCTGTAACCTATTGTTCCTCCATTCCCATCAACTCGCACACCCCCCCCCCCCCCCCCCCCGATTCTACCAGTCACTAGGTTTACAGTGGTCAATTAACCTACCAACCTGCACACCTGTGGGATGGAGGAGGAAATCAAGCACTTGGAGGAAACCCCCACAGTCACGAGGAGAGTATGCAACCTCCACACAGCACTGGAGGTCAGGATTAAACCTGGGTGGCTATATCTGTGAGGCAGCACCTCTACGAGCTATGCCACAGTGCTGCCCAAGCTGTTTCACTGTGCTGCTCGAGAAAGTAGTAATAGGATTATGTGGAGTCGATGTGGATTTATGAAAGGGAAATGACAAATCTTTTGGAATTTGAGGTTGGAACTAGTACAATAGACCTGGACAGACTAGTTGGAAATTTTGACCTTCACAGGACTTTCAATAAGGTGCGGTAGAAAAAGTTATAAATATTATTAGAAAAATCATGGTTTAGAATTGAAACTGAGACAAAAACTTGAGGGATCAAGTTGGGAGCATAATTTGAACATGCATCATTGAACCAACCCTCAATCCTCACCTCTATATAACCAGTAACCAAAAATAGAGGAGTAAACAGTTGTTTTCAGATTCATAGACTGTGACCAGTAGCGTGTTCTAAGGATGGGTGATAGGGTGCAGATACTTATGATCTCTGTCAGTGGTTTGGATCAAGTGTAATGTATCCTTGTTTGCTAATATTACAAAATCTGGGGCTGTCTGGGTTGTGAGAAGGTTGCAGACAGGCTGCAGGGATATATATGCAGGCTAAGGGAAAGCGCACAGACGTGACATAAGGAATATAATGTGGTAAAAGAGTGATGTCATCCTCTATGGTAAAAGAAGTACAGAGTCAGAATGCTTCTTAAGTATTGAAAGATGTTGGTATAGAGAGATAAGTTAGTGTCCTTCTGTATGAATCATTGCAAGTTAATATGCAGGTTCAGCAAACGGTTAGGAAAACAAATTGTACGATGGCCTTTATTGCAGGAGGTTTTGAGTAAAGGCTAGAGACACCTTGATTCCGTTATATAGCACCCCAATGATACCATATCTGGAATATTGTGCACAGGTCTACCAGAAGAATGAAATATAAAAAATTCCTACGAGACTTGACAGGGTAGATACAGAGTTGATGTTTCCCCTAGTAGGGGTGTATAGAACTAGGGGTCACAGACTCAAAACAGGTCAACTATTCAGGACAGTGATGGGAAGAGATTTCTTCATCCAGAGTATTATGAGTCTCTGGAATTCACTAGCCAAGAAGGCTGTGGAGGCTCAGTTGCTGTATATATGCAAGACTGAGGATAAATTTTTTGAGCTTGAGGAAATCAAAGGATATGGAATTAGTGTAGGAAAGTAGCAGTGAGGTAAAAGATCTTATTGATTTGTAGAACACACATGGGGAGCTGAATAGCCTACTCCCACTTGTCCTTATTTCTGATGAAGAGAGTTCATTCAGGTTGGGCCTATACTCCTGGGACTTTAAGAGAATGAGAAATGAACCTTAAGGTGATAAGGGGTTTGAGGGGGCCTGACAATATAGATGGTAAGAAGAGGAATCGAGAACCAGTGAACCTAGTTGTCTATTTAAGGAGATAAGAAATTCCTTCTGAGATGCATGAATCTTTGCTGTTCTTTATCATTGTGAGCTAAGGAAGCTAAATTATTCCATATTCAAGGCTGAGATAAATAGATATTTGGTCTTTTGGGATATTGAGGATAATGGGGAATAGGCAGGAAAATGGACCCGAGGGTGAGATCAGACCAGCCGTGATCTTATTGAAAGGTGAAGCAAGGCTCGAGGGGCCATATGGATGACTACTATTTATGTTTTTTATGTTCTTGTAAATCATCTCAGAGGAGAGGCCAGAGTCCACTTGTGTAGTCATTTCCTGGAGGCTGAAGGCATGTTTCTCTGACAGGATTTTTACACTTCTGAAGCTGTGTGACTGTTAACAAAGTCATGAATTCTTGCACCCAATTAATCAGTTTTGTCATTGCAAGGAAATTGAAGTAAAACTAGAGGGTTTGTAGTTGTAATTATATTAATTTTTGAGTACAGATATCCCATAGACATTACTAGTCTCTGGTGACACATATTAAGAATATATCACCAGAAACCTTTCTTTTGCATTCCTGGATAAATTCTTTGAACAGATTTTTTCATTAATGTGGAAAACTGTCAACGTTCATTATAGAGGAAAAAGGATTGGGGATCATGTTTATGGAATTCATTCAAGATAGTTTTCTAGATCAGTATGTTGAAGAACTAGTACTGTGGAATGAACCAGTTAATAAGTAATCTTACAGAAAAGGATTCTTTGAGAATCATTAATATAACAGAATTTCATAAGGAGTTTGAGATCAATGAGGTTAAGACTGATCCTAAGGTCTTAAAGTTAATTTGTCGGCAAGAGGCATATAAACTGAGGTAAATGTCAGAATTAGATTAGAAGATAGTAGATAAGCAATGGCAAATATTTTTAAAAAATATTTCAATGATTATTTCTTTAAATAGTTCCTAAAAGAATGAAAAACTCCACAGGAAAAGTAGCTAATTAGGGAAGAACAGTAATGTGACAGGAGTAGCCTTATTAAGGATAAAATCACTTCATTAATAACAAGGCAGCACTTCCCAACCTTTTCCTTATCATGACCTTTGAAATTCTTTTGTTCTCCCAAAATGCGACAAGCAACATGTCATAAGTATGTGCTGCAGTGGCTGTTTATAGTCGTTATACTGTAAATTTATTTTAACACCACCTAAATAAGAAAATACCATTTGTAGTAATAACTTATCCTGGATGTGAAAAAAAAATCAGAATATTATCTTGTCAAAGATCTTTGTGACCTCAAATTGGTTTGTGACCCCAAGGTTGGGAATTGCTGATTTATTGAAATATAAGCAAACATTGAAGAATTCATGGATAGAATAGAGAAATTTAAGATTACAGTTGAGGTTGAAGTATAAACCCCTGATAAGCAGCTATGAAGTGATTCAGTGCATAATGCAGAGCTGGGGTCGTTTAATATTTATAGATTGGGATGAGTGGATGTTCATGACTGAAGCAGTGAACTTCATGCATGTTCAGGTTAGTTTTTTGCAACAGTATGTTTTAGGATTACGAGGAAATGGGTTACATTTAGATTTAGAGACATGGAGTTGTACTGCACAGAAATAGGCCCTTCAGCCCAACTTGTCCCTGCCCACGTGATGCCTATCTATGCTAATCCCATTTGTCCATATTAGGCTCTTATCACTCTACTCCTTTCCTATCCAAGTAATCCATTTAGCTATGAGTAATGAGCCAGATCTAGTTAATAGCATATAGTGCATGAACAGTACCAGTGAATACATCTAAAGGCTGAGAGCAAAAGCCATGGATAAAATAAAATTAAAACTGTGCAAAAAAGTAAAAGCTAACAAATTCTGGAGGGAGACAAAGGATAAAAGGCAACAATAGCTAAAAAAAGGAACTTGAAACTTCAAAAAATACTAATTTATTTTTAACAATTAGGAAGAGAGCAAAGTGGACTGTTTAAATTGATAAAAGTGGAATGATAAAAAAACAGATCTTTTGAATAATTAACATTATCAAATACTGTGGAGAACTTACCAAAATTAACATGAGAAAAATAACAGTAATAAAGAAAATAAGGCTACTAAAGAGTGACACATTTCCAGGAGTAGATGCTGGCCCAGGGTTTTAAAGGAAGATGGTGATAGCATTGCTTGATTCACAAACAGTGGATTAGAAAATTGTGGAAGTGGTGCCTTCAGAGTTATGAGTGAAAGCAGGAAATGATAACTTTACACCCACTGTCAAGAAATTACTATCTATAATTAAGAATATTCGGAATCAATGAGTCTGCATGAATTTGTGATGGGTAGATCATGCATGATGAACCTTCTTAACATATTTTGTGAAGAGTTGATTTAAGTATAGGACGTGCCAATGCTTATGGATGTGCAGAAGGCATTTAATGAAGTCCCTCATAAGACACTTGGCTGAAGCCGAAACCTTTAGAATTGACCCAATTAGAAAACTGGCCAAATGGCTTGTTGACTGTAGGTACACACTAGGTATAATGGAGAGGAACTTTAATTCATGATAGATAGCTGGTGGTGTCCTGTGACATTTTGGGGTCTATCTTGCTGTACCCTGGTTATTCATGATTGATTTGAAAGGATTGAAAATGGCATATTTATGTTTAATGTCGGCATGGAAATAGGTAAGATATTATAACAGTGTAGAGGGAAGTTGAAAAGAAAGTGATGGAATTAAGCAAGTGAACAAGACTTGGGAAATCCATTTTCCTGCAGGCAAATGTGAGGTCATCCACCTTGGAATCAAAAGGCTCGAGTACATTTTCAGTGGTGAAAAGGTAGGAACATTCCAGGTCCCAAAGAAGTTTATCAATCTGAAACCACCATTTAACAAGTAATTGAAAGGTACAAAAAAATCAAAAATGGGCTTATGGAATACTGGTCTTTATATCCACAGAATTGAGTACAACAAGATGCAAGTCGTGCTTTAGCTGCAGAAAACCTTGTTTAGGCTACACGGGGTATTTTGAACATTTCTTTATAGGCTTTCTCCTATCTTTTGGAACCGGAATGAAGAATGTCATCACATAAAATATTGCCAAAAAAAGTGGTAAGCACAAACTTTGAGAGGGTTTTAAAAATCAGTAAATTATAGCAAAGAAAGTAGTAAAGAACAACAACATAGAATGTGATTAAGGAAGCTATAAATATTTTTTTTAAAAAAGCAGACAAAGCTTTTACACATATGCATGGGTCCCTTGAAGTGGAAAATAAAAAATTGTCAGAAATGTTAAACAATTATTTTGTCCCTCTTCACAGTGGAAGATGCAAAAAACTAATATAGGTGGGTTGTCTTATGAGGAAAGGCTGGACAGGCTAGGCTTTAATCTGCTAAAGATCAGAAGAGTGAGAGTTGAGTTGATTGAAATGTGAAGAGTCCTGAGCTGTCTTTACTGGCTGAATTTGAAGAGGATATTTTCTCCTGGAGTATCTAGAATGTGGTCTCTAAAATAAAATATTGCACATTTAAGATATGAGGTTGAGGAAATTCTCTTCCTCAAAAGGTGGTGGAAACAGTCTAAGGCAGAGCAACATAGATACTTAAGCAAGAGGGTGAAAAATTATAGCAGGTAGACAAAACTGTGCAGCTGAGATTGCAATCAGGTCAACCATAGCCTTGTTATACAGTGGAGCAAGCTCAGGGGAAAGTGGTCTACTTTTGCTGTTATTTTGTATATTTGCATTATGATGGGAATTTAGAAATTAAGATTGAATGGGAGTGAGGAAGTTAAAGAAATTAATATTGAAGATAAAATACTTGAGAAATTACTGGAGTTAAAATATGATAAATCCCCTGTACTTGACAGGTTACACCCTAGATTTTTAAAAGAATTGAAGGCAGAGGATGAGGATTTATTGGTATGGGAAAGTATTTAATTGGGAGAGGGGAAAATTATTATGTACTCGTGGGAAATGCATAATGGAAATGTGGAGGTTGTGTAGAGATCTCATGCATGGGCTTCTGGATAGGTTTGTCCTATTGAGGCAGGAAAAGGATGGTAGGGTGAAGGAACTATGGTTGATGAGAGATGTGGAATATCTAGTGAAGAAGAAGAAAGAAGCTTGCTTAAGGTTTAGGAAGTAAGGATCAGACAGGGCTCCAGAGAGTTGTAAGGTAGCCAGGAAGGAGCTTAAGAATGTACTTAGGGGAGCTAGAAGGGGGCATGAGAAGGCCTTGGCGAGTAGGATTAAGGAAAACCCAAGGCATTCTATTCATATGTGAAGAACAGGAGGATGACTAGAGCAAAGGTAGGACCGATTAGGGATAGAGGAGGAAACGTGTGCCTGGAGTCAGAGGAGATAGGGGAGGTCCTTAATGAATACTTTGCTTCAATATTCACCTGTGAGAATGACCTTGATGTTTATGAAGACAGTGTAAAACAGGCCGATAGGCAAGAACATGTTGATGTTAAGGAGGAGGCTGTGCTGGAACTTCTGAAAAATATCAGGATAGATAAGTTCCCAGGGCTGTACGGGACATATCCCAGGATACTATGGAAAGCGAGGGAAGAGATTTCTGAGCCCTTGGCAATGACCTTTGTATCCTCGCTGGCCATAGGAGTAGTACCAGATGATTGGAGGGTGGCAAATGTTATTCCTTTGTTCAAGAAAGGGAGTAGGGATAACCAAGTGAGCCGTACTTCAATGGTGGGCAAATTATTGGAAAAGATTCTTATGGACAGGATTTATGGGCATTAGCGTAACACTATTACAGTTCCAGCAACCCAGGTTCAATTCTGGCCACTATCTATAAGGAGTTTGTACGTTTTCCCCGTGTCTGCATGGGTTTTCTCCATTTGCTCTGGTTTCCTCCCACATTCCAAAGACATACGGGCTAGGAAGTTGTGGGCATGCTATGTTGGCGCTGGAAGCATTGTGACACTTGCGGGCTGCCCCAGAACACTCTACGCAAAAGATGCATTTCACAGTGTGTTTCGATGTACATGTGACTAATAAAGATATCTTGTCTTATCTCAGAGAAGCATAGTCTGATTAGGGATAGTCAGCATGGCTTTGTGAGGGGCAGGTCATGGATCATGACCCTGATTGAATTCTTTGAGGATGTAACAAAACACATTGAGGATAGAGCAGTGGATGTGGTGTATATGGACTTTAAGGCATTTGATGAAGTTTCCCATGATAGGCTCATTCAGAAGGTTGGAAGGCATGGGATCCATGGAAACTTGGCTGTTTGGGTTCCAAATTGGCTTGCCCGTAGAGGATGGGGTGGTTGGAGATGGAGCTTATTCTGCCTGGAGGTCAGTGACCAGTGGTGTTCCACAGGGATCTGTTCTGGGACCCCTGCTCTTTGTGATATTTATAAATGACTTGGATGAGGAAGTGGAATGGTGGGTTCATAAGTTTGCAGATGACACGAAGGTTGGTGGTGGTGTGGATAGTGTCGAGGGTTAAAATGAGGCATTGATAGGATGCAAAGCTGGGCTGAAAAGTGACAGATGGAGTTCAACCTGGAAACGTGTGAAGTGCTTCACTTTGGAAGGTCGAATTTGAAGGCAGAATACAGGCAGGATTCTTAGCAGTGTGGTGGAACAGAGGGATCTTGGGGTCCAAGTGCATAGATCCCTCAAAGTTGCTGTGCAAGTTAATAGGATTATTAAGAAGGCGTATGGTGTGTTGGCCTTCATTAGTCAGGGATTGAGTTCAAGAGCTGCCAGGTAATGTTGCAGCCATATAAAACCTTGGTAAGACCACACTTAGAATATTGTGTTCAGTTCTGGTCGCCTCACTATAGGAAGGATGTGGAAGCTTTGGAAAGGGTGTAGAGATTTACCAGCATGCTACCTGGATTGGAGAGTATGTCTTATGAGGATGGGTTGAGTGAGCTTAGGCTTTTCTCGTTGGAGCAAAGGAGGATGAGGGGTGACCAGAGAGAGGTATACAAGATGATGAAAGGCATAGATCAAGTGGGCAGCCAGAGAATTTTTCCCAGGGTGGAAATGGTTAACACGAGGGGGCATAATTTTAAGGTGATAGGAAAGAACAGGGGGGATATCAGAGGTAAGTCTTCTTACACAGAGTGGTGGGTGTGTGGAGCGTGCTGCCAGGGGTGCTGATAGAGGCAGATACATTAAGGACATTTAAGAGACTCTTGGATAGGCACATGGATGATAGAAAAATGGAGGGTATGTGGGAGAGAATGGTTAGATTGATCTTAGAGTAGGTTAAAAGGCCGGCACAACATTGTGGGCCGAAGGGCTTGTACTGTGCTGTTATGTTCTATTTGTGGAAAGAGAAACAGGGTTAAGGTTTTAGGTCAAGACCCTTTGTTAGAACTGGGAAAGAAATTTAAAAAAAAAAGTTGCAGAAAACGTTTAGGCTGATGAATTTGGGGTTAACGTATAAAGCCTGATTAATAGTGCTGTATATGGTGCATTTTCTGGATACACAAGGATCAGTGTTTGGTTGTTAATGACGTGCAATCTTTATAAATGATTTGGATGAGAACTTTAATATAAATTTAGTATATACAGGTTTTCTGATTGTGTGCTGCTAGTTGGGTAAATGAAGGATGCAGAATTATTAAAGGATGTGACAGTGTAGATGCTGAAAGGGTGTTTCCTCTGGAACTAGAATAAGGACCTGAGTCCAGAAGGAAGGAATCTGCCATCTCGTACTGAGATGAAGAGAAATTTCGGAATTCTTTACTCCATAGGGCAATGGTGCTTAGTCACATAATATACCCAATCTTGAGATTCATAGATTTTTTGAACTAAGAGAATCAGGGGATATGTCAATAGGCCAAGAAAGTGGAGGTGATGTAAAGTTTTAGCTGTGATCACAATAAAGCTGGATCAGGGGATCTTTTGGCATGCTCCTGTTCCTACAGAATGTTCTTGAGTTTTAGTGAGAAAGTTGAGAGTGATGACTTAACACTTAGACGAAGGTGTGAAATTTCAAGGTGTCTTTGATAATAAACAGAAGTGAAGAGGCTTGTAAGAATGAGTAAAACTCCATTAGTTTGCTATTTGATTGTTTGGAAATTTGTGGTTTGGCATTTGGCTGACTGGCTGCTGATTCCTGCACTGTCTTTAAACTCACCAGGATCCTGGTTTCCCACTCTCCCTTTAAACTCACTGGCTTCACTAAAAGATATGTTATTCTACTGTGTAACATCTTTATTTGTATAAGAAAATGTGAAGTAAAAGTGTACAGGAATATTCATTGGAATAACATCCATTCACCAGTACATCACCATCAAAGTCCTAAACACACTGGATTAGCAAAATTTCACTGTAGTTGAGAGTGAAATCAAAATGGCTATTCTTTCATGGAATCAAGGCCAGCATTTATTGTTTAATCCTTAGTTACCCCCTCCAGTCCATTTCAGAGGGTAATTAACAACCACATGTGGGTTTGGAATCTATTCCAGAAGGCCTCTAATGACCGAAAGGATCTCAGTGACCCAAGTGGACTTCCATGGCAGTCTGTATTACTGACTTGGCTGCCATGGTAGATTTGAATTTCAGTCTGTGGATCAATAGTCCAGGTTTCTGCTGCTAGGTCAGTAACTTAAACATTTGTCTATCTGAAATAAAACAAAAAAATTACTGGAAATTCTCAAGTCAGGCAGCATCGCTGGAGAGAGGAAGTAAGTTTCATGTTGATCTTCCATTCAAATCTCACCAGCCATTGGGATGTAATTTTTGATATTGGAAAATGATTATAAATATTAATTTAGTGTTAACATATAGATTATTACACCAGCAATCCAGAAGCCTAAACTGAAAATATGAATTAAAATCCCATGTAGTAGTTGTGGAATTTAAATTCAATCAATTAAGCTATTGAAGAGGATTCTTGGGGATAGGATTTGTGCATATTTGGAAAAGCATGGCCCAGTGAGGGACAGTCAGCATGGCTTTGTGCGGGGCAGGTCGTCTTACAAGCTTGATTGAGTTCATTGAGGAGGTGGCAAAGGTGATTGAGGGTAAGGCAGTGGATGTTGTCTACATGGACTTTAAGGCATTTGACAAGGTCCCTCATGGTAGGCAGGTTCAAAAGATTCAGATGCATGGGATCCACAGTGACTTGGCATTCAGAATAGGCTTGCCCATAGAATAGAGGGTAGTGGTGGAAGGCTGTTATTCTGGCTGGAGGTCCGTGACCAGTGGTGTTCAGTGGATCAGTGCTGAGACCTTTTGTTGTTTGTGATTTGTAGAAATGATTTGATGAAAATATAGATGAATTAGTAAGTTTGCAGACAACACAAAGTTTGGTAGAGTTGTGGACAACAAAGACAGTCGACAAAGGATACAGCAGGATGTTGATTGGTTACAGATATGGGTGGAGAAATCGCAGACGGTGTTTAATCCAGGCAAGTGTGAGGTGTTGGACTTTGAGACGGCAAATGTAAGGGGAAACTATACAGTTAATGGCAGGTCTCTTAACACCATTGGCGTACAGAGGGATCTTGGGGTCCAAGTCCATAGCTCCCTGAAAGTAATCAAGCAAGTAGATAGGGTGGTAAAGAAGGTGTATGGCATGCTTGTCGCCTTTGATCAGAACATTAAGTATTAGAGCCAGAAAGTCATGTTGCAGCTATGTAAAACTGGTTAGGCTTCACTTGGAATATTATGTGCAATTTTGGTCACCCCATTACAGGAAGGATGTGGAGGCTTTGGAAAGGGTACAGAAGAGGTTTACCAGGATGCTGCCTCGATTAGAGGGTATGAGCTACAAGGAGTGGTTGGACAAACTTGGGTTGTTTTCTCTGGAGTGTCAGAAGCTGAGGGGGACTTGATAGAAGTTTATAAAATTATGAGAGGCATAGATAGGGTAGACAGTCAGAATCTTCTTCCCAGGGTAGAAATGTCAAATACTGGACGATATGTATTTAAGTTGTGAGGTGAAGAGTTTAAAGGGAATGTACTGGGCAAGTTTATTTTTCAACACAGAGGGGTAGGTGCCTGGAACGGGCTGCCAGAGGTAGTGGTGTAAGCAGATACGAAAGTGGCATTTAAGAGGCTTTTAGATAGGCACATGAATGGAGGGATACAGATCATGTGCAGGCAGAAGAGATTTAGTTTAATTCGGCATTGCATTTGGCACATATACCATGGTCTGAAGGCTCTGTTCCTGTGCTGTACTGTTCTATGTTCTAATGTGGATCAAAAAGCAGGTATCATTAATGGGAATCAAGAAACTACCAGATTGTTGTTAAGAGCTTTATCTGGTTCACTAATGTCATTTAGGGGAGGAAATATCTTTGATCTTTCCAGTCTATCCAATTTACAACTCTGTGTACTCTCAACAATGTGGCTGACTCTTTCTGTCGAGGTGGCCTGGTAAGGCACTCAATTGTATCAAATGTCTTTGGAAAACAATAATGAGAGTAAAAGAAAATGGAGTACGTGGTTAGGTATCATGCATCACAAAGGTGCACCCATCCAGTTTCTGTACAAATTTTCTCCTCATTAGCATCTGGTGAGGTGCCAAAATTTGAAGCTGTCTCACAGACCAGTCACATGCATGCCTGACGCAAGCATGCTTACAATGTCATACCTATCCATCATCTTCATCTATGAAGAAACACTGAGGATAATATTGTACATTAGGTGCAGACCTTCAGCCACCAAAAATTTCTTGGCAGCATTTGATAGAACTGGCCTGTTCCTGCAGGGATTATCTGCTGGGCAAGGTCTACTGCAGGTGGTCAGAAAAGCAGTGGGGGATGTAAAGTTACTTGACTTCGTTCTTTGCAACCTATTTGTCTTTTTTGGATCTGTTTGTAACTGTTTTGATAGAAGTGTAGGTTGCCCACTTCAGCAGGAGACAAATTCTCAGTTGATCAAAACTCTTCAATCATGTCACATCCAGTTGTTAATGGTGGTGAACAATTAAATAACAAACTGGAAGTGGTAGGTCTATGATCATTGCCATCCTCACTGAGAGCTGGGCCCAGCTGGTGAGTGCAAGAAACAAGGCTGCAGTGTTGGTCGCCATCTTCAACTGGATATCCCAAATGGCTGATCCAACTTCGCCTCTTGGCGAGGTTCCCACCATCACGGGTGCCATCTGATATCAAAAAATTGCTCACTTAACTAGATATAGCAAAGGCTATGGGCCCTAACAATGTTCTACTGCAATGCTGAAACCTTGTGCTCCAAAGATAGTTGCACCTCTCGACATTGCTATTCCAGGACAGCTTCAGTACTGGCATCTATTCCCCATGTGGAAAATTGTGCAGGTGTATCTTGTTCGTATGTACCAGCCAAATCCAATCTAAGTTACCACTTCATTCTCAATCATTAGCTAAGTGATGATAGATGTCATTGACAATGCTGTCAAAGAGCACTTAACACTAACCTGTTATTGATGAAAATATAAACAAAACACTGGAGGTGCTGGAAATCTGAAATAAGAGCAGAAAATGTAGGAACCACTCATCAGGTCAGGAAGGAAAAACAACTATAATGTTTAAGGTCAAAGACTCTTCATTGGAAATGAGAAAAAGCAAATCAAAAGTTTTATGTTACAGAGAGGATGGAGAGTGATGGATAGGACAAAAGAAATTTCCAATAGGTTGACGCCATAGCCACAATCGGAATGAGCTGCAGATGAAGTCATCCTATTAATACATTAATGAGTGCAATTAGAACGCGAGCGCCCACAGACAACACTGCAGAATGCAGAGCAATAGGAAATACTCAGATCAGTAGATGCTAACAGAGAGAGGAAAAGCTGAGCCAATGTTACAGATGTATGATCTACAGCAGAACTGTGCACTTCTGACACAAACAGAGAAAGCTAGTTACAGTGGCATGCAAAAGTTTGGGCACCCCTGGTCAAAATTTCTGTTACTGTGAATAGTTAAGTGAGTAGAAGATGAACTGATCTCCAAAAGTCATAAAGTTAAAGATGACACATTCTCTTCAACATTTTAAACAAGATTAGTGTATTATTTTTGTTTTGTACAATTTGAGTGAAAAAAGGAAAGGAGCACCATGCAAAAGTTTGGGCACCCCAAGAGATTTGAGCTCTCAGATAACTTTTACCAAAGTCTCAGACCTTCTTTAGCTTGTTAGGGCTATGGCTTGTTCACAGTCATTGTTAGGAAAGGCCAGGTGATGCACATTTCAAAGTTTTATAAATACCCTGACTCCTCAAACCTTGTCCCAACAATCAGAAGCCATGGGCTCCTCTAAGCAGCTGCCTAGCACTCTGAAAATTAAAGTAAATGATGCCCACAGAGCAGGAGAAGGCTATAAGAAGATAGCAAAGTGTCTTCAGGTAGCCATTTCCTCAGTTCATAATGTAATTAAGAAATGGCAGTTAACAGGAATGGTGGAGGTCAAGCTGAGGTCTGGAAGACCAAGAAAACTTTCTGAGAGAACTGCTCGTAGGATTGCTAGAAAGGCAAATCAAAACCCCCATTTGACTGCAAAAGACTTTCAGGAAGATTTAGCAGACTCTGGAGTGGTGGTGCACTGTTCTACTGTGCAGCGACACCTGGACAAATATGACCTTCATGGAAGAGTCATCAGAAGAAAACCTTTCCTGCATCCTCACCGCAAAATTCAGCGTCAGAAGTTTGCAAAGGAACATCTAAACAAGCCTGATACATTTTGGAAACAAGTCCTGTGGCCTGATGAAGTTAAATTAGGACTTCCTGGCCGCAATGAGCAAAGGTATGTTTGGAGAAAAAAGGGTGCAGAATTTCATGAAAAGAACACCTCTCCAACTGTTAAGCACGGGGGGTGGATCAATCATGCTTTGGGCTTGTTTTGCAGCCAGTGGTGCGGGGAGCATTTCACTGGTAGAGGGACGAATGAATTCAATTAAATACCAGCAAATTCTGGAAGCAAACATCACACCGTCTGTATATTAAAAAAAAAGCTGAAGATGAAAAGAGGATGGCTTCTACAACAGGATAATGATCCTAAACACACCTCAAAATCCACAATGGACTACCTCAAGAGGCACAAGCTGAAGGTTTTGCCATGGCCCTCACAGTCCCCCAACCTAAACATCAAAAATCTGTGGATAGACCTCAAAAGAGCAGTGCATGTAAGACAGCCCAAGAATCTCACAAAACTAGAAGGCTTTTGCAAGGAAGAATGGACGAAAATCCCCCAAATAAGAATTGAAAGACTCTTAGCTGGCTATAGAAAGCGTTTACAAGCTGTGATACTTGCCAAAGGGGGTGTTACTAAGTACTGACCATGCAGCGTGCCCAAACTTTTGCTTTGGGCCCTTTTCCTTTTGTGTTATTTTGAAACTGTAAAAGATGGAAATAAAAAAAAATCTTGCTTAAAATATTAAAGAAATGTGTCATCTTTAACCTTATGCCTTTTGGAAATCAGGCCATCTTTTACTCACTTAGCTATTCACGGTAACAGAAATTTTGACCGGGGTGCCCAAACTTTTGCATGCCACTGTAAGTGAAGTTATAGAATTCAGTATAGAGTCCAGAAGACTAATGTGCCCAGACAGAAGATGAGGTGCTGTTCCTCAACTTGCATTTGAGCCTTGTTATAACAGTGCAGGAGGCCTCAGATGGGAAATGGGGTGTGGCATTAAAGTGGCAGGTAACAAGAAGCTCAGGATCATCCTTGTGGACTAAATACACATGTTCTGCAGAACGATCACCCAATCTGCATTTGGTCTCTCTAGAGGAGATCATATTGTGAGCTCTGTTTGCAATACAGTAGTTTAGAAGAAGTACAATGAATTATTAACTGAGGCCTTGGCTCTTTCCCCTGTGGCCCATCTTTTCTTTGGCTTTAGTTCCATTCTCATTCTTTCACTTTACTTTCTGATCTTTCCCTCTCTGATCCTGAACAATGGCCCTCAGCTGAGGCCTCTGCTTCAATCTCCTACATCCCCCATCTTAATGAATTTCAAGCTTGACAAGCTCTTCTAACACCCATGTGGCTCTTCCTCCCTCTCCATTTTCCTCTTTCTTCCCAGTTCTACCCCCACCATGTTTCACTATCCCTTCTGATCTTTCCTTCTGATTCTGAATGATCAGTTCTCAGGAGAGGCCTCAGCTTTGTCCCTCTACATCAACATCTTAATGAATTCTGAGGTCGATACTTGCAATTTCCACCAATTTCAATGTAATTCCACCACCAGACTATATTACCTTCTCCCCTTTCAGCATTCTGAAGAGGCCATTCCCTTTATGATACCCTGGTTCACTCTGCTGTCTCCTTCAAACATTCCCCTTCTCATGCATCTCCTGTGGTTCTCCTACAGCCACAGGAGATGCAATGCCTGTCCTCCTACTTCTCTCCTTCCCAATATCTGAGTCCAAGTAATCCTTCTAGTTGAAGAAGCAATTCACTTGCACTTCCTGTCTAGTGCACTGTATTCAGTATTCACAATGTGGTCTCCTTTACATTGGAGAAACCAAATGCAGATTGGGTAACTGTACTGTGGGGCACCTGGGGGTCATCTTCATATTGCTTGACTCCTTCCCTGTCTCACTGTTGCACTGACTTATCTAACTGTGGTATCCTGCACTGTTTCAACAAGGACCAACATAAACTTGAAGAACAGTACCTCATGTTCTGTCTGGCACATTATAGCCTTCTGGACTCAATATTGAATTTCACAATTTCAAGTGATTTGCTTTCTCTGTTTGTATCAGAACTGTCCTGTTCTGCTGCAGGTCAACCATCTGTAATATGGTCTCAGAATTTCTCTTTCCATGACCTGCTGGGCATGTTTTTTCCTCTAATAACCCTCATTACTTTGTCACCAGATGATTTCATTTACTCTTTATCCCCACAGCAACCATGCCCTTACCCTATTAGAGAGATTTCCTTAGTCCTATCCATCCCTCCATCACCTGCTCTGCAACTTGAAACTAACTAGTTATTTATCTTATATAAAGTAAGGACATATGATGGAATTAAGGAACATATATAGCAGATGTACTTCAGTGTTCAACCATTGCCTCTTTTGTTTCTGCCTGACTGTTCTGTGAACCTTTTATATAAAAAAAAATCTGTTCTACTTAATTTTAAGATTTATTTTTAAGATCTGTTTAGATCTAACTCTAATTATTGTTGTCTGAGTTTGCTATTGATCAATCGGCATTGGGAGAACAATTTTTAATTATTACTCCCCAGAAATGAATTAGCATCATAGATAAGCTTGGAGTATGATGGTAGTGATATTATGTGCATGCAGGTTCAGTGTTTGTATGGAAGAATATGTTCACTTGGTTTGCTGCAAGGGTATCTCAAATGCTGACTTTTCTCAGCATCTCTTTCTTTATGTCAGTTTTAATTTGTACTACTCAAATTTCATGGATATTTGTTTATTTATAATAATGATATTAATTGAAATAATTTTTAAGAAACCTTATAAGGTGTTGGGAAAAATCTTAAGGAAATGCGAGAACATTTTACAGAGTATTTTTACAGATGCATTTTCCAAAAATCAGTATGTCCTCATTTTTACATATGAAAATACTATGCAAATTGGGTTATTATGTTAGGAAAGTTTTTCCGAAACAATGTGCTAGCTCATGAATGCATATGGATTTCAATTTCATAATTTAAAGCATAGGATAAGTTAATTAGACAGTTCATGTGTTTTTCTTATAGGCTATTAAAGACTTTTATCTGGAATGGAAAGCACTGAAAGTAAAGGAACAAGAAGATGCAGAGACCCAAGCTCAGTTTGAAGCTATGCAGAGTAAGAAACATCTGTGCTATGTAAATAGTGTTGTTTTTGTCACTGGAAAGAGACCAGTCACCCGATAATGAACAACTATCATAGAAGACTTGACCTTTCTTCTCAGCAGAACAGTATTTTACCATAGTCTGTAGACTGAGTGATCCATTCGTCAAGAGTTACCAAAGTATTTCAGAAGGCTCATTATTGTGTCTGACAGACACAAATTTGCTATGCAAATCCATTTTATAACAGGATCAGTTTGAGATGATTGTCTTTAATTTTATTCAGATTGCAGAATACAAGGCTCCTCTGCATTTTCTAATATTATTTCATCAGAATATAAGAAATAAGAGATGTGGGCCATTCAGTAAGCTGAGGACTCATCTGATTTTTGTCTTCAACTTAATTTTTCTACCTGCACCCCATAACCTTTGACTCATAATCTCCCCAACAGCCCTAACTGTATTCAATGATTCCTCCACAGTTCTCTGGAATAAAGAACTCGAAGGATTCATAATTCACAGAGAGAACAAATTCCCCATCTCCTTATCTCTGCTTTAAGTAGGTGACCCCCTTCATCCGAAGTTATGTTCCCACAAAGGGAAACATTCTCTCAAACTCTTATTATGTCAGGCTCCCACAAATCTGATTTTCCATTAAGATCTTACCTCGCTCTTCTCAACTCCTGTGAGTATAGGCCCAACCTGCTTAGCCTTTTCTCTTCAGAAGTTTAGCATCATGAAGTTCTGGTCTTTTGAATTATTCACTTATGAGAATGTTGTTTGAAGGGTATTGTTAGTTTTCTGATTAATGTGTTTAAACGACAGCCTAAAGGCTTGAACATGATGGGATCTGACTACTGTGTCAGCCAGCGAATATGGGATGTTAACTTTGTAAAATGCTGTCTATGGATATCCTATTTTATGATAACAATGCATTTATTTCAATCTGCACTACTTCATTATGAAAGATTATGTAAGAAATAGCATTGATACTGATTTTCTGAACTGCTATTCTTATCAATGTGCTTTGTGTCTGCAGTAATTTCAGTATAGATTAATTCTTGAGTTAAATTAATATTAATTAACGTACAGTACTGAATTAATTTGATAAGTTTCCTGAGTGTATGCATCAGAACCAGAGAATTTCCTGAACTCTTCCACAGTTAACAGGACTTTTACTTCTAAGTACTTTATTCTCAAGAATAACATTGCATGACTACTTTCAAGCTTATTGTCCCAAATGAGAAGCATACGGCTAAAGGATAAATAAAATTGCTTACATACCCCTGGTATCCTGAATTAAATAGGGAGATGCTATATATCTCATAACTGTTTGTTGTTTTCTTAATGTGATGAATTGTAGTTGGGAAGCACAGTTAATGGTAGCATTAACATCTTTTTGAGAGGGTAAATGCAAATCATGTGGATTGGCATGGAGCTGTGTTATTCTGCCTGTTTTTCATGACCTAATTGCTAATCTGTCTGCATGTCTATCTGCTTTAAAACGGAGACTGTGTGCAGTGTCCTCTAGGGACAGAAGTAGTACAGTGGTCGGGAATTCGAGGCAATTTGCAAATTGAGGGAATGCAACATGGGGTCTCATTAAAGCAATGTGTTGCAGCAGAAGACAAGAGGTGTGAATAGATAATCTGCTGATTCTAAATATTATCCTACTGGGTGAATCTTTGCACAGACATTGTGAGCTATGATGTTATGTCTGCAGTTTTCTGAGATTTGCTGGCAGTTATCCATTTCTTTGTTGAGAGGAAATTTAAAAATGAGAAGGCCCCTTTATCTTGGAGCAATTCAGTTTCTCTATATTGCAGCTTTTGAAATGATTGTTTTATTACTGTAGATAAAAATGCCACTTAATAGTTGAGTTGTCATCTAAATATATGTGCGAGTTTTAATTTATTTGTCAGTTTAAAAAATGCAAAAAAAGCTTTCCTATTGATCTTTCAACAGAATATTTTTTAAGCTGAAAAGCCATTTTATACCTTGCAGAAGAAAAAAGGCCAAAAGTAAAGAAACCAAAATCTGAGTTCCCAGTGTATACAACCCCTAATTCTGGAGGTAGTGCCTATGTACCATTACATGAGGAAGCTTCTACTATTGAGGAGATTGAGGAACAAATGGCTGACTGGCTGGATAGCAGACCCAGAGGGCAGAAGAAGGTAAGTAAAAAAAAACACATTAAAAATGTCTTGTTTTTTATAGTTGGGATAAATTATTGCATAGCAAAATATAGCAAATATGTAACATACTGTAGAGAAGTAACTAGTTTTAGAATTTTTGCAAGCTAAGTGAGGTGTTGCTGAAATTTAAAATATGATAAAAACACTGCAGGCACATGATTTTTTTAACCTGCCAATTTTGTCAAGATGCTTTCATTTCTGTAGTTCACTTTTAACTAATATTTATACATGTTACATAATTGGCATGCAAAATAATTGATGGTACACAAATACCAATTATAAAATCTGCATTGATGAATTATTTTAATCAAACATTATTACTCTGACATTTATATTAATAACTTTTTCTGACAAGCTTCGCACATTTGAATGTTATCTAATAAAAATAATCAAAGAAAAACTAGTTAATCTTAGCTTTCTTATTTCCAACTCTTAATTTACGAATAGACCTCTTGGCAGGTAAATTGAATAGGCAGATAAATTCAATTTTTTTTTGTTAAAACTTGCAGGTTATGATTTGAAAAATTAAATTCCTGAGCAATATTGTATGAATTTGGTTATAATTTTTACCATTGTAAGTTATTTGGTTATAATTTGCACCATTGCAATGGTGCAAGTTATAACCACCTGGCTAGAGCAAAAATGATAGCTGTGATGCATGGATCAATGAAACCTAAAGCTGCTTCTGTTCTGTTCCGTTCCATTCCTTGAGACCTTAAAGGTGCTGGAAGGAAAGGATAGTTGAAGTGCCATGGTATGATAAACACACATATGGATTTAGTTACATCACCTCCCCTCCCCCACTCTCAGCGTTCAATTTTTATTTTGATTTGGCAATAGAACTAGGATGAAATTACTTGGGTATTTGTATTGTGGTAACTATAACATCAAATCCTGATTTTTGGATCTGAAACTAATCAATTACTCTACATTTGAGGTCAGAAAAGGACACTGAAGACACTCAGAGATATAAATTCTGCCCTGCCACTCACAGCCTTGTTCCTGAACATCATACAGCCTACATATTTTAGCTTCAGTGAATGAACATGTTCCATGCCAGAAGGGGTATTCCAACAGTGGCATGGCCTCCCTGTCTGTGCTATGATTCAGAGGTGCACAGATGGGAAATGGCAGTCTCGCACATTGTAGCAACCCACAAGGATCACCAAATTGTTATGTTGCTCTCACTGAATTCTTGCATTGTATATACCATGGCTTTGAAGTAGATACTATACTTTAGGGCAACAATTTAGGCTCTTAATCTGAATATGTGCTCAAACTGGCAATTACAGCCTTGGAGACACAAGACTAAAGCAAAAAAAAACTGCTGGAAGAACTCAATGGGTCTAGCAGCATCTGTCGAGGCAAAGGGATGGTTGACATTTTGTGTTCAAGACCCTGCATCAGGATTGAGAGCATAGAGGTAAGATGGCCAATGTAAAGAGATGATAGAGGTGAGGAGGGTGCAGGTGGCTGATAGGTAGAAACAGATAAGTGGGGAGGGCAGAAGATTAGGCGTTGGAACCGCGTGGAGGAGAGGGACAGAGGCTGGTAGGTGATAGATGGAACCAGGTAAGAGAGGGATGATGGGCAGATGGAACCAGGTGGAGAAGGGTAATGAGGGGGGAGGAATGGAAAAAGTGAACAAAGGGAGAGAATGTGTTTGGACTGGTGGAAATGGGAAAGAAATACAGGAGGTGTGGGTTACTGAAATTGTAAAATTCAATGTTCATCCTTCCTATCCCCTCCCCTTCCCCACCTTGTTCATCTTCCCAATCTTTCTCCCTCTCCCCCTATCTGTCTCCACCTATCACTTATTAGCCTCTGGCTCAACACTCCCCCCTCCCCCTCCTGCACCTGGATCCACCTGCCCATCATCCCCCAACTCATCTGGTTCCACCTATCTCCTACCCACCTCTGTTTTTCCCCCTCTTTTCACTTCTATATACTGGCTATCTTCCCTCTACACTCTCAGCCCTGATGTAGGGTCTTGACCTGAAACATTGACCATCACTTTGCCTCCACAGATGCTGCTTGACCCACTGAGTTCTTCCAGCAGTTTATTTTTTGTTGACAATTACAGCCTTATTAGGACATGGGCTGAACATAATTTACAGACCTTAGTATAGTGTTTGTAAATATTTTAGGTCAAAGTTGGATCCAAGTAAAGTGCATTGTAGCAAACATTAATGAGCACTGCATTGTTAAGAAATGTACGGTATCAAAAATCTGTAAATAGTTGGAATGTAAATAAATAATTAAAACATATTAATGAATGCTATTCTATTTTGACCAGTCTGGGCATGATGTGCGCAAACACTTACAAGTCTATTATTTTTAATTGAAGCATCATGTGATTTATTTGGGTTTTTATGTGAGCAGGTACGTTTCCTTCTGGTTGAACATCATGCTCATATATTCAAATTCTGTAATGTATTATGACATAACAGCAACGTATAGATTACGTAAAATCCACCTGATTTTCCATTAGTTTCTATGTCTATGTGGTATCACAGAATAGTAATAGGATAGTCATTGAGTCCAAACCAGCTGTATGAAACAGTGATGCAACTAATCCCATTTCCCCAGCTCTATTCCAAAAACTCTGCAAAATATTTTCCTTTCAGATCCTGATCTCTGTGTGGTTGCTGTCTGTGTGGAGTTTACATGTCTCCCCAGGACTGCATGGGTTTCTGATGGGTGCCCTGCTTTCCTCTCTCATCCCAAAGACCGTGCTGTTAGGTTAATTGGCTCCAGCAAATTATCCCTTACTGTAGGTAACTGGCAAAAAGAATCAAAAGAACGTTGAGTATGACGATATGCTACAGTGCTGCAAGGAGGTATGGGATGTGACTGATGGGATTGCTCCCCTGGGAGGCCACATGGACCAGATGAGCCAAATGGTGGCCTCCTGTCATAATAAGTAAATATTATCATTAAATATCATATTACTTAGTGTTATTAAAACTATATTACTGCTTTTTGAAACACAGAAGATATGTTTGTACATAATTTATTATAGTGCCTTTCCAATACAAAGTTATTACAAACTTGGACTTTTGCCCTTGACTTATTCACTACAGAATAAGATTCGTAACTTCACATGAATTTGAACTTAATTTCATGAAATGTTCTTTTTCTGTTGCACATCCACTATTTATATTGAAAACTTAGCATGCTAGCTTTGGAGGAAGCAACACACAAAATGGTGGAGGAACTGAGCATGTAAGGCAGCATCTACGGAGGAAATGAACAGTCGATGTTTCAGGCCAAGGCCCTTCCCCAAATGTTGACTGTTCATCTCCCTCCATAGGTGCTACCTGACCTGCTGAGTTCCTCCAGCATTTTGTGTGTGTTGCTCCAGATTTCCAGCATCTGCAGTCTCTCTCTTATGACTCCAGCTTTGGAGGAAATCACTTGCTAAGCACCCAATCAACATGCAGATAGATGGTGACGCAAGAGACTGCAGAAGCTGGAATCTGGAGCAAAAGGTAAACTGCTGGAAGAACTGTGGGTCAAGCAGCATTTGTGGAGCCAAGGCGTGGTCGATGTTTCAGATCAAGAAACGTCGACTATCCCTTTGCCTCCATGGATGCTGCTTGACCTGCTGAGTTCTCCCACCACTTTACCTTTTGCAGCAGATAAATGGTGCTGTACGTGTATTTGGTCCCTATGTAGTAAAGCTCTGGATTTCCACTGCTGTCATTAAACATCTCACTGTAAAAGTTTGAATAATTTAGATAAGCTTATCGAATGTTTTGATAATTAGTCTGGCTTGCCTAGTTATTTTGTTTTTAGATTTATTTTTAAACTACTCAGAAGCCTGACCTGTTTGGCACATTTTAAGACAAACATATAAAAGTAAAGCTTATATTTTAGAAAATATGGAAGCACTTGCAGCGATAGGTAATAAATTTACTTTAAAACATCAGCTACCAATCTGTTTTCTCTTGATGGTCATATTGCCACAAACAAGGATAATCAAGTTCAGTAGCTTGCTAGGATTTAATAGTTGTGTACCTCCATAGTGTAGTATCTCAGCAGAAATATCCATCAAAAGTGTGATGATATATAACTGCATTCATAATTATGATAATATAGAATCCACTTAAATGAAACGTTTTATTCAAGTGTGCCAGATTTATTTCACAAAACAATCCTATGTTTTAAGAGGGGTGGAGAACAAGGTAACTTAAAAATCCTAAAGAAAATCTGTCAAGGCAAGTCTGGCATTTTTGAGCAAATGGTAGCACCACACAATGTGGAGATAACTTTCAAACTGGAGGCCCGTGACTAGTGGTGTTCGCCAGGGCTTGATGCTAGGCCCACTACTGTTTGTCATCTATATCAATGATTTGGATAAGAATGTACAAGGCATGATTAGTAAATTTGCAGATGACACTAAAATAGGTGGTGTCATTTACAGTGAAGATGGTTATCAGGATTTACAAAGGGACCTTGATCAACAATATGAGTGGACCGAGGAATAGCAAATGGAGTTTAATTTGGATAAGTGTGAGGTGTTGCATTTTGGAAAGACAAATGAGGGTAGGACTTGCACAGTGAACACTCTGGGGAGTGTTGTAGAACAGAGGGACCTAGGAGTACAAGTATATGGTTCCCTGAAAGTGGCATTGCAGGTAGGGTGGTAAAGAAGGCTTTTGGCATGCTGGCCTTCATCAGTCAGGGCAGTGAGTATAGAAGTTGGGATGTTATGTTGCAGTTGTACAAGATATTGGTGAGGTCACATTTGGAATATTGTGTTCAGTTTTGGTCATCCTGCTATAGGAAAGCTGGAAAGAGTGTAGAGGAGATTTACGAGGATGTCGCTGGGACTTGGGAGACTGAGTTATAGAGAGAAAGGTTGAGTAGGTTGGGATTTTATTCATTGAACCGTAAATTAGTTTCTTATTGTCACATGTACTGAGGTACAGTGAAAAACTTGTTTTGCATGCCATCCATACAGGTCATTTCATTACAACAGTGCATTGAGGTACTACAAAGGAAAACAATAACAGAATGCAGAATAAAGTGAGTAATTCTTAGAGTCATAGAATTGAAATTTAAAAGAGTAGAACAATTATAATAGAAGTAATGAGTTGATCTGTAGAGAGCAGCTTGCTACGAGTCCACGTGCTCTGGTGTCATCTTGTGAAGTAGTCTGTAGGAGAATGAAGGGTGATTTTTATAGAGGTGTATAAAATCATGAGGGACGTAGGGTGAATGTGCGCAGTCTTTTTCCCAGGTTTGGAGAATTGCTTGGTGTTTCCGGTTTTCTGCTTTTGTTTGCACTCATTCCGTCATTATGGCATCCCACTTCTATGCGTTTGGTTATCACATATAATCCATTTATACTCAGACAATTAACAACTTGGAATTAAAATTTTAAAAAACTGCCTATGCTGGAAAACTAAAATAGAAACAGAAAATCCAGAAATACTCAGCAGGTCAGGCTGCATCTATAGGAAGAGAAACAGAGTTAATGTTACAGGTCAAAGAATCTTTGTCAGAACTAGGAAGGAGACAAAAGAAGCTTGTTGAACTACTCCCATTTACTCTTTGACCAGATAACCTTGTTTACAGCTGATCGCCATGGTCATCCCAGTTTTACCCTATGAGAGACATTTCCCCTCCCCCCACATTCCCTGCAGCTCAATAAGCTGCTTTTTGTCTCTTTCCCTGGTCTTTGACCTGAAACATTAACTCTGTTTCTCTTCCCACTGATGTGGCCTGACCTTTTGAGTATTTCCAGCATTTTATATTTTTATTTGAACTTCTGGGAGTTAGTTTTCAGGCTCTGATCTTTCCCAGAAAAAATGCAGAGGGGAAACAAATTACTCTACATCAGTTTAGATCTCTTGGAATTTGTGAAGTTGATAAAGTTTCCTGAGTGGCTGCCTAAGAACATAGGAATTACTAAAGAAAACAAATGGAGGTCTATGATATTTGCTTGACTTTCTATCTTGATAACTGCATTATCCAACAATAATGGAGTTATTTCCTAAAATAGCAACCAAACCCAATTTAACTTTACTAATTTTTTTTTGGAATGTGTGCATTACTGACGAGGCTAGCATTTGTTACCTATCTCAAATTGTTTTTGAGTAGAAAGTTTCAGGTTTACACCTAATGACAAACAAAGAATAGCAATATATTTTCACTTCAGAAACCAGGAACCAGCAGGTGATGGTGTCTGTATGTATTTTGATACCTTGATGCTGGAGGTTGATGGGTAGCAGGTCCACAACAAACCCAGAAATGAGAAGAATAACAACAATAGTGGAAAGTTTTGGAAACTAGAGGTCCAAAGTCGCTAGTTCCTCCCCACTATGCTTGAGCAGTCATATGTTATGTCTCAAAAGCATCTGTGGAGGCAAAGGGATAGTCGATGTTTCAGGTTGAGATGTTATCAGGACTGAGAATGTCGAGGAGATGGCCAGTATAAAGGGGGAAGGGGTGAGGCAGTTGCTGACAGGCAATAAGTGGAACCAAGTGAGGTGGGAATGATGAGCAGATGGAGCCCAGTGGAGGGAGTGTGAATGGAAATAAAGGCAGCGGATGGAAGGTACTAAGTGGAGACAACAAAGGGTTGCAGGTTCTGGAATCTGACAAGTGGAACCAGATAAGGGAGGGATGATGAGCAAGTATAACCAGGTGGGGAAGGTGAAAGAAATGAGGGTTGCTTAGAAGCCAGAGGGTGGTGGGAGCAGGAGGTGGTGTCATAGAGTCATACAGCATGGAAACAGGCCCTTTGGCCCATCTCATCTATGCCAATCAACAAGCTAGTCCCATCTGTCTGCCCGTGTTTGGCCCAAAGCCTTCTAAACCTCTCCTATCCATGTACTTATCTAGATGGCTTTTAAATGTTGCTAATGTACCCAACTTAACCACTATTTCTGGCAGCTCTCTTCAAATACGCACCGCCCTTTGCATGAAGAAGCTGCCTCTTGTGTCCCTTTTTGAATCTCTCGCCTCTGATCTTAAGCCTATGCCCTCTTGTTTTTAGCACCCACTCCCTGGGGAAAAAGACTATGTGCTTTCACATGTGCTATGCCCTTCACGTTCTTGTATACCTTTTATCAAGTCACCCCTCAATCTCCTACATTTCAGGGAATAAAATCCTAGTCTATGCAACCTCTCCTTGTAATTTGCACCCCGAAGTCCAGGCAACATCCTGGTAGATCTTTTCTGCACTCTTTCTAGTTTAATAACATCTTTCCTATAACAGGGTGACCAACACTGTACACAATACTCCAAGTGCGCCCTCACCAATGTCTTGTATAACTGCAACATAACTTCCCAACTCCTATACTCCACGCCCTTACTGATGAAGGCCAGCATGCCAAACACCACCTTAAGCACCCTATCTATCTGTGACGCTGCTTTTGGCGAACTATGCACTTGCATTCCTCTGTTCCATAACACACCCCAGGGCCCTACCATTCACTGTACAAGTCCTACCCTGGTTTGATCTCCCAAAATGCAATATTTCACACTTATCTGAATTGAAAGCCATTTGCTGATCCTCAGCCCACATACCTAGCTGATCAAGATCCCCCTGTAATTTTTCATAACCTCCAACACTATCTACACCACCACCTATTTTAGTATAATCTGCAGATTTATTAACCGTGCCTTGTACATTCACATTCAAATTGTTTATATAAATTACAAACAGCAACGGTCTCAGTACTGACCCTTGTGGCACACCACTAGACACGGGCCTCCAGTCTGAGAAATAACTGTCGACCATCACCCTCTGCTTTCTACCACTGAACCAATTATGAATCCAATCTGCTAACTTCCCCTGGATTCCATGCGATCTAACCTTCCAGACCAGCCTGACATGAGGCCTTGCTAAAGTCCATAAAGACAACATCCAGCTCCATAGATGCTGCCTGACCTGCTGAGTTCCTCCAGCATTTTGTGTGCATTGATCCACTACCCTACCGTTATCTACCTTCTTGGTTACCTCCTCGAAGAACTCCAAGAGATTTGTCAGACACGACTTCCCACACATAAAGCCGTGCTGATTGTCCCGAATCAAGCCCTGTCTCTCCAAATGTTGGTAGATCCTATCCCTCAGAATCTCCTCCAGCAATTTACTCACTACCGATGTTGGACTCACTGGCCTGCAGTTTCCTGGCTTATTTTTGCTATCCTTTTTAAACAATGGTACCACATTAGCCACTCTCCAGTCCTCCAGAACCTCACCTGTGGCCAGAGATGAAGCAAAAATCTCTGCAAGGGCCTCTGCAATTTCTACTCTAGCTTCTAACAACGTCTAAGAATGAACTAGGTCAGGCCCTGGGGATTTATCCTCTTTAATGCACTTTAAGGCCTCCAATACCTCCTCCCTGCTAATTCATATGTGGTCCAAGACAGCACCACTCATTTCCCCCATTTCCTTGGCTTCCATAGTTTTCTCCATGGTAAATACTGAAGAGAAATATTCATTAAAAATCTCATCCATTTCCTTTGGTTCCACACACAGACGGCCATGCTGATCTTTATGGGGACCTATTCTCTCCCTAGCCACCCTTTTACTCTTAATATACCTATAGCACCTCTTGGGATTTTGCCTCTCCTTGTGTGCCAGATCCTTCTCATATATCCTCCTTTTGCCCTCATAACTTCTCTCTTAAGTGCACTCCTACACTTCATGTAGATTCACTAGTTTCCAATTATTATGCGCAGTGTATGCCTCCCTCTGTTTCTTAACCAGATCCTCAACATCTCTTGTCAACCAGGGTTCCTGAATCCTGCCAGCCTTGCCCTTCACCCTAACAGGAACATGCAGGCCCTGAACTTTTGACATCACACTTTTATAGGCCTCCTACTTGGCAGATGCTCCTTTCCCTGCAAATATTCTCACCCAATCAACCACTGCAAGATCCCACCTAATGGCTCCAAAATTTGCTCTGCCCCAGTTCAGGATCTTAACCTGTGAACTGGCCATATCTTTCTCCATAACTATTTTAAAACTAATAGATTTATGGTCACTGGACCCAAAGTATTCACCAACAGACACGACTGCCACTTGCCCTATCCCAATCCCCAGGAGGAGATCCAGTGTTGCACCCTCTGTAATAGTTCCCTCTATATATTGATAAGGGAAGCTTAGTTGGACATGTTTCACAAATTCCACTCCATCCAAGCCTTTTACACTATGGTTGGCCCAGTCAATATTAGGGAAGTTGAAATCTCCCGCTCATACTACCCTATTATGTTTACAGCTAGCTGCAATCTCTCTACACATCTGTTCCTCCAATTCCTGCTGACTTTTGGAGGGACCTATCCCATCAGAGTGACCAGGGTGGTGAGAGAACCTGGGTGGATCAGATGGAGGGAGAAAGAAGCACTGGGTGCTGGTTACCTGAAATTGGGAAATTTAATGTTCATACTGTTACTGAATGGATAGGACCAAACTATGTGTTGGCATCAAGCTGGTAATCTTAGGCTCAGGTCAGATCTGACTGGCCCTTTTTAAGTGCTCTAATTTTCAGAACTCTGGGATATGATACAGCTCGTAGCTTGCAAATATCTGGGAGAATGCAGGTATCACAGGAAATGGCTCCTGTTTCTTTAGGTATGGCTTTGCTGTAGGGCTTGACTATGCAATGCAAACCTGATGGGATCTGACTCTGCTCAGGTTGGGTCAGGTATCAAAAATATTATCATTTTTCAGACTCGCTGGATTCAGATTGGCCAGGTTGTGTTTGAATTTTATGCCCAAGTTGATTCTTACTTATCTGCTCAAGTATAAAATTAAAACCTGAGTAGACCACTTCCATTCAATAATGTTCACCAACTTTCTACTGGTCCATGGGTGGGAATGGAAATTGAGTTAATAGCATTGCATTCCATGACTCTCTATATGGCTCAATCACTCAGTACACATAATGCACTGAGAAAGTTCTCAAAGTGTACATCATAAGCAAGTAAATACATTTAATGTTTTGAGTTTCTGCAAAGCTATTTTTCTTAACCCCCCCACCCCCTTAATTTACCCTTTGGTGTCTGTTAAAAGATTCCACAAGCACCCAATGGGATCATCCACACAGGCTGTCCCTGAGTAACAAACTGGTCTGTTTTTATAGTTGTCCTGAAGTTGACTTTGTTTCATAAGTCAGAAAATACACAAAAATCACTCGATATGGTAGCGGTACCTCACAGTATTATAATGAATGGCATTACGAGCATGCAAGACTGATAAGAAAGAAAAATTACTGGAAGTGGGAAGAGAGGGGGAAACTAGTTCTGCAGTTCATAGGAACGAAAGTATGTACATACATTGGAATTTTGAATCTAAAAATATTATGGGAGCTCCTGTTTACTGCTGGCCAATAAATCAGGCATTTGTAACCCGGAGACTGCATGTAAATGCACAGGTTTTGTATGTGAACATTAATGATTTGGCAGGTGTTTCATCCAAGTGGACACTAGAGCCAATCATGGACCTGCCTCCAAACTTAATGCTCCAGGTGTACATTGAACATTTTCAGTTACTAATCAATGAATGACAATCAGGAGCGGAAGCCATTCCCCTTAACCTTCTGCTCTCCCTGCCATCAGCTCCCTTCAAAACCAAGACTGATGAAGCTAATGTTAGCATTTCTACCATATTAGCTAATTCACTGCATATAAGGGTTAATGCCAAGCTTTTCTTTCCTCATTTCCCTTCTGACTAATAAGCTACTGTTGATCAGTGATGAATAAGAACTGCCTGAGTGATGCATCTTGGGACCAAACCAAAGGACTGTGTGTCAGCATAAAATCACTCTTGGGAAATGACAGAAGATTGAAGAAAGAAAAAGCTGCAACTTTCTGTATATGTGGGGTGGGGGGGAAATGATATTTTCAAAAGTGGAAGACATGTCAGTAGCTGTTGTTTGATGGTGGTTATTAGAAAATACCTGGAATAGCAGGACTGATCAGCTAATGATTTCATAAAAAATTAAATTGCACAGGAAACAATTCTGAGATTGGTAGATTGCATTATCATCTTGCCGTTACAAAATTTAACCAGAAGGTTTGAGACTTCACTACATTACATTGTACAACGGTAATAAATTAACTGCCTAACAGCAGGAAGTGGATAATATGATCTTGTTAGAGACTGCTTCTTAATGCATATTTTGCTAACTATAATATGGGGCAACATATTTCATTTATTTTATGTTGTACAGCATCTTGTCATTGGTACATGGAATCCTTCAACTTTAAGTCTGTGTTGATAATTGTTAGGAGATGATGGTAGGATTGCAATTATTACCAGCTTTTGCTCTTCTGTGCAGTTCCTCACACACATCACATTTTGCTTACTCATTTCCATGTACATTCTAACTGAACACAAGATGAATATCTGCGGCTGTACAATATTCCCAGGCAACAATTCATATGTGCTGTTCTTTAGGCTGATTTGTAAAAGACAAAATTAAAACCCTCTACAACTTTTAACCATAATTTTTATCCATGTATTAAGTGATAATATTTGCAATGCTGCACATGGTGTATTTTCTGTATCACCCAAGTCTTTAGTCAGTAGGTTTGGGCAATTTTATTCTGAAATTTGATTCCAAGCATGCAGTTACCTGTCCCTGATATTGCTAAAATCTGAGCGCTCCAAAAAGTAGTTGATTTTAATTTTTTCTTGTCAGATTATTAATTACCTGCATTTATTTTCAGGTAAAAGTTGTTGGTAAGCATTTATTATAAACTTATTGCACTGTATAGCACTTGAGAATAATTGCTTTTCCTTAAATTTTAGGGTTTTTTTTTGAAAAAGAAAAGTGCATTGCTAGGTCCTGGGGCCAAAAAAAGTTATTTGTAGTCAAGAACAGGATACAATGATAGCAATAATTTTCGGTTGATTCCCATTGCAGGAAATTCTCATCAGATGTGATCTTGCACTTGCACTGAAAAATATGAGTAATTCTGCAGGCAGCGAGCAGTTTGTTTGCCCTGTATTCTGAACATGTCCATGAATTGTATGGAGAAGATGTGGTGTTGAGCTTGAAGACAAATGAGAGAGATGCTTAAAAAAAAAGTTCAAAGCCGGCCGAGATCATTTTTAAAAAAAACTTAAGTAATGGAATCTTTGCCATGGCTGCGAGATGCCACAGAAGCAAACCATTTCATAGGTTGCAGAGCAAGTGGAAGTAAGAATTGAACGTAAGGGGATAAAAATGCAAGTTAGTCTTGGAGTCATGGTGTAATACAGCATGGAAATAGGCCTTTCAGCCTAACTCGTCCATGCCAACTAAGGTGTCCACTGAAGCTGGTCCCATTTGCCTGCATTTGGCCCATATCCCTCTAAGCCTTTCCTATCCATGTATTTATACAAATGTCATTTAAATGTTGTTGTACCTGACTCAACTGTTTTGTCTGGTAGCTCATACCATATACGCACCGTCCTTTGCATGAAGAAATTGTCCCTTGGGTCCCTTTTAAATCTTTACCCTCTCAGCTTAAACCTATGCCCTCAAGTTCTTGATTTCTCCAACCCTGGGAAAAAGACTGTGCATTGACCCAATCTATGCCCCTCATCATGTTATATACCTCTATAAGGTTATCTCTCAGACTCCTACGTTCTAAGGAATAAAGTCCTAGTCTGCCCGATGTCCCTATAACTTGGGCCCTAGAGTCCAGGCCACCCTCTCTTAAATCTTCTTTACATTCTTTCCAGGTTAATGACATCTTATAACAGTGACCAAAACTGTACACAGTACACAGTGCAGCCTCACCAACATCTTGTACAATTGCACCATAATATCCCAACTTTTATACTCAATGCTCTGACTAATGAAGGCCAGCGTGCCAAACACTGCCTTCACCCTGTCTATCTGTGATGTCACTTTCAGTGAACTATGTGCTTGTATTCCTTGGTCCCTCTATTCTACAACACTCCTCAGGGCCCTACCATTCACTGTACAAGTCCTACCCTGGTTTGACTTCCCAAAATGCAACACCTTGCACTTAGCTGAATTGAAAGCTGTTTGCCGATCTTCAGCCACTTCTGGCTGATCAAGATCCCCTGTAGTTTGATAACTTTCTTCACTGTCTATGATACCTTCCAGTAACATGCTGCCCCTGGACTCTTAATATCACACTTGTGGGGAAGAAAAAGAATGTCCTGGTTAAATGAAAACATAAGACTGCAAGAAATACAGTAAGGATCCAAGAAAAGATGTATAACTGAGAGTATGTGTGATTAGCTAAAGAATTGTTGAGTGGGGGGTGGGGAAGGAATAGACTAATGGATGCAAAACCATTTCTTATCTATTTGGTGCTCCTACCATCTCCTCCATATCATCTTCCCCCTGCAACATTAAGGAAAACCAAAAAGCATTATGTAAGTATGGTAAAGGCAAGGGGTAGCCACGGAAAGGGTAGGACCCATTAGAGGCCAGAATGGCAATCTGTGTAATGAAGTCTTAAATGAATACTTCCCATCTATATTCAGTAAAGAGCAGGACAATTGTGGTTGCAGAATTCAGGGAGTGGTAGGGGGTGAAATTCTACAACATGTTAATATCAAAAAAGATGATGTATTAGATGTGTTAGCAGACTTAAGGATGGATAAATCCCCAGGGCATGATGAGATGTATCCCAGGCTGCTATAGGAGATGAGGGAGGAGATTACAGAGGTCCTGACAGATTTTTAGAATCATACAGGATGGAAACGGGCCACTTGGTCCACACAAACTTCTGAGTACCCATCCGTGTTAATCCCATCTTCCAGCACTTGGACCATAGCCTTCAATGCCTAGGTGATTAAAATGCTTGTTTAGATACTTCTTAAATGCTGTCAGCGACTCTGTTTCCACCATTTCCTTCATCAGTATATTCCAGGTACTCGCCAGGCTCTGAGTGAAAAAGGTCTCTGAGCCCCTCCAAATCTGTTGCCCATTACCCTAAATCTCCATTCTCTAGTTTTATCCACCTCTGATAGGGGGAAAAGATGCCTACAGTCTCTCCTCTCAAAACCCCACATAATTTTCTGTACCTGAATCATGTTCCCTCTTAATCTCCTTTGCTCCAGGGAAAACAGACCTGGCATCTCCAGAATCGCATAAATAAAACACCCAATCCCAGGCAACATCCTAGTGGATCTCCTCTGTACTCTCTCCAGCACTATTACATTCTTTGTATAGGTGCGGTGCGGTGATCAGAACTGCATGGAATACTCTGGATCTTAACCAATGTTTTATAAAGTTGGAGCATAACCTCCCTACAGTTGTATTCAATGTCCCAACTAATGAAGACAGGCATCCCATATGCCACCTTAACCATATTATCTACCTGGGCTGCCATCTTCAGGGATCTTTGGAGTTCACCAAGATACCTCTATTCCTCAGTACTTCCTAGGACCCATCCATTCATGATGAATGTCCTATCCTCATTAGTACTCCCAATATGCATCACCTCACATTTATCAGGATTAAAATCTATCGGCCATCCCTCAGCCCATTTCGCCAATACATCGATATCACCCTGTAACCTAAAACTTTGCTCCACACTGTCAATATCTTCGCCAGTCTTAGTGTCATCCATGAACTTACTGATGATGCTGCCTATATCCACATCCAACATTGATGTTTATTACAAACAGCAAGGGTCCTAGCACCAATTCCTAAGGAACACCACTAGTCACAGGCATCTAAACACAAAAACAAACCTCTATCATTACCCTTTGTCTCCTATTGCCAAACCAACTTTGAATCCAATTTGCCAACTTGCTCTGGGTTCTATGGGCCCTCACCATTTTGGACCTGTCTCCCATGTGGGACCATGTCAAAGGCCTTATTGAAGTCCATACAATCTACATTTACAGCATTACCTTCATCAATATTCTTTGTTACCACTACAAAAAAAACTCAGTTGGATTGGTCAGAGAAGATCTGCCCTTAACAAAACCATGCCAGCTATCTCTGATTAGTCCCTTGGTGATTAATTTTTAAATGTTGGTTGACCACAGGTGAGCTTACTAGATGATTAAAAGACAGCAAAAGTGGTGCCTTTATTCAGGAAGAGCAGCAGGTAAAAGACAGGTGCTTGTAATCCAGTTAGTCTAACATCAGTGGTAGGGAAGTTATTAGAAAAAGCCTGAGAGACAGGATTAATCTGCACTGGGAAAGACTGGGATTAATCAAATACAGTTAGTGTGGTTTTGTTAAAGGGAGAACTTGTCTGACCAATTTGAATTTTTCAAAGAGAGAGTGATGAGGGCAGTGCAGTTGAGGTAGTCGACATGAACTTCAGTAAGACCCTTGAAAAGGACCTATATGGGAGACTGGTCCAAAAGCTTTGAGCCCAAGGGATCCAGGGCAAGTTGGCAAATTGGATCCAAAATTGACTTCTTGTTAGGAGTCTGAAGGTGATGGTGGAGGGTTTTTGTGATTGGAAGTCTGTGACCAATAGGGTACCATGGGTATCATTGCTGGGACTCTTTCTCTTGTTATATATGTTAACAATTTGCATTTAAATCATTGGAGGTATCATAAGTAAATTGCAGATGACAAGAAAATCAGTAGCATTGTTGATAGAAAGATGGTCGTAGGCTGGAGGATGATACTGATCAGTTGGTAAGAAGGTCAGAATAATGGCAGATAGAATTGAATCCTGAGGTGATGCACTTTGGGAGGACTAATAAGGCTGGGATTTGTACAATGAATGGTAGGCCCTTAAACAGAGGAATGTTCAAATCCAAAGATTCCTGAAGCTCAGCACAGGTAGATAGTGGTGAAGAAGGCATATGGAATACTTGTCTTAATTAGTCAGGGTATAGAATATAAAAGCAAAGGATACACAGTGAATGACAGGGTTTTGGGGAGTGTTGTTAAACAGAGACCTAAGGGTACAAGTACATAGCTCCCTAAAAGTGGCAACGCAGATAAACTGGGTGGTAAAGAAGGCATATGGTGTGCTTGCTGCCTTTGGCTGTAGCTTTGAGTACGTGAGTTGAGACATCATTGTTGGTTAGACTGCACTTGAAGTTTTTTGTGTAGCTCTGCTCACTATGCTATAGGAAAGATGTAATTAAGCTAGAGAGGGTGAAGAAAATATTCACAAGAATGTTGCCTGTTCTGGAGGGCTTGAGTTATAAGGAGAGACTGAATAGGCTGGGGCTGTTTTCCCTGGCGTGAAGGAGGCTGAGGGTGACCTTGTAGAGGTTTATAAAATTGAAAGATATAAGGTGGATGGTCACAGAATTCTTCCCCAGTGTAGGAGAGTCTAAAACTTGAGGGCAGAGGTTTAAGGTGAGAGGGGAAAGATTTAGAGGATCTGAGGGGATAATATTTTCCACACGGAGGTTGGTGGATAAGTAGATGACTATAATTATGATGTTTAAAAGATATCTGGATAGGTGCATGGATTGGAAAGGTTTAGAGTGATATGGGCCAAATGCTAGCAAAGTTATTAGCGTAGATCAGTATCTTGCTCAGCATGGACAAGTTGGGCTGAAGGGCCCATTTCCATGTTGTATAACTATGTACCTATGAAAGAGCTTATGGTACAGCTTTATAAAGCATTGGTTAGGCTACAGCTGGAGTACTGCGTACAGTTATGGATGCCACCCTGTATGAACGATGTGATTGCACTGGAGAGAGTGCATGGAAGATTCACTAGGATGTTGCCTGGGATAGAGCATTTCAGTTATGAGGAGACATTAGATAGGTGGGATTTGTTTTCCTTGGAGCAGAGAAGGCTGAGTTGGGAACCTGATTGTGATGTACAAGACTTTGATGTGATGTACAAGACTTTGAAGGGCATAGAGCCAGAGAGTTATATAGCAAGGAAATGGGCTCTTCATCCCAACTCATCCATGCTGATCTGGATGCCTTCTTGAGTGAGTCCCATTTGCCTGCATAGAAAGGGTAGATAGTAGGTAACCTTTAGCCATAGTTATGTTGTTCTAAATTACAGGACATAAGGGGTAGGAGGTTATGCAAGATGTTATATACATGATGGTATTCCAGATAAGAATGCTGATGAAACAACTGGGGAAAAGGCTAGTTTAGATCTTGCACTGTGTGAAAAGAGGTGTTACTTCATAATTTTATTATAAGGGGGCATTTAGGGGAAGTGACCATAATATGATAGAATTTTATAATTAGTTTGCAAGTGATGTAGTTGAATCCGAAACTAGGGTCTTAAATCAACCTGGGTGAAGGTATGAAGGGAGAGTTGGCTGAGTTTGATTGGGAAAATCACTGAAAAGTCTGATAGTGGATAAGCAATTGCTAGCATCTAAAGAAATGATGCAAAATTTGCTGGAAAAATGTGTCCCCTTAAGACACAAAAAACCTAGTAGGAAAAGAATTGGCTGACACTGGAAATTTAAAAATGACATATCTAAGGAAGAGGCTTCTTAAATATAAAGCTAGGGGCTTGAGTAACAGGAGCATTTTCAAATTTTGCAAAGATGGATCAAGTAATTGTTAAAGGTAAGATAAAGAATGGGAATAAATTGTTGAGAATTATAATCATGCTTTTAAAAAGGCCGCGCACACGAGGCTGCAAGAACTTGTATAGATATATGAAAAAGACTAGTGGGGTCAAATGTGGGTCCCTTGTAGACAGAGGTGGGAGCATTTATAATGGGGAATAAGGAAATGTTGAGAATTAAACAACTACTTTTTGTCCATCTTCAAAGAGAAAAACAAAAAACCCTGTCAAGTATCAGAGAACCAAGGATCTAGTGAAACCGAGGAACTGATGGAAAGAAGAATAGTAAAAGAAAAAATTCCAGGGAAGTTGATGAGCTTAAGTGCTGATAAATCCCAAGAGCCTGATGATCTATATCCGGAGTTTTGAAAGAACTATCCAAAGAGAGAGTGAATACTCTGGTTATCTTCTTCCAAAATTCTGGAAATGTTGCTCTGAATTAAAGGGTTGCAAATATGACCCCACTAGCAAGGGAAGAGAGAAAACGGGGAACTACAGACCTGTTAGCCTGTCACTATTAGGGAAAATGCTGGAATCTATAATGAAGGACGGAACACCATGAAACGATTAATAGGATTAAGCAGAGTCAGCATTGATTGATGAAAGGAAAAACATTTTTGACTAATCTACTGGAGTTGTACGACTAGTGGAATAGATAAGAGAACAAGTAGATATGATAGTATTTTACTGAACAGAGAATAAAGACTGGGATAAACAGGGCTGGCAAGCTGATGCATGCTTGGGTCCCATTTATTCATAATTTGGCTGAGGGGAGCAAAGTGTTATATTTCTAAGTTTGCTGGATGAGCTAGGTGGAATTGTGCATGGGGAGGAGGATGTAAAGAGGATTCAGGGAATTTGGACAAGCTGAGTGAGTGGGCAAGTTCTGGTACCTTTGCATAATTTGGTGGATAGATATTAACTGTGTCTCAATCATACACATTTTCCTTTAGTGTTATTTAGATAAGAATTTCTTTCCTTTGTCATGCTGATATGTTTTTCACTTCAGTGGAGCCAATTCTCTTTTTCCTGTTGATTTCTTTCCATCCCATCACTTTGATTTCTGTTTGTTTTCCAACAACTATGTACGAGTCTGTACACATATTGCATATTTTCTATATTCGTATGCTTCACAAGGTACTTCCTCTCTGTATATTCCGCCTTGTATATAGCAACTGTGAGTGAATATCCATTAACATTTGGATGCCTTATTTGAATATCACTACTTAAATAGTTCACAACCTTGATTTTCTCCTTGTATCCAAGGAGGTGATTATAACAAAAGAGGGAGATGATACTGATGTTGAAGTTAAGGAGGAAGTGAATGCCAACAAATTGTCAGAGGAAACATGCCTTTCAGTCCACACTAATCATCAGCACCCATTTACACTAATCCCTACATTATTCCCATTTTATTTTTATTCTCTCCATATTCTTATCAACTCCCACAGATTCTACCACTCACCTACATAAAGGACAACTAACTGACCATTCTGCATGTATATGGAATGTGGGAGAAAAACCAGAGTACCTAGTGGAAACCCACCAGTCACAGGGAGAATGTGCAAACTTCATACAATGTTCAAGGTCAGAATTGAACTCTGGTCTCTTGTGCCACTATGCTGCCTAACACAGCTGCTCTGCCTCACAATTACTCTCCCAGGGTGTTCTAGCAGCACTTACCCAGCCCAAGAACATTATGACCAAGAAGGACGAGTAACAGCTACATGGGGACCACCTCCATTCGCAAATTCCCCTCAAGTCACTCACCATCCTGCTTTGAAAGTATATCACTGGTACTTTATCATTACTGGGACTAAATCCTGAAACTCCTAGCCCAAAAGCACTGTGGGAGTATCTTCACCAGAAAGACTGTGGTTTAAGAAGGTGGTTCACCATCACCTTCTCAAGGGGAATTAGGGATGGGGTAAATCCTGGGCTTGCCAGCTAAGCCCACTACCCAGAAATGATTTTTTTTAAAGTTAAGCATAAAGAGAAAATATTAAGGGCTCTAGCATTGTTGAAGGCTGATAAACTACCAGGCCCAGATGAAATGTATTGCAGATTGTTAAAAGCAAGGGACTAAATTCCAGAGGCTCTGACCATCATTTTTCTGTCTTCCCTGGCTACAGAACTGGTGTTGGAAGATTGGAGGATTGGTATTATTATAATGTATAGAAGGCGATAGTGGGGTAGGGGAAACAGTTCATCACAGGCTAGTTCATTCAACTTTAGTGGTTGGCAAATTATTGGAATTGATTCTTAAGGCCAATATAGACATTTAGAGAGGTGCAGATTAATCAAAGACTGTCATCATGGATTTGCTAATGGAAGGTCATGTCTGATTAACTTAACTGATCCACAAAATTCAATGAAGACTGTGCTTTTAATGTAGTCTACATGGATTTCAGCAAGGCTTTTGTGAAGGCAGACCTTTGAAAGGCTTTGACATGGTAGACTGGTAGGGGAAAGAAAAGAAAGGCACATGGGATCCAAAGGAGAGTAGCAGATGGGATCCAAAATTAACTCAGTGGCAGTAAACAGACTAATAAATGAATGTTTTTGTAAATGGGTATTTGCTGTGGGGTTCCACAAAACTCTGTACTTGGTCTCTTACTTTATTTTATATTACTGATTTAGATTTGTATGTAGAGGGTATGCTAAAACTTGGAGATAATTTAAAAAAAACATCAGCCTTGTGGTTGACAGGAAACTTTCAGCTTCAGGAGGATTGTAGATTGGCTGGTCAACTGGGCAGCAAAGTGGCAAATGAAATTTAAACCAAACAAGTGTGGGATAACAAATTTGAAGAGATGCATTCAACCAAGGGGATGTACAATAAATGGGAGGATAATGAGAAGTGAAAGGAAGAGAAAGATCATGGAGTGCTTATATACTAAGGTAACAGGAGAGGTGGATAAAGTAGTTAAAAAGGCATACAAGATTCCTTCCTTTGAGCATGGGCAGAATGCAAGATCAGGGCAGTTATGCTGGAATTGGAACTTATACTTAGTTGGCCACGGGCTTGAATATTTTATACACTTATGGTCATGTTCCTGTGCAATCATGTCTTTCCTGTAGAATGTACAGAGAAGAATTTACAAGGAAGTCACTAGGTCTGAAAAGTTTTAGTTATTAGAAAGGATTGATTTAAATAGAAAAGACTAAGGAGAGACTTAATTGATCTTTATAAAATTATAAGGGGTGTAGATAGAATAAATTTCCTTTAGCTCAAGGGATCATGAATGAGAAATCCTAGTTTTAAAGGATTTGGAGGGGAGATGAGGAAATCTTTTTTTCACTCAGAAGGTGCTAGGTTCTGGAATTTACTGCCTCACCACATTTAAAATAGTGCTGTAGATGTAAATGAAGTGCTGTGACCTGCAGAGCTCTGGATCAAGTGCGAAAAGATGGGGTTACATTGGGTAGGTCCTTTATAACTATGATGGACAGACGGGCTAAATGGCCACATCTTGTGTCTTTAATTTGTGACTTAACATAGGCTGAATCAGTTATGTTCTGAAGAAAGGTCTTTGGCCTGGAATGTTAATTCTGTCTTCCTTTCCATAGGTGCTGCCTGACCTGACAGCAGTAGGTCATTCAGCTCTTTGAGTCTATTCCATTCAATTACAAATAAACTCTATCTTAAATCCATTTTCCCACCTTAGTTCCATGTTTCTTAATAGTCTTACTTGACAGTCTATCTATCTCAGTTTGGAAATTTTCATTTGATCTATCTCTTCACCGCCTTTGTGAAGGAGTGCTTTCTGACATCACCCCTAAATAGCCAAAACCTTGCATGAAGTTATGCCCACTGATCTAGACTCTCCACTGGAAATTGTTACTCACTATTACTTTGTATGTCTGCCCAATCAAATCATTCAATTGTCTTTGAACAGCTCAATTATATAATGCTTTGATCTTCTAAATTTCGAGGGATTATGTCGGATCTACACAAACATTCATCATTGTCATTCTTACCTCAACCCCCAACCTCCAAATCTAGTATTAGCTGCCTGCGGTGCAGTGACCAGAACTAAATGCATTACTTCAGATGAATTTAACTAGAGCTTTGTACAACTATAACATTACTTCCACCCTGTTGTATTCCAGTTTCCTTGAGATGAAAGCTAGTTTCATTTAGCCTTTTTTTTAAATAAAAATTGTGTTATATTTGTCCTTTAGTTTTAATGATTTTGGTGTGTGGAACCATGGTTCTTGATTCCTCATAATTTACAAAGCATCATTTCCAAAACATCTTTTTTAGATGAAAATGAATACCTTCCCTACGTGGAGCTTCATTTTGTTATGATTTTGTCAATTTAACTTCGTCAATATTTTTTGGCAGCTTGTTAGACCTATCTGCATAAGTTATCCAACTTTTTGACACTTAAATTTCTGAGCTGAAATTATTAATACAAAATTGCATTTGCTTGGAGTTCCTTGCAAAAGGTTTAATCTAGAATACATTGGGAAACTTGAAATTTTTGAAATATATTGTAAGCAGTTGCTGTAGACATTTTCCCTTCAATGAAGCTTTATAGATCTTCTGTGTGTCGTCAAAACCTGCAAGGACTTCACGAAAGGAAAATTTCCTTTTTGGTCTGTTCCTTCATTAAAAACAAATAGATGGGAAATATTTCAGCCCCTCCCCCCCCCGAATGTGAAGCATTTCTAGACGCATTTTATAATTCAAAACATGTCTGGACGCTATTGTCAAGGTGGCGGTCACACAAAGAAGAGTGTGATGGGTGGATAAAACAAATTAAGAAATTACTAATATGCTCACACATGAATTTAGCTTCTGGGTGTAAAATTGATACTCCAATAGATTAATTCACAAACTTGACAAGAGTTGCAAAAATTGTAAAACTTCAATTAATTTCCTAATAAAAGTCTATAACCAGAGTGGCAATGGATACAATGTGCCAAAAACTTTGTAAAAATAACAAAAATGTTCCAAAAGAATTCTATTTCATATTTATTTATCAAAGCATTAATTTTTAGTTGTAGTTATAGGGTTATACAGCAGGAATTGGGCCTTGCAGCCCAAATTGTCCACACCAACCAAGATGTCTACTTGAGCTAGTCCAATTTGCCTGTATTTGGCCCATATCTAGGCCCTCTGGGCCTTTTCTATCCATGTACTTGTCCAAATGACTTTTAAACATAGTAATTATACCCACCTCTACAGCTTCCTTTGGCAGCTCATTCCACATACCCAACATCCTCTGTGTGGAAAAAGTTGCCCCTCAGATCCCTTTTAAATTTTTCCCCTCTCACCTTAAATCTATGCCCTCTAATTTTAGACTCCCCTACCCTGGGGAAAAAGTCTGTAATCATGGGTCTTATCTACTCTGCTCATGGTATGTGCCTCAGTAAGGTCACCCCTCAACCTGCTACGCTCTGGGGGTAAAAAATGCCACCTTTGCCACCCTGTCTACTTGTGTCACCACTTTCAGGAAACCATGTACCTGTGCCCCTAGGTCTCTCTGTTCTATAACTCTCTCCAGGGCCCTACCGTTTACTGTGCAAGTCCTGCCCTGGTTTAACTGACCAAAATGCAATACCTCACACTTGTCTGAGTTGAATTCCATCTGCCATTCCTTGGCCCACTTCCCCATTTCACCTAGATCCTGTTGTAATCCAAGCTAACCTTCACTGTCCACCACACAACCAATTCTGGTGTCACCCACAAACCTACTATTCATGTTAACAACATTGTCATCCAAATCTTTAGTATAGATGTCAAACAGGAATGGACTCGATGCTGATCCCTGCAGCAGATCACTGGTAACAGGCCTCCAATTTGAATAACAACCCGCCACTACCACCTTCTAATCCATTTTTGTGTCCAATTGGTTAGCTCACCCTAGATCTCATGTGATCCAACCTTGCTGACTAGCCTACCATTCAGGACCTTGTCAAATGTTTTGGTAAAGTCCACGTAGACAATGTCTATCGCCTTGCCCTCATCAATCCTCTTCACTATTTCTTCAAAAAAATATTTAATCATGCTTGAGGTTCTGTTGATCTTCATAGTTAAAAACAAACCCGCAAAATCGGTATTTTCTCTCATCAATTTGTATCCATTTAATTTAATCAAATCGAATCATATAGACTGCATAGCTATCATTGAACCTCCATATTTAAGATGTATTTTAGTCTTGGAGTCTAAACCATTTAGTGTCTTTTGTGGGTTTTTAACGTTTCTCATCTAGTTCTTCACTTTGTAAAGTTACTGACTTCTTGCTGTCTTCTGATTCGGCAGAGACAAAGCTTTTCATAACCTGGCCAATTAGATATTATGTTGTGAGTCTTGTGACCATGTCCCATTGTACCATTTAACCATGGTGGGTGGGGCGGAGCTGTAGGAATCACAACCAAATATGTCCATTGAATCTTCCTTGACCCAGAATTTGGAGCATTCTTGTTCCACTGAGGTGATATCAGTTTAGTGAAAAATGGGGAGTTGTATCAAACTTCATTTTTTCCACATTATAATCCATTTGTCAGATCTTTTCCCACTTGACCTATTTGTACCTTTTTTGTAGCTGCCTTATGTTCTCTTTATAATTTTCCTAGCTATGTTTGTATCATCAGCAAATTTAGCAAACACTCATTTGGTCTCTTCATCCAAGTCATTTATCTAAATTGTAAAAATTTGAGGCCTCAGCTTAAAGCCATGTTGAACACCACTTGTTACTTCTTGCCAACCAGAGGAAAAAAACTTTACTGCCCATTCTGTGCTTCCTGTTAGCCAGCAAACCTAACCACATCAATATGTTACCTCCTACACTATGATCTTTTATTTTCTGTTATAACATTTGGTATAATATCTTATAGGTCTTCTGGAAATCTCCTGGAAAAATTCACCAGTTCCCCTTTATCCATAGCACAATCTCACAAAACTCCAGCAGGCTGGTCAAATATGATTTTTTTTCCTTCAAAAGACCATGTTTGTATGATTACCTTAACTTTTTAGATTCATAGTCATATAGCACAGAAATGGGCCCTTTGGTCTTCCAGGTCCATTGCCAATCACTAAGCACTTGTCTATTCTAATTTCTGTTTGTTTTGCCACAATATATTTTGAAATAACTTCTGACAATTTTATCACAGACGTTCAGCTATCTGGATTGCAATTTCCTGCTTTCTGCTTCCCTCTCAATCTATTTTTCAGTCTTATGAAACCTACCCTGAATTTTGGAAAATCAAAACCAAAGCATCGGCTAATCTTGCTAGCTGCATCTTATAATATCCTACAATACAGTTCATCTGGACCAGGAGCCTGCAGCTCCAACAACTTGCTTTGTACCACTTCCTTGGTAATTTATAATTTTCCTGAGTACCTCCTTGCCTTCCATTTCCCAGTTTACAGCTATTTCTGTGATATTACTTGTATTCTTCACTGTAGATTGAAGCAAAATACCTGTTTAAATTCAGCTGCTGTCTCATTGTATTCCACTATTAATCTCTCATCTGCGTTCTTTAAGTCCACATCACATTGTTCTTTATTAAAGATCTTTAGAAACCTATACTAATATTTTACAGATATTTCAATGTCAAAATTCTTTTCACAAAAGACTTCTCAAATATAGTTGTGAATTATTTGTGGTTCTTTACATTTTCATTTGGTTGCTCACCACCTACAAATGTTGGTATGGATCTCCTGGATTGTGGAAATAATTAAACAAATTAGAAGATTTGTGAATGACATGAAAATTGGCAACGTTGTAGATTGCAAAGAAGGTTGTCTTAAGGATTGGTTTGCTGAACACCTTCACTATGTCTGCTGCAAAAGCAAGGATCTCCTGGTGGCCAGCCACTTCAATTCTACATCCCACTTCCATGCTGACATGTCTATCCATAGCCTCCTCAACTGCCACGTTGAGGCCAAACGCAGGATGGAGGAACAACAGGTCATATTCTGCCTTGGTAGTCTCCAACCCGACAGCCTCAACATCAATTTCTCTAACTTCCAGTAACCCCCCCCCCCCCCCCCCCCCCACCACCACCACCCCAAATCACCTCTCAGCTTCTTGCATCTCCTCCCTCTCCCACTCGCCTACCTTCCCCCTCTCAGCTGGACTCGCCTATCACTTGCCAGCCTGCCCCCCTCCCCTGACCACCTTATTCTGGCTTTTGCCCTCTTCCTTTCCAGACTTGATGAAGGGTCTCGACTTGAAACATCGACTGTTTATTTCTCTCCATTGATGCTGCCTGACCTGCTGAGTTCTTCCAACACTTTTTGTGTATGTGGCTCCAGATTCCAGCATCTGCAGAATCTCTTGTCTCTGTTGTCAAAGGCTACAGCAGGATATGGATTGGCTGGAGAGTTGGGTGGAGTAATGGCAGATAGAATTTAATCCTGACACGTGCGTAGTGATGCGTTTTGGAAAATCAAATAAATGTAGGGTATATATTGTAAATTGTAGACCCAGAAGGAGTGTTTATGAACAGAGAGACCTTGAGGTACAAGTCCATTGTTTCCTGAAATCAGCAACACAGGTGCATTGGATGGTAAAGGAGGCATAAATGGCGTACTTTTGGCATATGGGCCACAGAATATAAAAGTTGGAATGTCATGTTACAACTTTACAAAACATTACTTAGGCTGCACTTGGAGTGTTTATGTGCATTTCTAGTTACCCTACTATAGGGAGCATGTGATTGTGCTGGAGAGGGTGCACAGGAGATTTACCAAGATGTTGCCTGGATTGGAAGGCTTTAGTTATAAAGAGAGAGTGTGTAGGCTCAGTTTATTTTTCCTGGAGTAAAGGAGGCTGAGGGATGACCTGAGGAAGGTATATAAAATTATGAGAGGCATAGATAGGATAGTAAGAATCTTTTTTCCATGATGGAGTGTCTAAAACAAGGGCATACGTTCAAGGTAACAGGGAGGAGGTTTAGTGAGGGTAAGAGGTTTTTTTTCTACCATAGAAAATGGTTGATAACTGGAACATGCTACCAGGCAAGGTCATGGAGGCACATACAATCACAATGTTTCAGAGGCACCTAAAGACACCCTTAAATAGCCAAGGTTTAGAAGACTACAGATCTAATGCAGGCAAATGAGCTTAGTATAGATAAGTACAACAGTCAGCATCAATGTAGTGGGCTGAGGGGCCCGTTTCTTTGCAAAATGACAATATAATTAAATATTATAATAATGCAGTTATAAAAATAATCTTTCTATGTTCAGAACAAATTTCATTGCACGTCCTGATGCTCCACGTTATTGGATGGTCTTCTAACTGGATCAATTACTGTGAGGATTTGAATCATTTTGCAACTTTAAGTATACAAACCATGCTGCATAAAATGCTGCTGATTTCTCAGTATGGCAAGAGTAATGAGATTAAATGGAAATAGTGCCCTCAAGTTGTATATTATTACACTGCTATGCAGCTGACTTATTACTCAAGAGTACACAAAGTTTGCCAGAATTATTTTTCAAGAAAAATACAATTTGTCTTGCTGCTTTCCTAATATCAGAAAAATCACTGGCAATTGAAGATTACTGAATACAGTAGTGATGTTATTTTAAAAATCGTACAAAGGAAATGCTTGATTTGATCAGAGAAAATTTGGCAACCATGGCTGCCAGCAAGCATCATGCTTGACAGTGTAGGCTCGATGCATCATGAGTAAGGTGTCAATAGTAGACAAGTAATTTGTCAAACGTTTATGTTAATAAGTTACTTGTTGAAGTTGTCCCTTGCATAAGTAGCCTAAAACCTTCAATGTTGAAAGTTTGTTGTTTTGCCCAAGAAAGTGCCATTTGTTTAATATGCCACAACAAACATAATTTTAACAATGAAGTGAAGGGCATTTCTTGGATTCTGTAATTCATTACAGAAAGGTGCCATCTTATTTTGTATGCAAGTATATATCTTGTATCCAGTTTTTGTGAAACTGTTTGAAGGCATAGTGCAGTTTTTCAGCTTAACAAAAGTCCCAATTTTTCTTTGACCTAATGGAAAAATTATTAATTCTTATAAAGGTAAATGAAACAACATTTAAATAAAATGCCTTATTTTAAAATCTTAAAATACTCATAATGCTGGGGTATAGTTCCTGGCAGTTGTTGCAGAGTAAGAGATGTGTGACGCATCTTGGAATATTTCCCAAATTAATAGATATTAAGGTATAATTTGCATTGCATTTGCATCTTAACACAAGTTTACTGCGAAATAACTTCTATTTCCTCAAGTCCTTAAGTTTGTAGATTCTGTAATTTATGCCTCCCTTTTTATGAAGGGAAACCATATTTGAATTCCTCTTAACTGGATCATTAATGACTTGCAGTGTGATTGTGACAAAGGTAATCTAACCGTTTTTGTTCTTATCAACCTCTTTGACATAGTTGATTTGCACTATATTCCTGCATAGTCCCACCACCAACATCTAGCTGGTGGAACCCCATTCCTTTGCTGCACATATAGTAACAATACCAAGACATATTCACCAATGATCTCTGTACCACTTTGCCTAGATTTAAGCGATGCCATAGTTTTAAAATACTCACCCTTTTTTTTTCAAATACCACCCTGGGCTTTCCAGTCCCTATTTTTGTAAACTCGCCCAGCCCAAAAGATGTCTAGAAATCTTCACTGCTCCATTTTGAATCTTCTCATCTTTCCCGAATTTAATCACTCTACCAACAATGGACCTGCCCTCATCGCCAAGGCCTTCAGCTCTGGAATTCCTCACTAAATCTCTCTGCCTCTTGACTTCATTTCCATCTCATAAATGCCTTTTAAATCCAACTCATTGTTGTAGTTATCTGTCATAATACCTCCTTTATGGAGATGTTAAATCTTGTTTGATAATGCTTCATGAAGTACCTTGGGATGTTTTGCTACATTAAATATATTATGTCAATCCATAAGAATTGCTTTTGAAGTTGAATGACCTTGCATATGCTAAGTGTTTAAAGAAGTTATGTTCCTCCTTTATAAAAATATGAAAACTTTCCGGATTTTGCATTGAAAGAGAAAAATGTAAATGGTGGTTTTATTTCTGTGGTAATCATCATTGAAGATGATTATAAATAATGGAGTAAACTCTAATTTGATTTATAAGTACAAATATGTGAATTTTAACTAATTGTAACTTGTACGTTAGCATATTTAAATCACTCGCTCTTACCATGCTTGCTTTATGGTCTGATTCTCTGGGATTAAGTGGAGGTAACTACCATAATTAAGCAAACCACATTATTGAGACTGTGCGTGAAAGAGATCCTAAAAGCAGACTGAGGGCTTGTTTTTTCAGTTGCTAAAACAAAGATTTTATAGGAACATTACGTTTTCTTCTCTGTTAATCTAGGCTATTCAATCTTTTTGTTTAACTACCCTATTCTATCAATTAATGAATAATCTGTATCTTAAATCATCCTTCTTGCCATAGTGTTTTTAAATCCTTAAGCCTTTTACCTAACAAAAAATTAATGTCAGTTTGAAATTTTGCAATTAACCCAAAGTGAGCAGAAATTTTTGTAGAGGATGGTGATGAAGTTTGGGTGCAAGTTTGATGATTTGAATTATCCTGTGACTGAGGTAGTGCTTCTGTATGTCTTCCTTGAAGAGCATAATTTTAAGGTTGTTTTCTTATTCACTCCTTCTGCTTCATCTTCTCTCTATTCAACAAGTTTCCCTTGTGTATGGTAGTAACTGAAAATTGAAGGAGCCTCGAAGTCAACATGAAACTCCTGGCACACTACACCCTGTGGACTTTATAAACTTTAAAGAGGTTTAGATGTACCAACCATTTACTTTACTTGAAATGGCAGTCTGAATGTTTTCTACTTAGGCATAAGATGAGGGAACTGAATTCTTCACGTGAGCAGAGTAGTGACAGATTTTCTTTCTAATCTTTCGAATCCAGAAACAATGGTCTTTGTTGAAGCATTATGTTTTCTTCTCTATGAATCTAGTGAGCACAGAGATGGATGTCAGGATGGTACCAGATACAATTGGTATGGTTTCAGCTAGAATATGGATCAGTAATCATCCTGCAATATTATGCACTCTTTCAAACGACACTATGATTAGCAATCTCCTGCAAAAAAAAATCTGAGTGGGTGCTGTCTATATTTTGAGCACCTAATGAATTTATGCTCAAGTTGAATGCATGAAAGCTGTTTAGTCTGAGGTTTACAGTTGGCACAAGCTTTTTATAATTTTTTTTCTGTTAATCCTTTAATGATTATCATTTTTATCTCACTCATAGTTTAGGCCCATTGGGACCCCCTAGGGCGACAGACTTTAGACTCCTTGGAATCATGATTTTTTTTAAGCAAAGTGAATCCTTTGAGTCACAAATTTAATTTAAAACTTGTAAGAGCCGAATACTCCTAAAAGAGGGATAACAGAAAATATTTGCATTGTTTAAAAAGAATCAAGTAGCCTGCTCAATATAGTGTAGTTAAGATCCAATTTAAATATTTCTCCTTGTCTTAAAGTGTCCTACTCTAAAAACAACTGCATCAAAATAAACTAATTAAGTAAAATGTAATTTTCCTAATGGGGGTACTGGTACCTTCTGTAAGCACAGCCATCCCTAAAATGTTTTAAATAGAGGAGGGGTAACAGAATTGTGCAGTAAATAAAACAAAACCCTGCTGGTTTTATGAATTGGTGTTTTATTTTAAATTGCCTAAATGTAGTAAATAATATGGCTGAGGCATTTGTACTGAATGTAAATCTAGTCTCCCATCAGTGCAGAGATTGTGTTCTGGAAACATTTAATTGGGTTGAGGTCACATATCTGAGCAGGCTACTGTCGCATTAGAATGCAAGCGTAATAATGACAGCTGTCTCCTCGCCATGTGGCATCTGCCATTACTTTGATGTACTGCAGGGATGGATTTTTGGGTCTTGGTTCCAGAGAAATTGTGAGGCGCAAGGCTTTCAACAACAAAACAGCATGCTTAGGTTCCAGTTGACTGTAATAGCTATGTTTGGTTCGGTGTTAAACCAGGAAGAAACTGCTCATGCAATTAGCTCCTTGAAAACTTATTTAACTCCTGATTATAAGGAGTTTGTGCTGCAGTATTCATTCTGTCTGGAGACACAGTTGGCTGTTTCTGTGGAATTTTTAATTAATCACTTTGGATGGATTGCAGCCATTACGGTGCAGCAGTACCATTGTGTGTGTCCTTGGTTAACTTGTTACTTGTTAGTTATGATTTTAGAGAACACTGAGTATGACACAACATTCTGGTTAAATTTTAGCTCACTTTAAATATTGATTTTTTTGAAGTGGGGTGCTAGAGAGAATTATTTTTTAGGAATGAAATATTTGCCAAAATTAGTTAAATTAAATTTTGTTCATAATCCATTCCCAGTATGTAACTCAAGCATATTACATTGCTTTTATAAAGCTAATTAAAGGATGTTAATACAAATTAAAGTTAAAGATATCCAACATCTATTTTGATGAAATGCAAATACAGTTTGAGCTGTTAAAAGCCCTTACAACTTAACCATATTGCCCAGGTTATGTTTGATATAAAAAAAACTAATAATTCTGAAATGTCATTCTTGAGTTGGAATCTTTTAATTATCTATAATATTGCAAAAGTAATGCCCTGCTTGCCTGTAGAAAACTCATTTAATGTCTTATCGACTATTGTAAAAAAAAAGTGAGGTGTTGTAAATCCACCTAAAATGAGAATGTATTATTTACTTTTGCTAATTAAAATTGATATGGTATTAGTATACACTGCTCAAGCTACAAGGCGAACATGAAGCACACTATTTTGGTTAAAATATATAATGAACTAAGTGTACAAGAGTAATGGTGAGTAATAATTGTCCAGCTATAATTGTTGAAGATTGTCAACTGATTTATATTTAACTACCACATAGAATACTTGTCTGAAAATTATTTTAATATTTTTATTGCTGCAGCAGTCTGAAGGAGGCTAACAGAACAAGTTGTTAGAATATAATTAACATGCTTCAACTAAAAATTCATGCGCTCACCTTTTGATTTCCAACAGAGATTCCAATTCAATACTTGTCTAAAGCTGTCCGTAATGAGTAACTTGAAATTCAGCTCTTATAAACATATCTACTTTGAATTCCTGCTTCATTCTGGCCCCACTGCATTGAGCACATGTACTGGAGTGTAATACGATACTGTGTGATATGACCTGAGTTTAGGGCAAAGGTGCAATGTAAACATTAGAGCCATACAAAGACTTTTAAGGAATTGTAACTTTCAAAATATCACTGAACAGCTGCAGAATAGCTTGAACCTTCAAGAACAAACCTGGTGTCAAAATTTTATTAAGGTGAGATTGCTGCAGTTTTGTAATGATTTTAAGAGCTACAGATTTTTCACACAAATCTTAGTAATTTACTTCATTTTTGAAGTTTTAGAAGTGCTGTTATATCACTATAGGCATAATTATGAACTGTTAGAAACTAAAGAAGCAATCTGCCTTTAAAAAGTGGTTCATCTGCTTTTTGGGTAAAATAGATTATCTCTTTTGTAGTCAATTGATCTCTGAATGTTTCCAAAAAAAATTAAGTGCGAATGGATTTACAAAATTGCATAAATTTTCTAAGTTAACTATCAAATATTTTAGTGATGGTATTCAGGTTTATTAAGAATTTTAGTTTCAATTCACATGTAATCTGTTAACTGACTTTAAAGTAAGGGTTTTATGTGGTTAAGAAATTGTATTGGCACAAAAATGTCTTCCTCTTGCATGAATTATTTTTTTCAAATCATGTTTCACTTGCGCTTAATATGATTGCGGGCACAATTACAAATATTCTGAAAATAGTAGTAGCCGTTATGCCAAATTGTTGAAAGTTGTTTAGGATGAAAAGGATGTGTGTAGGAAGTAATGAAAATGCAGAAACGTTAATCTCATTCGGGCAATTGTTTAGTTTAAGTGGCAGGTCACATTTATGCTCCGTTATCAACTTCAGGGAGCATTCTTTGTAGTGGCAAAACAGAACCCTGAATAATGTAGTCCACTTTGCAAATTAATGCAAATGACTAGGCCTGTCGAGAAACACTTTACAGGATACTGTGCTTTGATTATGACTGAAGTTGCCATTTGGACATGGTGAAAGGAGCATGTTTGAACCATCGATTAGGGGCAGCAGTGAAAAGTCAAGAAGGCCCCGTTAAGCTCGCAGTGCAGCAGGCGGATGTCAGTGTGGTTTGAGCACAGTGGGAGAATGACAGGGAGGATTAGTGTCAGCAAGAGGCTTTGCGGTCGCTGTGGAGATGGTCCCTAGGGTCACTCACCTCTGTGACTGCACTCTGCGCTGACGGCTTAGTAATACAAACCCCATGATACATGGTTGTTCATTACTAGGGTCAGAGATTATTATATATAAAGTATTTATATCTTCAGGGATTAATTTTTTAACATTCAATTTGTGATGTTTCATGATGGGTATTTTTTAAACTCTTTGTGTCTGTGCTGATTACCAGGCTTAAGAACATTCTTGTATGATATTCATCAGGATCATAGTATTTTTGCATGGGATTACTTTCTCTAAATATAGGTATTCTTTCAAAGCAGCTGCTCCATTAAAAAATGTCACTCATTTCAGTATTTTTAATGTTGTAAATGAAGCAATATATCTAATTGCCAGAATGCATGCTTGGATTTAATTCATTTTATGTGACTTTTCCCCCTTGTTATTTTGAACATTATTACAGGCACCTCAGTGGACAGAAGAGGACCTCAGCCAGCTGACAAGAAGTATGGTTAAGTTCCCAGGGGGTACTCCAGGTCGATGGGAAAAGATTGCTCACGAATTGGGTCGATCAGTGGCAGATGTGAGTCACTTGGATTTGCATTGTACATTGAGTGACAAAACTGATCGAGACAGGCAGTGTAAAAGCAACATAGCTATGGTTAGACGCTGTCTGGCAAAAGAAAACTGCAGTTCTTTTAGGACCTGGAAGTGAACCATTAACTAAGCAAGAAGCAGATGTGGAGGAGTTTCAATCACTAAATCAACAGCTGTAATTGATCAGTTGTACGAGGATTCTGGTACTCGGAGGTTTGGACTAACGTAATGTGATCACAGGAAGATGATACCACAGTACAAAACCATGGCGTTTTGAGCTGTGAAAGGGTATTGTTAGGTTGCTTTGGGAAGATGGTTTATATTTTTAAGGCACCCAGGCAGTGTGATATAATTACAGACTGAATGGCAAGATTTAACAGATGTTTTAGATTGTGTACTTATTTTTTTAAAAAATTATTAATGATGCCCAGTGTTGAAAGTGCAAATTACACATTCCATTTATTGAGCAGCAATCATATAAAAAGCTAATCACCAGAATTTTGTTTTGTATGTTGTCATGCTGAGGGTATTAAAAGTTCTACAAACTGAAGGTTCAAATTGATTGTGCTGTTATTATTGCAGCAGAAACTGGGCGCCATTAGTATTTTGTTTAAAAGTAAATAAGCAATCAGATTAATAAGCTGATAAATGGGAACTCGCACTTTCTATAGTTGTAATCATATTTAGTATTCAAAACGTTGCTGTCTCCCAATGCGAGGATCCTCATAATAAAGACTATATTTAGAGTTTATTCAATACATTCCCATTCATAAAAAAAATTTATGCCAAAGTAAAAAGTGCTACCTGTTCAAATATTTTGCATGTTATTTTCTGGTTAGCCATTGCAGAATGGTCTGCCTTTAGAAATTTGCAATCTGTAATTGAAAAAGTATCTCAGCTCTCAGCTGAATGAAAGGATAGTGTTGGTCTTAGAAGAGCCTTTTGTAAAGCAGCTGCTATACAAATATGTCACTTTATCAAAGCTTTTAATGTACTAAATTCAGCTATGTATTTAATTGCTAAAGCTAGTTGTCCTGGACCTCACTTGCACATATCGTGTCTATACTTACTGGCCTACATTGGATTCTGGTTACAATACACTTTGAGCTTAAAATTCATATTGTTGTTGCTTTCAAAAGCCTGCCTGTCCTCCCCCATCACCACAATCTCTGTCATTTCAGCCCCACAGCTTTTTGAGATACCTACACTTCAATTCTAGTCTCTCTCATGTCCCTGATTTTAATTGCTCCACCTTTGATGCGCAAGGCCCAAAGTCTGGAATCCCCTCTCTAAGCCCCTCAACCAGACTACCTCACGAAGCACACCCTAAAACCTGCCTTATTAACCAAAATCTTGATCAACTGCCTTTTTAAGGCTGGATGTTAGATCTATGATGACGATGCACCATGTGATATTGTACCAGGTTAATTGCACTATATCTAAGTCCAAATTGCTGTTAAAGAAACAAAAGTTAAGTTCTGACAAGATAAAATTAGGGCAGACCAAAATGTCAAAAGGCTGATGTCAGTTGTTGCTTTTCACTATTTTTCAGCAATTAGGTAATTAAGTTTATATTAAAAGAAATGTCCTAAGGCACTACTTTAAAAAGTAATTCAAACAGATGCAGGCCCAGAAAGGTGATGTATGGTATGGAGACATCTCCAGATTAAGTTAGAAAAATTTTGAGACAGTGGCTCATAGGAGAGGAGCACCAGTAGGTGGTGACGTCACCAGTGGAGGATCAAAAACTGGATACAAAGGAGGGTGGGATCAGGGTAGTATCTTTACGCAGAATCACAGAGGGAGGGAGGTATCTGGCCCATTGAGTCTATGGAATTCAGCTGATACTGCTCCCCTGCCTTCTCCCTGTAGCCCTGCATTTTCTTTTCAAGTACTTTTCCAGTTCCCTTTTTGAACACTATGAATGTATCTTCTTTCACTACCTGCACCCCCAAATTGACATTGTATTCTAGACCCTAACCTCTTTTTTTAAAACAGAAAAATGTTTTTCTTCATGTAACTTTTTTGGTTCTTTTGCCAATCACCTTAATTCTATATTTTCTGCTTCTTGATTCTTCTACCATTGAAAATAGCTTTTCTCTATCTACTCTTTCTAATCCAGAATTCGGCAAACTACCAAACAGAAAGTGCTTTTTGTTTTAAGAATTTGGTTAAGAACACAATCTTGAAAGCTACAATGCAAGTAACCCCAGTTTCAATAGTTGAATTAAAACAGAAAGGTATATATTCTTTTGTAATGCTGTGTACATTTATGTTCGCAAACATCAATTTGTGCTTGTGTGTGCTGGAGGGGATGCATGTGTATGTTATGATTGTTGACGTGGTGTTAAGTAAGTGAAAGAGGGAAAAGGAAATATAATACAGGGTCTATCAGTTACCTGTTCTTGAAATTTGACCATTTGCTTAAATAGCTCTAAAGACCACACTTGGGCCATTTAGAAAAATGTACAAAAAGCCAAATGTTTTTTCAAAAAAAATTAGCTGTTCGCATATTTCCTGCTCCCCTTAGTCAAGAAGCTGGATACATTTTCTCTCTCTCCACCTTCAAAAACTCTTCCACAACATCAGCTTGGTCTGGGAATTCCTCAAGTTCACATAATGAGTAAAATCTGAGATGGATGCTGAGGCAAGGGTGATAATTCCAAGAATCTTGCAGCTCAGAGTCAAAGTCGAGTTTATTGTCATATGCACAAGCACGTGGATTCACAGGTACAATGAAGAACTTGCTTGCAGCGGCATCACAGGCACATAGTATCAGATACACAACTTTCACAGGAGAAATATAAATTCTATGCAATTTTTTTACAAGTAAGAGCACAATTAGAACAAGAAAAACAAAGTCCATTATAGTGCAAAGTGGTCACGGTGTTGCTATTACTGAGGTAGTGATTGGGGTTGTGCAGGTTGGTTCAAGAACAGAATGGTTGAACTCGTTGTGCCTGTTGCAACTCTTGATAAGAGTTCTTTGAAATTGCAGTTAGTAAAAGTAAGACTCCTGTTCAGTCTGGCCCTAGCACTGTGTGGGCTGAGGACTAGGCAGACAGCAATGAGAGCTGACTTCTTGCCTCACATTTTCAGTTGCAGCCTCCAGAGTGCTGGTCACTATGGTGGTGATGTCACCAGTTGCTCCTTTAAAGGATTTGTGGCTGTCTTGAGGATTCCCTGCACAGCTTCCACAGAACAAACAACTTTCAGGTCAGGGAACTCCTCAGGGAAGGGAAATGGATTGGAACAGATTGGAAAGGTAGGTGATGCAAACATATGAAGGGATTTACAGATGAAAACAAGGAGTTTTGAAACGTATGTTATGCAATGGACAGTTAGCATTAGCTTAATGTAGGCAGAAGTAGTGAGCAAGGAGGATGTAGTATGGCACTGGGTTATGTAGAACAGAGCTTTCAGTGTGAAAGACATGGTGTCATCAAGGATTGTGTTGACTGGTCACCTCTGGACTGATATGAGTTTTAGTTGTGAAAGAACCAAATTGAGTTGGGGGGGAGGTGCAAATGGTTGTAAATCTTTGTAATGGATGACTCCTCTGCTCAGACTCAAATATGAATCAAATAACAAAATACTCAGCTCACCCAGTTTACTTGTAATCGGCAGTGAAATATTTGTTTAAAAAAAAAACAAAGTACTGTAGGTACTTGGCAGGCCAGATGAAAAGACTGATCATCTATGGAAAGAGAAACAGATAACGTTTCAGGTCAATGAATGTATCAGAACTGGAAAAGCGAGAAAACAAGTATGTTTTAAATTGTAGGGAGGGGGAGAGGTGGACAAAGCAGGGGGAATATCTGTGATGGGGTGAGACCAAGTGACACGAATGCTGTCGCTGCTGTCCAAGAATGGGGGCTGAATATGTGTCAATCACACGATTTGTTCAGAGATGTGTAGGGGGAGAAGAATGAGGGCATTAGAGGAAAAAAAACAATACTGGAACAGACACAGAATGTTGCTGGAAACATGAAATAAAACAATGTTGGAAATACTCAGCAGATCAGGTCGCAAAGGTGCAGATGGAAAATCTGAGTTGGAATGACTGGAGGTATTCTACAAAGCAATCAGTTTGAAAGGATAAGCCTGATCTTCCAAATATCTGTCATTTTAATTCTCTATCTCACTCCCATTAGGAAGGAATTGGAATTGGTTTATTATTGTCACATGTACCGAGGTAAAGTGAAAATCTTGTCTTGCATACCATTCATAGAGATCATTTCATTACAACAGTGTATTGAGGTAGTTCAAGGTAAAAACAGAATAAAGCAAAATAAAGTGTTACAGTTCCAGAGAAAGTGCAGGTAGACAATAAGGTGCAAGTCCACAACAAGGTAGATTGTGAGGTCAAGAGTCCATCTTATCAGAAGAGGACCATTCAATACTCTTAACAGCGGGACAAAAGCTGTCCTTGGGTCTGGTGGTAGATGCTTTCAGGCTTTTGTATCTCCTGCTCTATGGGAGAGGGGAGAAGAGAGAATGTCCAGGGTAGGTGGGATCTTTGATGGGATGCTAGCCGTTTTACTGAGGCAGTGAGAAGTGTAGATGGAGTCCATGGAGGGGAGGCTGGTTTCTGTGATGTGCCGAGCTGTGTCCACGACTCTCTGCAATTTCTTGCTGTCACTAGCAGAGCAGTTGCTGTACCAAGCTGTAGTACATCCAGATAGAATGTTTTCTATGATGCATTGATAAAAATTGGTGAGGGTCAAAGGGGACATCAAATTTCTTTAGCTTCCTGAGGAAGTAGAAGCACTGGTGAGCTTTCTTGGCCATGGCATCTATGTGGTTGGACCAGGACAGGCTACTGGTGATGTTCACTCCAAGGAACTCGAAGCTCTCAACCCTCTTGATGTCAGCACCGTTGATGTGAACAGGAGCATGTGCACCGCCCCTCTTTGGTTTTGCTGACATTGAGGGAAAGGTTGTTGTCATGATACCATGTCACTGGGCTTTCTATCTCCTTCCTATACTCCGACTCATCGTTAGTTGAGATATGGCCCACTACAGTGGTATCATCTGCAAACTTGTAGATGGAGTTAGAGCAGAATCTGGCCACACAGTCGTGAGTGTATAGGATTACAACTTTTACAACTGTTCTGCCTTTGGCCCCCTACACTTTTCCAACTATGCTCAAGGAGCAGCACCACAGCTTCCACCTTGGCGTGTTGTAGTCCTCAGGTCTCAATATTCAACAATTTCAGAATACCAGCCTTTTCTGTTTGTACCAGTTCTGATGTACCATAGAACCATACAGCACAAAACAGGCCCTTCGGCCCACCATGTTGTAAGCTTATGTAAGCTCATAAGTTCATCTACCTGTAACTTAAACTCAGTTTTTCCTTCTCCATAAATGTCTGATCGGCTGAGTATTTTCAGCGCTCTATTTTAGATTATTAGCATTTGCTGTGCTCTGCATCTCACATCTTTTTTTCACATCTTCATTTTTTTTTCATACTGCCCTTTCCATCTCCCTCTGTTTACACTCCACCAGGCAGATCAGCTGTAATTAACAAACATTCACTACCCTCTCTCAGATGAGCATTTGTCACCTGGACAATCTTGGTCCCTACCTTACAAACAATTCCCTTTATTGTCTCTAACTCTTCTCCTCTCTGCAACTTAAAACATACTTATTTTGTCACCTTTTTCCATTCTAATGAAGGGTCAAGAACCTGAATGATTAAATCTGTTTCTTTCTCCACAGATACTACTTGACCTGCTGGGTATCTGTAGCTGTTTCTGTTTTTATTTGAGATTATAGAGATTACAGTTTCGTGTTTTCAGTGAAATATTTTTACCAGCTTAGTTTATCTGGTTGTGTATAATCAGATTTTTTTAAAATTTGTAACGATAACCTTATAACTAGCTATTCTGTTTATATGCGTCAATGTGATTATAATCAAAGTTTTGACCAGCTACTTAGTAATGAAGCTATTGCTGAAGAAATAGTCTTAAAGCATCAAGTAAAAAAAAAATTGCCAGAAATACAATGAATTGTTTTGTATGGCTTTGCCTTCAATTATTTCGTCAGATTTTCACTTACACCCGTTTGCTTTCTTCAATTGGAACTCAGTTATTGACTTGATTACCTGTACCAATGTTCTCTTTGTGACTTCTAACATCTGTTCTTTGACCCATTTTCAGAGTTGCATTTGTAGCTTCAGGCTTAGTCCTCATTCCTATCCTACTATTGCTTGTACTGTGATTGTGTGACAAACAATCTGACCTGTTATGCTTCACTTTTTTTCAAAAAGGACATGAATTTAACTGTCTGCCAGGTTGACCAGACTGCAATGTGATTATTAACTACCAGCGTGCTAAATTAGAAGCAGGGACAGCTTGAATGACTTACTTGTAAAGTAATATCATTTATTGAACTCTGAGCATGTAAGCTGATTCCGTTTCCCTCTGCGGTCATTAATCTCTTGTATCCAGACCTTGATAGCAAGCTGATAGGGGATTTACTGTCCATACAGATAAGAGAGTCAGGTAGGAAACAAAACAACAGACAGGTGGGCTGATGCTAGCAGACCTTTCTAATTAGTGTGGAGCCTGACAGCATGTGGCAGAAAAGACTGGAGTTGGATAGGCTGTCCCATGTGTCCTTTAAGACAATAAGAATGAGGGCATGATTAACAGCCTTTGTCCAAAACAGTTTGGAAAATACCAATCTGTCGCTTCTATACAAAAATAAATTATTTTACTCTTTAGAATTTTATCATGTATCATCTGGTGACAAGTTGATGATTTTTGGTTGGCAAGCTATAGAAAACTGCAGGCAAGCTAGGGATTAAGTTATTTAACATGCAATGCAAACTGTGTATGTACATATAGAAATAAAGAAATCCCTGTAAAAAGCAGAATTGATCAGAAAATATTTTAGACACTTAAGTTAGTCATTCCATAATGAAAATTGAACTTTTGCATGTTTATTTTTTTATATATAAAAGGTGACTAAATAGGTCTGTACAAGGTAGGGATTTAGAAAAAGTGTGTACATTCATCAATGTCATATTGCAGTTTTACAGAAGGGGCACTCATTCAAAATTAATCTGAGTACAGTGTCCTGTGAGATTTTAAAATATGCTGTTTGACAGCTGCATAAGTTTTGTAAATTTTTGAATTTTGTCCATTATGCATTGGAGGGACTTTTATATTTTTATTGTAGTTAAGAAATTTTGGAAAGTAAGGTAATTGTGCATAAATTGATGTCAAGCCTGTTTAGACCTAAATGATTTCTTGTTTTAAACATTTACTGCCATGTAAAGCAAGCATGTTTTTTCAATGTGACCATTGGCAGAATATTGCAGAAAGTAGTGCAGATAGAAAGTTATCCAGTCTAGTGCCTACTAATGCAATTTCTATAATAGTTAAATACAAAACTCTTAAGTCACAAAGTTTTGTTCACTTTACATATGGTTGGTGGCTTACTGGTAGCACTCTCATTTCTAAGACAGAAGGTATAGGATACAAGTCATACTGCAGCACAAAATCCAAGCTAGCTGTCAAGTACAATATAGAGTGTTTCAATGTCAATATGTATTTCACTCATAAAATTTTTTGTATGTGTACAATACAGAATATTCAAGTGAACATTTTCATTATAAGCCATGTTCTTCCATTTACTTTAAAATTGGTTATCATTTACATACAGCCACTGAGCAAATAGTTCATGGGATTTTAACATCGATTCCAGCCACTTGGCATGCAAAGACAGGAAGGCTCTAAGCTGTAGCACTTTCCTGTAGAGCTTTTGCAGTGGCTGCAAGCAGCTTCAATATGTCCTGCAGCACATAGTCTTGAACCTTACAGCATGCCTGTTTGCATCACTCAGTTGTGGTGAAAACCATCTTTTGGAAGACAAGTGAGTTTTGGGTAAACTGGAGGGCATCTTTCACCAAGTTAATTGTTCTCTGGCAGTAGTTTATACTTGTCTCGGTGCCCATTCCTGGGAACAGTACATGCAGAACATGGCTAGTATGTTATGTGGCTATTTGAGATAACCATTGATAAATACCCTGCGTCTCTTCCCAGTTCTTCCTGGCAAAGGAGTCTCATCTCCATTGCAGCTGTCTAAGACAGCAGGGATTGTCATTGATACTTCAATCATTCATGAAAGTTCTCCAAGGACTTGGTACTGATGGATGCAACATGAATCCCATGGACCTTGTTAACTATTTCAACTTGGTAGTGCAGGGTGCCTTCAAACCTAGTTGTCCTGAAGGAGTGAATGCTTTTATCTCTCTTCTACACCCCCCACCTCCTTGCTTGCCCTCTTTCCCTCGCCCTCTTTCCCTTGCCCTCTCCCCCTCTTCCTCGCCCCCCCTTCCCCCCTTTCCTCCCTGCTAGCCCTCTTTCACTGCCTACCATTTTTTTAATTGCCATTACTTTCTGTCATTGCTTCTTGATGGTCATTAGGACTCTGCATCACAAGCATCAGCCACTTTGTAATTCTGCTGAATTCTTTGGAGAAAAAAATGGATCAAACTATTTAGTTAAATTTTTATTTTTCAACATATTTGATTTTGATTGCTTGATGAGATGTAAACCTCTCTTTTTCTTTTAAAATAGGTTACAACAAAAGCTAAACAAATCAAGGATTTTGTTTCAACCACACCAGGTATGTGTAATATGTTGTATGTTTTATTAGAAGTGCTATATTTAAATGCAAGTTGTTCATTTAAGCTTCCTCGGTATACTAGGAATGAGGTTTTGTTCTGGGGCCACAGGAAATAAAAATATTATTGTGAACTGTCACACCTTGCTAAAATTCCTTCACGTTGGTAAAATCCCTAGTCATAACATGACAGTTTATTTTTCTGCACTTTAAAGATTGTGATCTCAGTTACTTTTATAGCATTTGTATTTGAAGAATTAGGAAATATTTCAGATTTCTTCTTGGGAGCATGTTAGGTTAGAGAATTTGAGTGTTTTTTTTTCCCCCATCATTTTATGGGCCACATTGTGCTGATTGTGGCCAGCGGTTCCTTCTGGGTTGTTCAGCCATTCCCAGATAAAGTCTCTGACTTGCATAGACCCACTAAGTGCAAGAATTTTTGAATGACAGAGTTTACAGCACAGAACGAGGCCCATTAAGTCCACATGTCAGTGAAACTAAAGCTCCATTTCATGCAGGACTATGCACATAGTCCAGCAGCACAGCTGGTCATGCTGGGACTCCCCAGCATTACCATGGTGAATCTTATTCCCGATTCTTTGTCAGTGTGACCTGATGAAGAAGTAGACTCTCTATTTCTCTGATTCCTAGACTAGTGATTATGAGGAACCAGGAACTTTTTGAATTATTTCCTTTTAATGTTTTTAATTATTTCTTGGTGTTTTAATGTAAAAGACTTGATTTAAAAAAAATAAAGTTCATTCTTGGCTTTAACAGAAGTTCAAGCTCTGCCCCAGTTTTGCTTCCTGTCAAAGACTGTCAAGTCATTCTGGGGATGGGACCTCAGCATGTTTTTAACTGTGGAAAGGGAGAGCGATGGAAAGAGCAGAGAAATGTGTATGATAGTACAGACCAAAGTTCATCAATATGATGATCACTGTAAATGACCGCATTTAGAGACGAGAAGTCCAAAAGTGGAAAGGTCTCCATTTCCTCTGGTTAAAGTTTGTCAAGATGAAATGCATCATCTCTGACCACTACCATGAATCCTGCCCTTGTGCTGCTTGATCTATCCACTCAGCACCAGGCAATTTGCAATGTCGGTCCATTTTGATCTTGACCTTAGCTTCAGGTCCCATACCCATTCTAGCATGACTTGTGTCTTCCCAATGAACTCTGGTTCTTTCTTTCTCCAGCACATCTGCTGATGAAACTTCCACCGCCAAATTTGATTGCAGCTCTCCTGGCTTGCATCTTATCCATAAACTTTATAGCATGGTAACAGTGATCCATTTAAATACAAAGATTGAAATTCTTGCAAGCAGGAAAGCAGTAGAAAGTATTCGACTGTGCAAATGTGAATAGATAGTCTTGTTCACAAAATCTTTCCAGTACTTACTAAAGCACAGTTGTAAGCATTGGTAAATATGTACCCTGTTAATGCATATATGTTTTTAATCAGGAACAGTAAAACTATTTGAACTGAAGTCTGCATCTCAGACTTTAAAGAGTGCTAAACGTGAAACAGCTCTACCTGACCATATAATTACTAAAAGGGATGAGGAGGTTGAAGAAGAACACAATGAAGGGTTTGAAAATGAGGATGATCCAAGTAACTACACTGATAGACTGACCACAGAAACCAAGCCTCGGAAACGGAAAACTGCTAAAACACCAGAGCAAACCTTTGTGGTCCAAGAAGAAACTGAACAGAAACATAAAGGAAAGCGTCAGAGGGACTTTGATAATACAGAACTGGATGATGATGAGAGTGATGAGGAGAAGAAAAGGAAAGGGAGAGTTCGATCTTCAGAAGAAATTGCTGAAATGTGGAACCAAAATCAACAAAAATTGCTTGAACTAGCCTTACAGCAGTATCCAAAGGGGACTTCAGAACGCTGGGACAAAATAGCAAAATGTGTGCCAGGAAAAACAAAGGTAATGTTTCTGTTATTATTAGAAAATCTGGGGCTACTGAGATTGGCTGACAACATCACTGTACAATAGTGGCTTTGATTTGTGCTTGGTATCAGCTAATAACTTGAAATGTATAAGAGTGTAAGTAATAGGAGCAGGAGTAGATCACTCAGCCCTTTGAGCCTGTTTTACCATTCAACAAGATCACAGCTGATGATCTACCTCAACACTCTTTTCCCGCCTTTCCTTGTACCCTTTGATTCCTTTAATATTCAAAAATATATCTATTTCTGTTTTGAATGAAATTGATGATAGCCTCTGGGGCAGAACATTCCAAAGAGTCACCACCCTTTGAGTAAAGAAATTTCTCCTTGTCTCTCTCCTAACTGGCCTAACCCTTATTTTGAGACTGTGACCTTCTCAGTCAGGGGAAACATTCATGTATCTTTCCATCAAGCCCTCTAAGAACTTTATACTACGAGAGTTCACCTCTCATCCTGCTAAATCCTAGCCACCTCTTTGATATATCCACCATCCCTGAAACCTGTCTGCTGAATCTTTGTTACACTTCCTCTCTCGCAAGTGTCTCCTTTTCTAGGAGAGGCAAGAGTCTGCAGGTGCTGGAGTCTGGAACAAAAAACAAACTCCTGGAGGAACTCAGCAGGTCAGGCAGCATCTATGGAGGGAAGTGGACAGTCAATCCGAAATGTTGACTGTCCATATCCTTTTCTAGGCAAGGTGAGCAAATTGTACACGATACTCTTGTCTCTCCTAGAAAAGGTGTGATCTCACCAAGTGATCTCACGATTGTGGTATGGCATTTTTATTCTTTTACTCAACTCCCCTAGCAATATAGGCCATTTGCCTTCCTAACTGCCCACTGCACCTGCATATTAGTTTTCAGTAAACTGAGTCCAAGGCTAAACAGGTCTCTTTGAACATCAATATTTCCCAGTCTCTCACCATTTTAAAAAAAGTACTCGACATTCTTCTTTTTCTACCAAAGTGGATAATCTTATATTTTTTACATTGTACTCTTTCTGCCAATATTGTTGCTTGATTATATCCTCTTAAGATCTCCCTGCATCCTCATCACTCCTCACATTCCCACTGAGTTTGATTTTGACATTGATTTTAATACACCCAATCAGTTAGATTTTTGGACCTAAGGGATTCGAGGATTTTGGAACAGACAGAAAATGTGGCCGGGGCCAAGGTCAGATCAGCCATGATCTTACTGAATGCAGGGAGGGCTATATGACCTCTTTCTGATCCTATTTTTTTTTTACTTCTTAATTAACCTCCTCCCAAAAAAAAGCAGTTCTGCCGCTATACAACTGAATAAATTAGTTTCCAGTTTGAGAATGATGAATCTACCTCTATGTTTATTTTAATCTTTTGTGACATAGTGAAATATGTAAGATTGATATGTGATGCTGTGGATTTGTTGTCTAGTGATCAAATATTCCAGTATTTCTTGATTATGGCCCCTGTGTCGATTGCAGTGGTCTTGCAAGTTAATAAAATAAAAGAATAAAATACCTTGGGCATTCAGTGCCCCAATGATGTTTAGACTAGTACTGCATTTGACAAATTGCAGTTTCTCCACTTTTCCACCAGAGAAATATTCTTTAGCCAGAAGGACTACAGCAATTCAAGAAAGCAGCTCACCAACACCTTCTCGTGGACAGTTAGGGTTGGGCAATAAATGCTGGTCTTGATGTCCACATTCTGAAAACTAAATGATTAACTTCTGGTCTTAGAGCATCCTAATCTGTCAGCATTCATTATTCCTTCTCTTACAACTGATATTGTTATATCTTGATTCATTTTCTCTTGATGGATTTGTGATTTACATCATGGCTCTATGTCCATTTAGAACTGGGTTGAGATTGCCCAAATTCTCATCTCAATTTTTGGACCATGCTGATTTACTGTTCCGTCATGTCTTTCTAATTTGTGCGGTGCAAAGGAACATTATAATCAAGGCATTTTATCTGTCTTAAAAATTGCATATACTTCAGTGTTGGAAATGCAGGGAGACTTTGAGCCCTTTTTATGAATATTCCACTGGAATGGTGTGAGAGTCTGGAATAGTCTTCCCAACCACATTACTGGTCCCTTGGGTACCCTTGGGTTTCTGGCTCCCAAGAGATTTAAGCATCCAGAACTTTCACGTCTAAAAATAAACCAGCTGTGGGATTTCTTCCCAACCAGAGTTCATTCTTATTGATGTCTTTATATTTTTGTAAGAACATTGAGCATAAATAGAAGCAGGAATAGGCTGTTCAGTCCTCGTGCTGACTCTACCATTAATATAATGGCTGATCTTATGACTAACTCAGTACTACTGTCCAGCAGCAGCCTCTTTTCTCTTGATTGCCCTAATATTCAAAAATCTATTGAATATTTATCTCTGAAACCAAAATATTGAAAATGGTTTACCCTGAGCATGTTTACGTTGTCCTTCATGGGAGCTTGGTGTGCATCATTTGGCATTACCCGCACTGCAGCAGTTACTACATAATATAGCTGATTGGCCACAATGCACTTTGATACATACTGAGATCATGGAAATTGTTATGGGATGCATTTTTTTTCTTTCATTGTGGACACTTGTGTTAATCGTCAATATTATTAATATAAGAGTTGCTTCTCAGGCGCTCTGCTCACTCCACTGGTGCTTGCAACTATTCAGAGTGATCTGGAGGAGAGCTACACTGCATTTTAACACAGTTAAGGTCTTGAAGCCCTGCATATTTTAACCCCCTGGTGGTTTAGAAGCTGCACGTGTCCTGGAAGCCTTTGAATGAATCAGCCCTATTGAATGAATAGCTGAGATTTATTTATGTAAAGGAGATATCCATGCTGTTACTAAAGAAGGACTTCTCTGACACAAACATTCTAGGCACAGGAGTGGAGTCCAAGTGATAACAGATTTGTGTTGCAGTTCAGGCAGTGTTGATGTGATGGGAAAATGCTTTTTGCTAAGCAGCTGGAATACATATAGCTATAAAGACATCAGCACATCTCCGAGCTCTCCAGGACTGGCACTTGGGAATTCTCTATCTGCCTTCCAGTTCTCAACAGCAATATGGTAAATGTCCACCACAACTTGGTAGCTTGCTGACATTCATTACTTGTATTTCTTTTGTAGGAGGTTTTCTGGCAAACCCAGCATTTATTGCCCATTCATAATTGTTCCACAAAAGGCAGTGTTTGAGAAGTCTTGAGAAGCTAGGCCTTGTAATCCAAAGTCTGTTCCCAATCACCTTGTGACTTTGTCATTCTAGGCAGTAGAGGTCACTGTTTAAGAGGGCATTGTCAGGGAAGTTTTGATGATTTGCTGCAGTTCATCTTGTAAATAGTGCAGCTACAAAACAGAATGAATGCTGAGGGTGATGGAGGCAATGCATTCAGGTGGTTTGTTCCAAGAGGTGTTGAGCCTCTTGGCTCTTGGTGGAGCTGCAGTCACCCAGGCTTTTAGACCATAAATTGTAATACTTCTGCTTTGTATTTGTAGCCGTGGGCTTCAGGAATTAGGAAGTCAGTAACTGAAGTCTGCCCTGGCTTGGCCTGTTTAGCTGTCACACTAACTATATGACTGGCCCAGTTAAATTGCTGGTTAATGCTGACCCCTGGGATATTGATGTTGTTACTGCTGAATATCAAAGGGAAGTGGATGGACAATTTACAGTTGAAAATGGTCTTTGCCTAGCATCTGTGTAGCACCAAGATTACTGGGCATTTATCAGCCTAAACCTGAATGGTTACCAGGTCATAATGCAGGAATAGTTTTGTCTGAGGAGTTGCAAATGGAATCAAGCTCTGTACAATCATCAGTAAATAGCACCACTTCTAACTTTATGATGGAGCGAAGGTCATTACCTAGCACTGTTTTTATTTTTTAATTATTCAGGATCTGGCGGATGCTTGCGGTACCTGCTATTATTACCCACACCAGTTTCCCTTGAGAAGCTGTGATGAGCTGCCATTTTTAACTGCCGCAGCCCTTCTGGTGAAGGTGTTCCCACGTTGCTGTTTGGGGGGGTGGGGGGGCCATTTCAGAAATTGGTCCCAGTGACGAAGGACAGACGATATATTTCCATGCCAAGAGGATGTGTGACCCAGAGGGTAGATGGTGGTGTCCCCATGTGTCTGATACCCTTGTTCTTAGGTGGTAGAGGTCACAGGTTGGAATAGTGCACCTTAGTGAGTAACTAAGGTGGATTTTGTAGATGGTACACACTGCAGTTACTTTGTAGCGAATGTATGTATCAAGTGGTGGATGGGGTACCAATTAACTGCCCTGCATTGTTCAGAGTTGTGTCAAGCTTCTTGAGTGTTTTTGGAGTTCCATTCATCCAGGTAAGGGAAGAGCATTCCATCACACTCCTGCCTTGTAATTGGATCAAGTAACTGCCGATGCTGGAAACCGGAAACTAAAGCAGATAAAGCAGCAGGGGAGAGAAATGCTCAACATTTCAGGACATGGATTCTTCATCAGAAGAAGAAATGTGAGAAAACAAGTGTGATAATTAATTGTGGAGAGGGGGAAGGCTGGAACAATGAACAGGGATATCTGTGGTAGGATGCAGACCAAAGTTGCCAAGATGACAATTATTTTAAAAACTGCCATTTAGAGACTGAAAAGAGGAAATAAAATTGAAGAGAGAAAAAGATGCTTACCTGCAATTGTTAAATTCAGTATCAAGTTTTGAGAGCTGCAACATGCTGAGATGAGCTGCAGATCTTTGAAATAGTGTAGCGGTGGATCAGAGTGGGAATGAGATAGCAATTAAGGTGACGGGTAACTGGAAGTTTGGGGTTGTCCTGCGAACTGAGTGGAGATGTTCTGCAAAGCAGTCATCCAGTCTGGTGTTTGGTTTGTCCAGTGTTGAGGTGATCACATTGTGAACACTAAATGCAATATGATAAATTGTAAGAAGTCTAACTGAATTGCTGCTTCATGCAGAAGGAGTGTTTAGGGCCCTGGATGATGGGAAGGACAAAACAGGTTTGATGTCTTTTTTTATTATTATGTAAAGGAGCTGTAAAAGGTCCTTTTACTTTCTTCACAAAGAAAGTTGGCCAGATTTTCCATATTAATGAATTTTAAAAAGGTGGTCTGAAGTGTTTTTTGCTGTTAAAAAACTGGACAGACTTATTGTCAAATTTCTTATTTTCCTACAGGAAGAATGCATAGTCAGATACAAACTGTTGGCTGAACTTGTTATGAAGAGGAAACAAGCCAAAAGCTGACTGAAAATGGTACTTACGAGCACTAGTGTCTCTCTGGAAGCAGTAATGCGCTATGGACAAATCTCTTGTGTAAACCTGGACCCGAGTTGTATATGACTTACCTCACCTTTTGTTTATGCCAATGTCATGTGCCTTAGTTTAAAAAAGAATCAATGTGCCACCATCTCGTACAGAATATTTGGGACATATTTTAAGTGTATACAATGCATGTATACATGGATAGTTTTAAATTTTCTCATAAAGTAATTTTCTGTACTCCACTTTGTCATTTCTTTATATATCAGTGATAAGTTTGCATTTCTTTCCTTTGCAGATTGTTGATAATGATTTCTTACATTTTTAATTGATTAGTTACTTTTTGTGTAGTAAAGCAAAACAGGATGTTTTAAATCGCAGTAAAATTCAACTGCAAATTAAGATCTTAAGGAATTCAGCTTGAAATGACAATTTTTGATTTTGCTGTCTTTTCATCCCCATCTCTCTTGAATAATGATGTGTCATTCCAAGGAACCTGTCAGCCTTCGTCCAAGTGGTCAACTTTTTTATACATGAACCAAGCCAAAGTGTTGCGTTTATCATAGCTGAACCAGGGTAAGACCTGTACTTGGTTAATGTTGCACACAAGTGCTTCTATTCCATGGGAAGTAATCAAAATTGAAATTCTGGCTGACTTCTGACTTCATCTGAAAGATACTAGTGCCAATTTAAGCACCAGTTGAGACTGGAGCTTAAGTGATGTTGGGTGATCTAACTCGAGCTTGCTAATGTCACACCATTTGTTGTCCCTTCCTGCTCAGCCTTGTCCAATCAATTAGCTTTTAATCCTGAGTTTCTAAAGTTAAAGAGGATTTGTCAAGGAGTTCAGAATGCTGCATTACTTTCAGCAATCTGTGCATTAGTGTTAAGTTAATATATAGCAAAACTAGCATTAGCAATAGACAGAGAGAAACTTGTGATGTGTGAATGGTGTAGAAACTTTCAATGGTACTTTGTTCTGAAGTCACAAACATACTTCCAGTTGGAAAAAATGTGAAATCGTTATCAAGTTTTCCTAAATTTTAGTTTATGCCAAGCCGTTTGCTAATATTTATATTGATTTTATCCTTTTTTCAAATCAAGGCTTCATGTGGCCAAAGGCTAGCATTTAAATGAATCAGTCTATTCTCAAATGAGTTATGAAATTTAAGTTTCAAAATAGTTGCTTGCTATGGATAGTATATAGCACAAGTCTCCCCTTAGAATACCTTTTTTCCCTACCTTCTGTAATGCATAGAACATTCGGTCCCCAGTAAACTCATTTTTAACATTTACAATTATATGCAGTAAAAAAAAAGCTACCAGTGCTTAATATTGCTATTACCACATTTGTTTTGGTATGAGCCTGGTATAATTTTCAAATCTCTGTTGCATCCCCATTTGATTAAATGATTCTGATACAAATGTTATCTCTTTAACTTGCATTTTCATACTGACATTTAGTGCCTCTGCCCCTGTGATCTGTGTTCAAGACCAGTGAATGTAGAAGACATTGGGAAGACAATGATGCAAATAAACCATGGCATTGTAGATGTGCAGTGTCATATGTGGTCTCCTGCACCCATGTCCTTTAAAGCTCTGGAACCTCTTGCATAATGTTTGTAAACCCCAGTTTGAAGTTGTGTTTGGACAGAAGATAAAAGATTTCAAGATCCATTTGATTTATCTATCACCACCTTGGTAGTTGACTAATCATTCCTTCTAATCCCTACGAATTCATCTATAACAGACCTAGAAATGTTCTACAACAGAGATTTTCAACCTGTTGTCTGCGGACTCCTGGGGGTCCGCGGCGGGTTGCCAGGGGGTCTGCGAGCAAGCCAAGAAAAAAATGGAAAAGCGACCTGTTACAAAGACGTAGCTTACTTGCTCCAGTTTTCCACTATTCAGAAAATCGGCCATTTAACTCAAATTGGTTGAGTTAAATGTGGTGAGTGGAAACAGGCCATCTGGACAAACTCTGCAGTGCAAAACAGGCACAACCTTCACATTGAACTGAACACTGAAAGACACTGCTGGTAATTATCGGTGATTGAAATAGTCACTCCCTTCCCATGAAGGCAAGCAAGCTAAATGCCTTCACTACCCTATCCACCTGTGTCACCATTTTAAGGGAACTATGAGCATGCATGCCAAGGTCCCCCTGTTCATTAAACCTTCTAAGGTTCCTGCCGTTTACTGTATATGTCTGGCCAGTGTAATACGACCCAAAATCCATTACTTCATACCTGTCTGGATTAAATTCCATCTGCTAATGCTCTGCTCAACCTTCCAGCTGATCTATCTCCCTCTATATCTTTGGGCAACCATCCTCACCATTTACAACTCCAAGTGTGGAAACACCAGTGATGGAAAGCATTGGAAACTTGTCTAAAGTCATCTGTTCACTCAGTTGCAATGCAAGATCTTCAACTGGACCAGTCTACTCTATTCCATTTTTTTCTAGATTCCCTTAATATTTTTCCTTTTCAATATCTTTCCAGTTACCCTGAAAGCTATCTGTGATGAAGTATTCCATCTTCTGATCATAGAAGTAAATGACACAGAATCAGGCTATTTGACTCATCACACCTATTCTGACACTTTGAAAGGCCTACCTTCATCTAACTTGTCTCTGCAACGTTTTAATAATAATCCTCCATTTATGTCTCAATGACCAATGAAAGCTATCCATTTACCTCATCAAAATATTAACACTATTTTCAAAATTTCTATTAGATTACACATCTAAACTTTACTATTTCAGTGAAAAATATCGCATTTTTTTAAACAACTATAAAAGAGTTTTTTTTCCATGGTTCACTGGCACTAACTAGGACTGGGAAAAAGGAGGACCTGTGCCAATAAGGTGGGCTCCATCTAAATGGAAAAGGGACCACTGTCCTATCAGGAAAGGTAAGTGTGGAGCAAACTTGGTTAGTAAATTGGTTGAGTTAAATGTGGTGAGTGGAGTGATTTCTGGAGATCTACAGTAAATGAAACTAGTGTAAATTTGGGGAAAAAACTGCACTGAACAGACTATAGCATCAATATGGCAAAAATAGTATCTGAATTCTAATTAATTCTACATCCCATTTCTCAGTTGTTGCTTTGCAACTTGTATGAAGTGGGAATGATCTGATGAGAATGGGGGGAGATTAAAATGGGTTAATGTAGGATTAGTGCAAATGAGTGGTTGATGGTTGGCATGGACTCGGTGGGCTGAAGGGCCTGTTTCCATGCTGTATTTATTTGACTCTTAAAAATAAATAGTGGATTGTAACTTGCTCAGAAATTTCAAAATCTAGTGGATGTATTTCATCAGTTAAGTAGGAGCAAAGTCCCAAGACAAATTGATCAACAGCATAACATTGTTGTGTTCTCTAGAAGGAAAGATTGCCATCTTCACAATGAGGACTCCTTGCACTGTATTGTGTGACACTGACATTGTGTTAAATGGGATGGACTGAGAACAGATCTAAAACTGGGTCTCCATGTGAGACTATGGACCAGCACCATCAGTAGAAGTAGAACGGTATTCCAGCACAGTCATAATCTTGTGCCCTGATGTTTCCCTCAAGGTGGGGAATCAACCCTGGTTCAATAAAGAGTGCAGACAGGATAATCAGGTGCATGCAATACACAGAGATGAGCAATCCCACAGCCATCGAATCAAATCAAGGCTCTGCAATTTGTTTCACTCAATCATGAACAGTGGTGGATAATAATAGCAATAATGGAATGAGGGATCTTCAAGAACATCCCCATTGTCAACGAAAACAGAGTCCAGCATGTGAGTTCCAAAGACAAAGTTGAAGCATTTGCATCAATGTTTTGCCAGGTGGGGCCACGAGGGTGATTTAATTTTTGCTTTTTCCCAAGGACTCCGTCATCACAGACACCAGTCTTCAGCCAATTTGACTCTTCCATGTAATGTGAGGAAATGTCTGAGAGCACTCGATACAGCAAGGTGTTTTGGATTAGGCAGCATCCTGTCTGTAGAAATAAAGATGTGTTCTAGAATCAGCTGTTCCACTATAGTTCCAGCACAGGTATCTACCTGACAATGTGGAAAAATGTTCAGGTATGTCATCCAGAAGAAGCTGGATAAATTTAATCTGGTTAATCCCTGGCCAGTCAGTCTCCTTTCAAATCATCAGCATGGTAAAGATTGACAATACTTACTCAGTGATACTTGGTTTGGGCTTTGCCAGGGTCATTCAATCCCATTATTGTCTATGTCCAAATGTGTCAAGAGAGCTGAATTCCAGAGGCATCGAGTGAGCATATGCTGTTGACATTAAAGCAGCATTTGACCAAGTGTGGTATCATTTAAAGTCTAGAAGTGAAGTCAATGGGCAGCAAGAGTAAAATATTCCTTCTAAACTATTAATACCTTGGACAGAACACTGATGCAAGAGTTTCCTAAGCCCAACCCTCCTCAGCTGTTCCATCAATGGCCTTTTGTTTCCCATAGAGCTAGAAGTGGGGATTTCAAAATTCATTCACAACTCCTCAGCAAATGAGATTGTCCATTAGGTCATAAGCTGATAACCTGGCACATGCTCAGCACATTTGCCACTTATAACCAATTTCAACAAGCAAGAATATAGCCACAACCCTTGATGTTCAATTGCAATTATATCATTGAGTTTCCAATATCAATATCTTAGGAGTCAATATTCACTAGAAACTTGACTATAATTAGCTGTATGAATACTGCAGCTACAAAAGCCATTCAGAGATTTCTTATTCTTCAGTGAGTGCCTCCTCTCCTGACGCCTGTAAGTCTTTCCACCATCTATGAGGCAAAGTGTGGTGAAATATTTTCCATTTGCTTGAATGAGTTCAGGTCCAACAATGATCAATAACCTCAGTACTTTCTAGATACTTGTTTGGTACTCCAGCTACCACCTTAAACATTCATTCGCTCCACTACCAGCACACCACTGCTGCAGTGAGTGTCATCTTTATAATCCAGGTACTCACATAGCCTGTTCCTATTACATATTCCAAGCACGTAGCCTGTGTGATCAAGGAGGACCAGAGCACATGGAAATGTGAGCCTCACACCATCCTAACTTGCAGTTCCTTCATTATCAGATGGTCTAAATCCTGCCACTCTCCACCTACTGGTATTGTCGAGTTCCTTCACCAGAAGAATTGCAGTGGTCCAAGGTGGCTCACAACTATCTTCTCGAGTGATTAGCGATAGGGAAAAATGCTGGCCTTGTCAGTGAGATCTGTATGATGCTATTTATTCTGCCTTCTTCCTAGCTAATATTCTATGTGATTGCAAGTCGTTGGTGAGACCACACTTGTAATATTGTGCACAGTTCTGGTTGCCCAGCTACAGGAAGGATATCATTAAGCTGGAAAGGGTGTAGAAAAGATTCACCAGGATGTTACTGGGGACTGGAGGGCTTGAGTTACAAGGAGAGGCCGGGACTTATCTCCCTGGAGTGTAGGAGACTGAGGGATGACCTTATAGGGATATGTAAAATCACGAGGGGTACAGATAAGGTGGATGGTCACAATCCTTATCCCAGGGTAGAGGAGTCTAAAACTTAGAGAACATAGATTTAAAGTGAGAGGTGAAAGATTTAAAAGGGACCTGAGGGGCAACTTTTTCGTACAGAGGGTGGTGATTATGTGGAATGAGCTGCCAGAGGAAGTGGTTGAGGCAGGTACAGTTACAATGTTTAAAAGGCATTCAGACAGCTACTTGAATAGAAAAGGTTTAGAGGGATAAAGGGCAAACGCAGACAAATAGGACTAGCTTGGATAGACATCTTGGTCAGCATGGACGAATTGGGCTGAAGGGCCTGTTTCCACGTTGTATAACTCTGACTGTAATCCATCAGCGATGATGGCTGGCTACAGGCATTAAACTCACACTGGTAAAGCTGACATTGGTAGAGGAGAAACTAAAGCCATAACCACTGTCACATTTGTAGACGGCTCACTTTCAAACTGTAAATGATCTAGCGGTGTTTCAATGCTGATCAAAGCCCAGGCCAATAAATGATCAATCACATTAAGAAGTAATGTACAATACTGTTGTGTTCCTAATATTGCAAAGGAGACGCAGGAAGAAATATGCAAAATAAATTGGAGAAATAAGAAAAAATAATCATGAGGGAATTCTTGTGAAGTTAATTGCCTAGAAAAGGTAGGGAATGTGGAAATAGAATTTGTGCAATCTGTACAGGACAGCTTTCTAACTTGCTCAAGAAGCCCAGACGTGAAGGAGGATGGAAGGAGATAGATTTATGATGATATGTAGAAAATTTAGAGCAGAATTGAAGAAAAAACAAAAAGCATGAATTTCAAAAGAGAAGCTTACTTGATAAATTTCATTGAATTCTTCAGAGGGAACAAAGTGTTTAAACCAGGGTCACATTGTTGATGTGATTTTCTATATTAACGAGCTGCTCCATAATATTAATGAAGACAATCAAATCTTGTAGAACTTGGAAATCCAATCAGGGTCATGGATAGTTGTTCAAAATGATAGCAGGTGTAAAGTATCTTCCCACAGGATCAGTGCTTGGACCATTGTGTCCACAATTAGTATTGATGATAAAGAAATAGAAGCACAATTTCTGAATCTGCAGTTCACAAAGTCTTGAAGGGATAGTAAATATTAAAGATGACTGTTAACAAATTACAATAATATATTAATACATTTGCAAAAAGACCATATAATTGGCAAGTGAATTTCGCACATAAATGAGAGGTATTACATTTTCATAAGGAAATGAGGTCAGTTTAGAAAACGAGGATGAAAATGGGCACAAAAACTGTGGGGGTACAAACAGAAAGATCATTTAAAGTAGCGCAAATAAGTTTGTAGAAAGCAAACTAAGAACTAGGCTTTATTTCTAGAGAAATAGGATTTGAAAAATTGTATTTACTTCAAACCTCAGTAAGACTGCACTGTGTATAATCCTGGTACCATGTATTAAAGAGAATGTGGAGGGACTGAAATAGCTCCGAGAAAGATCTACAAGTTTGCTGCCAGGGGCAGACACCAGACCTCAAACCACCATTCACTGTGTAAGTTCTGCCCTAGCTTAACTTGCCAAACTGCAACACCTCACACTTGTCTGAATTAAATTTGATCTGCCATTCCTTGGCCCACTTTCTCAGTTGACCTACATCTTGTAACGTTGGAAAACCACCTTCACTGTCCACCATGTCTGCAAATTTACTAATCGTGCCACCTACGTTCTCAGCCAGATTGTTAATATATTTAACAAACAAAAGGTTCCCTAATCCTGCCAGCCTTGCCCTTCATTCTAACAGGAACATGCTGGCCCTGAACTCTCCCTATCTCATTTTTAAAAGCCTCCCAATTGCCAGACATCCCTTAAACTGCAGGCAACCTCTTCCAATCAACTTTTGAGAGGTCCTGTCTAATGCCATTGAAATTAGCCTTCCCCAATTTGGCACCTTTACTATCTTTTTCCTATCTTTTTCCTATCTTTTTCCAGACTATCTTAAAACTAAATAGAATTGTGGTTATTGGTCCCACTGACGTATCAATCACTTATTCAGCCTCATTTCCCAAGAGGTGGAGTGTACCCTCTTCTTGAGTAAGGCTAGTTATATATTGCTTGAGAAAACTTTCTGGGACACACTTAACAAATTCTGCCCTATCTAATCCATTATCAGTAACGCAGCCCCAGTCAATATTAAGAAATTAAAACCACCTACTATTACAATCCTATTAATCCTAAACCTATCTGTGATTTCCCTACATATATCCTCCACTAATTCCCACTGACGTAATAATCCCTTGGAAGTGATTGCCCTTTTTTTTATTTCTAAGTCCTACCCAAATGGCCTTACTGGAGTTTCCTCCATGATATCGTCTCTAAGTACTGCTGTGATATTCTCCCTAATCAATAGTGCAAATGCCCCTTCTCTCTTACCTCCACCTGTGTCATGTAGGAAGCATCTGTAACCCAGAACTTTGAGCTGCCTGTCCTGCCCATCCTTCAACCATACTTCCGTAATAACTATAACATCACAATCCCATGTGTCGGTTCATGCCCTGGGTTCATCTGCCTTGCCTGTCAGACTTCCTGCATTAAAATAAATGCAGTTTAGCCCATCAAACATTCCACACTCCCTGTCCTGCCCTTGCCCAGCCTGACTATTGGACCTGCTCACTTTAACCTCTATATTTGCTTCATCTTTCTCATCTGATACTTTGGGTCTCAACCCCTGCCAGACTGGTTTAAACCTGACTGAGTAGCACTAGCAAACCTCCCTGCAAGGATATTGGTCACCCTCCAGTTAAGGTGCAGCCCATCACTCTTATACAGGCCACCTCTGCCCCAGACAAGATCCCGATGCTCCAAATAGCTGAAGCTCTCACTCCTGTACCAGCTCTTCAGCCACACATTTATTTACCTTATGCTTCTATTCCTACGCCCAATAGCAGGTGGCACAGGGAGTAATCCTGAGATTACAACAATACAGGTCCTGCACTTTAACCTCCTGCCCAACTCTCCACGTTCACTTTGCAGGAAATCATCTCCCTTCCTGCCTATGTTGTTGGTACCAATATGGACCATGACCTCTGGCAGCTCACCCTCCCCTTTCAGAATGTCCTCTGCCTGCTCAGAGGTGTCCTTGAGCCTGGCACCAGCGAGACAACATACCATCCTGGAATGTCACTTGCGGCCACAGAAATGCCTGTTCTGCACCCCTCTCAGTACCACTCTCGCCTCAACTTTGACTGCCTTACTGTACAACAGAACCAGTCGTAGTGCCGCTGATCTGGCTGCTGCTGTTGCTTTCACCCGAGAGACCATTTCCTCCACACCCCCCAACCCCCAAACAGTATCCAAAGTGGTATACTTGTTAGAGAGGGGAATAGCTACAGGGGACTCCTGCATTACTTGTCTACTCCTACTGTGTTGTGACTGCTTTCCTGAAACTCCTATTTATACCACTTTCTATCTCCTGTATGCTCCTCAATAAGTCCAGCTGATCCAGGCGGTCCCTGTGCACAGAGCCTTGCTCCTGGCATTGTGTATGTGTCTGTCAGTCATCAGGAGTGTGTCTTTAAGGCTGACACTCTGGTGCAACTTGACAAAGTGGTAGCAGTGGTGTCGTATTTCACGTGGCCTCATTGGAAACAGTACAGATTGTAGTCTAGCACTTCTTTCAAGGTGTAAAACACAATAATGCTTGTGTTTCAACTAAACTCAATGTTTTGAGGGGACCCGAATTGGTGCTAGCTCTACACTATGCTTCAGTGCACCAAAAAAAGAATGCAATCCAAACTTGTGGATCTAACTCCTTCAGAACCATCAAAATAACTTCTCAAAATATTCACTTGAAACCTAGACCTTTTTCCATACCTACCACCAAATTCAATGCCACTTCAGTGATTTAAACAGATTCCATCTGACCAAGAGATCTCAATCAGTGAGGATAAGCAGCAACACCTCCACCACGGTAACTATTAACACTGGTGCCGCACAAGTCTGCATCCTCAGCCCCCTACTCTGCTCCCTATACGCACACAACTGTGTGGCCAGATTCAGCTCTGACTCCATCTGTAAGTTTTCAGATGATACCACCGTAGTGGGTTCTATCCCAAATAATGATGAATTGGATTACAGGAAGGAGATGGAGAACCTAGTGACACAGTGTCATGACAACAACCTTTCCCTCAATGTCAGCAAAACAAAAGAGCTGGTCATTGACTTCTGGAGGGGGGGCGGTGTATATGCTCCTGTCTACATCTGAGGTCAAGAGGGTTGAGAGCTTCAAGTTCTTAGGAGTGAACATCACCAATAGCCTGTCCTGGTACAATCATGTAGATGCCATGGCCAAGAAAGCTCACCAGCACCTCTACTTCCTCAGGAGGCTAAGGAAATTTGGTATGTCCACGTTGACTGTCACCAATTTTTATCGATGCACCATAGAAAGCATCCTATCCAGATGCATCACAGCTTGGTATGGCAACTGCTCTGCTTGTGACTGCAAGAAACTACAGCACAACACGTCATGGAAACCAACCTCCCCTCCATGGATTCTGTTGATACTTCTCACTGCCTCGGTAAAGCAGCCAACATAATCGAAGACCCGACGCACCCCGGACCTTCTGTCTTCTCCCCTCTCCCATTGGGCAGAAGATACAAAAGCCTGAAAGCACGTACCACAAACTCAAGGACAGCTTCTATCCCACTGTTATAAGGCTATTGAACAGTTCCCTAGTATGATAAAATGGAATCTAGACCTCACAATCTACCTCGTTATGACCTTGCACCTTATTGTCTATGTGCACTGCCCTTTCTCTGCAACTGTAACACTTTATTCTGCATTCTGTTATTGTTTTACTTTGTACTCCCTCAATGCACTGTGTAATGAATTGATCTGTATGAACGGTATGCAAGGTAAGTTTTTCACTACCTCAGTATATGTGACAATAATAAACCAATTTACCAATTTGTGTTTTTTAACACTCAATGCCCTTTTTAATTTGAAAGAATATCCTGTTTGTTTTCTTACCTACACTATTACCTTGAAAAAATCTTTATTTGTACCTGCTACATTTTAATTCCTTCCATGCAGAATATATATTTCCATTCAATTTTCCCCACAAAATGCATTACTGCACATTTTCTGGGTATTGGCTTTCATCTACCATTCTGCTAACCTATCAATGTCCTCATGCAGTTTTTTTGATTCTTCCACACATTTTGCTGTGGCATTAATTTGAAATTAGTAATGTTGTTTATCACTTCCTTTGTGTCTGTGTTCAATAAATGTCCTTGTATATTAAGTGCAATAGTTTGGTTTATCTCTTTGGAAGACCAGCTCCTGTATTTTTGGAGATCGACTATACCTGAAACTGAAAGTTTTCTGCCTTCTGCATGTGAATGTTATTGTGGCCAAATCCAATTTTCCCCATGAAATATGCAAGGAGAATGAATATTATGCTGATAATTAAAATAATTCATTTTTAAATGTCTCAACAATAAACCATTATTGCACATCAATGCTATCAAAAAGAGTTAGATCACAGCTTGGAAAAGGAAGGAAAAATTTAGGATGGCTAATCAAGGTTCAAGGTATGACAGATGCCTTGCTGAAAGTATTGAATGTTGTGATTTGCATCGGTTTGTTCTGGCACAGTGTCAGGTGTGTTACGGACTCAGTGAAAGTCCCTTTAAGATAGAGAGTGTGTGTGTATGTGTGTGTGGGGCGTGCTTAAGTCAATAGAAGATAAAGGACGTAATGACGTTGTTGAAGAAGGAAGAAGAAGGAGAGAGAGAGAGAAGGGAGAGAGACACCAGCCTGCTAGTTTTCTCTATCGATGGATGAGAAACAATAACTGTGTCTGCCACTGAAATCCATGTATGGAAGTTGGAAGTAATCCGGTGGAGTTCACTTTGTTGCTGACCTGTAGAAGGAAACAGGTATTTGTGTGTGTGGACGACCACGATTCGGATGCTTTTCGGGGTGAGGAAGTCACTACCGAGTAAACACTGGAGTGTCGTTTGGGTTCCATCGTGGAACATTTGGATTTCATATGTACTCTCTCTATGTTTTTCTACATCTACATCTTATCTTCAGACAACGGTGGTTGTTGAAGAAGCCCTTGCTCATGTTTCACCTTATGGCTTGCGGAATTGAACTTTAAGAACCATTCCGGAACTTGGAGTTTGGGACTTTGTCACACACACACACACGACGAGTTTAGTTTTGGGGTTAACGTTCGAGGTTTAACATTTTTGAATTCTAACATACTAACATTTTTACTTTTATTTTACGTATTATCATAAGTAGTAATTAATAAAATAGTTTTTAACACTGAATCATGCTCAGTGTGTTTCTTTTGTTGCTGGTTCGTGACAGGTGAGTAAAATAGAGTTGCAGGAAAGGAATGTACAAGTCTGACATCTTATTCAAGAGAACCTGGAGAAGGAAGGCAGCTTGAATAGAGATGATGATTTACAAGGAGGGCGGGGCAGATTTGGGTGAGTGGGCCAATATGATTTTGAAAGGGAGCGAACTTATATTTTTTCACTTATTATATTTAACTAGCTGCTACACATGGCATTGCTCAGGTTATTTTGCTGAAAATCATGACGTTTGGATTTATTTCCATGCAATTGGGTTTTATAACACTCCTAGTAAATGAAATAAAATCTAACAACTATATAAATCCATGAGTAATGTAAGGGGTTAAAATTATCTAGTGTAAATAAAAACACAGACACTGAAAATATGTAAGAATTATATTTAATATAGTTCTCTTTACATAGGTGTGTACCTATGCACAATGTCTAAATTTACTTGATTCCAATGTTGATGTCCTTCAGAATACACTATATTTCTTTATTTTGAATCCAGTGTGAAAATGTATAAATTGTTTTTATCTCCAATTCTAGAGCAGAGAAGGGAGAAAAAGATGGACCAGTAGGGTGAAGGTGGATTCCAGTACTTATAGCCATGGTGTCCCTGCTCATCCCCTCCTCCCCCCGCCTCTATCTCCCAACTCCACTCCTCCCGCTCTGCAGTCTCTTGTGTCTCTATATTGTACAGATTGTCTGGGAAGCTTCAAAAGAAGGTCTTACTTTATGGCCTGCAATGTATCATTTTTTGATGTTAAAATTGCGCTTTCACGCAACCATTGGTAATTCAAATAGTGTTGAGTGACATTTGGGAAAACAACTTGGATCAGATCATGAAGTGATGTAACGGTTTGGCCCAAGTTTATCATCTAAATCATTCCTGTTGAGAATTCATGTTTAATTTCTCATTTCCCAATTTGAATTAATTCAAGGCAAACTCTCTTGCAGATGGATCCCCTCACATATTGGTTTTCAAGTGTAATCATTTAACATTTTCCCAAATATATGATACTTTAATACAGACTTTCAATTCATCTGCTTTAGTACCTTGTGAGATTACTGGTAGTGTTTGACAAAAATCTTTAGCTAGCACTAAAGTAACACCTCCCATTAATTTATCTTGCAATGTTCGATCTAACGTTTCACTTGCTGCTTTGTGAGCTTTTGTACATTCATCCCAGACAATAAGTTTACAATCTTTTACAATTTCTTCCCTTGCAGTTTCCCAACTAATGTTACATTTGGAGTCTCCACATCTGTCAAATTTAAAAGGAGATTTAAAGCCAGAGGTACAGTTTTTCCCCTTGTCAAAGGGTTGAAGCAATGCTTGATGATGCTAAGGCTGGGCCAATCATATTTTTTTTGACTTCGAACTTTAGCCAGAAGTAGATTAATAAGGAAACTTTTTTCCCATTCCACCAGAAGCAATAAAAAAAATACTCATTGTAAACAGCCACTATATTGGCATCTAAGGCATTTCTTAGGTATCCCACTAAACTTGGTTCTTTCTGTAGGATGTATTTGTCTAAAGAGTTTAACAGGTCAACAGCAGATTCAACTTCTCTGGCTCTTCACTCTGCCCTAGACCATCTGGACAACAGGAACATGTACTGTATGTCAGGCTGCTGTTCATTGACCACAGCTCGGTGTTCAACACAATCATCCCATCCAAACTTATCACCTGAGTTTCACCTGGGAGTTGGAGCCAGATTTGGAGCAGGGCCTTTGAAAAGAGGTGAGTCTCTGTGCCTGTGCTTGAGTTTCACCTTGCAAGGGTCTAAATGAGGCATATATGCAAATTGTTACCAGTTGATTGGCTTATTAACAGCAGCAAATTAAGGGAAGGATGGTGTAAGCAGAGTGGCCATTGTGTGAGTGGACAGTGTTAGGGTGGGGAGCTGAGGCTTTGGCTCAAGAGGCTGTGGTGAGAAGAGGTGTAGGTAAGTCTCTAGTAAGTTTCTTTCTTTCTTGGCTTTGGTGTGTCCTTTAGTGCCAGGCCAGAGTAGTGAGAAAGGCTCCAGGGTCAGTGGTGTGTTCAGCTTGTGAGATGTGGGAGTTCTGGGAGACATCCAGCCTCCCCGATAACTACGTTTGCACAAGATATATCCAGCTGCAGCTCCTTGCAGACAGTGTTATGGAACTGGAACTGCAGCTGGATGATCTTTGGCTCCTACGGGATAATGAGGAGTACATAGATAAGAGCTACAGGGAGGCAGGTAGCTGGGTTACTGTCAGGAGGAGGACAAAGAATAGGCAGGTAGTACCTCTGTGGTTGTTCCCCTCAATAACAGGTATACCACTATGGATACTGTTGGGGGGGACAACCTCCTAGGGGAAAGCCACAGTGACCAGGTCTCTGGCACTGAGCCTGGTTGTGTGGCACAGAAGGGAAGGGGGGAGAAGAGGAGGGCGGTAGTGATAGATGATTCCATAATAAGGGGGGCAGACAGGAGATTCTGTGGATGTGAAAGAGACTCCCGGATGGTATGTTGCCTCCCAGGTGCCAGGGTCAGAAACGTCTCTAATCAGGTCCACAGTATTCTGAACGGGGAGGGTGAACAGTCACAAGTCATGGTACATATTGGTACCAATGACGTGGGTAGGAAAAGAGATGAGGTCCTGAAGAGGGAATATAGGGAGTTAGGTAGGAAGCTGAAAAGCAGGACCTCGAGGGTAGTCATCTCTGGATTGCTGCCTGTGCCATGTGCCAGTGAGGGTAAGAATAGGATGATTTGGCAGATGAATGCATGGCTCAGGAATTGATGCAGGGAGCAGGGTTTCAGATTTATTGATCATTGGGATCTCTTCTGGGGAAGGTACGACCTGTACAAAAGGGATGGGTTACACCTGAACTGGAGGGGGACCAATATTCTTTTAGGTAGGTTTGCTAGAACTGTTGGGGAGGGTTTAAACTAGTTGGGCAGGGGGATGGGAACCAGCGTGATAGGTCAGAGCTTGGTTCATTTAGTGTACAAGTAGATGCAGAGTGTAGAAAGACTGTGAGGAAGGATGAGCAGTTGAAAGGGCAAAACTGCAGTCAGTTGGATGGGCTGAGGTGTGTCTACTTTAATGCGAGAAGTATGAACAAGGGTGATGAACTTAGAGCATGGGACTATGATGTGGTGGCCATTACGGAGACTTGGCTGTCACAAGGGCAGGAATGGCTGCTGGATATTCCAGGGTTTAGATGTTTCAAAAGGGACAGGGATGGAGGTAAAAGAGGTGGGGGAGTGGCTTTGCTGATCAGGGACAGTGTCACAGCTGTAGAAAGGGAGGATGTCCTGGAGGGATCATCCACTGAGTCAGTGTGGGTGGAAGTCAGAATCAGAAAGGGAGCCATCACTCTATTGGGAGTATTCTACAGAACCCCCGCCCCCCCCCCCCCCCCAAAATAGCAGCAGAGACACTGAGGAGGCAGATTTTGGAGAGGTGCAAAAATAACAGGGTTGTTGTCATGGGTGATTTCAACTTCCCTAGTATTGATCGGCACCTCCTTAGTGTAAAGGGGATAGATGGGGCGGAATTTGTTAGGTGTATCCAGGAAGGATTCCTGACACAGTATGGACTGAAGCAAAGTATTCATTAAGGACCTCTCCTACCTCTTCTGACTCCGTACTGGACCTGGTACTAGGCAATGAGCTTGATCAGGTTTCAGATCTCTCGGTGGGAGAGTATTTTGGAGATAGTGACCATAACTCTTTGACCTTTACCATAGCCTTGGAGAGGGATAGGAGCAGACGATATGGGAAACTATTTACTATAACTGGGGTAGGGGGAATTAAGATGCTATTAGGCAGGAACTTGGGAGCATAAATTGGGAACAGATGTTCTTGGGGAAGTGCACAGCGCAAATGTGGAGGTTGTTTAAGGAATACTTGCATGGGGTTGTGGACAGGTTTGTCCCATTGAGGCAGGGTAAGGATGGTAGAGTGAAGGAACCATGGTTGACAAGAGATGTAGAATATCTTGTCAAGAGGAAGAAAGAAGCTTATCTGAGCTTTAGAAGGCATGGATCAGACAGGGCTCTGGAGAGTTACAAGGTAGCCAGGAGGGAGCTTAAGAATGGACTTAGGAGAGCTAGAAGGGGGCATGAGAAGTCCTTGGCGAGTAGGATCAAGGAAAACCCCAAGGCGTTCTACATGTATGTGAAGAATAAGAGGATGACTAGAGTGAGGGGAGGACCAATCAGGGATAAAAGAGGAAACGTGCCTGGAGTCGGAAGAGGTAGGGGAGGTCCTTAATGAATACTTTGCTTCGGTATTCACCAGAGAAGAGAGACCTTGACATTTGTGAGGATGGCATACGACAGACTGATACATTAGGGCATGTCAATGTGAGGAAAGAGGATGTGCTGGAACTATTGAAAAACATTAGGATAGATAAGTCACCAGGGCCAGATGGGATATATCCAAGGTTATAACAGGAAGTAAGGGAAGAGATTGCTGTGCCTTTGGCAATGATCTTTGCATCTTCGTTGGCCACAAGAGTAGTGCCAGATAATTGGAGGGTGACAAATGTTGTTCTTTTGTTTAAGAAAGGGAGTAGAGATAACTCTGGGAATTGCAGACCAGTGAGTCTTACTTCACTGGTGGGCAAATTATTGGAGAAGATCCTTACAGACAGGATTTATGGGCATTTAGACAAGCATAGACTGATTAGGAACAGTCAGCATGGCTTTGTGAGGGGCAGGTCGTGCCTCACAAGCCTGATTGAATTCTTTGAGGATGTGACAAAGCACATTGATGAAGGTAGAGCAGTGGATATATGTACATGGATTTTAGTAAGGCTTTTGATAAGGTTCCTCATGGAAGGTTCATTCAGAAAGTCAGGAGGCATGGGATTGGCTGTGTGGATTCAGAATTGGCTCGCTCGGAGAAGACGGAGGGTGGTGGTAGATGGAGCATATTCTGCCTGGAGGTCAGTGACCATTGGTGTTCTGCAGGGATCTGTTCTGGGACCCCTGCTCTTTGTGATTTTTATAAATGACTTGGATGAGGAAGTGGAAGGGTGGCTTAGTATGTTTGCTGATGATACAAAGGTTAAGGTTGGTGGTGTTGTGGATAGTGTAGAAGATTGCTGTAGATTACAACAGGATATTGATAGGATGCAGAGCTGGGTTGAGAAGTGGCAGATGGAGTTCAACCTGGATAAGTGTGAAGTGATACACTTTGGGAGATCAAATTTGAAGGCAGAATACAAGGTTAATGACAGGACTCTTAGTGTGGAGGAACAGAGGGATCTTGGGGTCCATGTCCATAGATCCCTCAAGGTTGCCGCGCAGGTCAAGAGGGTTGTTAGGAAGGCATATGGTGTGTTGGCCTTCATTAGTCGGGGTATTGAGTTCAAGAGCCACGAGGTAATGTTGCAGCTCTATAGAACTCTGGTTAGACCACACTTGGAATATTGTGTTCCGTTCTAGTCACCTCATTATAGGAAGGATGTCGAAGCTTTAGAGAGGGTGCAGAGGAGAGTTACCAGGATACTGCCTGGATTGGAGAGCATGTCTTATGAGGATAGGCTGAGCGAGCTGGGGCTTTTCTCTTTGAAGCGAAGGAGGATGAGAGGTGACTTGCTAGAGGTGTACAAGATGATAAGAGGCATAGATTGAGTGGACAGTCAGAGACTTTTTCCCCAGGGTGACAATGGCTAACATGAGGGGACACAATTTTAATGTGATTGGAGGAAGATACAGGGGGGATTTTGGGGTAAGTTTTTTTTACACAGAGTGGTGGGTGCATGGAATGCACTGCCTGCAGAGGTCGTGGGGCAGATACATTAGGGACATTTAAGAGACTCTTAGACACATGAATGATAGAGAAATGGGGGCCTACGTGGGAGGGAAGGGTTAAATAGATCTTAGGGCAGGATAAAATGTCGGCATAACATTGTGGGCCGAAGGGCCTGTATTGTGCTGTAATGTTCTATGTTCTAAGTTTCAAGACCTAGGCCTCTGCAACTGGATCCTTGACTTCCTCATCGACAGACCTCAATCATTGAGACACAAGAGACCTCCAGATGCTGGAATCTGGAGGAACTCAGCCGATTAGGCAGCATCTATCGAAGGAAATGGATAGTCAATGTTTCTAGTTGAGACACTTTATCTGGATTCAATCAATGAGGATTGGTAACAACATCTCCTTGTTGACCATCAACACAGGTGCACCTCAAGGCTGTGTGCTTAGACCCCTGCTCAACTCCTTATACACATATGGCTGTGTGGCTAAGCACAGGTCCAGTGCCATATACAAATTTGCCAACAACACCACTGTTGGACAAATCGCAGATAGTGATGAGTCAGTGTACAGGAGCAAGAAAGGACACCTGGTTGAGTGGTGCCACAACAACAACCTCTCACTCAATGTCATTAAAACTAAAATTCTGATTGTTGACTTCAGGAAGGAGAGTGGATGTATGCCAGTCTACATTGGTGGATCAGCGATGGAGTCAGCAGCTTTAAATTCCTGGGCATTAACATATTGGATGAGCTGTCCTGGGCCCAGCACATAGATGCAATCACAAGGAAGGTATGCCAGTGTATTTACTTTCCTAGATAGTTGAGGAGATTTGACATGTCACCAAACACTCTAACAAACATCTAAGATGTACTGTTGAAAGTATCCTGATTGGTTGCATCATGGTCTGGGTCGGCAGTTTGAATGCACAGGAATGTAAGAAGCTGCTGAGAGTAGTGGACAGCCCAATTCATCATGGCAACATCCCTCCCCACCATTGGTAGTAACTACAGGAGGCATTGTCTCCAGAAGACAACACCCATCATCAAAGATCCCCACCATCCAGGCTTGAAGTCCCACAACACCAGGTTCAAGGACAGCTACTTCCCTTCAACCATTCAGTTCTTGAACCAACCTACACAACCCTAATCGCTTCCTCAGTATAGCAACACTATGGCCACTTTGCACTACAATGGACTTTGTTGTTTTAATTGTGTTCTTTCTTGTATAATTTTGTACAGTTTATGTTTTTCTAGTGAATGTTGTGTCTCTGATGCTATGTGCCTGTGATGCTGCTGAAAGTAAGATTTTCATTGCACCTGTGCATACATGTAAGTAATTGGTCAGATCCACCTAAGTATTTAGTATCTCAAAAATAAATCTGAAAAGATCTCATCAATTTTCGATGGGTAAAATTAAAGTTAGGCCCTCTTTGGGCTATGGAGGGCTACCAATGCTTTTTTTTATTATATAGAAAAGCTAAGGGTAGAGAGCACATCCTTGTGCTAAACCTAATTTACAAGCAAGATTTCAGATCTCCAGGTTGTTTTGTTACTCGGTTATGTACAGGACACGGCATTCTATTTTATTATATTTCTTTAGATCACTGTGCTGATAATTTCATAAATGTGTTCCTGACCCTGATCATCACAATATGTCACTGACCTATTTAATGTATTTTCTCTGCGTGTTTTTGATCTTTCCTCACTCTTTCTTATTACTTTAGGTGTTTTTGGTTTCACTGTTTCAGCTCACTCTTGCAAGTGACCCCTTAATCTTAATGTATTTTCTTTGGCCAGATGTCTATGTAAGTTTGTGATATTGTGTGATTTTTCTCATGCCTTTTGAAAGCAGAATGATAACTGGACCAATACGTGACTTGGATCTTAAGCAATAAAAATAAGTATTAAATTGTAAAAACAAATGTAATCAATTCCACTTTCAACAATAGTTAGCTTGCTGCTCAAGTATTAGGATATTAAAAATTGTGCTTGCAATGCCAAACCATGAAGTAATATTTTTACGTTATCTTTTGGTTGATGCAGAATGTTGTTTTGTGGTGGAAGGAAAGGAAGAGTTGTTCTCTGCCTGGGATGAGGAAATTGCCAGCCAGACCTGAGCCTCCTCTGACCAGGAGCATAACATTCTGGGCAAATTGAAGACATCCTCACATTAAACAAGTTGCGGTAGTTGCTAGGAAGAACTTCTTCATGCAGAGTATTTAGAAAACTTTGTTGCTTTTTACATTTTGCAGAAATGTGAAAATCAAATATACAGTTGCAGTGGCTATGTGTGTATTCAATTTCAGTTTCCAGGCAGGGGCTAGTTTTCTGAATAGTAGAGGCACAAAAACATATTCTGATATGATTATGGCCTGTTGTTGTGATTCTGAAAAGATTTTTTAAATCTTTAATAATCATTGAGTTAAGAGTATTTCAGTGTTGTAGTGCTGGAGACTTCTGATCACTTACAGCTTAAAACATGAAAGCTACCATCTGATAATCCATTTTTTATTGTTACTGAACAACCAAGCACCTATCAAAAACTGGAAGAAATTATTCAATCCTTTGAGTTATTCCTTAAATGCTATGTTTCAAAGAAACATGAAAAGTGAGGTGGAATTGCTAAGACAACAGGTATAATGGTGATGTTGAATTAGCATATATATTTTCACAGATTGTATATAGAAATTATTTTGAATTAACACCTCAATAATTGGTAAATGTCCCACACCCATTATTCTGCCATTTTTTTGAAACCTTTTACTAAAGAAACTGCAGTGTGTAAAAGACAATCATATTTTTAATATTGGATGAAAGGTTTATTTAAAATTGTCTTGAGTAAGACAATAAAGAAAACAGTGGTAAAGTATGATGTTTTATTTTAATATCATTGCATGATAATGGGTATTATTTGGATTTAATGAATGATCATAACTCATTCCCTATGTATATTTAACTGAAATAAAGCAGTTAGCGATGTGATCAAAATTTGTCTTTGTGTCACCTCTGGAGACAAGGAAGAAGCGTATGTGCAAAAGGTTTAAGGATCTATCCCAGATTCCAGATCACAAACAATGTTGCTGCCCTTTCTCTGGATTAAGTTGATTGTGCTTATTGAAAGAAATAACTAAGACTGATTTGACTACATCATGTCTATATTTTCTACCCTTTATTTTAAAAGATTGTGCTCATTGAACTGGTAAACTACATTTTTGGTGCTTTATTTTTACCCTGTTTGCATCCACCATGGTAATAGTGGAAACATTGGTTCTCAAATTCTATAGATTATGATATAGTTCCTGCAGATTGGAGGGAGGCAAATGTATCCCCACTATTTAACAAAGTTGGAAAGTACTACAGGCCAGTTAGCCTAACATTGGTTATAGGGGAATTGCTAGAATCTATTGTAAAGGATGTGACACTTAGGAAATGCCAAAGGCATTAAACAAAGTCAATATGGATTTGTGAAAGGGAAATCATGTTTGGCTAACCTACTGGAATCTTTTGTGGATGTAATTGGTAGAATAGATAAGGGATACCAGGTGGATCTGATGTATTTAGTTTAAGGTCCCACATAAGTGGTTAGTGTGCAAAATTAAAGCACATGGGATTGAGAGTAATGTACTAGCGTAAAATGAAAATTAGTTGACAAATGGGAAACAAGAAACAGATTAAATGAGTCTCTTTTGGGGTGTCAGGCAGGCAATGTGGGAGCACAGGGATCAGTACTTGGGTCCCAACTATTCACAATATAAATCAATGATTTGGATGAGGGAACCAAATGTGATATTTCTAAGTTTGCCAGTAATGCAAAGCTGGCTGGATTGTGAGTTGAGGAAAATGCAAAAAGGCTTCAAGATGACTTAGACTTCAGTTGACCAAGCGGGCATATACTATAATTGTTAGATGCATCATGATGTGTATAAGTGTGAAGTTATTCATTTTGGTAGAAAAAAATGAAAGGCAGAGTGTTTATATAAATGGTGATAGACTGGAAATATTGACATAAAAAGGGATCTGGGTGTTCTTGTACATCTGCATGTGCAGCAAAAAGTTAAGAAAGCAAATGACATATTGGCCTTCGTCATAAGGGGTGCTGAATACAGGTGCAAGGATGTCTTATGACATTTTTACTGGGCCTTGGTGAGACTGCTTCTGGAGTATTGTGTGAAGTTTTGGTCTCCTTACTTAAAGAATATACTAGCCATAGAGGGAATGCAGTAAAATTCATCAGACTGATTCTTGGGATGGTGCATTGTTGTATGAGAGAGACTGGAACTCTGGACCGCAGAGGCTCCTGAGGTCAAGTCACTGAATATACTTAAGAGATATCTAGACACTAAAGGTATCAGGGATGTGGGGAGAGGTAGGAATATGCTGCCGATCGTATTGAATAGTGGAGCCAAGAAGCCTACTCCTGCTTGTATTTTTCTATATTTTATGCAACATGTTTATGATAAAATGAGCAGAACAAGTTTACAAAACCGTCCTTTATGTGGGCATAACAAACTGATTAGAAATGGGAAAAGAATCTGTACAGTCTTATCAAATGGCTGTGTCTTGAACAATCTAACAACATGTATTTGCAAAGGATGATCTTGGTGATTTATTTATTTGGCTAAGAGCAGTCTTGTCTGATATCTTTCTGCAGCTGGACAATTGAGTTGGAAAGGTGTGTCTGTACGTCCGGTTACCCTAATAAATGATGCGCACTGTTTCCTAGACCCTACAATGGAGTATATAAAGATGAAGAGGGGCAGGGATGGCAAGATGAATCAAAGATGGGAATGAAAGGGAAACCATGACTGTCTCAGAAACAGAGTTAGTGTTTCAGGTCAATGAACTATTGTCAGAATGAAAGGTCACTGACCTAAAAATGTAAACTGGTTTTCTCTCTCCGCAGATTCTGCCTGATAAGCTGAGTATTTCCATTTTTATTTCAGATTTATAGTGTTTTATTTTGCTTCATGTTACCATCAAGCCAAATCTGACACAACGCGCATAATTTAAGTAAGAGATATTGTCAGGAGGAAGCCATCATTTGGAAAACAAAATGCTCTGCTTGGAACTCAGTAATCTGATACAGAAGAGCAAATATGTCCAGTTATATATCAATGATTATTAATGAGAAGGGCTATCACACAAATTGTGCAAAGCTTATTTGGAATGGTGCTTTAGAACAAAAATAAATTTATTTTTATATGAAAACATATTAGAGTTTGGTATAAAGGAAGCAATGTAAGTATATTTCAAGTAAGATCTGAATTTCTGCATCTGGAGGAATGTCTTAGTCATACAGTACAGAAACAGGCCTTTTGGCCCAACTCATCCATGCTGACCAAGATGCCCATCCAAGCTAGTTCCATTTGCCTGCATTTCACCCATATCCCTCTAAACCCTTCTTATCCATGTACCTGTCCAAATGTCATTTAAATGTTGATTTTGTACCTGCCTCAACCACCTTCTCTGGCAGCTTGTTCCATATACGTTACAATGTGGAAAAAGTTGCCCCACAGGTTCCTATTAAATCTTTCCCCTCTCACCTTGAACCTATGCCCTCCAGTTCTTGACCTCCAGCTGTAACTTCAGTGGAAGATTATCAGAAATTCTGGAAAATATTATACGCTGCAGTCTAAGGTTACAGCTGTGGATGGAAGTATTTGGCTTTGCGGAAATTCCAGGCTTCTGTTGAATAAACCTTCAATTCTCCAGTAAGTTTAACGCTTGGGGTAAAACAGTGAAATTTACATTGCCTATCAGAAAAAGGTTGGGTGGGATGGTGGTTGGAAATTCTCAGACTACAGAGCTACTGCAAAAACTTGTACTCTACAAAATGAAGCTGTAAATTGGATTATTAATTGGTTAGATAATAGGAATTAAAGGGCAGTTATTCACAATAATAGTTCTAATTAGATACTTGGGACCAGAAACCCCTGTGGAACAACCCTGGGATCCTTTCTGTTCATAATGCTAATTATATTGACATAGGTTATTGGAGCGGGGGATCTGTTTGTACGATATACCAAGATGAATGTAATTCTGCTATTTAATTGGAGGTGGGTTAATGATCCTTTCAAGTCTTGATGTAAAAACTATTTAAGTTTGACTGGGATGTTTAAAGTAACTTTTATACCATCAGTTGGTTAGTTTTCATTTCAAAAGGGTGTGCTTACTCCTAATCCCTGTTAATCAAAATTTGTCTCTGACCCCTGCAGCGAAATTGTCAACACAGTTTTCATGCTGCTGGGATAATACAGAAAATGAACAGATACCAATTTAAAACCAGTAAAATAAAAAGAGGGGATCATAAATGATGGAAATGATCAGAAAACGCCTGACACGTTTGGAAGTTCCAGCCATACTTGAATTTAACTAGGTAAGTGCTGATCGTTCCATTCAGAACTATTGGTGTTTATCTGCAAAATCTAACCAATGTGTTTTTGTGCATTTCCAAATTCCACTGTTACAACAAAACCTAAACAGTATCAAGATTTTGAAGTTAATCACATTTTAAATATAAAACAGCAATGCTGTAAAATTCAAAACTGAAATACTGTAAAATGTTATATATAGGTTGCACTTGTGGAGAGAATCCATAAGATTTTAACCCATTAATATTTTAGACTGAAGATTTTTCCGCGAGCCTCCCAGCATATACACAAAGTTTTGTTTTTGTATTAAACATTTTTCACTTCCTAATGAAAACAGCAGAAACAAGAATCAATTTGAAAATTCAGATGCCACGAAGATGGTAAGCATGGACAACCGGTATAATTGTGGATGCAAGGGATTTTATTTTTCACTGCGCCCGAGCTATTATGGCCCTGAATGCTTTTATTCTCAAGGAAAAGTAATCTATCGCATTGCTTCCCCGAGAGTAACAAAACTATTGTTACAAAAATGGATTTTGTCTTTACTCAATGTCAGTTGATTACAGACTAGAAGAGCGTTCCATTCATCCTCCACTAATGTCCCTCCCTTGATGCATAAAATGGCACAACTAATTAAACTCAGATAACAACAAAAGACTTTCTTGGATTGTTGGTAATCAAATTCTCTCACTTTATGGAAATAGAATTATGGAATCCACTGTACCTCTGATTTCAAGAAAGTTACATGGTCTGCAGTTAAAATAATTTGTTCATCATACTTGTTGCTGTCTTTAGGGGGCAAAGAACTGTGTTGGCTCCACTGGTCATCAAACTGCTCTTTGAGGCAAAGAAGAATTAATAATTGTTTAAAATCATGATGATCACCAGTGGGACGATTGAATTAAAGTGTTTTGATCCTAATTGGATCTCAAGGTAATGATCACCAGTTTTGAAACCTGACATAAAACACAAACTTAATTTATACAATAAATACAACCTTAGTAGACAAGATTTCATGAATTGGAGAATAAGGACGCAAAGCCATAGTTGTTTGTCCCCATTCTTTTAAAGAAAAATGTGCATTGTACGTCACCCTATACAGCGTTGAATTTACGATCATCCTTGCCTCAGTTCGACTGTTGCTGAAACCCTCTTCCGTGCCTGGACCTGAATATTCCAACATTTGCCTGGCCTCAATCCCTCATTATTTTCTTCAGTAACCTGCTCATTCAAAATTTTGCCACCCTTCCCTCATTTGTACCCAATTCCTATTCACCCATCACCTGTACTTGTTCATTGTTTGTTCTCAGTTAAGCAGAGTATTCAAATTAGAACTCTCATCCTTGTTTTCCAGGAAGCGAGGGCCGTGACTTGGAGCAAGAAGTGGGGCTCTCGGTCTCTAGTGCCCAGCTAAAGTAGTGACAAAGGATTCAGGGTCAGTAGTGTGTTCTTCCTGCCAGATCTGGGAGATCTCAAGTCTCCCTGATAGCTACATTTGCGGGAGGTGCATCCAGCTGCAGCTCCTTAAAGACCATGTTAGGGAACTGGAGCTGCAGCTGGATGACCTTTGGCTCATACGGGAGAATGAGGAGGTGATAGATAAAAGCTATAGGGAGGTAGCCACACTTAAGTTGCAGGAGGCAGGTAGCTGGGTGACTGTCAGGACAGGGGAAGGGAATAGGCAGGTGGTGCAGAGTACTCCTGTGGCTGTTCCCCTCAATAACAGGTATACTGCTTTGGATACTGTTGGGGGGGAACGACCTACAAGGGGAAAGCTGCAGTAGTAGCCAGGAAGGAGCTTAAGAATGGACTCAGGAGAGCTAGATGGGGGAATGAGAAGGCCTTGGTGAGGAGGATTAAGGAAAACCCCAAGGCATTCTGCTCGTATGTGAAGAACAGGAAGGACCAATTTGGAATAGAGGAGGAAATGTGCCTGGAGGTTGAGGAGGTCATTAATGAATACTTTGCTTCAGTATTCACCTGTGAGAGAGAACTTGACGTTTGTGAGGACAGTGTAAAACGGGCTGATAAGCTAGAATATGTCGACGTTAAGAAAGAGGATGTGCTGGAACTTTTGGAAAAACATTAGGATAGATAAGTCCCTGTGGCTGGACGGGATATATCCCAGGATACTACAGAAAGTGAGGGAAGATATTTCTGAGCCCTTGGCAACAATCTTTGCGTCTTCACTGGCCACTTCCAATCATAGTACCAGATGATTGGAGGGTGGCAAGTGTTATTCCTTTGTTCAAGAAAGGGAGTAGGGATAACCCCGGGAATTATGGACCAGTGAGTCTTACTTCAGTGGTGGGCAAATTATGGAAAAGATTCTTAGGGACAGGATTTATGAGCATTTGGAGAAGCATAGTCTGATTATGGATAGTCAGCATGGCTTTGTGAGGAGCAGGTCATGCCTCACAAGCTTGATTGAATTCTTTGAGGATGTGACAAAACACATTGATGAGGGTAGAGCAATGGATGTGGTGTACATGGACTTGAGTAAGGCATTTGATAAGGTTCCCATGATAGGCTCATTCAGAAGGTTGGGAGGCATGGGATCCAGGGAAACTGGGCTGTGTGGATTCAGAATTGGCTGGCCCATAGAAGGCAGAGGGTGGTTGGAGATGGAGCGTATTCTGCCTGGAGGTCGGTGACCAGTGGTGTTCTGCAGGGATCTGTTCTGGGACTCCTGCTCTTTGTGATTTTTATCAATGACTTGGATGAGGAAGTGGAATGGTGCAGTTTGCAGATGACACGAAGGTTGGTGGTGTTTTGGATAGTGTAGAAGGTTACTGTACATTACGACAGGACATTGATAGGATGCAAAGCTGGGCTGAGAAGTGGCAGATGGAGTTCAGCCTGGAAAACTGAAGTGATTCTCTTTGGAAGGTCAAATTTGAAGGCAGAATACAGAGTTAACGGCAGGATTCTTAAGAATGTGCAGGAACAGGGGGATCTTGGGGTCCAAGTCCATAGATCCCTCAAAGTTGCTGCACAAGTTGATAGGGCTGTTAAGAAGGCATATGGTGTGTTGGCCTTCATTAGTCAGGGGATTGCGAGGTAATGTTGCAGCTCTATAAAACTCTGGTTAGACCACACTTAGAATATTGTGTTCAGTTCTGGTCACCTCACTATAGGAAGGATGTGGAAGCTTTAGAAAGGGTGCAGAGTTTACCAGGTTGCTGCCTGGATTGGAGAGCATGTCTCATGAGGATTGGTTGAGCGAGCTGGGGATTTTCTCTTTGGAGTGAAAGAGGATGAGAGGTGACCTGATAGAGATGTACAAGAGGATAAGCAGTAATAGATTGAGTGGACAACCAGAGACTTTTTTCCCAGGGCGGAAATGGCTAACACGAGGGGTGATTTTAGGGTGATTGGAGGGAAGTACAGGGGTGGGGGGATATCAGAGGTAAGTTTTTTTACAAGGAACATGCTGCCAAGGGTGCTGGTAAAGGCAGATACATTAGGGACATTTAAGAGACTCTTGGATAGGCACATGGATGATAGAAAAATGGAGGGCTATGTGGGAGGGAAGGGTTAGATAGATCTTAAGGGTAGGCTAAAAAGTCGGTACAACATCGTGGGCCAAAGGGCCTGTACTGTGCTGTAATGTTCTATGTTTGTTTTCAAATCCATTTAATAGTTTTACTCTTTATTTGCATAATCCCTTCCACTATCTGTGCTTCTCCAATTCTAGCCCTTAATCTCCTAACTGTTCTGGAATTTAACTTTTCTAGCACCTGGTAGCCATAATTCTGAAACGTTACCTTGTTGTCACCCCTTCTGTATTCCTCCTCAGCCCCTTAAAACTCCCTACCTCCATCTCATGTTCCCCCATCTATCATGGCATGCTCACAGCACAGGAGGTCATTTGGACCATTAGGTCTGTGTTAGAGCAACTCTCTTGTTCCACCCACTGGCCCCTTCTGTGGCCTTCCAAATTGTTTTCCAACATCTACGTACCCAATTCTCTCTTGAAGGCCACAGTGGAATCTGCCCTGCCGAATCTGCAAATCAGTGCATTCCAGATTCCAACCACATTCTATGTACAAGTTTGTCATCATATCACTAGCAATTCCCTGCCTTCACTTCATATCCATGGCCTCCAATCCTCAACTCCTCCAACAATGGAGTACATTTTGTGCATATCCATCAGATCTTTCCTCATCCTTTTTCTTCAAAGAAAACAATCTCATCCTTTCTGATCAATCCTTGTAACTATAGCCCCTCATCCTCAGAACTATTTGTGTAAATCTTTTCTGGACCCCCCTCTAATGCCTTCACATCCATCCTACAATGTAGTACCAGATCTGAACAAAGAGCTGTGGTTAGACCAGTGATTTATAAAGGTTCAGTATCACTTCCCCGCTTTATCAAAAGCCCAGAACTGTATATGGCTTAACCATAACCATCCTGCTGCATTTATTGATTTGTGCACTCATTGCTCCAGGTCCTTCTCTTTTTGCACTGTTTTTAGGACCTCACCTGTTATTTTATATTGGCCTCTCCATCATCTTCCCACCAAAATGCATCACCTTACATTTTTCCACATTAAAAGTTATGTCTACTATTCCGCCAGTCTGTTTATATCCTGATGCAATCTATCACTTTGCAGTTTACAGTACTGGATGTGTGTCATTGCAAATTTAGAAATGTTACCCCTCTTTAATCCAGTCAGGTGTCAAATGTTTGTTTGGCAGTATTATAATAAAGCAACCTGGGACATTTTTATGATCCTTTTTAAAGTGAACTAATACTGGATTCAGATGTTGGTTTGCACATTTCATATGCTGCCAATAATCTACCAGTTCTCTTGTTTAATGAAGTACTCACTCATGAAAAAATTCCTAGGAACTGTTGTAATGAACTTGCATTGAAAACCCTGAGAAACTTTGCAAACTAATGTTAATTGAGAAGACTAATGAAACTGTGGCCATCAGCAACATTAAGATGTTTTTAAAAGTTTGACTCCTAGCTTTTGACAAATGTTCATGAGAAGTTAGCAAAACTAACTGGGTGATGACAACCTTGCACATACGATACACGCACATTTAAAAAAAAAAGTTCCTGCGAAGGACAAAAGGCAAAAAAAAAAGTCAGGGAGCTTAAGATCAGGGAGATGACAACATCAATGCTACTGCACAGAGTGAAATACATGGCGTGTAGAAGACCATTTTAAGCTTTATAAGTCAGTGGTTCCAACCATTTTGAATGAAAGCTCACTTAAACTTGGTAAAATGTGCTTCCTGGTCCTGCATATCAAGTCTTGATAATATCAAAAGCCACTGTATTTAGCAAGTTGGGCTGTCCTGGGCAATATCAAGATCTACCGGCAGCTCTACTGTAGTCAGGTAGCATGCCAAGTGCCTTTACATTTTTACTTTTTTGCATGTATTTTCTAACTGACTCATCCTGAGGGTATCATGTACCCCAGATCGCAAACCACTGCTTTTGTCATTGCAAAAATGCAAACATATTTATACCAATCGTATGCAGCATTCCTATAGGTGCTGAGACGATGTTGCCTCTTGTAGAAGAACCTAGAAATAGGAAGTGTCATTTCAGAATAAAGGGTAGCTTATTTAAGATGGAAATGAGAAGAAATTTCTTCTGACAATTGTAATTTTTGAAACTCTCTACCCTAGAGAAACTGAATCATTGAATATATTCAAGGTTCAGAAAGACTAATCTTTGTCAGCTTAGGCAACAGAACAAAAGCAATGCCATATTGTTACTGAATGGTGGACCTGGCCCAAGGACTATTGGCCAACTCATGCGTCATGTATTCTTGATGTAGGGTGCAAAATAATGAACATTTTTCTTTAAAATATTTTAAAAATTTAATTTTTTATATGCAGAGAATTAACTTTGAGATAACTTAATTTTTCATGTACAATAGGTCAGCTGAAAAGCTGAACATACAAAAACTGTTAAAACACAAGTAGAATCTCTTTGGAATCCAAAAACCACTCAGAAAATATTTATACAACACCACCATTATTTAAGCAACAAATAAATAAAATGTCAGCTCATTTTTGTTGTAGGCCACAGGAGGCAGTAAAGAAGTCATCAGGTACATTTTCCATAACACGTAATTTGTAATAATGGTTTTAGCCCCTCAATTATTAGCAAACCAGTAATGCCTGCTCATAAGTACAAACATTACTAACAATCATTGAGACAATTTTTATATTCTTTAATACATTTGATATTTTACAACTAAGCAAAATAAACACTACAGCAAAATTTTTTCAAAATCTGTACAAAGTTTGTTAGAGAACAATCAGTGGGTTGAAAGTAAGAATCTAAAATGAACCACACTGATTTCTTTGTCAATATCTACAAAATCCAGTTGGTCTTAACGCTTTTTCTAAAATTCCCCTGCATGTATAAAAATAAATTAATAAAATGATACTTTCCCACTCAACTGCATAACTGCTAATTAGAAATATTACAAACCAAAATATTGATGTTTTATTTCAATTTGCCAAGAATTAAGGAAATTCACAAAGCATATTTACAGGTGAGATACAAACTGTGCAACATTTAACCTTGAGACTAATCATAACCAACTGCAAGTTTACATGGAGGGGATTGGTTTGGCCATGGAGAGCTGGGAATTCCTTCCAAGAAGGAAAATTCCTGCTGCTGTAACAGGAATTGTGATTGAGTGCATACTCAGCTGTCCAGAGCTATTTCACAATGGACTTCGCAACAGGCACTTGGTTAGGCTGACAGCCAACACATCTCTCAAAGAAACCTTGCCCAGCAGCAGGCTAATCCATTTCTTCCTCTTTTATAGAGTGGTCTGGTTCCCCAGCGACCAAAAATCTCAGAAGCCTATTGCACCACAACTGAGTACCCATCCTTGAAGTGGTCCTGGAAACATTCACAGCAAAGGGACAGAGCACAACACAAAATACATGCAACGTAAAGCTCGGGTAATGCAAATCCCAAGACTTGTCCATCACATCAGCAGGACCAGGAATAATCACTGTGTCACTTTTTTTTGCAATGTAACTTGCATTTGCCATTTAAAAGATTTAATTCTGCATTTAAAAATCATAATTACATTGGCATCAAAACATGCCAATACAAGCATAAAATCTGATTGATTCATGTTTTACTGATGAAGTTGATAATGAATTTATTTTTCAGATTCCTCAATGCCAAATGTTGCTAAGTTTTATGTTAGTGCAATCAAGCTGCAAAACTAGTAAACCACATGTGACAATTTAGGAATGGCTTATGGAAGTTTATTTTGGTTATATGTTCAAATGGGAGTGACGACCAGTGTATTTGCCACAATTATTCCCACGAGACACAGTAAGATTCATCCATTATGCAGCTGGTTGAGCTGCTACAACACAACACACATTCTGGAATTTGAAAGTCCTGTGTCAACTTTTCTCTTGTGTGACAGGGCTACCTTTTTCATTGAGCCTCTGGAAAGAAAGGAGAAGGTATGTTAAAATGATTCCACACAACTTAACTTTCACCTCAGTTTCCAAAATTCCTTTACTTTTGCAAATAATCAATGTTATTTTAAGATATTCTGTACCTTAACGTCTTTATATTTCAAAAATATTAAATTTTTAAAGAATTTGCATTAAATTAAATGCAGGAACATGCATTTGAAACAAATTTCATTTAAAATTAGATTGTGTTCAATTTCAACTTCTTTGAAATATGATCCAGTTAGATCTATAAAGATAAAATAGCTTTTGTCCTGAACTGCAATTGTTTAAAAAATGTATTGCTGTTTCTAGATGTTAAACTTACTGCAACTTTTGGTGTGGAAGCTTCACTATGAATGGATATGAAAGAGTTAGGAGGAGCTGAGTGAAGTGGCTGTGTCTGGGCACTTGCCAGTAGGTTACTCATAGGAATGTGTGCTGTCCCAGTGATCTGTAGCTGCTGCAGCTCATGCTGATGCTGGTGGTGCTGTTGCTGCATTATCTGATAAAACAGAGCCTGATGTTGTTCCTGAATTTAAAGAAAGGCATAAGAAAATGTGCATTTCAAATTAACAGTAAAAAACAACAAATCCTCTTAAATGTTTAATTTATAAGTACATGAATCAAAACAAACAGGCGAAAATAATGTAAGAGATCAGGTAACGTCATTATTGAGCTGCAGATTGGCAAGAATACAAGAACATAAGAAAAAGGAGTAGGAGTAGGCCAGTCAGCCTTTTGCACCGGCTCTGCTATTCAATAAGATCAAGGCAGATCCAAACTTACCCTCAACACCACATTCCCGATCTCTACCATTACCCCTGACTACCTTATAGTTTTAAATGTGTGTCAATCTCTGCCTATAACATATTTCATTACTCCACTTCCACAGTGCTAAGGGGTAGAGAATTTCAGGGTTTCACAACCCTCAGCAATAAGGAGAATTTTCTTCTGGGTCTTAAATGAGCAACCCCTTTGTTTGAAATTATGTCACCTAATTGTAGATATCCCAACTGGGTGAAATATCCTTTCAGTATTCATCCTGCCAATCCCCTCAGAACCTTGTATGTATTAATAAGATCACCCCTCATTCTTCTATACAATGAGCATAGGCCCAACCTGTTCAACTTTTCTTCATTATGTCAACTCCTCCTTCCTAGGAATCAACCTTGTAAACTTTCTTTGTACTACTGCCAATGTAAACAAATCATTCCTTAGAAATGTAGGCCAAAACTATTGGCAGTACTACAGATGCTGTGACACCAGCATCCTGTTTAGTTACATCAAAATATCCCTACTTTTATACTCCATACTCATTAAGAATATCAGAGCAGTTGCAGAAATTCTGGAATTGGGTGCAGGTGTGGAAGTTCCTGCAAGTGGATTTTAGCACCTCAAAAAGCAGCAATCTCTAGATTACTCCCTTTATCAGGGAGTATAGAAATAGGATAAATGAATGGCTGTGAAGATGGTGCAGGGAGGTTTAGTTTCTTGGAGCATTGGGACCAGTTCTGGGGGAGGTGGGGCCACTGCAGGCCTACCAATCGCACTTAAACAAAGCTGGGACCAATGTCCTCACAGGGCCGTTTGCTACTGCTGCTACGGGTGGATTAAGCTAGGCAGGAGGTTGTTCACAGGAAGGTAACATTGCAAAGGATAAAAAAAAAAGGTACACATTAAGGACTGGGAGAAGTAAATAGCATCAGAAAAAAATGGGTTTCTGGACAGAACTAAACTAAAAGAGAATATAAAGAGGTCTCGGATGCACTTACATAAATGTAAACCTGGGAAGTGTGTTAAACAAGAGTGATGAGCTGCAGGTGCTCTTACTCTTGTGGCATTACAATGTTGTGGCAATAAGAGGGAACTTAAAAAAGATTGGAATAGACTTTAAATTAAATTAAAAGGATGTAAGGGGTTCAGGAAAGATTCAGGATTTAGAGGGATCTTGATCAACTGGGTAAGTTGGCTGAGGAATGGCAAATGTAGTTTAATTTGGATAAGTGCAAGATGTTGCATTTTGGGATGACAAATGAGGGTAGGACTTTCACAGTGAACAGTAGGGCCCTGGGGAAAATTGTAGAACTAGGAATACAAGTACATGGTTCCCTGAAAGTGAGGTCACAGGTAGACAGGGTGGTGAAGAAGGTTTTTGGCACGATGGTCTTCATCAGTCAGGGCACTGAGTATAGAATGTTATTGTTATGTTGCAGTCATACAAGACATTGGTGAGGCTGCATTTGGAATGGTGTGTTCTGTTTTGGTCACCCTGCTTCGGGAAAGATGCCATTAAGCTGGAAAGAGTGTAGAGGAGATTTACAAGGATGTTGCCAGGACTTGAGGAACTGAGTTACAGAGAGAGATTAACCAGGTTGATACTTAATTCATTGAAGTTTAGTAGAATGAGGGGTGATCTTATAGAGGTGTATAAAATCATGAGGGGCAGTGATATTGTCAATGCACATACTCTTTTTTTTTTCCCCCCCAGGGTTGGGGAATCAAGGACCAGAGGGCATAGGTTTAAGGTGAGAGATTTAATAGGAACCTGAGGGGCAACTTTTTCACCCAGAGGGTGGTCAGTATATGGAACGAGGTGCCAGAGGAAGTAGTTGAGGCAGGTACATTAACAACATTTTAAAAGGCACTTGGACGTATACATGGATAGGAAAGGTTTGGAGGGATATGGGCTCTGGGCCAAACATGGGCAAATGGGATTAGCTTGGATGGGAATCTTGGCCAGTATGGACCAGTTGGGCCAAAGGCCTGTTTCCTTGCTGTATGACTCTATAAGGAAGGGAAGAAAGGAGAGAGAGCGAAAGTATTGATTAAGGAGAATACTGCAGTGCTAGATAGAGGATGTTTGGGAATGATCAAGGACAGAATTTGTTTAGAATTATATATAAAAAAAACAACAGATGTCATTAATACTACTGGGTCCATTCTATATTGTGGAGCAAGTCCTCAGGGATATGCAAAAACCAGAGGGTAGTGGTTATGGAATAAATCAACTATCCAAATATAGACTAGGAGGCGTTAGGCGGGAGGGGGTTTCAGAAGTATGTTCAGGACAACTTTCTTGAACAGTATATTTCTGGCTAAATAAGGAAGGTAGCTTTGTGGATTTGATTCTGAGAAATGTGCCCGGCCAAATGGAGCAAGTGCCAATAGCGGAACATCTAGGAAAAAGCAATCAGACTTTTGTGAAATTTAGAATAGCAATGGAAAAGGGTATAGATCTCTCCAGGTGAAAATAATCAATTGGAGAAGGGCCAACATTTATGGAGTGAGAACTGGTCTGGTTCAGGTAAAGTGGAATCAAAGCTGATAAAATTGCATCCAAACAATGGAAGGCCTTTAAAACAGAGACGTTTGAATTATAGTCCAGATACATTCCTATGAGGAAGGAGGGAAAAGAAATTAATGCCAGAGATCCATGATGACCAAAATGATAATAAAGTGGTTACAAAAAATAGCATTTCAGATTGCAGATTGTTGATACCAAGCCAAAATCAAGCTGATTATAGAAAGTTCAGAGGAAAAGTAGAAAAGGAAGAGGCAAAGAGAGCATGTGAAAAGACCATCTGATTAGAAAATGAATCCAGAGAGTCACATGAACAAGTGTTTAAGAGAAATGGGGCCAATTAGAGAACAAAAACTCATGGAAGAAGAGGGCATGGCTGAGATACTAAACAAGTACTTTACATCAGTATACATCAAGGAAGATGATGCTGCCAGCGTCTCCGTAAAGAGTGAGGTTCTGGATGCACTTAAAATTGATAAAGGGGAGACAGTAGAAAAGCTAGCTGTATTTATCTGATGGAACTGTGTAAGTTTATCAGAGGCAAAGATAGGGCTCCCATGATAGGGCTATCAAAAACAAGAGGGCACAGGCTTAAGGTGAAAGGTAGGAGATTAAGGGGATCTGAAAGGTACATTTTAAAAAAATTTACACAGAGTGTGGTTGATATCTGAAGCAGGCTGCCAGTGCAGGTGGTGGAAACTGATACAATTACTATATTAGAAGGGCATTTAGACAGACACTTAAATAGGCGAAGCATAAAACAATACAGTCCAAATGTGGGCAAATGGAATTAGGGTATATGGCCAAAAAGGTCAGCACAGCATGAATATGGTGGGCTAAAAGGGCCAAAATCTATCCTGTATAACTTTATGAGTATGAGTTAAAGTGGATAAATCACCTGATCCAGACAGCATACCTTCTAACCACTGAAGGAAGTTCAGGACTGGTTTGTTCCAGTAAGAGGGAAGGAAGGAAAAAGGATGCCAAGGTACAGAACCTTGAATGATGAGAGAGGGAGTTAATTTAATCAAGGAGGAGGAGGAAGCATAAAGTTTAGGAAGCTGGAATCGAACAGGGTGCTTGAGGACTGTGAAAGGCACAGAAGGGAACTCAAGAAGGGACTTGGGAGAGCTGGAAGGGGTCATGAAAAGTCCTTGGCGAGTAGGATTAAAGAGAATTCCAAAGGCATTCTACACATACTTCAAGAGCAAGAGGATAGCTAAGGAGAAGGTAGGACTGCTTAAGGATTAAGGAGGGAACGTGCTTAGAGGTAGAGGATGTGGATGAGATCCTAATTTGAGTACTTTGTATCAGTATTTACAGAGAAGGATGTAGAGGTTAGTGAGATCAGAGTGGAGCATGCTAAGATGCTAGGGCATTTTGAGATTAGGAAAGAGGTAGTGCTAAGTCTCTTGACAAACATTAAGGTGGATAAGTCCTCTGGGCCTGATAAGATATACCCCAGGTTATTGAGAGAAGCGAGAAACAAGATTGTTGGGGCCTTGACCAAGATCTCTGTATCTTCGCTAGCCACAGCTGTGGTGCTGGAGGACTGGTGGGTAGCTAATGTTGTTCCATTGTTCAAGAAGGTAAATGGAGATAATTCTGGAAATTATAGACAGTTTTTTTAAATTTTAAATTATTTTAAATTTTATTTACAGCATGGTAATGGGCCCTTCCGGCCCAACGAGTCCGTGCTGCCCATTTTTTAAACCCAATTAACCTACCTGTATGTCTTTGCAATATGGGAGGAAACCGGAGCACCCGGAGGAAACCCACGCAGACATGGGAGAACGTAAAAACTCCTTACAGCAGGAATCGAACCCTGATCGCTGGCACTGTAATAGCGTCGCGCTAACCACTACGCTACCGTGCCGCTATTGAGTCTATACAGTCAGTGGTAGGGAAACTAATGGAGAGGATTCCAAGGAATAAGATTTATGAGCATTTGGAGAAGTATAGTCTAATTAAGGACAGTCAGCATGGCTTTGTGTAGGGCAGGTCAGGAATAACTAATCTGATTGAGTTTTTCAAGGAGGTGACAAAGAAAATTAGGATTCATGGGATTCAGAGTGACTTGGCTGACTGGATCCAAAATTGTATTGTCCATAGAAGTCAGAGGGCAGTGGTAGATGGGTCTTATTCTGGATGGAGGTCTGTGACGAGCAGTGTTTCACAGGGATCTGTACTGGGACCTCTGTTGTTTGTCATATATAAAGAGGATTTGAATGAAAATGTGGTGGGGTGGGACAGTAAGTTTGCAGATGACACAAAGATAGGTGGCATTGTGGATTGCACAGAAGATTGCCAAAGGACATAGCGGATATAGATCAGTTGCAGATATGGGCGGAGAAGTGGCAGATGGAGTTTAATCCGGGCAAATGCGAGGTGTTGCACTTTGGGAGATCCAACAAAAAGGAAGTGTACACAGTTAATGGCAGGATTCTTAACAGCACTGATGAACAAAGGGATCTTGGGGTCCAGGTACATGGCTCCCTAAAAGTGACCGCACAGGGTGACAGGGTGGTAAAGAGGGCGCAAAGCATGCTTGCCTTCATTACTTGAGACATTGAGTTCAAGAGTCAGGATGTTACAGCATTATAAAACTCTGGTTAGGCCACATTTAGAGTACTGCATTCAGTTTCGTTGCCTCATTACAGGAAGGATGTGGCTTTGGAGAGGGTGCAGAAGAGGTTTACTAGGATGCTGCCTGGCTTAGAGGACATGTGCTAGAGGAAAGGTTGGACAAGCTGGGGTTGTTTTGTCTGGAGCGGCAGAGGCTGAGGGGAGATTTGATAGAGGTTTATAAAATTATGCAAGGCATAGATAGACAGCCGGTATCCTTTTTCCTAGATTGAAATATCTAGTACTAGAGAGTATGTATTTAAGGTGTGAGGGGGTAAGTACAAAGGAGATGTATGAGGCAATTTTTTTTTTACAGAGAGTAGTGGGGACCTGGAATGCACTGCCAGGGGTGGTGGTAAAGGCAGTTAGCAAAGAAGCATTTAAGAGACTCTTAGACAAGCACATGAATATGCAGGAGAGGGATATGGTCAATGTGTGGGGAAGAGGGATTAGATTAATTAGGAGTCGTTGGTTTAATTAGTTTGGCAATAACATCGTGGGCCAAAGGGAGTGTCCTGTGCTGGACTGTTCTATGTAAGGAAGAGAGAAAGTTGTGGAGGTCTACGCCATAATTTTTCACATTATTAGATTCAGGGCTTATGTCTGCAGATTACAAATATTAACCATTGTTCAAAAGAAAAGGCATGGGGATAAACTGAGTATCTAAAATCAGTCAGTTTAATCTGTGGTGAGTAAAGTTCTAGAAACAACAATCAGGGACAGAACAAGCAGTCAGTTTGATAAAGTTTGAATATTTTGCAGTGGTAACAGAGAAAGTTGATAAATAAAATGATGTTCATACAGTGTGAAAAAAAACTTCTAAGATGTATTTGATGCCATTTTATAGGCTTATCATCAAGACTGAAGACCATAAAATTAAAAGGGGGTGCAGGAACAGAAACAGAAAATTTGGCTGTGTAATAAATAGTGTGATGAAAGGTTATTTCTTGGATTCAAGGGAAGATTAAGAAGGTAGTTTGGGGTTTATAAACCAAGGTATGGAGAATAAGAACAAGATAGTCATAAAACTCTGGCTTAGCTACATGTGTGGAGTTCTGGCAGCCACACTTTAGGAAAGGTATTAAGGCTTTGGAGGGTACGCAGAAGAGATTTAAACAGATGACTTCAAGGATGAGGGATTTTATAGACTGGAGAGGCTGAGGCTGTTGTTCTTGGATGTTCGAGGCACATCAGATAGAAGTATTTAAAATCATGAAGGGTTCAGACAGAGAGAAGGGACTGTTCCGAGTGGCAGAGGAATCAGGATGAGGGAACACAGAATGAAAGGGATTACCAAAAGAATCAAAAGGAGGTTGTTTTTTTTTACACAGCCGAAGGTTAGGATCTGGACTACAATGGCACAATGGCAGGGGCAATAGTGGAGCTATACAGAATTGAAACATTTAAGAAGATAGTTAACTATCTGAAAAAATGGGTTGGGGGGGGGGGGGGAATATAGTAGTGGGAATAGCTAGATTGCTTTTAAATGGAGTCGCTATTAATGGCCTCTTTCTGTGCTGTTACCATTATTCTAAAGTCTCTTATCATACTTTCCACATTAATTAATCTATATAAATGCATGTTGATGGTGTAATGTGGAACAATCAATATGAAATTAGATTAGATATCACAACTAATTTGAAGATATTGACAATCAGTATTTGGTCCATTGCAGATGCTTACACCGCTTGGATGGATCTCCACCTGTTCACTGAGGGGAAAAAGTCCATGTATGTATATGTGTGTGTCTAATATATACATAAAAAAATTAAAAAATGGCTGTACGTGTATATATAATGGCTGTGTCGGTCCACCAAGTTTTTCTCCAGCATTTAAAATGCTTACATAGAATGGACAGCAGCATCCATGTTCTCTTAATACTTTGGTCAACAGCATGCAAGTTTGGGAATATATCCAGCAGCTCTAAAAGATCCCTCAGCTACTGTTAAACCTGGTGTAATATTCCAGTGGCATTGTACTGAACCCAAGCACTGCAACATTATTGCACAGATCAAAAGATTAATGTCACTCTCTCAGCAAAAATGATACATAAACACAAGAGGCTGCACGTAATGAGAATGCTGTTCTGAGCCAGTGTGTGAAATTCCCTGTCAATGAAGTCTGGCAATGTGGCTGCATGTGACTCATATTCATTTTCTGCATGCAATTTAGATGGAACTATCCTGCATTCTCTGCATTTCAGAGGGGTTGCTGCAAGTCTATCACATTGTTTCCTCTTTTGAGTAAATTGACTTTGTTTGCGGCATAATTGACTGCTGAGCTCAGATGTACACACCACCCTCCTTCCAATTCACTGACTGATAAATTAAAAGAAAATGGTTCCAGCTTTGTGGTACTTTGTAAATATGCATCTCGCCTTGCAGTTAACATTGTTCAAATGTGTAAGAAACACCAGAATAAAAAGACCCTAATCAAGGATAACCAGCGTGGATTTATTAAAGGAACTGCATTTTTGGACAAGGTTTCAACGAGGGCAACATGTTTGATGTGGTCTATGTGGAGTATAGCATAGCTTTTGACAAGGTCCCTTATGGTATACTATTCAAGACCATGGGATCCAAGTGAGCAATAAACTGGATCTAAAACTATCTCAGTATCAGGAAGCAAAATCATAGTCATGCAGCACGGAAACAGACCCTTCAGCCCAACTCATCCATGCTGACTGTGTTGCCTAGCGAGCTAGTCCCATCTGCCTGCATTTGGCCCATAGCCCTCTAAACCTCTCCTATCCATGTACTTACCTAGATGGCTTTTGAATGTTGTTAACGTGCCTGCTTCAACCACTATTTCTGTCAGCTAATTCCAGATATGCATCACCCTATGCATGAAGACACTGCCCCTGATGTCCCTTTTGAATCTCTCACCTCTGATCTTAAATGTATGCCCTCTTGTTTTTAGCACCCCCTCCCTGGGGGAAAAAACCATGTGCATTCACCCTATGCCCCTCATGATCTTATCAGGTCACCCCTCAATCTCCTACATTCCAGGGAATTAAGTCCTAGTCTACACAACCACTCTTTGTAACTCAGGCCCCCAAGTCCAGGCAACATCCTGGTAAATCTTTTCTGCATGTATTGGTTAATAGGTGTTTGTGAGTAAGTTTTACCAGTGGAATTCCACAGGGCTCAATACTTAGTCCCTTGTTTTTTTTAACAATACAGGTCAACCCCAGTTAACGATCATTAATTTAATAAATCTTTACAAGAAAATAAAGGGTTTCATTTGATTCATCACTTAACAAAGAAGGGTACAGAACACATTTGGAGACCATCTTTCAAACACAGATCCATGAACAACAGTAAGATTTAACAGACTTTGTTATTGGGTTAATGGGAAGGAATCTGTGAAATAAACAAGCTCTTCAAAATGGGGAAAAAACTGTTGAGCACCTGTGCTCTTCTGTCTGGCAACAACAGCCAATGACTTGCAAGGTTCAGTTTGTATGTTTCAGCTTGTCGAAACAAGAGCAGATTGCATTTGATTTATTGCATCTTTACTGGGAGGAGATTGACTAGCTGACTTTTTTCTTGTTATCCACGGCAAATGGTATCTCCTGCAAAAGTTACACATTTACTATACTGCTTGCAGTATGAATTTTTTCATAAGGAGTTCTTCAGGAATCTAATCTCCGCTAACAGGAGGACACCTGTATATATTAATGATTTAAACTTAAGTGTAAAGAACATGAAACAAAAATTCGCTGTGACTGATAGTAAGGAGGAAACCTTTAAGCTGCTATAAGATCCAGATGGTCTGGTCAGTTGGTAACAAAAGTGGCTGAGGTAAGACATTTGGGGTGTTGCAACAAGGCAAGGGAATATAAATAAATATGAAAGCTGTGGAAGAATGAAAAAACCTTTCTGTATACATCCACAGATCCTTAAAGACATGGAGGTGTAGAGGGACTTAAAAGGTAACAGGTCGACAAGGTCATTAGAACGGCATAGGGGATGCTTTGCTTTATTAACTGAGGCTTTGTATTTGCCAGCTGTAGACAACATTATCAGAATGCAACTTTGGTATTACGTACATAATGAAGGTGCAGAGTAGGAACTTTAAAAATGTCCTCATGGGACCTGGACATTGCTAATTACTGCTGAACTGAGGTGGCAGTTAACGGTCAAGCACATTGGTGAGTTTGCAGTCACATAGGTCAGACTAAGCAGATTTTCTTATTTAAAGGTCATTAGTTAACTAGATGGGTTTTTGCAATGAAACAGCAATTCCATTTTTACCATTAATTGTATTCATTTTTTTTTAAATCCCCCAGCTGCCATAGTGTGATTCAAACACATAACCCTCCAACTGTTCAGAACTCTGGTGTAATACTCTTGCTGGTGTTGCAACTAAACCACCACACTATCCTGTTGTCAGGGAAGGTTGAATAGGCTTGGGCTATTTTCTTTGGAACAGAGGAGGGAGAGGGGAGACAATTAATATGCATAAAATCACAAAGGGCATAGATGGACTAAATGGGGATGATCTGTTGGCCTTAGAGGTGCTAAAGGTGAGGGAGATAGATTTAACTAATCGATAAAACAAGTAGTGGGGAAACCAGGATGCTGTTAGTGGTGTGAAATTCAGTGCCAGAAGGGGTGGTAGAGGCCAATACCTTCATTGTAATTAAGTACTGAATGCATACTTAGAGAGCAGTGGCCTTCAGGGCTAACAGGGGTTTAGGTGGGGAACTCTTTCTTGACTGGCATGGACCAAACTGGCTGAATGGCTTCCTCTTGTTTTGTAAATTATCTATAATTCTTTCTATGATATAAATGTACATAGCAAGCTATCAATCAAGTAAGCCATCTTATTCATGTACTTTGTATGTGATAAAAGAATAGTCTTACTGGAGTAAGTTGCTGGGACGGTAACAATTGTTGAAGTTGTTGTTGCAGTAACAGTTGTCTCTGTTGCTCAGAAAGTAAGCTCAGTCCTGGCATGCTATAAAACAAAAATATTTTGCAGAATAGAATACTGTATGTAAGACATATGCACATTAAAATAGAAATACCAAGACCACTCATTTTTATTAGGTGCAGATTCATAAAATTCAACACTTTGCTGCAACAAAACATTCTTATTCAGAATTTTGAAGGGACCATTGCCTCTATGACCCTGGTTCACTCCAACAGTCCTTCCAGGTGAAGCAGCAGTTCATTTGAACTTTGTCCAATTTAATGTTTGGATTTGGGGGCCATAATCTGGTCTTCTCTACAAGATGCTGCTTGACCTGCTTTGTGCTTCCAGATTTTTCTATTTGTGTTTCAGATTTCCAATATCTGCAGTTTTTTTTCTCCAATTCTTAACTCATGCCTTTGTAAGCTAGTTATTTGGGTTCTTTTGGAAATCTGAAAGATTTACAACGTTGTCTTCTTACAATATTTGGTAAGTATTAGTAAAGCCCTAACCCACTCACATACATTGTACAATGACTTTTATGATGGCTCTTGAAATGAATGGATCTTGCTCTGTGATAACATATCATGTGTGGGAACAGCAGAAGATCTCAATAATCAGTGTTGAACCTAAAGACTAGTTTGTTTATAAAATTCAAATTTGGTAGTTTGGCAATACAGGCAAACTGGGTAGCTGGTATCTCATGTTTCCAGCATTCAGTTTCTTTTTTTCTGATAATTTTAGATTTCATTAATTGGTAAAGTATAATGAATAAACTGGTAAATTGGTTTATTACTGTCACACATACTGAGGTACAGCAAAAAACTTGTCTTGCATACCGTCTATACAGATCAATTCATTACAACAGTGCAAGGTAAAAACAATAACAGAGTGCAGAATAAAGTGTTACAGTACAGAGAAAGTGCAGTGCATGCAGACAGTAAGGTGCAAGGTCACAATGAGGTAGATTGTGAGGTCAAGAGTCCATCTCATCATACTAGGGAACCATTTCAATAGTCTTATAACATTGGGATAGAAGCTGTCCTTGAGCCTGGTGGTACGTGCTTTCAGGCTTTTGTATCTTCAGCCCAGTGGGAGGGAAAGAAGAATGTCTGGGGTGAGTGGGATCTTTGATTATGCTAGCTGCTTTACCAAGACAGCAAGATCTCTAGACAGAGTCCATGGAGGGGAGCCTGGTTTCTGTGATGTGCTGAGCTGTGTCCACAACTCTCTGCAGTTTCTTGCGGTCATGGGCAGAGCACTGCCATACCAAGACATGATGCATTCATATAGAATGCTTTCTATGGTGCATCGATAAAAATTGGTGAGGGCGAAAGGGGGCATGCCAAATTTCTTGAGTCTCCTGAGGAAGTAGAGGCACTGGTGAGCATTTTTTGGCCATGGTGTCTATGTGGTTGGACCAGAACAGGCTATTGGTGATGTTCACTCCCAGGAGAAGCTCTCAACCCTCCTGACCTCAGCACCATTAATGTAAACAAGAGTGTGTGCATCACTGACCTTCCTGAAGTCAGTGACCAGCTCTTTTGTTTTGCTGACATTGAGGGAAAGGTTGTTGTCCTGACACCATGTCACTAAACTCTCTATCTCCTTTCTGTACTCTGACTCATTGTTATTTGAGCTACGGCCCACTAAGGTGGTATCATCTGCAAACTTGTAAGTGGAGTTAGAGCAGAATCTGGCCATGCAATCATGGGTGTATAGGGAGTAAAGTAGGGGGCTGAGGATGCAGCCTTGTGAGCGCCAGTGTTGAGAATAATCATGGCGGAGGTGTTGCTGCCTATCCTTACCTATTGTGGTCTGTTGGTCAGGAAGTCAAGGATCCTGTTTCAAAGGGAGGTGTTGAGTTCCAGGTTTAGGAGTTTGGAGATGAGTTTGCTTGGAATTATAGTACTGAAGGCAGAGCTGTAGTTAATAAACAATCATCTATGATAGGTGTCTTTACTGTCTAGATGCTCCAGAGTGTAGGGCCAGGCAGATGGCATCTGCTGTAGACCTGTTATGGCAGTAGGGGAATTGCAGTGGGTCAGGATTGTCTGGAAGTAATGGAAATAAGCCATTTGCAGTCAGTTTTTGCCATGTTCTAGCATACAATGGCTCAATTTTCCAAGTTAATAGTGAAGCTGGAGGTCATAGTTTTCAATTCCCAACCCACTTCCTCTGTCAATATCAATGTTTTGGGGAATTAGAAAGATAAAAATCTAGTGATACCTGCTTGAATAGTCATCTCAAGGTATGTCATTGATCAGCTGTTTTCCTCCCCCAATAAGAAAACCTGCATGCCACTGAGATCTGAAGAACAGATATTAGTTTAAAATAGTTGGGAAAGCTGAGGACATCTTGGTTATTGGCTTCAGTAAGGAATAAGAACCTTTTACATAGGATTAAAAGAAAAACGGTAAACTAACAAGGGAGAAACCTTTTTCAGAATAGATGTTAGGAAGCTATAGAGAAAACTGCAATGTCAAAGGAGTTTGGTAAAAAGGTTTGAGAAAACAGAACCAAGATTTTGAATTGAATTTGTTGGGGAACTGAGAGCAAGTGTAGGTCTGCAAAGAACAGAATACAAACGCCTGAGGACAGTGAGGGTTGAGAAGTTGGTCTATCAAAGAAAATGTGTTTGAAAAAAAAATTATGAGGAAGTGGTCAGGGTCAGCACTCTTTGCAGCAAGGAACTACAAGAGGTGGCCAGTCCAAACACTTCAGTGAGCAAGGGACCAATTTGATCAATCATTCCTCAAAAGACAACTCAGTCTTCCAGGAATTAACCTAGTGAATCTTCTCTGAACTTGCTCTGATTCAAGTATATCACTCCTTGACTAAGGAACCAAAATTGGACAAAGCATTCTCGGTGTGGTCTCCTCAACATCCTGCAGCAAGACTTACCGACTTTTGCACTCCATACTCCTTGCAATAAAGGCCAGCACTCCATTTGCCTTACAAATAACTAGCTACACTAATCTGTCTAATGCACAAGGACACCCAGGTCCTATCGTATATCATCCTCTAATGTTTTTCCATTTAAACAATATTATGGTTTTGTATTCTTACCCAAGTACACTGGATTGCTTAAGCAGTTTGGGTAGGTTTGACCAAGTTTTTCCACACTCTCCACGTAAATGAAATGCCAAGGATTGCTCACGATGTAGTTATTAATGATAAAAGAGTGTGTGACCTTCAGATACTGTGCACTCAATACATCATAGCTTATAATAATTTCTAAGTTACACTTTAGTAGAAACCAGCCCTTAAGTAACTCTTAAAATTTCTACATCTCAAGCATTAAAATATCACATAGCCAATCTGCCAAAGCATGAGCTGCTGAACAATAAGTGGTGCAAAGAACCAAGTCTAATGGATTAAAAATGATTTGTTTCATTTAATGCAATAAGCAGTCAAACAAGAGCCCAATGCATAGCTGTTTCAAAACCAGTGAAAAGTTTTGTGCTACAATTTAACATCTTATATTCCAGTTGCATGCACGTATGCCAGTCACAGTCTAATATAGGAATTTACTGTGCAATTGCACAATCTAGCCACTGGATGGTAGTTTGAAGAAAGCAACTAAACTTCACACTATTCCAACATCATCTTGTTCACTCCCAAGGTAACTGCCAAGAAATTGGATTTCACCCCTTTTTGCATGCCAATACTCAACCTCATCTCCTGCAAAGAAAAAGTGAAACTGATCAAAAATGCTCCAGAAACACTTAATGATGGCTTATACACGGAACCGTACTAAAATGGGACCTATAGAATCACACAATGTAGAACTGCTAGAAACCCTTTGCTGTGCAATGACAAAAGGGGTGACAACCCTAAAGGCACACTCCCCATGGCAGCCAGACTGAGGCAACACATATTTATGGCTTCCATGGTAGAGAGCAACAGGGAGAGACTGCAGAAGAGAGGGCAGCTACACGAAGGCTTCTAAAAGGAATACAGACATCCTGGACCAGAAGAAAGGTGGCAGGAGAGATATTCTGTGTGCTGGAGATGGGGGGTAAATATAAAACCCACCAGGACCACCATTGAACCTTGACTGGAGTAGAGAATTGACAAGGAGCGAGAATCTCTTTATTATATTTTATGACACTGCAAGAAATGTCATGACATCACCACTTATGTCAAAGTAAGATCTAGACCAACAGAAATACAGGTCTTTCATTCTGACACCCAGTCACATACACAAATTATTAATCCCACCACTTCTGACTCCATCCACGTATTCCGCCCTCACTCCACTACTGCCATTCTAGCTCCCTACAACCCCCACAATGGTCAAGTCTCTAAAGTGATGATTACAAATTAATCAATCACTGTCTTTCATCTTCTCCACTGAGACAAAGACAGCGAGAAACAGGATAGGACAACCCATTGGGAAGGGGCTTTCATGTGCACCACATCATGAACTTCAGAAGCAGCAAGGCCACCAAGCCCCAAACCACCTGATGAGTGAAGAAAATATCCAAACTGTCAGGTGCTAGCAATGTTTCACTGTGATCACTTCATTCCTTTTGATTCAATCTAGAAACCATTACTATCATCTGTGTTCTATCGTCATAAAAGTATTTTTAATCGCAGCTTACAGAAGAAAATACCTTCTGTTTTGACTTTCAACGTAGAGGGATAGGACACACGTTTACCACTTTCCCAGAGAAGGAGAAAAAGGAGGAAGAAGAGGGGATCGGTGATGATGTACATCATTCTACGTGACAACACAGAACACAACTTCGAAGATCAGCACATGAGAAATCAGCAGACCAGGGCAGAAGATACACTGGACATGAAGGCGGCAGTCTGGCACAAATCAGAGGGAAACTAACGTGGGAGCTCACTGGAGGGTAGGTCCACACATCTGTACTGCCCTAAAGGATGCTCTCATGCCAATTCTGATGCAGATACACATGGAGATGGTTTGTGGGCTGTCAGGTTTGCCTCACTATATGCAGGAGATGACAAGACCAATGTAGGGGTCCCCTCTCCAAATTCTCACAGCAGATTATCAAGAATCAGGAGACTTTGACCTTGACTCTGGATGTTGTGTGTACTTCTTTGCTGAGTATAGATGACAATCACTTTTGGTGCAGGTGACAGCTGCTGTGGAGACACAGATGGAGGCCACATGACGTCTAGAAGCTTCTACACACAGACTTTTCATGTAGTAGCTAGAGGCCTGGTAGCCATTGCATGATAGCAGCTTGAAGCTTGGTAGAAACACTGACACGCCACCAGGAGCACGATGTGCGGTGGCAGAGAAAAGCCACTTGCATGCAGTCTACTCATGAGCATCTATCTCATGGTTCTACAGGGGCCATGGGATTCAGCACATGAACAGGTTGCATTCCTACACAAGCAGAGATATGGCAAATGGGAAGTTGCCTCATTTCTGCAGAAGCATGCTTCATTGTGACCAGTGTCCTGCTCTAATGGAGACAGGTCACTTCACAGAGTGAAGACAGCAGGGACCAGGCATCCACGACCAGGGGTCTACCAACTAGCTCAACTCTGCATCTGGAGGTGGAGAGGTCCAATTGTTAGGAGATCATTCTGTCATTGTCTATTCAATCCTCACAAGTCACCTAGCGAGTTGGTTCAGGACACTGATGCCCCCCCTCATCAGGGCACCCAGTCAGCTCCCAATGTGGCCCCCTTGGGCAGCCACAAGACCTTAACTTTCTGTCAGCAGTAAATACCAATCTTCCAGGATTGTTACAAAGTTATGGAGATTGTTATGGAAAGGTTATTACTTGGGTACTGATACGAGCAACCTGTGAGAAAATACATAAGTGGCTCACGTTATTCATACCAGGCTTATGGTTTCTGCAAAACCTCCATTATGCTACCTTCTGTGCTCCAGTCCAATGAATGACTTACTAAAGGTTGTGAAACACCCCAGCTAAATGTACAGGGGTTGCCAAGTTTAAAAACAAAAAGTACAGTAACTGGCCCTTTCTGACTGTGATGCCTATCAATGCTAATCCCACTTGCCCGCATTCGGCCCATATTCCCGTATACCATTCCTTTCAAGTACCTGTCTAAATGTATTTTAAACATTGTAATTGTATCTGTATACTGTATATAATTATCTTCTGCTCTCAACTGATGTGACTGGATTCCTATTGTGCAGTAGTACTGGAGATCATTTACTGTGTATACAAATGACTTTGGTCTTTCTCAGTTACAGAAGAGACCTAATTGTCTTCAGTTTTTTATTCTCTAAAATATCATTGATAATTGGTTGCTTGGTTTTAAAAATCATGTTTTCCTTGAGCAAATAGTTTGTAGAGAACAAGTTACTGGAGAAATAAATGGGGGAATGGAACTCATGGAAATGCTCTGAGAATGCAATGATTTGATGGGCCAAATGAGAAATATTACAATAAAAATTGGGAAAATACTGAATAGTCACAAGACTGATCAGATTAACTCAAAAATGAAAAGCAAATAACACTGCAGATGCTGAAAATCTAAATTTAAAAAACTGCAGATATATTCAGTAGATCAGACTGCATGTGTGTTACTGTTTCAGGTTAATGACCTTTAGTTACAACCAAAACTATAGCAAAACTCCAATAATCCACTTTCCCATTATTCAGAAATCAATGGTTTGGTATCTGGCCTACCAGGACCCTGTCTCCCACACTCACTTTAAACTCACCAGGGCCCCAGCTCCCACACTCCCTTTAAATGCATTGGGGGCCCCAGTTCCCACACACTCTTTAAATGCAATGGGATATCAGTTCCCACACTCCTTTTAAACTCACTGGGACCCTGTTTCCCACACTCCATTTAAACTCACCCCGCTTTGTTTCCTGTTCTCCCTTGAAACTAACCAAAGCATTTCCATGCCCTCTTGGGATTCACCAGATTCTCTATAAACTTAGCAGGTTTGTTGGAAAATTTATTATACTATTGTGTAACACCATAAAAATAAAGCAAATTAAGTGTTTGGAATATTAATTGGAATAACATGCAATATTTCAGAAAATGTACTAGTCTGGCAGGACCAAAGTCCTGAGCAAGCCAGATTTGTTGAAGTTTTATAGTAGTTCTAGTTCTGATAAAAGGCCATCAAGCTAAAACATTAACTTTGTTTCTTTTTCCATGGAGACTACCCGACCTGCTGAACATTTCCAGTATTTTCCGCTTTTATTTACAGCTTTGAAATTGTCAGATGAAAACATTTTAAAGATGTTACCTGTTAGTTAGATTGGTGGATATTGGAAAAGTTACATTCGGTGGTACAGTTGCATGTGACAGCGGACTTGGGTTTTGTGTTATTGACACTGGGGGCTGTACAACTCCATTCAAAGTACCCACAAATCCATTGACTGCCAGCTGGTTTCCTGGTAAAGCTCCCATCAATGCACCAACTGAAGACACTGTGGGCATGGTGGAGGCCATCGTCTGCATTCCACTAGCCAGTGCTCTTGACATACAGTTAACCCCTTGCAGAGCTGGACTTTGTCCAGTAGTGGTTGGACTGGCAAGAGAAGAACTACCAGTACTATGTCCACAGGAAGTTCGGTCCTAAAATGAGAACACTAGACTTTAATAAAGAGCTTATTTGAATAGAAACTTAATATGACAGTAAGTAAATTGATATAAACCTTTACACAGCATATTAAACTCAAAGAAGTTCTTCTAATGAGTGCACACATTGAAAAGTAGTTTTGATAACAGAACAGCATTGACAAAAGTAGGATGAAAGGGTCAGTTCCAGAGTAGGGCTAAAAGCTCTGATTATAATCAGGAGGTAGCAGAGTGATACACAGAGGACTAGAATTCAAGGATTAAGTGGTCTGGGCTGGGATGCAAGACTTAAAGCAAGTATAATGGGGTGAGGCCCATGAATGAACTACGAGAAAGCCGAATTCAGTGTACTGTAGTCTCAGGATCCAATGGCTGTTTCCAATCAATGGGGTGATCGGTGATTCTGATGACGAATGTTGGAAGAGCCGTATTTATGATTGATGGGATACTGGTTCTTAAGAAATGGAGAACACAACCAAAGCAAGAATACCATTTGCTGACCAAGAGTGAAGTCGATGGAAATAAATAGTTTGGATACTGAGAAAGGAGCTAGAGTAGGTGAAACCGATTTGAGTTCATACAGTACTTAATGACATGTACAGTATTGACATTAAATTCTAGCTGCAGTGTTCTTAGCCAAAAAGAATGATTTTTACCACCGCATTACTAGCTTACCTGACCATTCTCACGACTGTAGACAGGGTCAAAAGTGGAGTGAGAGGATTTCAGAAGGAAGGTTATTAGAAAGATAAGAGGTGTTTTGTGTTATAACAATACTCAAATTCTTTTTTAGGATACATAGGATATAGGACTGTCTGTAGGGTGATTAATGAATAGAGGGTAAACCAATTGAGAAGATTGCGATTACAGCTTTGAAATTAGTGTCTATGGGAATAAAGCCAGTTTTATTGCCAAACTTGCTGAAGATGGATGGAGATTGGGATTCATTGCAAAAGATGTAAGGTTCAGAAGAAATCAGCCTGGGTTGGGATAGAGGACCAAAATCTGCAGCACTGCAGGGATTGGCGATTATGGATTCAGCAGGCTAAGTTTTGGAAGAATTGTATTTGTGATGGATGGAAGGAGGGTGCTGGAAAACTAGAGTATGTAACAAAGCAGTATTTATTTTTAGCAGTGGAAGTGTTGAAAATAACAGTGATGATCCTGGTGGAAGAAAATAGATGTATAGAGGGAGGCATGGTATTGTTGAAATTGCTTGTATTATTGAAATGGTTAACTCAATTTTGCATTTAGTTTTCAGATATTAGGGTGCACATTTTAGGATGGAAGACAAAGGAAATGTGGAACATAGCTATCAAAGACAAATGGAGCCCGTAATTAATGAGGTCCAGAGAAAAAGAAACAAGTAGGATTGGGGTTGACAAGATTTTCTCAGCATCCGCCAACACCCACCTCAAGTCTGACACAAAGAGAAATAGGACTGGAGCTGAGAAACAAGCAATCGAGAATTGCCTAGTCAATGACTTGCACGTGAAGTGGTCTTTCCTGCTCTTATGCTAGGCATTAACAAAAATACAGTCTACTGAGAAGTGACACAAATAAATAAATTAATAAAATAATTCTCAAATACTATGCAAAATTCATAAATAAGATGTACACCTGGTTTGACATTGGATGTGAGCTTTCAGGCAGAAAACTGTTGCTCAGATGAGGACCTTTACTGCTGTTCAAGGATGTTGTGTTGTGGACTATAAGAGAACACAGCAAAATTGAACACCAAGATAAAATTTATAATTTCAAACATTAAATCGAACTGATTATAGTGATAAAATATTTTGAAATAATTAAAAAAATAAGCATGCAAAGCAGAATATCACTAACCAGCTTGTACTGTGAATGGGTGGATTTGAGTTGTTAAACTGGTATTCGAACTCACAACTGGAAAAGGTACCGAGAGCTGAGCATTTAGAAGTTGGAGGCGTTCCTTCTTAGCTGTCAAACTCTTAATTTGCTCCTCCAGCTGCCGATTCTCAACTTGAAGTTGATGCAGAGATTTCAACATTCCCATAACTATTTGCAAGACAAAAATTAACCATCACGAATAACAGAATCAAATTCATCGCACCAACATCACAAACTTCAAGCAGTAAATTAAATAAGAATCAGTTCAATGCAAAGAAACAGAAAGTTGCATATTTCAAGGAAATTAGATGAATGGAGGCATAGAAGTAACTGAAAAAATCCTTTAAAGCACCGTAAATAGAGAGAGAAAAGCACATGGAATATTAAAGGTGGGAAAGCAGGCTGAAAAGAGACTTCTGATTATATATTATGGTGTACCAAATACAAAAGCAAAGAATTGACTTTAAAATTGTCCAAGTCACTGGAGGTTTGTATGCTTTTTTGGCACTCATTACATGGAAGGTATCAGAGATATGGGCAGGATATATTAGAGTTGCACCAGGAAATAACTACAGAGAAAGTCTCCCTGAAAAAAATGAAGCCTTTAACTGGAACAGGTAAGATTAGGGGATCTAATAAAGAATTATAAGATTATGGAAAGTTTTGAGGGGGATGGGCATGTAAATAATCATACATTGCTTCCTTTGGTTGGTGAATTGTTAACAAAGGAATATTGTGTCAGTATAGTCACCCAAGGTGGTACGTCAGTATATTAAAAATGTTTGTCACCCTTTAACTTTACAGAATTGTTGGAATATGAAATATTTTACAACACTGCCATTAATGACTATAACATCTTTTAAAATCGAACTGGGTATTTATTTTGAAAGGAACAAACAATACAATTAATGTGCAAAAAACAGAAAATTGGATAACAGTATACAAATCCATTAAAAGACTTCACTGTACACAGTGAAATCATCAGTCCCATTAAGCTGGTGTTATGTGAATCAACTCAAGATAGGGTTATTTTAATCCCATTTACAATAATATTGATATTGCATTCAGATTTCTCTTAATATTTTTCTAAACACAAATCATTTTTATAAAGTGTAAATTCATATTCATTCTATCATTTTTAACTTCTTGTAGACTTTAGTTAAAAAAATCAAAACCAGGTTAAAATTAAGGGAGAGTAAATAAATATATACCAAGAGAAAACTGAATGGAGGTAAATTTGTACATCTTATTTCAGTAATAATATAGCTACTGCACTGTTCTTTGCTTTTTTGTTTGGATCATATATATTTTGATAGCATAATATTCAAATGAATGCAAATCGAAATCTCTGAAAGTTCACATACAACTCAAATCTTTAAATAAGGAGACAACCATCAACTTGCAGATGAAAAATTGGTCAACTTAGCTCGGAATTCACAAGTAAAATTTGGTAACGTTTTGTATTCATTGAAAATATGATGCTTGCTGTTCACTTCTAAGAAATCTGTCAACAATGATTTACAGTTCCATGGCACTGATTTCCTCTATATCAATGCAACTTTTAAAGCAGTAACAAGGAATGGACAAGATGAGTTTTGAAGTGATTTAACAATTTTTCTAACAAGTCAGGGAAAACCAAGTGTAGTTATGCTATTGAGATAGACGATCTAAATGCTTTCCTCAGTCAACTAAAATACATGAACTTTACCATATCCCAAACCAAAAGCAAATAACTTGGTTTATAATGCGATTACCAGAAAAGACCATGAATTAGCTGATCATTATGCTTCTCTAATTCATGATCTATTAAATGAAAAGACACAATTTTAAATCGCAGATGGATTTTAACTATCTTGAAAAATTAATTCAACCCTATAAGTGGAAAGCTCCACATACATCACAAGTCAAGGCACGCTTTGATCACAATCTGTAAAAATTGTTAATACCTTACTGGTGAAGTCAGGTGCTTTGACAAACCTTGGAAATAGCATTAGAATTTAAAATAAAACTACCACATGAACTAGCTACTAGGTGTGCTTGGTGACGGTCCTTGGAGAATAGTGGCCACAATTATATTATTTATTGTTTAAACATATATGTAGAATATTGATAGAATTATGAAAACAGCAACAATTGAAGAATAAAAATGTCTCTAACAGCATGAAAATACAAATAGACACTTTTTGTATATGAGATATAACAATACTGAGCAAAGAAAGCACTTATAAATACGTACCTTCACCTGGACTGCCCTGTTCAAAAAGAAACTGTTGTCCTTCATTCCATTGCCTTTCCAATAGTTGTTCTATGCTGGATGCAACTGGAGGCAAGTTCTCCAAGACACTGTTACTTGACTGATCGTAACGAATCTGTAAGCCACTCACAGGAGATCTGTTTGAAAGGTTAGGATTTCCAGATTAAAAAAAATACAACTAGTCTGAACAACACTAGCAAATAAAAATAAAAATGGAAGTAGTAAAATGAAAGATGTGCATTTCCTTAACAGTTTTTAAGCATCTCAGAATCTCTCAAAGCATTTTACTGCCAAAGACGACTTTCTGAAATGTAGTCATTATTGTAATGTAAAAGATATGGCAGCTTTTTAACATTCAAAACTTCTTGTTAGTTGATAAACTTTAGATCCTACCTGGACCTTTGGTGATTTACATCAGTTACTGGGCTCCAGTGAATTGCATATGAACTTCTGGCCACAATCATATAGGCGTCATACGTTTTTAGTGTCATATATGATTTTTGTATTATCTGGTTAATTTACTTTTAAGATTATAACTATTTGGGAAGCTTATTTCTATCGGTCACCACTTAACCAACTGAGGTGGCTCGGCTGGTGGTGCTTGTGTGTATAAAATCCTATCTTCCTGAAACATAGTGTAATTAGACACAGTAGTTCTTTTGAGTATGGATACGGGTGAGGGTGAAATGAATGGGGTTGGTGAGAATGACTCAACGTGACTTGGAAGTGTGATTCCTCAGTTCAAAAATGATGTTGGTGGAAGGCAGGTAGTTGAAAGTATTTTCTGGCAAGTTTCTACTCTGTACGTTACCTGTAAAGGTGAAGCATGGCAGAGCAGCTCAGCTGAGTGGAACATGTATCCTGTTACTTGGGAAGCCTGGTGACAGAGACAACCACATATGCAGGAAGTATCTCAAACAGCATCAGTTTGAGCTCCAGGGTTCATAGCTAGAGTGGAAGCCACTGCGGCAGCTATTGCAAGGCTGAGAACTTCATGGAGACACGAGACACTGCAGATGGTGGAATCTGAAGCAATAAACAAAACTGGACAGTCGACGTTTCTGGTTGAGACGTCCATCTGAACATGATGTCCAGATAAAGGGTTTCAACCCGAAACACTGAATGTCCACTTCCCTCCACACATGCTGTCTGACCCGCTGAGTTCTTCCAGCATCTTGTTTGTCACCCAGGACTTCATATAGCTTCTTTGGGGAGGTAGTCACACTGCAGCTTTCTGCAAGTGTTGACAGAAAGAGAGGAAATGTGAAATTGTCAGACTAACAAGAGCAAGCAGGCAGTCCTGAGCAAGCAGGTATCTCAAGTCAATCTGGCTCAGTAATAGATATTCTCTTTTGGATAATGGTGAGGGTGATGGTTCCTTGGGGGAGTGCAGTCAGACCTGGGAGTGTGGTACACCACGTGGCTTAGCTTCACAGAAAAGGAGAAAGAAGAGTGTGGCAGCAAAAGTGATAAGCAACTCAACAGTTAGAGGAAGAGGCAGATGCTTCTGTGGTCAGAGACATGACTCGAGGATATTATGTTTCCTTCCTGGTGCCAAGTCAAGGATGGCACTAAATGGCTACAAAATATCCTGAGGGAGAGAGTAAAGAACTAGAAGCTGCAGTCCACATTTGGTATGAACTACATGGGCAAAAGGAAGCATATTTTTAGGGAGCCAGAAAAAAGGTTAAAAAGCAAGCCTTCAAAGATAGTAATCTCAGGATTAATGCCAGTGCTATGTGCCAACGTACAGAAATAGGACAAATGAACGTGCGACTGGAGAGATGGTACAGGAAAGAGGACTTTAGATTTAGAGTCATAGGGATTTAGCACAGAAACAGCCCCTTTGGTGCACCGTCCATTTTGACCATCAACCACCCAATTCACACTAATCCTACATTAATCCCATTTTTTTTATATTCTCCCCACATTCTTATCAACTACCCCAGATTCTACAACTCATCTATTTACAGTGGCCTATTAACCAACCAACCCGTACGTCTTTGAGGCATGGGGAGAAGCTGGAGCACCTGGAAGAAACACACACAGTCACAGGGAGAACATACAAACTCCACATAGATAGCACCCGAAGTCAGGATTGAACCTGGGTCTCTGGTGCTTTATGTCAGCAGCTCTATTAGCTGCACCACTGTGCTGCCCTGAGACTTAAAGACAGTTTCTGGGGCAGGTGGGTCCTATACAAATCAGATGGATTACACCTTAAACAATTATGAGCAATATCCTGGGGCATTTGCTTATGATTTTCGAGAGGGTTTTAACTGACTTGGCAGGGAACTGGGAACATGTGAGGAGAGTCAGGAGGAAAAGACACAGAAGTGGGAAATGGAAGTTAGAAATGTAGTAACCAAAATAAATAGGCAGTGAAAACAATGGCAATCAGTAATATAGGGTCAGAGTATGAAAATCTGTTAATAGACCAAATTTAAAGCCATTATATCCAAATGCATCCACAATAAGGTGGATGAATTAACAGCAGGATTTTAAATGAGTATGATCTAATTGCCATTACAGAAGTTACTGTGGGTGACCAAAGCTAAGATTTAAATATTCCAGGGTATTCAACAGTTAAGGACAGGTAAAAGGAAAAGGAGGTGGGGTAGTGCTGTTAATAAGGGATGATACCAGTTTGGTAGCCAAAGGGTTTTGGCTCATAGGTCATGGTATAGACTCTGAATCAGATTGGGTGGAGATAAGCAGCAGCAAGGAACAGAAAGCATTGCTGGGAGTTGTTTATAGGCCTCCAAAAAGTAGTTGTGATGTAATGAAGAGTATAAATAAAGAAATTAGAGGATTGTGTTAAGGATTAATATGGTAATCAGGAAGGTCTTTACATTGCTACTACTGATGTAATTAACAAATTCCTGGAATGCATACAGGTTGAATTTCTAGTTCAGTATGTTGAAAACTAACCAGGGAAGAAGCTGTTTTAGAACCAAGACTGAATAAAAAGGGTTAAATAATAATCCTTTGGGGATCTCTAGGAAGATTGACCATGATGTAATAGAATTTTTCATTGTTTTAAAGTGATGCAGTTCAACCTGAGACCAAGGTTTTCAATCTAAATAAAGGAAATTGAAGATACGAGGGGCAGGCTGGTTTAAGTAGACTAGTAAACTGCATTACAAGGTTATGATAGTGGAGAGGTAATGGATTTAAAGAAATAATATTTGATGTGCTACAAATTACAAAGACACTACAGGAAAAGTGGTCCAACCATGGCCTAGAGAAATTGAAGTTAGTATTAAATCTAACGAAAAGAAAAACCAGCAAGCCTGAGTAGTTGGAGCATTCAGAATTCATCAGATGATCAAGAAATTGATTAAGAACGGGAAAAATGGAATAATGAGTAAACTAGCAAAAAAAATATAAGAACAGACTTCAAGAGCCTCTATAAGTATGTAAAAAGAAAGACTAATTGGGCCAATTGTGAGTCCGTACAGAGAGAGATGGGAGAATTTATAACAGGAAATAAGGAAAATAGAGGAATTAAATATCCTATGCCTCTGTTCAAGACACAATAAATCTCTAATATTGGAGAACCACAGATCCTGTGCATATGAAGAATTAAAAGTAAGTGTTAGTAAAGAAATGCTACCAGAGACAAAAAATTGATTAATCCCAAGGACATGATGATTTATATCCCAGAGTTTTGAAAGAGAGTGCACATGGAGACAGTGAGTACCCCATTATCGTGTTGTAAAACTCTATGGATTCTGGAATGGTTCTTGTATATTGGAGGATAGTAAATTTGACTCCATTATTTAGGAGAGAGAAAATGGGAACTACCATCTTATTTGCCCATTTCAGAAAATACTGGAATCTGTAATAAAGGATATGATATTAAAACACTTAGAAATAATGAATGAGCAGGGTCAAGATTAATTTATTAAAGAGAAATGTTTGATTAACCTGCTGGAGTTTTGTTGAATTTATATCTAGTAAATAGTTGAGAGAACCAGTGGATGTGGTATATTTGGATTTTTGATAGGTTTTCAATAAGATCCCATGCTGGAGGTTGGTGAACAAGGTTATAGCACATGTAATTGAGGGTAATATACTAGCTTGGATGGCAGGTAGGTAGGTAGGTAGGTTAACTGGTGGAAAACAGAGTAGAGATAAATGGGTCCTTCTTAGATTGGCTGGCTGGGACTAGTGTGATACCTCGGGGATTTTTGCTTGAATGCCAACTATTCCACAATTTATGTCAATTATTTGGCTGAGGAGGCCAGATACAAGATATCTTTATTAGTCACATGTACATCAAAACACACAGTGAAATGCAACTTTTTTTGCATAGAGTGTTCTGGGGCAGCCCGCAAGTGTTGCCACGCTTCCGGCGCCAACATAGCACGCCCACAACTTCCTAACCTGTACTTCTTTGGAATGTGGGAGGAAACCTGAGCACCCAGAGGAAACTGACACAGATACGGGAAGAACGTACAAACTCCTTGCAGACAGTGGCTGGAATTGAACCCAGGTCGCTGGTGCAATAAAGCGTTACGCTAACCGCTACACTACCGTGCCTGCCACTTGTAAATGTTACTTGTAAACTTGTAACATTTACAAGTTTGCTGATGGCATTAAATGAAATGGGGACATTAGCAGTGATCAGGATACAAAGGTGTTAAAGGGATACAGACAAGCTAAGTGACCGAACAATGACATGGCAGATAACAATAACACAAGAAAACAGGAGTAGGAGTAGGCCACCAGGCACCTCGTGCCTGCCCCGCCATTCAATATGATCAGGGTTGATTTATGATGGTCTCAAACACTCTTCTGTGCCAGTTCCTCATAGCCCTCAATTCCTCAATGGAGTACAATGTGGAAAAATGAGGATGTCAGAATTGGTGATATTTTTTTTAAATGTGGAGGGACTCGGAAATGTTGATGTATAAGAACACCAAAGTTTCTTTGGACAAAAGTTACTGATAGTTAGTATGCAGCATGCAATTAGAAAGACAAATTACATGTGATGCCCTTTATTGCAAGAGGATGCAAGCACAAAACTAGACATATCTTATAGTTATATAGGGCCTTCGTGAAAGAACATTTGGAATGCTTTGGGCAATTTTAGTCTTCTTATCTAAAGGATATACTTGCTGTAGAGGGGGTGCAGCAAAGATTCAACAAGACTGGTTCCTGGGATGGTGGGAATGTTCATGAGAGAATGAGTAAGCTAGGCCTCTATTCTCTAAAGTTTAGGTGAGCTCATTGAAGTGTATTCTTTGAGGGCTTGACAGGGTACATACAGGGAGCATGTTTCCCTTGGCTGAGAAGTCTAGAACTGTGGGTGGTTACAGTCTCAAAACAAGGGGCAAGTCATTTAGGACTGAGTAGAGGAGAAACTTCTTCATTTAGGGGATGGTGAATCCTTGGAATTCCCTACTCTGAAGGACTGTGGAGACTTAGTCACTCATTACATTCAAAATCGAGACTGATATATTTTTGGACATCAAAGTGAAATGGGCATGAGCAGGAAAATGGAATTGATATAGAAGATCAGCTATCACCTTGTTGAACGGTGGAGCAGGTTCAAGGGGTTGAATGGCCTGATCCTGCTCCAATTTCTTATGTTCTCATGTTGCAATCTTAACAGTTTTAGTAATTATTCCATTGCTGTGGGAATGCTGTACTAGGACAAAGATATTCTAAAATAAGAAAAATCAGCCTTGAAGCATTATTTCTAATAATTACTGTTCCAGTTCACTCATTATTAACAATATAAATACACAAAACATAACATCTCCAAATCATTATTCTCAACTAAAAAATTGATGAGCAGCATGGTCAATGACACATAATTTTTCATTTAATGGTCTGCTGTATCACGGATAGCAGGCAAGAGAATTGGGTTAAAATATGAAAATTTAAATTATTAATGTCATCAGAGGTTTTAGTAAGCATCTGAGATTTACTTTATGTAGAAGTAATGAAAAAAATCAAAGGGCAAGTAATTTTGCTTCACTTACAAGCCTGTCTTACTGGTGACATAGAATATAGAATAGTGCAGCGCAAGAACAGGTCCTTCAGCCCACAAAGTCTGTGCTGATTAAATTTCATCTGTCATTTCTCCACCCATATTTCCAATCAATCTATATCCTGCTGTCTTCTTTGACAACCTTCCTCACTAGCCACAATTCCGCCAATTTGTGTCACCTGCAAACTTACTAATCAGCCCACCTATTTTCATCTAAATCATTTACATTATCATCATCAGAGGTCTCAGCACTATTCTCTGTGGAACACCATGGATCCCACATGCCTTAATCCTTTGGATCAGCACGTCATGAGGGACCTTGTCGAAAGCTTTACTGAAGTCCGTGTAAACAACATCTACTGTCCTACCTCGTCAATCATTTTCTTCACCACCTCCTCAAATAATTGAATCAAGTTTGTAAGACATGACCTCCCCTGCATAAAGCTATGCCATCCCTAATAAGTTCATGCTTTTCCACAAGTGAATAGATCCTCTCCCCAAGAATCTTCTCCAATAATTTCCCTATCATTGATGAAAGGCTCAGTGGCCTATTATTTGCTGGATTATTCCTATTGCCTTCTTAAACAAAGGAACAATATTGGCTATTCTCCAGTCCTCTGGGATCGCTATGGCCAAGAAAACTCACCAGTGCCTCTACTTCCTCAGGAGGCTAAAAAAATTTGGCATGTCCCCTTTGACACTCACCAAATTTTATTGATGCAGCATAGAAAGCATCCTATCTGGATGCATCACAGCTTGGTATGGCAACTGCTCTGCCTAGGACTGCAAGAAACTGTAGAGTTGTGCACACAGCACATCACGGAAACCAGCCTCCCCTCCATGGACTCTGTCTATACCTCTCACTGCCTTGGTGAAGCAGCCAGCATAATCAAAGACCCGACCCATCCGGGTCATTCTCTGTTCTCCCCTCTCCCATCAGGCAGAAGATACAGAAGCCTGAGGGCACATACCACCAGGCTCAAGGACAGCTTCTATCCCACTGTGATAAGACTATTGAATGGTTCCCTTATACGATGAGATGGACTCTTGACCTCACAATCTACCTTGTTATGACCTTGCACCTTATTGTCTACCTGCAATGCACTTCCCTGTAGCTGTGACACTTTATATTCTATTATTGTATTTACTCTGTACCACCTCAATGCACTGTATAATGAATTGATCTGTACGAACAGTATGCAAGACAAGTTTTTCCACTGTACCTCGGTACAAGTGATAATAATAAACCAATACCAATATTATCTGTAGCTGAAGAGGATACAAAGGTCTGTCAAGACCCCAGCAATCTCCTCTCTTGCCTCTTAATAACCTGGGATAGATCTTATCAGGCCCTGAGAACTTATCCATCTTAATGTTCTTCACGAAGTATTTGCAGAGGTTTTGCCAGAAGTTTACCTGTTCTCAATTCTTAAAGACAGATTTAGAAAAAAAAACTCTAGTGTAAATAATGATTTTAAACACTCCAAAGAATAGATTAGATTATATGTCTATGTTACCTACTAGCAAGAATGAGAAAGTTTAATGTTGTCATTGACTACATTGCATTTGTCCTGTGCTTTTCATAGAATCAGAGTGATACAACATGGAAAGAGACCCTCGCATCAACTCCTCCATGTCAAGGTGCTAATCTCATTTGCCTGCATTTGGCTCATATCCCTCTAAACCTTTCCTATCGGTGACCCTTTGCAAATGTTTTAAACATTGTAATTATACCCACCTCTAACACTTCCTCTGGCAGCTCGTTTCATATACCCACCACCCTCTGGGTGAAAAACCTGTCCCTTGGGTCCTCTTTAAATCTTTTCTCTTTGACCTTAAACCTATGCCCTTTAGCTTTAGACTCCTCTACTCTGGGGGGAAAAATGTCTCTGACCATTCAGTTTATCTACGCTTCTCATGATTTTTATAAACCTCTATTAGATCACTCCTCGGCCTTCTTCGTTCTAGGGTAAACAGTCCCAACCAATCAAGTCTCTTGTGACAACTCAAGACCTCCAGTCCCAGCAACAATCTTGTGAATCTTTTCTGCATCCTCTGCAGCTTAATCACATCCTTCTAATGGTATGGTAACCAGAAATGCACATAACATTCCAGGTGCGGTCTCACCAACATTCCACAGAGCTGTAACATGACCTCGCAAAACTTGTATTCAATGCCCCATCCGATGAAAGCAAGCATGCCATTTGCCTTCTTCTCCACCTTGACTACCTGTGTCACCACTTTGAGGGAAGAATGTATTTGTATCCCTAGGTCCCTCTGTTCTACAATACTCCCCAGGGCCCTGTCAATTACTGTGCAAGTCCTATCCTGGTTTAACTTCCCAGAAATGCATCACTTTGCACAGGCTACCTGCCATTACTTTTCCCACTTTCCCAGATGATCTAGGTCCTGCTATAACCTTACATAACAAACATACTGTAGCGGTTGCCACCGCGGAATAAAACAAGACTCTACTCGGAGGATTGCCAAACAGAACTGGTTTATTTTCCCGCCTTGCGCAGGCCCTTTAAGGGAGAATGTTCCCGCCCAAAACAACCAGTAATGACGTAAGTCCTACGTCATCAGGACTTTCCCGCGCGCGGGTTCTCCCCGTCGCTCGGAAAGACGAGGCCTGCCGCCATCTTGGGCCTCGTCGCTCCGATGCCACGCGACCCGACTGCCGAGCCGGTTCGCCCGACTAGACGGTGAGTCGCCGCACAACCCCCCCCAGAACCGGCGATACAGTCCCCAAGGTCCGTGGGCTGTGCCAGCTGCCGCTTAGGGGGGCGGCCTCTGCGTCACGGCGTGGCAACCTCGACAGGCTGTTGCAGATCCAAATGAGCCGGTTTGAGGCGGTCCGCCGTGAAAACCTGTTCCCTGCCTCCAATGTTCAAAATAAAAGTGGATCCGTTATTCCGTATGACTCGGAACGGTCCCTCATATGGTCGTTGCAATGGCGCCCGAGGTGTGCCCCTGCGAACGAAAACAAACTTACAGTCCCGTAGTTCCTTGGGCTGGCAGGATGGGGCTTGACCGTGCCGTGAGGTGGGAATCGGGGCCAAGTCGCCAAGCTTCTTGCGCAGTCTTTGTAGGACTGCTGGGGGTTGTTCCCCTTGGTCCCGAAGGGCAGGTATGAAATCCCCGGGGACAACTAGTGGCGCCCCGTATACAAGCTCAGCTGACGAAGTGCGGAGGTCTTCTTTGGGGGCAGTGCGTATGCCGAGCAGGACCCAAGGCAGCTCGTCAACCCAGTTAGGATCCTTCAGGCGGGCCATCAAGGCCGATTTCAGATGGCGGTGAAAATGTTCCACCAACCCGTTTGATTGAGGATGGTAGGCCGTGGTGGTGTGCAGCTGCGTCCCTAGCACGTTCGCTAATGCAGCCCAGAGGCTGGAAGTGAATTGGGTGCCTCTGTCTGAAGTGATGTGGGCCGGAACGCCAAAACGTGAGACCCAAGTTGTGAGCAGTGCCTGGACGCAGGAATCAGTGGTGATGTCAGTCAGGGGGGTTGCCTCAGGCCACCTCGTGAAGCGGTCCATGATGGTAAGGAGGTACCGGGCTCCTCTTGAAACCGGCAGAGGGCCCACGAGGTCGATGTGTATGTGGTCGAACCTCCTACGGGTAGGCTCGAACTGCTGTGGTGGGACCTTGGTGTGTCGCTGGATTTTTGACGTCTGGCAGTGCGGACAAGTCCTGGCCCACTCACTGACTTGTTTGCACAGGCCATGCCAGACAAACTTGCTGGTGACCAGTCGGACAGTAGATCTGATGGACGGGTGCGCCAACCCATGTACCGAGTCAAAAACGCGTCTCTGCCAGGCTGCAGGGACTATAGGGCGGGGCTGACCAGTCGCAACGTCGCAAAGTAGGGTCCGCTGACCTGGACCAACCAAGAAATCTCGGAGCTGCAGACCCGAGACTGCGGTTCTGTAGCTGGGTAGTTCGTCGTTGGCTTGCTGTGCGTCAGCTAGGGCCGTGTAGTCGACACCCAAGGATAGGTTGTGGATGGTTGGTCTGGAAAGTGCATCAGCAATGACATTATCCTTTCCGGAGACATGTTGGATGTCAGTTGTGAACTCGGAAATGTAGGATAAATGTCTCTGCTGACGAGCTGACCAGGGATCAGAGACTTTGGAGAAGGCAAAGGACAGAGGCTTATGATCGGTGAAAGCGGTGAAAGGCCTGCCTTCTAGAAAGTATCGGAAATGCCGGACCGCCAGATACAGCACTAGAAGTTCCCGAACAAAAGCGCTGTACTTCAGTTCGGGCGGTCTAAGGTGCTTGCTGAAAAATGCCAAGGGTTGCCAGCGGCCTTCGAGTAGCTGTTCCAGTACCCCACCCACTGCGGTGTTGGACGCGTCTACCGTGAGGGCAGTCGGGACGTCAGTCCTGGGGTGTACCAGCATCGTGGCGTCTGCCAGGGCGTCTTTGGCCTTAACGAAAGCAGCCGCAGCCTCGTCAGTCCAGGTGATGTCCTTGCCCTTACCAGCCAGCAGCGAGAACAGAGGGCGCATGATACGGGCTGCTGCAGGGATGAAACGATGGTAAAAGTTGACCATCCCAAGGAATTCCTGTAGGCCTTTGACTGTGTCGGGGCGGGCAAAATGGCGGATAGCATCCACCTTGGCGGGTAGGGGTGTTGCCCCGTCGCTGGTGATTTTGTGGCCGAGGAAATCGATAGAGTCAAGTCCGAAGTGGCACTTGGACGGGTTGATCGTGAGGCCGAAATCGCGGAGGCGGGAATACAGCTGGCAGAGGTGGGAAAGGTGTTCCTGGCGGTTACGGCTGGCGATCAGTATGTCGTCCAAGTAAATGAACACGAAGTCCAGGTCTCGGCCTACCGCGTCCATCAGCCGCTGGAAGGTCTGCGCGGCGTTCTTAAGGCCGAACGGCATCCGAAGAAATTCGAACAGGCCGAATGGGGTGATAATCGCAGTTTTGGGGACGTCATCCGGATGGACCGGGATTTGGTGGTATCCCCTAACAAGGTCCACTTTGGAAAAGATGCGGGCCCCGTGTAAGTTCGCTGCGAAGTCCTGGATGTGAGGGATGGGACAGCGGTCCGGGGTGGTGGTGTCATTCAGCCTGCGGTAGTTGCCGCAGGGCCTCCACCCTCCGGTGGCTTTGGGGACCATGTGCAGGGGGGAGGCCCAGGGGCTGTCTGACCTGCGAACAATCCCCAGCTCCTCCATGTGACGGAACTCTTCCTTTGCCAGGCGGAGCTTGTCTGGAGGTAATCGTCGTGCTCGGGCATGAAGGGGTGGCCCTGTGGTAATGATGTGGTGACGTACCCCGTGTGTGGGCCTAGAGTTTGTAAACGAAGGTGCCAAAATCGATGGGAATTCGGCTAGGAGCTTGGCGAAATCGTCGCCAGAAAGGGAAATGGAGTCCAGGCACGGGGCTGGTGGGCTGATTTCTCCCAGGGGATAGGTCCGGAGAGTGCTAGAGTGGACTAACCGCTTCCTTCGCAGGTCGACTAACAGGTTGTGGGCCCGAAGGAAATCGGCTCCTAGGAGTGGTCAGGTGACGGTGGCAAGGGTAAAGGTCCAGGTAAAATGGCTGCCGCCAAAGTGTAATTGAAGTGTACGGGTGCCGAAAGACCGTATCGTTGTACCATTGGCGGCATTGAGTAGAGGACCTGGTGGCCTGTCACGAGTGTCGCGGCCTGTCGGGGGCAAAATACTGACCTCCGCTCCAGTATCAACGAGGAAACGCCGTCCAGATTTCTTGTCCTGAACAAAGAGGAGGCTCTGTCGGCGGCCAGCCGCCGTAGCCATCAGCAGCGGCTGGCCCTGGCATTTCCCTGAAACTTGCAGGGTGGGCGGCATTGACGGGCCTCCGCACCCCACCTCTGATGGTAGAAGCACAGCTGGTCACCCGTGTCGTCGTCTGCGTTCCTGGGGCGTGGCTGCTCGGTTGCTGGGGCCAGGTGAGGCGGGCGTTGGGCTCGTGGCCTGGTGATTTGACTGACGGACGAACCACTCTCGCGCTTGGCCCTCCACAGGACATCTGCCCGGGCGGCCACCTCACGGGGGTTACTGAAGTCGGCGTCAGCTAACAACAAGTGGATGTCATCGGGGAGCTGTTCGAGGAAGGCCTGTTCAAACATCAGGCATGGCTTGTGTCCCTCGGCCAATGCCAGCATCTCATTCATTAGGGCGGATGGGGATCTGTCCCCCAGGCCATCCAGATGAAGCAGGCGGGCGGCGCGCTCACGACGGGAGAGGCCGAAGGTCCGGATCAAAAGGTCTTTGAAAGCCGGGTACTTATCTTCCTCCGGAGGCGACTGGATGAAGTCTCCAACCTGGGCGGCTGTCTCCTGGTCCAGAGAGCTAACCACATGGTAGTACTTCGTGGAGTCGGAGGTGATCTGCTGAAGGTGGAATTGCGCTTCGGCCTGGTCAAACCAGACGCTGGGCCGAAGTGTCCAAAAGGTGGGCAGCTTGAGGGCCACTGCGTTGGCTGCTGTGCTGTCGTTCATTTCGCGGGTCCAAAAGCCGTTTGGACCGTCGGGGTCACCAATGTAGCGGTTGCTACCGCGGAATAAAACAAGACTCTACTCGGAGGATTGCCAAACAGAACTGGTTTATTTTCCCGCCTTGCGCGGGCCCTTTAAGGGAGAATGTTCCCGCCCAAAACAACTGGTAATGACTTAAGTCCTACGTCATCAGGACTTTCCCGCGCGCAGGTTCTCCCCGTCGCTTGGAAAGATGAGGCCCGCCGCCATCTTGGGCCTCATCGCTCCGACGCCGCGCGACCCGACTGCTGAGCCGGTTTGCCCAACTAGACGGTGAGTCGCCGCAATACCATCAATTTTGCTGTTACCTGCAAATTTATTAATTGTGCTACCTACATTCACATCCAAATCTTTAATATATATGGTAAACAAATGGGAATGCAACACTGATCCCTGCAGCACACCACTGGTCATAGGCCTCCAATCTGAAAAACAACCCTCCACTACCACCCTCTGACTCCTTCCACTAAGCCAATTTTGTATCCAGCTGGCACACTCACTTTGGATCCCCAGTGATCTATCCTTCCAGACCAGTCTACTACATGGAACCTTGTCAAAAGCCTTGCTCAAGTCCACGTAGATAACGTCTACTGCCCTGCCCTCGTCAATCCTCTTGGTCATCTTCTCAAAAAACTCAATTAAATTCATGAGACATGATTTTCCATGCACAAAGCCATGCTGACTATCCCTAATCAGTCCTTGCCTTTCCAAATGCAGAGAGACCCTGTCTCTTAGAATTCCCTCCAGTCAATTTCCTACCACTGATAACAGGCTCACTGGCATGTAGTTCCCTGGCTTGTCCTTGCAGCCTTTCTTAAATAAATGTGCAACATTAGCCACCCTCCAGTCTTCTGGTAACTCACCTATGGCTAAGATACAAAAAACTCTGCCAGTGTCCCAGCAATTCCTTCCCTTGCTTCCTACAATGAACTAAGATACACTTGTCAGGCCCCGGGGATTCATCCACCTTTATGCGCATCAAGATTGGCAACCTCTCCTTTCATAACATCGATATGTTTCAGGACATCACTGTTCTCTTCCCTGAAAGCCCTAGCTTCAATGACCTTCTCCACTGTAAATGCAAACAAGTAGTATACATTTAGGATTACACCCATTTTCCACGGCTCCACACATAAGACAGCCACACTAATCCTTAAGGGGACCTATTCTCTCCCTAGTTGTAGAATCTTTTAAGTCTCCTTTACCTTATTTGCCAAGGATATTTCATGTCTCCTTTTTGCCCTCCTGATTTCCTTCTTAAGTGTACTCCAATATCCCTTATACTCCTCAAAGAATTCATTTGATCCCAGATGCCTATACCTGACATACAGTAATGCCTCCTCTTTTATCCTAACCAGAGTCTTGATATCCCAAGTCAGCCAAGGTTCCCTAATCATGCCAGCCTTGCCCTTCACTCTAACAGGAACATACTGGCCCTGAACTCTCCCTACCTCACTTTTAAAAGCTTCCCACTTGCCAGAGGTCCCTTTACCTGCAAACAGCCTCTCAAGTCAACCTTTGCAAGTTCCTGTCTAATGCCATCAAAATTAGCCTTGCCCCAATTTAAGAGTTTTTTTTTAAACTTGTGGACCAGTCCTATCTTTTTCCATAACCATTTTAAAACAAGTAGAATTATGGTCACTGGTTCCAAAGTGCTCCTTCACATACACTTCAGGCACTGGCCCTGCCTTACGTCCCAAGAGGAGGGCAAGTGTTGCCCCCTCTCTAGTGGGTAGAGAGGGCATCCTCTACATATTGCTTGGGAAAACTGTCCTGGACACACTTAACAAATTCTGTTCCTTAGCACTATGGCAATCCCAGTCAGTATTAGGAAAGTTAAAATCACCCACTACCACAACCCTGTTGTTCCTACAGCCAACTGCAATCTACCAACATAGTTGTTCCTCTAATTCCTGCTGACTACTGGTGGACCTATAGCACAATCCCATTAAAGTGATCACCTCCTCCTTATGTCTAAGTTCCTCCCATATAGCCCCACTGGACGTTCCGCTGGAGAATATCCTTTCTAAGTACTACTGTGATGTTGTAATGAAAAATGTAACTCCCCTCCTTTCTTACTTCTCACACCTGTAGGATCTGCCCTGGAACACTGAGTTGCCAGTCCTGCTCATCTCTCAACCATGTTTCTGCAATAGCAATAATATCACAATCCCTTGTGTCTTTCCGTGCCCTGAGCCCATCTGCCTTACCAGTCAGGCTCCTTACATTAAAATAAATTCAGTTTAGCCTATTATACCTTCTATACTCCCTGTCCTGCTTACTGGATTTACTTGCTTTAATTTCTGTATTTGCCACAACTCTCTCATCTGTCATGACTACTTTGGGTCCCACCCCCTAACAGACTAGTTTAAATTCTCCTAAGTAGCTCTAGCAAAATCTCCCTGCCAAGATATTGGCCCCTCCAGTTCAAGTGCAACCCATCCCTCTTGTACAGGTCACCTCTGCCCCAGAAGAGTTGCCAATGGTACAAATGAGAATAGACATACTTAAGCAATTTTGAACAATACTTGTGCTGATGTCGCTGCAGCTGTATGAGAAATACTTGGTTAAAATTTAGAGGGTTCACTTTCTTTTAAAATACAGGCCATGTGTATTTTTCACGTTGATCATCGATATAATGGACATTGCGATTTTTTGAAGCATTACCTTTTTCCTCCTTGTTACCATCTTAGATGCCCACCACTATTCACTTTGATAGGACCACAGAGCTTTGACCTGATCCATTGTTTGAGAGATCGCTTTCCACCTGACAGCATTTAGCTAATTAGTAATTACCCACTGCATATAAAAACTAATTTCTGAAAATCCTATCTTGTAGAAGTCTTCTGACCAAAGTTTTGTGAAACTCCATATAGATGATGCCTACTAGGTCACCCTCATCACTAAATTCAGACTTAAAAAACTGATTTAAATTGGCAAGACACAAGCTTTTAAAGGAGTCAAGTGTATTAACATATCAAGATCTACCTACCACATGACACCACAAAAGTGATTAATTTCCATGCCATGAAGATGTATGCACAAATATCTTGGGCTAAACATAATTTGCCCTGAATATCTGCAGTTGTTTAGTTTACAGGAGATTAAACAGACTCCTAGAAGGATAGGTGCTCAGTTGAAAACTGTGTTCTCAAAGTAATAACATCATCTGGTTTAAAATGTAGCTGTACTACTTCTTCCACTGTTCCAGCTTTCTAATTATATATTTTCTTACATAGTCAAACAACAGCTACAGTATTCTGAGACTATGGCATTCTAAGTACTACAATGAGATGTAGCAGCATAGCCGTCTGTGTGGAACCAAAGGAAACGGGAGAAATTTTTAACGAATATTTCTCTTCAGTATTTACTGTGGAGAAAACGATGGAAGCCAAGGAAATGGTGAAATGTTTGGTAATGTCTTGGACCACATATGAATTAGCAGAGAGAAGGTTTTGAAGGCCTTAAAGTGCATTAAGGTGGATAAATCCCAGGGCCTGACCTGGTGCATTCTTGGACCTTATGGGAAGCTGGAGAAGAAATTCCAGAGGCCCTTGCAGAGATTTTTGCTTCATCACTGGCCACAGATGAGGCTCCGGAGGACTGGAGAGTTGCTAATGTGGTACCATTGTTTAAAAAGGGTAGCAAAAACAAGCCAAGAAACAAGAGGCCAGTGAGTCTGACATCAGTGTGGGTAAATCAGTGGGGGCAGGCACAGCAGAGTAGCAGTTAGCTTAACGCTTTACAGCGCCAGCGACTCGGGTTCAATTCCTGCCACTGTTGGTAAGGAATTTGTACGTTCTCCCCGTGTCAGTGTGGGTTTCCTCCCACCTTCCAAAGATGTACAGGTTAGGAAGTTGTGGGCACTCTACGTTGGCGCTGGAAGCATGGCGACACTTGTGGGCTGCCCCCAGAACATTACGCAAAAGATGCATTTCACTGTGTGTTTCCATGTACATGTGACTAATAAAGATATCTTAACCTTATCTTAAGTTGCTGGAGGGGATTCTGAGGGACAGGATCTACTAACATTTGGAGAGACAGGGTCTGATTTGGTACTGTTAGCACGGCCTTGTGTGTGGGGAGTCATGTCTGACAAATCTCTTGGAGTTCTTTGAGGAGGTAACCAAGAGGGTAAATGAGGGTAGGGCAGTGAATGTTGTCTATATGGACTTTAGCAAGGCCTTTGACAAGGTCCCTAATGGCAGGCTAGTCTGGAAAGTTAGATTACAATGGGATCCAGAGGGATAGCAGACTGGATTCATAAATGGCTCAGTGGAAGGAAGCAGAGGGTGAAGGTTGACTGTCGTTTCTTAGACTGGAGGCCTGTGGCTAGTGGTGTGCCACAGGGGTCAGTGTTGGGACCTTTGTTGTTTGTAATTTATATAAACAATGTGGATGCAAATGTACAAGGCACGGTTAGTAAGTTTGCGGATGATACTAAAATAGGTGGTGATGTAGACAGTGTAGAAGGTTATGAAAAATTGCAGGGGGATTTTGGTATGTGGTCTGAGGATTGGTAAATGGCTTTCAAACCAGATAAAACTGAGGCATTGCATTTTGGGAGATCAAACCAGTGACTGGTACGGCTCTGGGGAGTGTTATGGAACAGAGGGACCTAGCAGTGCAAGTGCATAGTTCGCTGAAAATGGTATCACAGGTAGATAGGCTAGTGAAGCAGGCGTTTGGCACACTGGCCTTCATCAGTTAGGGTATTGAGTATAGGAGTTGGGAAGTTATGTTGCACTTACAGAACTCGTGGCAAGGCCACACCTGGGAGTATTATGTACAGTTTTGGTCACTCTGTATAGGAAAGATGTTATTAAACTAGAAAGAGTGCAGAAAACATTTATCAGGATGAAGCCTGGACTTGGGGACCTGAGTTACAAGGAGAGGTTGTGCAGACTAGGACTTTATTCCCTGGAACAGAGATTGAAGGGTGACCTGATTGAGGTATACAAGACCATGAGGGGCAGACAGGGTGAAAGCATATAGTTTTTTTCCCAGGAAGGGGGTGCTAAAAACAAGAGGGCATCGGCTTAAGATCAGAGGCAAGAGATTTGAAAGGGACATCAGGGACAGCTTCTCCACACAAAGGGTGGTGCAAGTTTGAAATGAGCTGCCAGGAATAGTGGTTGAGGCGGGCACATTAGCAACATTTAAAAGCCATCTAGGTAAATACATGAATAGGAGAGGTTTAGAGGGTATTGGCCAAACCCGGGCAGATGGGATTAGCTCACTGGGCAACACAGTCAGCATGGATGAGTTGGGCTGAAGGGCCTGTTTCCATGCTGTATGACTCTACGACTCTAATGAAATGCCAGTTTAGAGTGCATGTTCATGTCCTGTTTGGGATTTAACTGCAGAAATAACTGTGTATCACTGTGTTTTCTACTCTTTCCTTCTACTCTTCCATCCACTAACCCTGTCACCCCAAAGCCAGATAGATATCTCCTGGGGTCCAAGTCCATAGATCCCTGAAAGTGGCAACACAAGTAGATTGCGTGGTAAAGGCGGCACATGGTATGCTTGCCTTATCGGTTGGGACATTCAGTATAAAAGTCAGGAAATCATGCTGCAGTTGTATAAAACTTTGGTTACGCCACATTTGGAGCATTGTATGTAGTTCTGGTCGCCCCATTACAGGAAGGATGTGGAGGCTTTGGAGAAGGTACATAAGAGGTTCATCAAGATGCCGTCTGGATTGCAGAGTATTAGCTATAAGGAGAAGTTGGACAAACTTGGATTGTTTTCTCTGGAGCATTGGAAGTTGAGGGGAGACCTGATAGAAGTTTATAATGAGAGGCATAGATAGGGTAGATGGTCTGAATCTTTTTCCCAGGTTAGAAATGTCAAATACTAGAGGGCATAGCTTTAAGGTGAGAGAGGGAAAGTTTAAAAGAGATGTGCAGAGCAAGTAGTTGTTTTTCTTTTTACACAGAGAGCGGTAGGGACCTGGAACATGCTGCCAGGGGAGGTGGTGGAAGCTGACACAATAGTGATGTTTAAGAGGCATTTAGACAGGCACATGAACAGACAGGGAATGGAGGGATACAGATCACGTGCAGGCAGATGGGATTAGTTTAATTTGGCATCATGGTTGGCACAGACATGGTGGGCCGAAAGGCCTGTTCCTGTGCTGTACTGTTCTATGGGTGCTGTGGACATTGTCAAAGGCCCTCATCCAAGTGACCCAAGGGGCATTTCTTTTATCGCAGATAATGAAAAGGAAATGTAGGAAAAAATTTCAAATATAACTTTAGCCTAAAACTTGAAATAAACTTGGTATACCGTGGTGAAAGACTTCCTCTTGGCGAACTGCTCCTCCCCGGAACACTGTGGCCATTGTCTAAATCTTGATCTAAAAATATAAACAAAAATAACAAAATTGTTCAGGTAACTAACATGGTGAAATGTTATTCAAATTGCCAACAACATTTAAAAAAAGATTCAGTTTGGATTATTTTTGTTGGACTACATTTGGTCTTACTTCACACTTTCTGCATTAAGCCATTTATTAAAGGAAGAGGGAAATGGGCAGAGGGAGCGTTTGAATCTGTTGCAAATTTGGGCACATAAATTAACTCTATTATATACAAATACTTGTTTTTAAAGCTGCAATAAAATATGCAGCTAAAATTGAAAGTTCATTTGCAATGACACAACTAAAAACAACAAAACAAAGACAAGTCAGCCCCTTCTTCAACATGTCAGCTGTTGTCAAGAAAAAAAACTTCGGAGGCTTCGTGGGTTTCACTTCAGAAGACATCGGGACTTCGGAGCAGATAAGTTTTTTCTTTTATTTTTAATAGGGTTTTTATTATAAGGGTTAAATTTTATAAGGTTCTTTTTTAAGTTGTTTTCTAAGTTTTTAATCGGGAATAGTGAGGGCTGGACTGCGCAGGCACGTGACATCGGCAGGTAAGGAGCGGGCAGTTTAAAAAGCAAACCGCTATATCCAGCGGGCAGCGTCGGAGCAGGCAGCTGAGTGAGAGGGAGCAGAGTGGTTGGGCTTTGGCTCAAGGGGCTTGGGTGTAAAGGGGCAAGGCAGGTGAGTAGCTGGTAGGTAGGTAAAGGTTAGGTTTACCTGTTACCTGTTATAAATTTTTATGTAGAAAAACTAGGGGGAAAAAAGAATTAGTTCTGATGGAGGACATGGTGGTGTGCTGCAGCTGCTTGATGTGGGAGCTCGTGGACCTTGCTGCAGTCCACGATGACCACATCTGCAGTAAGTGCTTGAGGCTGGAGGAACTTTGGCTCACAATCGATGAGCTGGAGTTGCAGCTTCAAACACTACGCAGCATCAGGGAGGGGGAGAGTTTTGTAGATACTGTGCATAAGGAGACGGTCACCCCCCCCTTAGAGCAGGTACTACTGGAGTCCAGGAAGTAGATAGATTGGTGACTGTCAGGGGAGGGAAAAGGAAAAAGAAAACGAACAGGCAGATAGAGCAGAGGACCACTGAGGCTGTTCCCCTCAGTAACAGGTTTTCCGCTTTGGAGGCTGGTGAGGGAGACTACCTGCTGGGGCCTAGCAGCAGTAGCCAGGTCTATGGCACTGGGACCGGTCCTGCTGCTCAGAAGGGAAGGGAGGAGAAGAGGAAGGCAGTAGTGATAGGGGACTCGATGGTCAGGGAAACAGATAGGAGATTCTGTGGCAGTGAGCATGAATCCCAGATGGTATGTTGCCTCCCAGGTGCCAGGGTCTGGGATGTCACTGATCGGGTCCACAGGATTCTAGAGCGGGAGGGAGAACAGCTAGAAGTCGTGGTTCATGTTGGTACCAACGACATAGGTGGGAAGAGGGATGAGGTCCTGAAAAGTGAGTTTAGCGAGCTAGGCAGAGGCTGAAGAACAGGACCTCGAGGGTAGTGATCTCGGGATTGCTGCCAGTGCCACGCGATAGTGAAGGGAGGAACAGGAGGAGATGGCAAATTAATGCGTGGCTGAGAAGTTGGTGCAGGAGGGAGGGTTTTAGATTTTTGGATCATTGGGATCTCTTCTGGGGAAGATGGGACCTGTACAGAGAGGACGGGTTACACCCGAACCTGAGGGGGGCCAATATCCTTGCGGTCAGGTTTGCTAGGGTGGTTCAGGAGGGTTTAAACTAGATTGCGAGGGGGAAGGGAACTGGAGGAGTAGGTCAGAGGAAGAAGGGGATGGGGAAAAGTCAGATCTGACAGGTAGAGAGGCTTTGAGGAAGGAGAAGCAGAGTACAGGCTATAAAAGTAGTAAGGTGGATGGGCTAAAGTGCATTTACTTAAATGCGAAAAGCATCAGGAATAAGAGAGATGAACTGAGAGCTTGGATAAGTACATGGGACTATGATATTGTGGCTATTACAGAGACATGGCTAACATCAGGGCAGGAATGGATATTGAATATTCCTGGTTTTCAGTGTTTTAAAAGGGATAGGGAAGGGGGGAGAAGAGGAGGAGGGGTGGCGATACTGGTCAGGGACACTGTTACAGCTGCAGAAAGGGTAGCTAATGTAGAAGGATCCTCTCTAAAGTCAATATTGGTGGAAGTTAGGAACATGAAAGGGGCAGTTACCCTCCTGGGAGTATTCTGTAGGCCCCCCCCGGTGGCAGTAGGGATACTGAGGAGCAGACTGGGAGGCAGTTTTTGGAAAGATGCAAAAATAAAAGGGTTATTATAATGGGAGACTTCAACTTTCCAAATATTGATTGGCACCTACTTAGTGCCAAGGGTTTAGATGGGGCACAGTTTGTTAGGTGTGTCCAGGACAGATTCCTGACACAGTATGTTGACAGGCCGACTAGAGGGAATGCCATATTAGATCTAGTTTTAGGTAATGAACCGGGACAGGTGACAGATCTATCGGTGGGTGAGCATTTGGGGGACAGTGACCATTGCTCCATAACCTTTAGAATTGTCATGGACAGGGATAAGAGCAAAGGGGACGGGAAGATATTTAATTGGGGAAAGGCGAACTATGAGGCTATAAGGCGAGAACTTGGGAGTGTAAATTGGGGTGATATCTTTGAAGGGAAATGTACTATGGAGATGTGGTTGATGTTCAGGGATCTTTTGCAGGATGTTAGGGATAAATTTGTCCCGGTGAGGCAGAGAAGGAATGGTAGGGTGAAGGAACCATGGGTGACGAGAGAGGTGGAGCAACTAGTTAGGAAGAAGAAAGCAGCGTACATAAGGTGTAAGCAGCAAGGATTGGACAGGGCATGTGAGGAATATAGAGTAGCAAGGAAGGAACCTAAGAAGGGGCTGAGGAAAGCGAGAAGGGGACATGAAAAGGCTTTGGCGAGTAGGGTTAAGGCGAATCCCAAGGCTTTTTTCTCGTACGTGAAGAGCAGAAGGATGGCTAGGGTAAAGGTAGGTCCAATTAAAGACAAAGGTGGAACGATGTGCCTGGAAGCTGTGGAAGTGGGTGAGGTTCTCAATGAATACTTCTCTTCAGTATTCACCGAGGGGTCTTGATGATGCTGAGGACAGTGTTGGTGAGGGTAATGTTCTAGAGTATGTAGATATTAAGAGAGAGGATGTGTTGGAGTTGTTAGAAAATATTAGGACAGATAAGTCCCCGGGACCTGATGGAATATTCCCCAGGCTGCTTCGTGAGGCGAGGGAGGAGATTGCTGAACCGTTGGTTAGGATCTTTGAGTCCTCGTTGTCCACGGGGATGGTACCGGAGGATTGGAGGGTGGCGAATGTTGTCCCCTTATTCAAGAAAGGTAGTAGGGATAGTCCAGGGAATTACAGGCTGCTGAGCCTTACGTCTGTGGTGGGTAAGCTGTTAGAAAGGATTCTAAGAGATAGGCTCTACGAGCATTTAGAGAATCATGGACTAATTAGGGACAGCCAGCATGGCTTTGTGAAGGGAAGATCTTGCCTCACAAGCCTGATAGGGTTCCTTGAGGTGGTGACCAGGAAGATTGATGAGGGTAGTGCAGTGGATGTGATCTACATGGATCTTAGTAAGGCATTTGACAAGGTTCTGCATGGTAGGCTTCTTCAGAAGGTCAGAGGCCAAGGGATCCAGGGAGGCTTGGCCGTGTGGATTCAGAATTGGCTTGCCTGTAGAAAGCAGAGGGTTGTGGTGGAGGGAGTGCATTCGGATTGGAGGGCTGTGACTAGTGGTGTCCCACAGGGATCGGTTCTGGGACCTCTACTTTTTGTGATATTTATTAACGACTTAGATGAGGGGGTGGAAGGCTGGGTTAGCAAGTTTGCAGATGACACAAAGATTGGTGGTGTTGTGGAAAGTGTGGAGGGCTGTCGAAGCTTGCAGAGGGATATTGATAGGATGCAGAGCTGGGCTGACAAGTGGCAGATGGGAGTTCAATCCAGAGAAGTGTGAGGTCATACACATTGGAAGGACAAACTCCAAGGCAGAGTACAAGGTAAATGGCAGGATTCTGGGCAGTGTGGAGAAGCAGAGGGATCTGGGGGTCCATATCCATAGATCACTGAAAGTCGCTTCACAGGTGGATAGGGTAGTTAAGAAAGCTTATGGGATGTTAGCTTTTATAAGTCGGGGGATCGAGTTTAAGAGCCGGGAAGTAATGATGCAGCTTTACAAAACTCTGGTTAGGCCACACTTAGAGTACTGTGTCCAGTTCTGGTCGCCTCATTATAGGAAGGAAGGATGTGGAGGCATTGGAAAGGGTGCAGAGGAGATTTACCAGGATGCTGCCTGGATTAGAGAGTATGGATTATGAGGAGAGACAAAAGGAGCTAGGGCTGTTCTCCTTGGAGAGGAGGAGGATGAGGGGAGACATGATAGAGGTATACAACATATTGAGAGGAATAGATAGAGTGGACAGCCAGTGCCTCTCTCCCAGGGCACCAATGCTCAAAACAAGAGGACATGGCTTTAAGGTAATGGGTGGGAAGTTCAAGGGAGACGTCAGAGGGAGATTTTTCACCCAGAGAGTGGTTGGTGCATGGAATGCGCTGCCTGGGGTGGTGGTGGAGGCTGATACATTGGACAAGTTCAGGAGATTGTTAGATAAGCATATGGAGGAACTTAAGATAGAGGGATATGTGGGAGGAAGGGGTTAGATAGTCTTAGGTGTGGTTTGAAGGGCGGCACACATGGTGGACCGAAGGGCCTGTATTGTGCTGTATTGTTCTATGGTTCTATGATTAAAAAGAATAAGGCTTCCAAATAATATTAAGCAGCAAGCACATCTTTCTAATTGTTAAACTTCTGAGCTGTTTATTACCATTGTATTTGAATATAAAACTGCTTTTAAGATGGCAATCAAAACTACATATTTTCTGTGGCTGAGCTATTGAAGTATTAATGTTTCGTAAAGAAAATGAGTCAAAATATACTGAACTTTCGTCAACAGTTTGGGAGAGGTGCTGAAGTCCTCTCGTGTTTATCCTGACTTCTGCACTTATCCATTGTAAAGCAGAATTTGGAAACTCACTGCAGGACAGATGCAGGTGCACCTGCCTTCTTGCTCCATCGTGAGACTCAGCATTGTGCCAAGCAGAGCTCAGTCATGCTGAGCACAATGTGCACTTCACATCCAGTCCCTTGGCTTTATAGCAGTGTGCATCATTAGCCCATTAATTTGGAGTAGATTGCCAATCCGGATAAAGTTGTGTTTTCTTGACTTTCTTTTTCCAAAATTAGTATTATTATTTCTAAATAACAGATATATGGCTTTAAATAAATTTCTTATTTAAATACTTTAACTGTTTTAATTCATTACATCGGTATCAAATCATTTTAAACATCTCTGATATCAGGGACATTTAAAAACAGTTAAAAGAAACCTTCAACAGCATAAACAGTCAACAGACCATGCTTCAGGCTTCAGGATCTGCCACTGAGGCCTAGTTGCTGCTCACTGACCAATTTACTTTGCAGGACCAGATACAGTAGCAAGGTTTCTAGCTAACTGGACCCACAGGACTGTAAAAGGCAAGTAAAAATGCAGAGACTGCTCTTGAGAGCAAGCTTGAGGTGAGACAAGATCAAGCATAATCCAGTCCAATGAAATTATTCCAAGTGACAAATCTGTCGATGCTATCCAAACTTCTTTAAATATTGAATCATGATATGGTCGTGGTTAAAGATTATGAAACTACCTAAGGAATCGTTTCCACCCAATAAAACCAAAAACTCTGCAAGAAAAAAATGCTGCGAAATGTAGGTAGAAAACATTGGCAGACTGATTATGCACTTATCATATTTTTGTTCTATCAATGATAGAATACATCTGTGAAACAAAAACTGTGCATAAGTAATCATATAGTTAAATTTTAATAGTATATTCTTGGGCTGGTGTTGGGAAATTAGACTTCCATGAGAGCAGTAGCAAAAGAGTAGTGAAATATTTTTTTTGGCCCAACAGCTCAGGGGATATAGGGGACAACTGAGTGAGCACAAGTGAAACAATTAGTCTATGTGAACATGGCAGAGGAGCAAATAAGCAGCTTTTCAGCTACCATACCAGGTCTAAAATAATCTTTAGGTTATGGTAGCCTAGTGGTTATGCAACTGGATGTGTTCCTCTGAAACTGTGAATTCAAATCCCGAAGGAATCTGGAATGAAAAACTGCTGATGTGGAACAGAAAACAAACATTAAAGCCATAGAAGACTGAAAACACAACCATCAACTTACTACCCAGACTGCTTCTCATGTCTTGTGCATACAAGCTACACTTTTGACTCTTCAATACCATTATGCTGCTGTTTGATCATCCATGCCCCATCCTATTCATGAGGGACACAGTGTACAACTATTGCCCAGCATCAGCTGGCTTCTCATAAACCATTGCTATCCTTCCTCATTAGTGCTCTGTGTCCAGCTCAGTGGTACTGAAATTTTCTTGCAGTGCATGGTTGTATCTGTGTTAGTGACTAGTGCTGTGGTGAGTGCTGCTCTTCAAGTTCAACAGGGTGACTGGATTCTTCCTTAGTCAATGGATAGAGTAGATAATAAATTAAAAGTAAATAAGACAATTAGATATTAGTTTGTTATTGCATGCCTTTTTTGGTCTGAACTCAGTGTGGACATATTATAAACCATGCACATCATTGAATATAATCCAAATGACATGACACATACCATATGTCCAGTGCTGTCCACCAAGTGCAACCAAACCCACATCTTTCAAGCTCTCCCTGCCAAAGAGCTTCCATCATATGGACTCGCAACTTATGGTTTCGTAGTGTACTGTCTCTTCCACCCTGAGCCCTCCAATTATATGATAAATTTTCCTGCAAACATAAGAGTAGTGGGGATCAAGATACCCCAAATTTGCCACGAAGTATTTCTTGTGATACATTTCCTTCATGGCATACAAAATTATTTGGACATCTTATTTCATAAATTCTTAAAAATATTTTTTCGTATACATATCTTATAGATTTTTTTGCACATGTTGTCACAGATCATAGAAACTGGCCTTTCAGCCCACTTGAGTCCATACCCAGTACATTAATCCCAATTTTATTCTGCAAATATTCTCATCAACTTCCCCCCAGCTTCAACCACTCACCTACATGGGCACTGTACAGTGGCCAATTATCTTTAGCATGAGAGAGGAAACCAAAGCACTCAGAGGAAACCAGTGTGATCACTGGGAAAATGTGCAAACTCCACACAGACAGCACTGGAAGTTAGGACTGAACCTGGGTCACTGGAACTTTGAGGCAGCAGCTCTACTAGCTGCGCTACTGTGTGGTACAGAGCAAAGGTCATATAAATTGTTATATTACTATGAAAAGCCATTTCAGAGAATATTGGCAAAAGAATAAGTACTGACCAAGACATCACAGAGAATTTCCCTGCTCTTCTTCAAACAGTGATGTGAAATCATTCATGTCCATTTAAGAAGGTCTACTTTTAACTGCCTTAAATGACAACTGCCTTAAACCTTATAGCAGGCCCCAAGATATAAAAAGAGAAAATGCTGGAAACTGTCAGCAAGTCAGACCACCACTCTAATGAGATAAACAGCCTTAAGGTTTCAGGACAAAGACTTTTCATCAATTAACTCTGTTTCTCTCTGCACAGATGCTGCCTGAACTGGTGAATATTTCAATGTTTTGTATTTCATACTTCTAATATGTGCAGTATTTGATGTCAATTTAATACTATGTGTTAATTCTCATGTTTTATTAGTGACAAATCGTAATGTAACTCTCATTTTTGTCTTAACGTTTCAGATAATTTTACTAGCTAACCTAGTACTTTCTTCCTCTGTTCTACCTTAAAAATCTTTATAATCTCCATAATTTAACTTCAAAAGAACTTGAAATGTATCAGGTCAGGAATTATATTTTTATTAATCTCACCCAGAATTTAAATTTTGGATTAATAAACATTTATATTAACACCAACTAGATGGCATGTTAACTGCTTAAAGAATATAGAACATGAATGTAGAACAGTACAACACAGGAACAGGCCTTTTGGCCCAGCATGTCTGCTTCAACCATGATGTCAATCTAACTATTCTCATCTGCATGCACAAGGTCTGTACCTCTCTATTCCCTGCCTCTTCGTATGTCTGTCTAAATGCCTCTTAAAAGTTGCTATCATATATGCTTCTAACACCTTCTCTGGCAGAGCATTCCAGGGACCCACCTTGCTTTACACATCTCCTTCAAACTTACCCCCTCTAACCTTAAATTTACAGTGGCATGCAAAAGTTTGGGCACCCCTGGTCAAAATTTCTGTTACTGTGAATAGTTAAGTGAGTAGAAGATAAACTGATCTCCAAAAGTCATAAAGTTAAAGATGAAACATTCTTTTCAACATTTTAAGCAAAATTAGTGTATTATTTTTGTTTTGTACAATTTTAGAGTGAAAAAAGGAGCACCATGCAAAAGTTTGGGCACCCCAAGGGATTTGAGCTCTCAGATAACTTTTACCAAGGTGTCAGACCTTCATTAGCTTGTTAGGGCTATGGCTTGTTCACAGTCATTGTTAGGAAAGGCCAGGTGATGCAAATTTCAAAGCTTTATAAATACCCTGGACTCCTCAAAACCTTGTCCCAACAATCAGCAGCCATGGGCTCCTCTAAACAACTGCTGAACACTCTGAAAATTAAAAGAAACGATGCCCACAGAGCAGGAGAAGGCTATAAGAAGATAGCAAAGTGTTTTCAGGTAGCCATTTCCTCAGTTCATAATGTAATTAAGAAATGGCAGTTAACAGGAATGGTGGAGGTCAAGCTGAGGTCTGGAAGACCAAGAAAACCTTCCGAGAGAACTGCTCGTAGGATTGCTAGAAAGGCAAATCAAAACCCCCATTTGATTGCTAAAGACCTTCAGGAAGATTTAGCAGACTCTGGAGTGGTGGTGCACTGTTCTACTGTGCAGCGACACCTGGACAAATATGACCTTCACGGAAGAGTCATCAGAAGAAAACCTTCCCTGCGTCCTCACCACAAAGTTCAGCATCAGAAGTTTGCAAAGGAACATCTAAACAAGCCTGATGCATTTTGGAAACAAGTCCTGTGGCCTGATGAAGTTAAATTAGGACTTCCTGGCCGCAATGAGCAAAGGTATGTTTGGAGAAAAAAGGGTGCAGAATTTCATGAAAAGAACACCTCTCCAACTGTTAAGCACGGGGGGTGGATCAATCATGCTTTGGGCTTGCCTTGCTGCCAGTGGCACGGGGAACACTTCACTGGTAGAGGGAAGAATGAATTCAATTAAATACCAGCAAATTCTGGAAGCAAACATCACACCGTCTGTATATAAAAAAAAGCTGAAGATGAAAAGAGGATGGCTTCTACAACAGGATAATGATCCTAAACACACCTCAAAATCCACAATGGACTACCTCAAGAGGCACAAGCTGAAGGTTTTGCCATGCCCTCACAGTCCCCCGACCTGAACATCATCAAAAATCTTTGGATGGACCTCAAAAGAGCATTGCATGCAAGACGGCCCAACAATCTCAAAGAACTAGAAGGCTTTTGCAAGGAAGAATGGGCAAAAATCCCCCAAACAAGAACTGAAAGACTCTTAGCTGGCTACAGAAAGCGTTGACAAGCTGTGATACTTGCCAAAGGGGGTGTTACTAAGTACTGGCCATGCAGGGTGCCCAAACTTGCTTCAGGCCCTTTTCCTTTTTTGTTATTTTGAAACTGTAAAATATGGAAATAAAAAAGTAATCTTGCTTAAAATATTAGAGTAATGTGTCATCTTTAACTTTATGCCTTTTGGAAATCAGGTCATCTTTTACTTGCTTAGCTATTCACAGTAACAGAAATTTTGACCAGGGGTGCTCAAACTTTTGCATGCCACTGTATGTCCTCTACTATTTGACATTTCCATCCTGGGAAAAAGACTACCGACCTATTTATGCCTCTCAAAGATTTCTATCAGGTCACCCCTCCAGTGAAACCAAACCAAATTTGTCCAACCTCTCCTTATAGCTAATACTCTCCAAATTCAGGTAGCATCCTGGTGAACCTCTTCTGCACCCTCTCCAAATTCTCCGTAACCTACCTGTAATGTGGAGACCAGAACAGCATACTCCAAATGTGGCCGAACTAAAATGTTATACAGCTGCAACATAACCTACCAACTTTTATACTCAATGTCCCAACTGATGAAGGCAAGTATGCTTTATGCTTTCTTTAACACCCTATCACTTGTGTTGCCAGTTCCAGGGAGCTACGGAATTGCACCACAAGATCCTTTTGTACGTCAATGCTAACGGTCCTATCATTTACTGTATACTTTCCTCTTATATTTAACCTCCCACAGTTTAAAACCTCACATCTGTCTAGATTAAATGCCACTTGTCTGCCATTTCTCTGCCCATATAGCCAACTGGCCTATATCCTGGTGAATCCTTTGACAACCTTCCTCACTATCCACAACTCCGCCAATTTTTGTGTCAACTGCAAATTTACTAATCAGCCCATGTACATTTGCATCCAAATCATTTCTATAAAATCACAACTAGCAAAGGTCCTAGCACTAATCCCTGTGGAACACCACTGGTCACAGACATCCAGTCAGAATAACACCCCTCCACCACTACCCCTTGTCTTCTATGGCAAAGACAATTTTGAATCTAATCTACCAAGTATCCATGGATCCCATGTCCCTTAATCTTCTAGATCAGTCTACCATAAGGAACCTTGTCAAAAGTTTTATTAAAGTCTATGTATACAACATTCACTGCCCTACCCTCATTAATTATCATCGTCACCTTCTCAACAAACTCAATCAAATCACGTTGTGAGCATCGAATGCATGACACTAACTTGAATCCTCTACATTGAAGAAACCAAATGTAAATTTGATGACCACTTTGCAGAACACATGTGCAGGTGGTCCTATGCTTCCAGTCTCCCATCATTTTAATTGTCTAACCCACTCCCACGATCTCTGTCTCTGCCACCTCCTGCTTTGCTCCAGTGATGCCCAACATAAGCTTGAGGAATAGCACATTTGCCTGAGTACATTAAAGCCATGGGCAATTAATATTGAATTTAACAATTTCAGGGAGTTGCTCTTTTTTTAAAAAAAAATACCTCTTCATGGAAATATGGCTGTACCTTTCTGTTTCAATTTGTTTAACTTTTCTGTTTTCAACTGCCAGTTTTTAAAGTAATTGCTACTGTGACAGCCTTGGCCTGTACTCTATCACAAATGTTCCCTCTGTTCTCTCTGACCCTTCCCTTCTCTGTAACTTAAAACATGCTTGTTTTCTCACTGCAATTCTGATAAAGAGCCCTTGACCCAGAACATTGCCCGTGTTTCTCTCCCCCAATGCTGCCTGATCTGATGAATGCTTCTAGCAATTTGTTTTTGTTACAGGAGATATTTTGGCTATTGAGCCTGTGCTGGTTATAGAATCATATTTTACAGTGCAGCCTGCCCATATACTCCACCCATAACAAGCCTCACCCATAACCTGTCTCTCATTGTTGGAATACAATGCTGGCAACCCTAATCAGGCTCTGTCATAAAAGAAAAATTAGAGGTGAACAAGCAGTTCAAAATATTACCAGGAAAAGGAGGAAACAAGAGGAAGTATTATTGGAATAACCTGTGACTAACTTAAAATAAAAATGGCTGTGAGGTAGGTTTATGGCAATGCCATGTAAAGAAGAATTAATGAAGCTGAGACTACTAGAGGATCAAAAGGCTGAGAAAATGTGAATAGCTAAGGAAGTCGTGACTACACTTATGAAAATAACAAGATGCAGAGGAGGAAAATGGCAACATAAATCTTGCAGATCCCTGCCTTGAAATCTCTAAACTTGTTAATTGAAAGGAATATACCTCAAGTGAACTTCCTTGGAACAGATATTTTCCTTTATGATGTAGCTGTTGAAAAGAAAAGTTTGCAACTTTGCAGGCCACACGTTATTTTTAAAACATTTGTACTGTCCAACTTATTCTTCCTTCTGTAAATTTGAGCTCTGCCTTCAACTGCTTGGCATCTGGGTTCAGGAATTCTCTCTTAACCCTTTCTTAAAAATGCTCTTTGAAAATCTCTCTTTGGCCAAGCTTTTAGTAGCCTGACACACTCCTCTTTTATTCAGCTCAAAATCAGATTTTATTTGCTAACTCTTGTGAAGTACCCTGAGACATTTTATTCTTTATAAATGCAAACTGTTCAAAATTTTCCAAATAATCCCAAATAATCCAAATAATCTCAAATTATGTCTAAAATTTTGCAGGTATTTGTACTGAAACATTTGTTTACTCAGCCAGTGAAAAAGCTCAATAAGGTGATCATCTCTTATTTCTCAATTTATTTGGCAAACATGTCTTTATCTTCATGTCATACATTTAACCACAATACTAATCAAAATACTTTAGGTTTCAAAACTGATCACATTTATTTCCATCCAAGAAACTTCTGATTAATGAATTTTCCCTATTTTTTCCAATAATCATAGAGCAATTCCAGCAAAGCACTTTTTAAAATCTGGCTATTAGCTCAGAGAAATTACATTTCTTCCATAGAAATGCAGCAAGAGCCTGTTTCAAACTGAAACATGTGCAACTGATAAAGCCAATACATAAATGAGCACTAACAAAATAATGATCATGGTCAAACCAAATTTCTTCTCTCCCTAAAAATTGGGACGGTTGACTTTTTATTACTGTGTTGAGGTTACAATCAGATCAGCCATGATCTTACTGAATGGTGGAGCAGGCTTGAGGGACTGAGTAGCCCAGTGTCTACACCTCCTACTCCTAAGTCATATGCTCATATCATGATTCAGATTATTGAAGCAATATATCTGTGATAATTGCAGTAAAATTAGGTTTGAAATGTGTAATTCTTGCAGTTTTAACATAAAAGCAGCCAAACACAGGGCAATGATGATCCTACGAAATTTGTATAAGAAAGGCAACAGGGACAAACCAGGAAATTATAAACCAATGAGCCTCACATCAGTAGTATGTAAATTACTGGAGAAGATTCTTGGGGGCAGGATTTACTTGCATTTGAAAAAGCATGGGATTATTAGGGAATTGAGCTTTTTAAGGAAGTGACGAAGATGATTGATGAGGGTAGTGCAGTGGATGTTCTCGATGTGGACTTCTGTCATGCGTTTGACAGTACCCCTCAAGGTAGGCTGGTCCAAACTAAGCAGATAGCAGTCGAAGGCTTACCTTGTTTTTGGCTGCAGCCTCCAACATGCTCTTCCATGTCTCCATGCAGTGCAGAGCTTCAGTGTAAGCTGGGTGATGACGCTACCAGCTGCACCTTTTAAGAAGTTGTGATTGTCCTGAAATTTCCAGAAACTAACTCCAAGGCCACTGTTGGGTTATTTGGGAATAAATAACATTCCCTAGTAGTGTCTACATGGGTCAACTTTTCTTTTAAATATGGGAAGTTTTGTACAACAAGGGGCCTTTGGCAACACTACGCTAGAAGGGAAAAAAAAAATCAGCTACCTGCTCCTTCCATCAATGTTTCACAAACTGCTGCATACTTCCAGGATTTTCTATTAATTTGAGATTTTTTTATTTCAGAACCTGCTCAATCAGTAGAGTTTTTTTGAACAGTCTGCTTTAAAGTTTTTCAACAGTTAGAATTTATGATCTGAAATAGTGCAGTGGCCTTTTAAAACAGGGATGTGACTTCAGTTTCAACAAGTGATGTTATTAAAATAACAAACCTCACAGTACAAAACAGCAGAGGAATCATCTTGGTCTCTCATTCCACTGGATCAAGATCTTGCACTTTGAAATCCACGTGGTAGCTGGTGTACAACAGCTACTGCACATTAAAGAAAACTACACACAGCCAACTTTTATTCCACAAATATGAAGTTCGGGACCTGGAACATCAGGACCCTTATGGACAATACCAACAGTGCTCGATCTAAACATTGCTCTACTATCAAAACTCAAGAACTTGTATGCTTTGACATCAGCAAGACCACACTGAGTGAAACATGATGGGCAGATTGCGGCCAGATTAAAGAATAAAATGATGGGTATACTTTCTTCTGGAGGGAAAAAATGGGAGAGGAGCACTACCTTCACATTAAGAAAGAGCTATTCTTCCATTTCAGTGACTCTCCCTGTGGAATTAGTGAATGATGTATGATCTTTGAACACACGATGGTCATCAGCGTAAATGTCTCAACCCTGAAAGCTTCACGCAAGGCCAAGAAGAACTTCTATTCTCACCTTAAATATCCTGGTCCGCAACCTTAACACAGATGAATTGGTTCTCCTGGCTGATTTCAATGTCAGAGACACAACCCTCTGGCAAGACATTATCTCAATGAAAGTAGTGAATAACAACTTGAACTAGATACTTCTCCTAGTAAAATGTTTAAAACTTGGCCTCGTCAGAACAAATATTGCTTTGTTAGAGGGACAAGCACAAGAACTCATGGCAACATACCCCTATCAAGTACTGGCAGCTGTTAGATGGGATTGCGAGTATAGAGGAGCATGTTAAGAGGCTTCAGGAGATGTGTTCAAGATGAGTTAGGGGGCGAGAACAAGGCAGCTGGAATATAATATAGAAAATATGTGAAGTCATTCATTTTGGTGATCTTAACACAAAAGCAGAGTACTTGTTGAAAGGAGAGAGACTGGGTTGTGTTGACGTTCAAATGAACTACAGTCAGCATCACAATCGTGCATCTCCACAATTATACCGATAGTAGAGCTGCAGTCTCACAGCTCCGGGGACCTTAGTTCAATTCTGATCTTCCGTGCCATCTGTATGGAGTTTGCATGTACTTCCTGTGACCATGTGGTTTTCCTCTAGATGCTCTGGTTTCCTCCCACCTCCAAAGCAGTGTGGGTTAACTAGCCTAAAACTTGACAGTGAAGAGCTTCTGTCATATAATCACAACATCACCTTTCACCTGAGAAAAGTATCTACCACGATGCCTCAGAGAGGCTGTAATTGTGACAATTTTCAGTAAAGGAAACATTTGACTATGATAACTACAAAAGGGTCTCCTTGCCGTCTGCCACAGAGAATGTCAATGCCAAGGTACTTCTAAATTTCCTCCTCCTGAAGAGCCGCTCCCCTAACCATGTGGATTTCGCCCATCTCGAGGTACAGTGGACATGATCTTCAGCATGTGACAACTCCAAGAAAAACACAGGGACCATCACCACTATACATGACCTTTTTGACTTCACTAAAATCCTATTATTGGGAAGGACTGTGGAACACCATCTTTAAATTTGATATCCAAGCCATGAAGCTAACCAACAGGACCATGACAGAGCCAATCTCAGTGAAGACCAGTGACAACAAGGCCACATTAATGCCTAACACTTTTCTCACTGCAAAGTTGCACTTCACCTTCAACAAGTTTCCTGTGGGAGTGCAACTAATGTTCAGAACTAATGGGAACTTTTCAACATACGACAACTACATTCCAGAAACAAGGCCACCCGAATGACAGCAGCTAAGCTGCAGTAGGCAGATGACGCTTATGTTTGAGTATGCATGGAGGCCAAGCTCTAAATATCATCAATTCGTTCACTGAAACATGTGAGACAACACTGTACTTCCAAAAGATAAAGGTCCTCTTCCACCTGGCAGACTAACCTTTTCCTTGCGGACACCTACCCCTGAACGACGACCAATAAACACCAGGCTATTGTCTCCTGCAATATCACAGATTTCTTTACATCAGGAGATCTCCCCTCCACAGCCTCCAAAGTGATAATGCCCTAATCCTGCACTTCCCATTTCTACCTCTTACCCAAGATCCCACTGTTACTGCCTGCTCTTGTCCTGCCGAATTTATCTCCTCATACCTTGACTCCATCCTGTCTCTCCTTGTCCAGTCCCTTCCTACCTACATCCGGGACACCTCACATGCCCTCCCTCATTTTGACAATTTCTGATTCCTTGGCCCCCACCGTCTCATCTTTACTATGAATGTCCAGTCTTTTTGCACCTCCATCCCCCATCAGAAAGGCCCTTCACTTCTTTCTGCAACAAGGATACAACCATTACCCTCCACCAACACTCTCTTTTGCCTGCCAGAACTTGTTCTTATCCTGAACAACTTCCTGTCGCTTTCTACCAATCAAAGGTGCAGCCATGGGCACTTGTAGGAGCCCCAGCTACACCTGTATTTACAATGGCTACATGGAACAGTTCTTGTTCCAAACCTTCTCTGGTACCACTCACCAAATCTTTCTCCGCTATATCGACAACTTCATTGGTACTGCTTCTTGCATCCATGCGGAACTTGTCGATTTTATCACCTTCGCTACCAACTTCGATCCCACTCTCAAATTCACTTGAACCATTTCTAAACACTTCTCCCTTTGACCTAACAATAGCGCCAATTGCTGTTTGCAGAGAGCTTCAAACTACCACCACACCTTGCTTATAGAAGTGTTTCCTACCTTTACTCATTGAGGTGCTGACTTTAAATTGTATATTACTCCTCTAGTCCAAGATCCAACTGTCAGTTATGAGGACATTGTAAAAGCTGAGAGGGAATACAATGAAGAATTTTTCACCTATTATTTGACAATAAATCAATTCTTTCATTTCTTTTGTTATAGTATTATTTATAAAGGCAATACATGCATTATGGCCATTTGGATTACAGAAGTTTGCCCTTACAGAATTCTCAAATCACTACCAAAAAATTTTGAGGTACTAAATAAAATTCACACTCATGGAATTTGTGTTTAAAAAAAAGGAAATAAATCGACATAGTTTTTTTTCAGCTCTCGTTTCTCGAATGCATGCACAGATGAAACGGCTCTGCATTACGGAAAATCGTAATTTTAACTGTTTTCTAGGAATGCAAGCATAGGATACCCCATAACGTGGGGGTTGCCTGCCCTAGTTTATTCACCCAAATCCCCTCCAGCCCCCCCCCCCCCCTACAAGACCTTTTGACTATTTTATTTATCCTTTCTTGTCAGACCCTGATCCCAGCTCAGTTCAACTGGAACTTACCTCAATGCTCAGTTCTTCCCCATCCAAGCACAGGTGTCAATACCATAAGATATGGAAACCCTGTTTCTTGTACTATTTCTTTAACCATATGGTCACCTTCCTAATCTCTTTATCCCTATGTCAATTTACATGATTTTTAACCCTTCAGATTCTCAGCATCAGAGTCATACAGCATAGAAACAAGGTCTTTGGCCCACTATGTTCATAGTTTGACTTTTATTCATTTTATCCATGCCCCTCATAATTTCGTACATCTCTATCTGGTCCTGTTAGGCAAGGAAAACAAGCCTAGCCTGTCCATCCTCTCCATATTCCAGACAAATACCTGATGAATTTCCTCTGCAACCTCTCCAATGCATTCATGTCTTTCCTGTAGTGTGGTGACTAGAACTGCACACAACACTCAATCTGTGGCCTAACGAAAGCTTTATAAAATTGTACCATGACCTCCAAGTTCTCATCTCTATGCCCCACCTAATGAGGACCTGCTCTCACATGCCTTCTTTGCCACCCTATCTATCTGTGCTGCCAATTTGGGTCCTTTTGGCCTCCAATCACAAAAAACCTCCACATCACCAGTCTCCTAGTACCAAGCCAACTTTCGATCTAATTTACCAATTTGTCATGGATCTCATGGGCTCTAATCTTTTGGGATTAATCTCCATGTGGGACCTTGACAAAGGCCTTACTGGAGTCCATGCAGGCTACATCACCGCAATGTCCTCATCAACATATTTTGTTACTTCTTCAAAACACTCAATCAAACATGCTGATCTCCAGCAGAGCTTTAAATTTTATCATGTTCCTGATACCAAAGTTAACATAGAATGAAGAACTGAGAAATGTTGAAAGTACACCACAGTGACTGAACTATGACTGTTACGGACATATTTTTTGAGTATTTTTCCCCCCAAAATGTTGATTCAACACTGCCTCAAAGTTTGGTGCAAAACAGATGTCAAAGTTGCTAATAATTATACAAAATGGGGGAAGGGGCTTAGAAGTGAAACCACTTAATATGGTCCTTGTGCCCTCAAACATCTTCCCTATAGAAGCACAAACACAAGATAAATAAAACGCAAGAAGAAACAGCATTCTGACTTGTTTCTCCATAATTCTTCACATTACAGAGGTGTAAACTTACATTTCAAGTTTCAGTTATTGAAGCCATTTACATTGTATGTTGGCCAGCCAGTTTGAGCTTTTACTAGTAAAGGAACAACTCTGGCCTCTAGGAATTTCCCTTGTGCTATTGAGTCACGTGACCTCCTGACCTCCCTTCAAGCCAAAAGCATGACTGATTCATTCTTGTAAATTGCCTAACCCTTTCCCAGGAGGTTGATGGTAGGAAGAGAGAAAAAGGAAGTATGGCTTCCTTCAGATGTCACTAATTCTACAGGAAAAATGATGCAATCACTACACCAGCTCTATAGGAATTAAAAGTTAGGGCACAGATTATTAGAAACAGAGAATCAGGCAAACACTAGCATATTAATATGGGGTGGGTGGGGGAAAGGAATGAAAGAGACACATTTTCTACGTTTAAAGCACAAGTTATCTCTAACAGGTTAAGGTCTTTGACACAAAGTAATCTAATATAGTTGCTTGAACAATAAAAAGGGAGGCTCAGCCCATTCGTGACAAAACATAGTGGTGTGTTCTTATTCACTGCACAAAACTAAGAGAATTGCACACATCAATCACACAGCCACAGGAGACATTGCAGCATTCCAGTGTACAAATAACTTTAGTCAAACATTTACACTTCAGGCACCAAAAAATGAGTTATAACATTTAGTAACAACAGCATTAACATTTTTCTTCTGACATCTAAAGTATTTTATCTAAAATAGTACAATGAAGACTTATCAAGAGATGTCTCTTCGAAAAGTTGTAAAGCAGTGGACTACTTTATTTTAGAATTGAAGCTTTAAAACGAATTCCAGAATTATTCTAAAATTTTGATCCACAGATGGTCAAAGCCAGGAGTGAGAATATCTTTGTGAATATGCTAAAGCAATTAAAAGGAAAACACTTTCCAATTTCCCATTTTTTTTCCTTTTTCCTCTCAGGCTTGAATATATTTTTCATGACTCTGCTCTCTGGGGTAGGGATTCCAGAGGTTCACATCCCTCTGAGAAGAAATAAATTCTTAATATCAATCGTCAATGGGCTAGCACTTATTCTGAACTATGCCCAGTGATAGATTACCCCTCAATGGGAAACATTCTCATAGCATCCACCCTTCGTCAGTTTTGCTCCAGCTGGTCAAAACAGAGCATTGCTCAATTATATACTCCTTTAAATATCTAATTCACCCACAGAACTCTCTGCACACACTGCCTACCATAAACATTTACTACTGTCTGCATTAAATAGCTAAAATCTACATTGTTTATCTTACTTCAAACTCTGAGAATGTATTCTTGATTCCAAAATTTGTAGCAACCTTAGTATTCAATTTATCTATTCTCTTAAGAATTTTGAATACCTGAACAATATCTCCCAAGCTTTACATTCTCCAGAGACAATAATCACAAGCTCTTCAACAGCTTCCCACAGTTCAGATATCTTAAGTATCAAAATATCAGTTTGCCAGTTTTGTTAATCATTTGTATTTTCTAGCTACCACAGTTCACTGTAATAACAGTAAATGCTGCTAGTACTCAATCATAAAGGAACTGTGGAGAGAGAAACAGTTACAATTTGAAGAACTTTTCATTGAATTCAAGTGTTTACTCCATTTCACTTTCCACACATGCTGCTGACCTGTTGAGCGTTTCCAGGATATTTTTTCCCATTTTTATTTCTGATTTCCAGCATCTGCAGTTTTTGGTTTTCAGTCACTACAATAATAGTTGACGCGCTTAAAATAACTAATTCAATAAACACTGAAAATAACCAATTAATTTGAAAGCACTTAACTGCAGAAAAATTTAGTTTGTTCTCATTTTTTTATGATTTTAAATTGTGCTATTTGAATTATTACATTGAAGCAAATAAAATATATATAGCATCTGTTTCTCAAACAGCTCCTGGATTCACTCTCTATCCACAATTTTCTTCAACCTTAAGCACTAGTTTGTTGACTCAACCTTTCTTCAACTTTGGACTCCCTTGTGTAACATGAATGCCTGTGTAACTTGAATCCCTGTGTGCCCAGATCCAAGCACATTGTTTCTAGCTATCTTTTCTGCTCCTTTCAGGCCCTTCTATCCCATTCCCTTCACTTCCTGTCACCCCATCAATGCCACCTTTCATTTCACTGCTTTTTGGTACTTAACCCAAGCCATTATTCTGAAGAGTCCTTTAGAGGAATCATCTTGCCTACTCACAAAAACCCAAATTCTCCCACCCTTTTCCCTTACTGAATTCTGAACCCAGCTGGCCTGCTGGGGCAAACCTCACCAACAGATTTCCACTCCACTCATCCCTGTCATCCTTGTCAATGGAATATATATGGCTGCTCCTTCAGAATGTCTTTGTCATAGAGTCCTAAAGCGCTGAACCTGGACCGTTGGCTCGTTGAACCTTTGACAGAACCTCAACTGTCGGGGGCTGAGACATTCCCCCTTACTGAATCTTGGACTCTCCTCCTAACCCTCTGACATTTTTCCATTGACCCATCTTTTTCTTTTAATCCCAGAGCAATCTCACATTGCATTTACCACATACATCAAGCTATGCAGATAAAATCATGTATGGTCCTGGACAATTAAATAGTGAACAAGAGGCAGCAGCTCCATGAACATCACCATATTTAATGGTGGTGGAGGCCAGCACATACATGCAAAAGACAATAGTAAAGTACTTGTAACCATTTTCAGCCATAAGCATTGAGTGAATGATCCATTTGGATCTGCTTCCAAAGGTTTCAGCAAAATGCAAGGCTGGCTTCAGCCACTTCAATTTATCCCACTTGATATTAAGAACATTAGTTTCAAATAGCCAGATTTCATTGTAATGTTGAAAAGGGAACTGGAATACTATCTGAAAAGAAAGAATTTGCAGCACTGTTGGGAGACAGCATATGGGGCAGGAAGCCACGTAGAACAACTAGACTGCATAATCAAACAAGTATAATGGAATGTCAGAAACCATTGCATCTACCAGACAACATGAAAAATCACCCAGCAATATTACATGTACAATAAACAGGACGAATGAAATCTGGCCAACTATCACTTTATTGTTCTACCCCAATTCATCAATAAAGTGATGGTAGATGTTGCCAAAAGTGATATTAATTGATTAAAATAATATTGGTCACCAATAGCCTGTTCAGTATTCCCTACTTTGGGTTCTCCAAACTTCAATCCAACTTTGACCCAGACACATACAAGAAACTAATTCAGATGGTGAGGTGAGAGTATAGGCAAATGACAAGACTGCATTTGGAACCAAGGTGCCAAAAGGAAAATCGAATAGGAATGACTGGTAAAACTCCCCTCTGGCTGGTTGGTTAGGAAGATAGTTATCGGAGTTCAACCAACTCAGCTCTGGAGCATAACTAGAGCAAGTATCAATGGGAAGGACATCTAGGAAATGGTAAATAATTTAGATCATACCTGGTAAGTAGAGAAGAGCCAATTTCAATGGATCAAGTGCAGATCTAGCCCAGGTAACTTGGGACAATGTTTTGAAAAGGAGGAAACAGAAACCACTGAGGTGAGGGAAAAAGAGACAGATGGAAATCCTATTGAAGCATAACATTTTTCAAATTTACCATTCCTGGAAAAGAAGTGGCAGTGAATTTAACACGTATTGAAAAATCAAAATTGTAGATACTGGAAATCTGAAACATCAACTTGTGCATCTGTTAGAACTGGACCAGGTCTTCATTCTGATATTTTGTTCCCCTTTCTGCTGATGCTGCCAGCCCTGCTGAGTGTTTCCAGCATTTCTGTTTTTGTTTCAGATTTCCAGCATCTGGTGTTTCTTAATTTTCATTTGGAATCAAAGGTGCACAGTGAAAATGGTAATTGAACAATAGGAAGCCTTTTAAGATGAAGACGTTTTAGCTACATTTCAATGAAAATGAAGGGTAGGGAAATTAAATAAAACAGAGCATAAAAAGAGATGCCAGGTTATTAAGACAGGAGAACTGGACTGATCAGAGAAAGTAAGAAAAGGAAGAGGCCAAAGGAGATCATGAGAAATGAGATGCAACAAAAGTAGCCTACAGCTATTAACAGGAAAGGAGCTGTAATTGGCTGATCATAGACTAGAAAGGAAATCTGCTCAAGGAGTTGGAAAGGATCACCGGTCCTAAATGAGTACATGATATCAGTCTTTACCAAGGAACATGCTGCTGCTGGAATAGATGTCACTGAGATTCTGGGAGGTGGTGGGGTTGTGTGGAGCTAAAAATTGATCAAGAGGAGACACTAGAAAGTCTAGCTGCATTTAAAGTGAATAAATCACCTGGTGCACATGGGTTACATTCTAGGTGGCTGTGGGAAGGAAGAAAGGAAATTGTAGAAGCTCTGGCCTTAAAGCTCTGCACACCTGTATATTCAGGGATGGATGGTGCCTAATGACTAGAAAATTACAAATTTTAGAATCTTGTTCAACAAAAAAAAGGGGGTAGAGATAAACTACAGCTCAGTCAGTTCAATAGTAACATTGGGAAAACTTCTAGGACAATGGACAAATATGGATTGATGAAAGAAAGGCAGCATGGATATGTTAGGGGAAAATTATGCCTAAATAAGTTCTTTTTTAAAATGAGATAATGCAGTTGAAGAGGGAAATACAGCTGATGTATAATATATGGGCTTCAAAAAAGCATTTGGTAAAATTCTACAAAATAGGCTCCTTAACAAGATTAAAGCCCATAGAATAAAAGAGATCGTAGCAGTGTGGAGAGAAAATAACTAACTGGAAACAATAGTAGTCAAAGGTGGTTTTTCAGATTGGAAGGAAGTGTACAGTGGAATTGCCCATGGGTCATTATTAGAACCATCGCTTTTCTTAAGACATATCAAAGTCTTGAACTTGGACTTGAGTGTACTGGGCACAATTTCTAAATTTGCTGATGATACTAAAATTTGGAGGCATAATAAACTGTGAGGATAGTAATAGACTTCAAGGTTATATAGATAGACAGTCTGGTGAAATGGGCAGATAGATGCCACATCTGGGGGTAGGTCTACGTAGTTCATTGAAAGTGGCAGAGCAGGTTGAGATAATGGTTAAAAGAGCATTTGGGATCCTGGTCTTTAAAAATGGTGCATAAAGTATACAATGGAGGAAGCCATCATAAATCTTTGTATTGAAATAGCATGGTCACAACTGGAGTAATCCATCCAATTCCAGGCATCACACTTTAGATAGAGATTTATTTAAGTGATTTTAGGGATGGGTGCTTTAGATATATAGAACAGAAGTAGCAGCAAAATCCAACTGAGGCAATTCAAATCATCGAGAGTATAGACAGTACATGGAGAGAAGCTGTTCTTGTTGGGAAAGGGTCAAGAATCAGGGGATAAAAGGAATCAATAATGTCATGAAGCAAACTTTTTTTAATATACCATGAATGATTAAGGAATGGAATACACTGGCAGGGATAACAGTAGAGGTAGATTCAAGCGAGCTATATAATTATCTGAAAATAAAGATTAAGAAAGTGTAGGTCTATGCAGAGAGGGGGGAGAATGGAACCTGCCGCAATTATAGTCATACAGCATGGAAATAAGGCATTAGGCCCACCGCATCCACATTGACCAATGGGCAAGCATCCATATTAATTGTACCTTCCAGCACTTGGCCTATAGCCTTCAATGCCTAGACTATTCAAGTGCTCATTTAGGCACCTCTTAAATGCTGTTAGCAACTCTGCTTCTACCACTCTCTCTGGCAGTGCATTCCAGGTACTTGCCACTCTGTGTACAAAAAGGTCTCCCTCATATCCCCTCTAAATCCCTTGCCCTAAATCTGTGCCCTCTAGTTTTATTCATCTCTGATAAGGGAAAAAAAGATTCCTGTAATCTATCCTATCTATACTCTCATAATGTTATATATCTCAATCATGTCCCCTCCTAACCTTCTCCGCTCCAGGGAAAGCAGACCTAGCTTCTCCAGTCTCTCCTTATAACTAAAACACTCATCTCAGGCAACATCCTGGTGAATCTCTCTGTGACACCTTTTGCACTTTTGCATCCCAATTCTTCTTAAATAGAGCCTTTGAGAACTCCTCCCATGCCATATGCATCTGCTATTCACTGTAGGAGTATCTTGAAGCAGTGTTCCAGACCCAACCATTTTCAGCTGATCGTAATGACCTTATTTCCAGTTCAGTTAGAGGATTTTAGCTAAAAACTGCAGTTTTCAACAGGGAAGGAGAAGACAGCTCAAGACAGAAAAGTTTTATAGCTAGAGCACCAGGTATGTAATTCTGCTTTCACAGACATTACTTCAGGCTGACAGGTTGTTTCTCTGGGTCAAGGTCAAGGAAATCACTGAGTGGCTGCAGAACATTCAGGAGAGGGAGTATGGTCATGATACATATCAATATTAATGACACAGAAAAAGGGCTTCAGTCCCACTGGCAGATTTTAAGGAGTTGGAAAAGAAATCAAGAAGAGCATTTCAATAGATAGTAATTTCTGGATTACTCCCAGAGCCTTGTGCCAGTAAGTAGAGGAAGACAGTGCCAATAAATGCAAGATTGGAGAGATGGTGTAAGACAGAGGGCTTTAAACCCTTGGGACATTGGGACCGACTCTAGGGAAAGTAGGACCCATACAGGCCAGACGGATTACACCCAAACACAGTCAGGGCTATTATCCTTGCAGACATATTTGCTAGTGCTGCTGGGGAGGAGTTAAAGCAGTTTGGCAGGTAGATAGGAAGCAGACTGCCTTTCAGAATGAACAAATGAGAAGCACGACAGAATACTCTACACTTGCCTGAAAAAGTAGAGCTTCAACAACACTCAAGAAGCTTGACACCATCCAGGACACTGGCAACCTGTCCACCTTCCTAGACATTCACTCCTTCAACCATCAGTGCCCAGTGGCCACATTATGTACCACCTACATTGCAGCAACTTGCAAAGAGGCTTCTTTGATAGCTCCTCCTAAGGATGAAAACTCTACAGTGCGTAAGTGGAAGGGAAGTAAGTGAATGGCAATGCTACTACTAGTGAGACCCCATTAAAAATGACACAAAATTTTGACTTGAAAATATTTTGTCATCCTGCATCATTGTTACATCTAAATATTGAAATTCCCCAGGCAAGAGCACAAAGACAGCAGCTAGTCACTATTTTATCATGCAATTTGATATGGAAGTAAATGCTTAGTCTTCCAGTTCTACCCAAGTGCTAAAATCTCACCAGAGGCCCTCAAATTCTGCTAAATGCACCCCAGCTGTAACATTTATTTCTGAAAATCTCCAAAATTGTCTCAACATCTCCCAAAGCTGTGCTGATCCTTCTGCCAATGCCAATCAGATTTCCACTCCATGACACTCCTGGCAAAGCTGTAATCAAATGGTACCCTCTGGTGCATTTTCTTTCCTCAATCATCTTTGTGCACACAACTGGTAAACCATACCATCCTTCTAACATAGTTCTTTGTTTTCATGCTCAGGAGAACAATGGCTCTACTTTAGTTTATCTATTCTTGCCAGTACAGCTCCAATCAAGGCTTTTCTTCTCAATGTAATATTTCCCCTAAATGCAAACTGCTATTCATGAAAAATCAGTTATTCGACATACTTGGAAGCTTAAATACAAGGTATGTGGATTTAAGTCTGCTTTTCATTTTACACACTTCTGTACCTATTTTGAACATTTCTGACTTTTATGAAAGCTCTGAAATTTAAAAGGGACTCATTTTTCAACATCAAATTCTTTATGCAAAATTTGGAGATTTCTAAAGGTAATGCTAACTCTGTACCTAAATAAAATAGAAATAATCTTTCAAAAGTTCTGTTCAAAGAAGCCTTTTCCATCATCACAGAACCTTAGAAAATTAAACACAAGAGCTCATTCAGTACATCATGCTTATACCAGTCAATAAAAAGAGCCTAATAATGCCAATTCCTAGCACTAGGTTTGCAATCGTGCAGGTTAGAGCTCTTCAAGGACACATTCTAATACTTTATAAATGTACTGAGAATTTCTACCTTTAAATCCCTTTTGGGCAAAGAGTTCCAGATCCCCAACGACCACTAGGTGGAAAAAAAACTTCTCATCTTCACTCTAATTCTTCTGCTGATTACTTTAAATCTGTGCCCCATTATTAATGACCTCACGACTAAGGGAAATAGGCGCTTCCCATTTGCTCTATCTGGGCCCCCTCATGGTTCTACATACTTCAATCAAGTCTGCCATCACCTCTCCTCCAAAATAAACAACAGCAACATTTTTAATCTTTCTTCATATCCAAAATCTTTCAGTCCTGGCAACATCCTCATAGAGCTCCTCTGCATCCTATCCAGTGCAAACATGTATTTCCTATAATGTAGTGATCATAACTGTATGCATTACTCAAACTAGAGTCCAACCACTATTGTATGATGTTCATGCATAACCACACTGCACTTACATTCTCTGCTTCAGCTATAAAAGAAAACCTTTTTAAGCAACCTCATCAAGTTGTCCTACCTCCTTTTAGAATAAGTGGACATGCACTGCTAGGTCCCTCTTTTCCAACCATTTGTGTATTCTCTTGCTTAGTTGTACCTCACTGATTCCATTACTTCACACTTCTCCATTCTGAATATCATTTGCCACCTTCTGTCTAAATGACCAGACCACCTCTATATTCCTGCAGTCTAAAACTTTCCTCCTTACTGTATCATCTCCAAATTTCTTTATCACATGTCCTGTAGAGATTTTAAAAAGGATAAACTAATTGTAGCAAACCATGTGATGAATAGTATTTTAAAATTTCCTAAGTAATACAAAATTCTTCAATAGGCATCTTCAGGTGGAAAACTAGCTTAGCACGCCATCTCTCAAGAATAAAAATCTTGAAATAATTTCTGATTTACATTTTTTCTCTTCTTCCAGTTCTGCTCAAACTTACCGGCTGGACTAGTTTCAGATTGTGCAATAAGAGCTGCCATTGCTGAATTAGGATTTAATTGATTTCCAAACATGTGAGATGGTGCAAGATTAAAAGATGATCCAGGTAGTGCACTTGCCTGTTGAGAATATGATAAAGCACAATTAGAAATTGAACGAAAGGCTTTGAGACAAATCACCTGTCATGGACAAATTCAAAACTGTTAAATTAATACATTTATAACAAAAGAAACCACATTGTGCTGGAAGATTTGTGATTACTCTTCCATACATAGTTACTTCCCAGTTTCAATTATGCTAATGTTAAGTCATCAGTTCTTCTGTATAGCAGCAAAACAATACAGCATCAAACTGTCACCCAAGTCACTTATACACAATTTCTTTTAAGGTAAACTTTGCCCCTTCTTCTCTTGCTCGTTAGGATATGGTTTGGTAGCTACTGGCTGCCCTCTAGTTGTTATTACGTGAATCTAGTTAGTGAATGCTAGCAGAATACTGCGGCACATAGCCATATTCTGCCAAAATAGTTAGATAGGTGCTTTTCAACAGTTAACATTCAAGTGTAAAAATATTAGCTAAATCTCTCCTTCCTACTCCATCCAAATCCTGTCTCAGCCAAGAGCAGTTAAGTTATCAGAGAATAAGAATGAAACTAGAGTCTCAATTGCTTGGTGCTAGATTATCAGGCAGCTCTCTTACAATTTCTAAGCTAGAAATAAGTTTATTAACAACAAAATATAAACATTAAAGATATAAACAAATTCATTTTTAACAATATTCTGGATGTCATAATCAGAGCTACAGCATTCAACCAGGTCAGTTAGATCATTAAATTATCACAGCGATTATCCAATTTAAGAACCACATATTTATTGAACTTCTATTTGAGAGTTCTTTCTTCACAGATTATCAAACAGAGTAAATTCAAAACCAGGTAATGGGCTTTTTATTGTATCCTATTAGATATAATTGTAAATGTTCCATTCAGTACTTTAAAGCATTAATCAAATAAAAGAAACCCCTACTGCCTAAATGGCATAAAGAATAATAATTTACTTGTCTTTTCTTCTGTACTGCTAATTCCAACAATAGATGTTTGGAAAAATAATTGCAATTATAGTTTAAGTTTTGTGCAGTTAATGGTTTCATTCTTTTGTACAAGAAGTTACAAAAATTGAGCTGTTGTAAGGAAACAAAGTACTGCTAAAACAGCATGCTGTAAGATGCAGCAATTATAATGAACAGGAGCATGTGACAGCAAAATTGTGCATACTTTAATTCAGGCCTATTTGAGAATATAATTCACTATGAGAATATGGGAGAGGGAGAGATTCTTCAGTTATGTGGAGAGACTTACGCAGTTGAAATGCCTTTCCATGTAGTGTCTTTGGACCAGGGCAGGTTATGGAAAGGGGGATGGGGGTGGGGTGAGGTGGTGGAGGAGGGAGGGGTAGGGTATTTCAAAATTGAGATTTATTAAGATAGATAAGGAAACACTGAATCTACTATTAGGAAGATTGGTAACCAAAAGACATATTTATGACTATTGGCATAAAAAAACCCTGAAGGTTAGATTTTAAAAACTCCATAATTCCAATCTGAAATGTTCTACCTGAAAGGATAAGGGAAGCAGAATCCAATGGTGGCTTTCAAAGGAGGACAACAAGAAAAGGAAGGCTAATGAACATCATACTAATTCAGCTGACAAGATGGGGTGAATTGTGTATTCCTGTTCTCTGATATTCAACAAAATAACATCTGAAGATATACATTTCACAATTTCTAACTATATTTGCAGGTTTCCACAGAGGTATAACCACAATGCCTTAAAGTTTCATGTTGTGACAAGAAAGATTATTCATTTTCACAGTTACATTTTTTACTCACGTTTCAGGTAGGTGAGGCACCGGGCAGGCAGGAAACAATCCTCACACCCTAATGAATGTGCAACCCAAGCCGTTTTAAAGCCGAGCCACACATGAATACTGTGGAAATAACATCCACATCAGCATGTGGAAGTGGGAATTTATGCCAAGAACACAAAAGAACAATCCCAGGCAAAACATTAGCTCCAGAAAGAAGCTTCAAAAAGGAAACAGTGCTCAAACATGGAAGGAAGACTAAAAGCTGGGGAGATGTAATGATTTCCTTTAGAGCTCACATAAGGATTCCCGATTCCTCAACCTTATAACAAATACTTTTAAATTTTTTTTAAAAAATGTGTCTTCTTTTGCTGCCACACTTAGTATTGCCACTGGTGCTGGTACTATTGGAGATGCAAGAGGCTGCAGATGTTTGGATCTGGACAAAAACAAAACAAGCTGCTGGAGGAACTCAGCAGGTCAGGCAGCAACAGTGGAGGCAAAGGGATGGTCAATGTTTTGGGTTAACACGCTGCATCAGGACAGAGTGTAAAGGGGAGAAAGCCTGTATAAAGAGGCAAGGGGGAGGGGCGAGGCCAGAGCTGAAAATCGATAGGTGGATCCAGGTGACGAGCACTGATGGGCAGACAGACCCAGGTGGGGGAGGGGATAGAAAGTGGGAAACAAGGGTCGGGGGTGGGGATTTGGAAAGAAGGGGGTCTGCGAGAGGACCAGGGTGGATCAGGAGGAGAGAAAAAGGAACAGGCGTGGCGTGGGGCAGGCACAGTAGTGTAGCGGTTAGCATAACATTTTACAGCGCCAGCGACCTGGGTTCAAATTTAGCCACTATCTGTAAGGAGTTTGTACGTTCTCCCCGTGTCTGCGTGGGTTTCCTCTGGGTGCTCTGGTTTCCTCCCACATTCCAAAGACGTACAGGTTAGGAAGTTGTGAGCATGCTATGTTGGAGCCTGAAGTGTGGCGACACTTGCGGGCTGCCCCCAGAACACTCTACGCAACAAGATGTATTTCACTGTGTGTTTCGATGTACATGTGACTAATAAAGAAATCTTATATCTTAAAACTGGAGAATTCAATGTTCATGTCATTGGGCTATAAACTACCAAGGCGGAACATGAGGTACTGTTCCTCTAGTTAGCAAATTAATTATTTACTAGAAATAAGGTTCAATAACATATTGTTCATTCATTAAGTCCTTACATGGTATAGTACTGTACTTTAGGGACCAGTGAAATTCCAGGTTTGATATTCTGCTCTGTGCTGACCAAAGATGGTCAGTTGTACATCTTAATGTCAAATGCTACTGTGAAATTTTTCAAGGATACATGGCCCCAGTACCCACTCTGAATTTAGGTAACAAGACTTAAGGATAGTGCTTGACTGTGATATCTCTTGTAAACACGCATCATTTTACCTCAAGCGAGGTATAGTGCCAAGACTGCCAGTGTACATCTTCAGCATAGGACGGACAAAAAAATTTACTGTATGAAAATCATGATGAAAAGCAAAACAAATTCATGATTGTAAAGCATCATCTACAATGTAAAATTTATTAAATGTTATTGTTTATTATATCACATAGTCAAACAAAAAAAAATCACATAATTACCAAAAGGCACACTTCTAAATTTCAGTCAATACCAGTCCAAACTAAACTGAAATGTTACTTTGTTCAGTGACTGGCAAAGTGTGTAATAGTGGTTTCTAGTTTTCATTCACATCCCATGTGTACAGCCTAATCATAAACACTGGGACTTACCAACACAGTGACCATGTAATAATCATACTAATTATTTAATCTTATTAAACCATTTATGCAGTAAGTACAGGTAGACAACAGATGTCTTACAAATGCTCAAGTCTTCCACATTACAAATTGTCTGCAGAGGTCAGAAGGTCCTACTTCCAGCTCTAGCCCTAAAAAGCTACATTTCCTTTCCTATGCTCAATCATTAGAAAAACTGCAAATCATTCCATTAACTTTATCACAGACGGAAATAATGTCAAACAAGCCTCTACTGGAAGTATAAAGGCATCACAAGTATGTGTTTTTCACAAAGTAGAACTAAATGATAAATCACAGCTCTACCATAACCCCATCTGAGAACTGTAATTTTGGCAGTCAGCCAATAGTACTACCAGTTAGCTCTTCCAAAGTTTGTATTCATTCATGATTCAAACCACAATTCTGAAGGCCTCTGCTGGGACTTTCGCCAAACAAGCAAAAATGAACCCTTAAACACATCAAGCAATTTTTTTCTGGCCAAATCCTCATATAATCCAATTCAATGAATAAAATTATTTTCCTTGCATGCATTTACCAAGGCTGCAAAAGCTACTAAATGGTGAACACCCAGAGGCACTTCAATGTTAAAGTGTGACAAGGATAGACATTCTACTGAAAGCAATATTTACAGCAGAGGAATCAATCATTACAAAAATACTAGGCTTTAAAAGCTTCTGCAGATGATGATATTAGTTCATACGTTGTTAGACTACCCCTCAAAAAAAAATCAACCACCACAAATAATTCAAGTCTTTGTGAAGTTGTGATCCACTGAGTAAAAGCTGCATACAAGTCTGTTTCTGGTAACTAAGTATCCATTTCATTTGTTTACTATTATTCAATCTTCTGCTTCTCTTTTTTACATCCAAATCAGTTTAGTGGTGTTAAGTATTTATCTCCTAAATTTACATGTTTTATTTCCATTTCATTTATTGTTTATCTGGAGTAATAACATGAAGTTTTCCAGAGAATTGAGGGAATGCTGTTTCCTACCCCACTATAAAAAGCTAGGACACAACATCCAGCAAATCTTTTACCGGTATTAAACCGTATTTGACAAACAAGTAAAATCAAGGAAAACATGGAATCAGCGATATATTTAAGTGTTTTTCTTAAATACCATGACAAAATACAATGATTTTTGATAAAGTTACAATAATGACAATCTATACCCACATTAGAGTGTGAATTAGACATATGTAAAATCATCAAGAAACACATCATGCAAACAATCTGGATTAAAGATTTTGAGGCAATGGCCCTTTGTTCAATTTTCAATCAAAGATGAAGACCCTTAAATAATTGGAATTTTAGTATCTGTGTGACAAAAATTGCAAGTTACACTTTCTGAAGCAACAGTTTTCAAGAAATTCCAAAAATATGTATATAAAATGCTCTGCTAATATTTGTTGCCACCAGTAGAGGCAGTATACACATTTGCCTGATTTCACTGAGAAAATTTCACTGCTCCTCTTATGAACTAAACAAATCCTGTACTGTTCCTGACCAAGAGTATAATGTTCCTTATATAGATCGAGATGATTGTTACTACCAATGCTACTATTTCATCCTTCAAGAGAAATTTAGAAGTGTGTTAAAAATGAGCTGTCAAAATCACAATTTTATCAATTATACTGGCCACTTATGATATATAACCTAAGTTTTAAAAAATTTACTCCAATAAATAAGTACATCAGAGTAACTCACAAACCTTTAAATCTGCAAAATTTTGAACTATTTCTCATCAGTAACACCACAAACATAAACTAATTTCTCTCTGTATTGGTTAAATTGAAAATGGATTTAAAAAATATAATGGCATCTCCAGAAAGAATGTTTTGCTGAAGGGTCACACAACTCCAAATGTTGGTTTATTTCATCTCTTTAAATAATAGATGAACTGTTGTGCACTTCTCTTTAGGTTTAATATTTCCATGTTTTCCTTTTTTAAATATTTAAATACGTTGGGACATCCGCAATTTGCAGATCTCTGGACAAATAAATTTATAAGGCATTGAAAGCAACAAAGCTTTTTTTTAAGGAATCCCAACAAGAACAATAATTGCATTGTCAACAGAAAACAAACAAACTGATGGCCAATGCAAGGAAAGGTAATAGAAGCAATTTTTTTCTTTCCCAATGCCCCATACAAGTTATGCACTAAGCAGGGTCTCCTGACAACCGGCCCCATTTCTTTCTGAGCTCCCCACCAGCAGGGTTTTAATACACAGCGTGTGATGAGAGATGAAACCAAGTGTGAACAACTTTAAGGTCCCATGAGCAGGCTGACTGTTGAAGCTGTCAGGTTCAATTGCATCATTCGACATTATTCAATGCCTCAAACTGCTCCCTAATTGTTAGGGGCTTAACATATTCAGCACCATTGTTTCGCCTAATGCAGAAATGCCCACAGAAGGACTTACATAAAGAAGGGGGAGGGTTCAGATTTTGGTAAACCATGACTGAACTTTCCTTCATTCATACAGTGACACAAGGAAGGGCTGGCTGAACAACCAGGCGCAATATGTAACACTTTGCACCTTCATTGGCTCACAGTTCATCAATACCTCAACCCAACTAAAAACATTTCTGTGAAGAGTCAGTGTGCACAGACATTTTATATATCCAAAAAAAGCAATTCCCTTTAAATGTATAACATTTATGTAGGCAAGTTAGTATTGTAGCACCAGAGCAGTAGTACATTTTAATATAGTTATGTAACACTAGGGAGTTAAAGCTACAATAGATAATGCAAACCAGACATGAATGGATCCCAAACAGTACGTATAAATTTATTTTTCAGCTGTAGAGCTCTGAAGTTATTTTCCAAAAAGATGAAATTACATATCAGAAAGAGTTAAAGATGTTTATGGTAGGTTGGTTACCAATTGGATTTGCATTTTTGGTGATCATTACATGCTTACTGTCAAGACAATTTTCCAAAAGCTAGAGTGCAAAGCCACACATGTGGGCAGCAGTTCACCCAAACGGTCATGCTTTTGATGTGAGCTGAGACAACAAGTGTGGGTAGATTATTTAACCACTGTGCCAGTGCATTATAGCAAAGCTTGCTGCCATATTCATGCACTTGCTTTTTATTCAGAGTTACCGAATTATGATCAGAGGCAAGAGCCTTGGCTTGTGTTTTCTTTTCCCCATCCAGTGACACTTCGATTAATTGTATAGCCCTCACTGCCACCCAGGCTGAGATTAGCTAATTCAGCACAGTCTAGAAATCAAACCTGGGACATTGTTAGTCTAATGGCTCAGTACTACACATGTTCAATACATTCTTGCTAAAATATATCAAGAAGTCAGGAACAAAGTTTGAAATGTAGGACAACACTACGATTGACCAAAACATAAGGTTAAAAAAAGAAAAGTAAATCAGAAAACAATGAGCAATTAGCACTAAATTATGTCTGAAGATTGCAGGGTAAAAGCAAAGATTGAGGAAAATAATGAGTCCTACAGTTCCAAAGAACAATCAATTAGATTAAGAGGTTGTATAGGAAATGTTTAAATAAAAGTTTAGTGTACAAACACAAAGAAAGGCAGTGAGCAATAGCTGCTGTACCCAGTATAAAGGAGATAAATGTAAGATGAGACTCAAAAAGAGAGAAATGACAAAAATTTAAGGACAACGGAAAAAGGAAATGGAGTGCTGTTTAGAAACTACAGTGCAGATTCAATAAATTAGAAAGGCTAAGAGGAAATAATGAAGAAAAACACCAGGAGAGAGGAGTAGTATTACTTCATACACTTTGTAAAGAAAAAGAGCAAATTACTGTTGTAAATCAAAATCTTATACAGCATATGGTACATATTTTGTCTCAGTTATTACAAAGAAGTAATAGTAACAATGAAAGATATCAAGACAAAATAATGTAGCTAATAGATAAAAGATAACGATAGAAGTAAAAAAAAATAGAAACTAAAAACAAAAATGGAACTGTGTTTTGATAAATTGCATTCTCAAACTATGAAGTCAGTTAAGGACCAGCAATACAGATTTACAAATATGCCTGACAAATATAAGTAGCATTTATGAGTACATTCACCATTTTGGGGATTTTCTAACAGGGGATAATAAATAGTATATTTTGGGAACAAAAATTAAAGGAAATGTACACTAAATTTTAAATTGAATAAAGGAAGAAACCTGGAAGTTCAAATGTGCCAATATTTAAAATAAGGTGGCCACATTGGTTAATGTCCCTCTGCAACTGGATCCCTGACTTCCTGACCAACAGACCGCAATCAGTAAGGATAGGCAGTAAGACCTACACCATGATTATCCTCAACACTGGTGGCCTACAAGGCTGCTCAGCCCCCTGCTCTACTCCACATACACTCACAACTGTGTGGCCAGATTCTGTTCTAACCCTATCTACAAGTTTACTGATGATCACTGTAGTGGGCCGGATCTCATATAACGACGAGACAGAGTACAGGAAGCAGATAGAGAGCTTAGTGGCATGATGTCAAGACAACAACCTTTCCCCCAGTGTCTGCAAAACAAAAGAACTGGTCATTGACTTCAGTAAGCAAGGTGAAGCACACGCCCCTATATGTACCAATGGTGCCGAGGTGGAGATGGCTGAGTGCTTCAAGCTCCTTGGTGTAAACATCAACAATAGCTGGTCCTCGTCCAACCATGTAGCTGCTATGGCCAAGAAAGCACACTAGCATCCTTACTTCCTCAGAAGGCTAAAGTAATATGGCATATCCCTGATGACTCTCACTGATTTTTATACATGCACCACAGAAAGCATCCTATTCAGATGCTCAACAGCTAGGTATGGCAATGCTCTGCCCAAGACTGCAAGAAATTGCAGAGAGTTGTGGGCACAGCTAAGTCCATCATGAAAACCAGTCACCCCTCCACGGACTTTGTCCACACTTCATTACCTCGGAAAAGCAGCCAACATAATCAGACCCCTCCCAACCTGGACCTTCTCTCTTCTCCCCTTCCATCAGAAAAAAGATACAAAAGCCGGAAAACATGCACCACGGGGCTCAAGGACAACTTCTATCCCGCTGTTATCAGATTCTTGAACAGACCTCTTGTACAATAAAGATGAACTCTTGATTTCTCGATCTACCTCATCATGGCCCTTGCACCTTATTTGTCTACCTGCACTGCACTTTCTCTGTAACTGTAACACTATATTCTGCATTCTATTATTGCTTTTCCCTTTGTACTAATGTACATATGTTTTGAAATGATCTGTATGGATGACATGCAAAACCAAGTTTTACACTGTATCTCAGTACATGAGACAATAAAAAAAATTACCAATTACACAAAGGATGCTACTGATCAGTTTAAAACTCGTTAGTTGATATTACCATTTTTTTCCTCAATTGTACTTTCATGATTTTAAGTTAATTCTGATTTTCACAGAACTTTTAATGATTTTAAAAAAGATTGTATAAACTTGTACAAAATGGCTGGGGGGCAGTTACCATTCAGTGTCCAGCTTTAATAAGGCTTGAACCATTGGTGCAGATTGCTAAAGAAAGTACAAAGAGAATTTAGTGAAAGCAGGCCCCTTTACATTAGCAATGTTTAAAATTATGAATGGTTTTCATATGAGAAAATAATTCCACCAGCCTAAAAATTAATGGGAAAAAGTCATAAAGTTATGCATGGAGCACTTGGGCAGTAACATAGAAGGAAATCTGCTGTCCTTGTCTGGTTTGAACTAGATGTAACACTGGACCCACCGGTGTGGTTGATTCAAATACTTCCTCAGCTCAGGTGGTGGCACAGTAGTGTAGCAGTTAGCGTACAGCGACCCGGATTCAATTCCTGCCGCTGTTTGTAAGGAGTTTGTACATTCTCCCCGTGTCTACATGGGTTTCCTCCGGGTGCTCTTGTTTCCAACCGCATTCCAAAGAAATACAGGTTAGGAGCTGTGGGCATGCTATGTTGGCACCGGAAGAGTGGTGACACTTGCAGGTTGCCACCAGCACATTCTCAGTAAAGTAAAAGGACACATTTCACTGTGTGTTTCGATGTACATGTGACTAATAAATAAATATCTTATCTTACCTTAATTTATTATCCAACCTAAACTGAAGGCTGGCATTGCCAGCAATGTCCACATCCCATGAATGAATATACAATTTATCCTTCTTCCTCAGCTTGTCTCATTTTCTTCCTATATCAACTTCTTCATGTTGTTTTCACCTGATCTCAATTTTCTCAACCATTAATAATGAGTTTTCCTACCCCTCCCCAACAGTGCATGGTTTCATTTTCAGATTTGCTTCCTCTTTTTGCACCCTACCTCTTCATTTTCGCTTGTGTTCCAATTGCTCTTCATTCCATGCACCTCATCTTTCTGCTCAATGCTCCCATCTTGCCTCTGTTACAATCTAAGTATTTACGATAGTCATTAACCTCACCTGGAAGCTATTATTTAACAGCTTCTCATCACCAAGCCAAAAAACGGGCATTTTGGATAAACTGCATATCACACTCATTACTTGATAGCTTGACAGAGACCATCACAATGCATGGGGCAATTTAGAAGGCAGGCAGGTGAAGCTTGAGAAGAAGGGGCTCAATAAAGGAAAACTAACTAGTTACAGACACAATGACCTTTATGGGAACTTGCTGTGTGCAAAATGGTTTCAATATTTCCAACACTGCACCAGTGAATTCAATTTTGGGAAGCATACATTGGTGATAAAACCACCACATATCACTCATCCCTAATAGACCTTGAATTCAGCAAACTGGTATGCCATTTCAGAGGATAGTTAAGAGTCAACCATGTCACTATAGATTTGGAGTCATATATAGGCCAAGGGCAGCAGATTTCTTCCTCAAGGGAAACCCAAAGGGTTTTTTTTTATTAATGGGAATGACTGTTGTCCATTTTAAGATTTTCCCCCAGATTTATATGTAATTATAGTTAATTTTAAAGCTTTCTACTAGCTTTCAGATATTTATTTGTCTTCACCCACTTATACCTCTCCAGAACCACCTTTTGTGGCTTACTAATGCATTCGCAGCTCCACCATCCCTTTTATCATTTTGTGCCTCCACCCTGTCGACAAGCTTCATCACCCCTGCCCTTCCCCAACTAAAAAGCTATGTTACTGCTCAACATTTCCCAGTTCAGATAAAAGATCATTGATTCAAAATCAACATTCACAATTATTACACCAACAAACTTGTATCCACTTCTTAATTTCCTCCCAGGTATAGTTTTCACACAGAAAGGCTGAAACTACACCCTGGTGGAAATTAAGTTTGCAGCCTTTCCAAATCAAGGGAACTCATTTGAACTACCATAAATCTCTAACATATTTAAGAAATTACAACCATAAAATGTCTTGAAAACCTTTGGCATTATTTCATGATATGAGAGTGAGTTTTCAAATTGCATTCTATGCCATTATTACTATTCAATGAAATGTCTAGTCTTAAATAAAACTGTTTCCTAAAATTCCATAATAATTACTTCAGAGAATATTTTACAACTATTTTTGAAAAGTAATACTTCAGCTCCTATCTTAAGCATAAATACTTTAATTTTTATTTTGCATTAGGTACCATGTTCAAAAACGAATTTAGATTTGTATTTTTTTCTGCCTGGCATGCTCTCTGTGAAAATTCTTTAATGCTTCTGCTGGGTGGTGAGCCAACTTTAGGATATCACAGCTGTAAGACAGCAGTGAATATTTTTAAGAGACATCTAATAACTTACCAGAAAAAGGGCAATTCTCATCAAAGAGATCCCTAGATCACTCTAGAGAGCTTCCTTTGTGAATTTGAGACTTCACTATTATTAAACATATTTGTCCATAAATTTTTTAAATGACATGCAATGAATAAATTAAATTCCATTTTTATTGCATGCTATTCTGAAATTCTGAAGCAAATATTTTGATGATTTCTGCAGCTGCTTGTTGTGAAAATGCTAAACCAATGTCGATTATTCACATTCAAGTAAATTTATTTTCCAAACACACGGAACTGCAGATACTGAAATCTGGAGCATCAAACAAAATACTGGAGGAACTCGGCACGTCAGACAGCATCTGTGGAGGGAAATGGACAGTTGGCATCTGGACCAAAAGATGAGGGGAGATCACCAGTATAAAGAGGTGAAGGGAAGGGGTGGAGCAAGATCTGGCAAGTCATAGTTGGATCCAGGTGAGGAGGGGTGATAGGCAGATGGAGGAGGGAAGAGTAGAAATAGTGACAGAGAATTGGAGGTGATACATGGGGGAGGGGATGCAGTGGGAAGCGTGTGTGGGTGATGGACCGATGGAGTGGCTGGTGAAGCAGAAAGAAGGGGAAAGAGGGTAATGTGGGACCAGGGTGGGTGCAGGAGGAACTGGATAGATCAGGACAGAGAAGAAGGTCAGAGGAGGAGCAGTTTACCTGAAATTGGAGAATTCAAATGTTCACGCCGTCAGGTTGTAGACTACCGGGCGGAATAGAAGATGCTGTTCCTCTAAATTGCATTTAGCCTCACCCTGGCAGTGGAGGAGGCCAAGGACAGACAGGTCAGTGGGGGATGGGGAGGAGAATTAAAATGGCTAGCAACCGGGAGCTCCAGAAGGCCATGGCAGACAGAGTGCAGGTGCTCAGCAAAGCAGTCACCTAGTCTGGCTTTGGTCTCACCATTGGAGAGGAGGCAACTTTGAGAGCACCAAACACAATAGCCAAGGTTGGAGGAGATGCATGTGAATTTCTACCTCACCGAGAAGGGCTGGTTAGGGCCCTGTATGATGGTGAGGGAAGAAGTATAGGGACAGGTGTTACACTTCCTATAGTTGCAGGGGAAAGTGCCTGGGGAGGGGAAGGGATGGGTGGAGATGGATGAGCGAACCAGGGGATTTATTTATTTTCCATCACATTATATTTGCCTTTCAATGTGTTATTTTATCTTTATTCCTTCATTTTTAAGCTGAGTTTATAATATGCACCTGATTTGAGTAGATATCTTGCACTTAATAACAGAAGGTGAAGCACAGGGCTTAACGGGAATGGAAAAAGATTCTAGGCTTTGGTAATTCTATTTTGGTAACTATGCACGTAACCTAGAGTTTGAGAGAATCAGGGAAAGGATAATAAGGAATGCTGCTTACTGGTGGATTCTTGCAGTTTCATCAGCCCAGAGAAGGTCGTCACAACAGTGGATAAGGAGGGAGTATAAATCCTGTCAATGCTGATTTGTATGTTTCTAATAAATCTCTGCACATATTGCTTTAAAATTGTCCCTTGAAGAAGTACCATTTGCTTTAAGTAACCATCATCTTCCTGGATGGGGCAACTGGTGCCTGATGGGAGGGGGAATTTGGGCAGTTTGCAAGACGAAGCACTTCTTCCATCATTCATATTAGGTTTATTTGCTCTTGGCCCATGGATACATAATGCTAAGTGCCATCCTGGAAATATATTAACATTAGATATCTGGTTGGTTTTGATGCACAATGATGGATTGGTTGAAGCTTTGATGGTACTTCAGATCATCTACATCCGAAATGCCATCAACACCTCCAAGAAGATGGGCACATTTAGGGACTTCCAGTTTATCACCAAACTCCTTTACTATTTTCAAACAGAGATTTGGTGGTATAGGTGTTCAGCCCACAACACAGCATTGGTTACAAGGGAGAGGCTCATGATGATCTTTCTCACAAATTTTTTAGTTCGTTAATTTTCAGGAATTGGGCGTTGCTGACAAGGCCAGCATTTATTGCCCATCTCTAATGAACCTCGAGGAGGATGGTGTGCCTCTTTCTTGAATACTACAGGGCGATATCTACTCCCCTGCAAGTTTCTGTTCTTTTTGATTTCATCCAGCCTGCATGTCCAGACTAGTCCATCTAGCAACAATATGCAACCAGCAATAAACAAGTACTGAGCACTGGCATCAAGGGATTGTACTGGAGTGATTTCAACCAAAGAAATATAAAAGCTATCATTATAACTATTTTGCATTGGGCATTCAAATTTTTAATTAGTTTAACATAATTTTCAATGTCAGAGGATATACCAAAAATGGGTGGGAGGAGTGATCCATGAAGGTTGTGATCCTAACAAATCCACAACCTACCCCACCTCAGTGTAGACTGATGTCAAATAAAGCTGCATGATCATCCCAAAGTGATTTTCAAATGTTCGTACTACAATTGGTCTCCAACATGCATCCTGCTAGAGTGGAACTAATCTATAGGAAAAATGGAAAATGGTTCAACATACATTCAAGTAGATGGGCAAAGAAGTCAGCACAGATGTGGTGGGCCAAAGCTTCTGTGCTGTAGAAATCTAAGATGCCACAGAAACATCCACAATGCTGTATCTGCAAAATCCCCCAAATCTGCTGGCAAGAAAAACAAACCATACCAGCCAACATCTCCAGCACAGATCCTGATTACATCCAGTCAGCTTCAAACAGCAGGCCATGTTATTTGCATACATTGCACCAGACTCTGAAAACAATCTAATCTGAGCTCAGTCATGGTAGGACATTACCAGGTGGACAGAGGAAATGACTGAAGCACACTCTCAAAACCTCTTGAAACAGGCATGACATCCCCAACAATTGTTATAAAAAAAACAAACTGCTAGAGGAACTCAAAGGTCAAGCAGCATCTATGGAAGCAAAGGGATAATCAATGTTTTATGCTGAGATCCTGCATCCAGACTGAGCAGAGGGGTGATGGCCAGTATAAATAGATGAGAAGGAGGGGTGAGGCAGAGGCTGACAAACAATAGGTAGAACCAGGTAAGGAGACCGATGATGGGCAAATGAAGCCAGGTGGGGGAGAGGGAGGGGTGAAGTCAGGAGACAGTGGATGGTGGGTGATAGGTAGACATAGATAAGGAAATAGAAAATAAAGGCAGATGGAGCAGGGTGGGGGTAAGCGAAGGGTGAAGGTAGATACAGAGGCTGGAAGGTGATAAGTGGAAACAAGAAGCTGTTGATGCTGGAATCTGATAAATAAGGTGATAAGTGGGACCAAATAAGGGAGGGATGAGGGGCAGATGGAACCATTGGGGGAGAGGATAGGAGAACCAGAAAATGTAGTCTGTGAGTGATAGACAGATGGAACCAGGTGGGAGAGGAGAATAAAACAGGGTGACTGCGGGAACGAGAAGAAGAAAGAAAGGAGCACAAGAATTGTGGGTTACCGGAAGTTGGAAATTTCAATGTTCATACCATTGAGTTGCAGACTACCCAGAAGGAATGAGATGTTGCTCTTGTACTTTGCTCTTGGCCTCACACTGGCAATATAGAAGGCCAAAGATGGTGTGGGGATGGGAAGGGGAGTTGAAGTGGCATGCAACCCGGAGGTCAGGATGGCTATTCAGACAGAGCACAGGTGTTCCTCAAAATGGTCACCTAGTCTACACTTGGTCTTGCCAATGTAGAGGAAGCCACATTGAAAGCACTGAATGCAGCAAACAAAGTTGGAGGAGGTGCATCTGAATCTTCATCTGACCTGGAAGGGTTGTTTGGGTCCGTGGATGGTGGTGAGGGAGGTGTAGAGACAAGTGTCACACCTCCTACAATTGCAGGGGATTTGTGGGACACCTGATCCAAGATTATTTAAACTGGAGGTGCAACATTCAGGATGGCACTGGGAACCTCCAGTCTATTTGTCGGGGGGCACACAATCCCAGCATAGTAGAAGGAATACACCATCTCCATGCTATCTGCCTGCATGCTCTACAGGTTTGTCTCATCAGCCACCTCAGAACCCACTGGAGCAAATCATCCTCAACTCGTGAGAGACTGCCTGAGAAGAAAAGAGGGAAGGAGTGGGATAAATGGCAGTACAGTTGTGTTGAACAGAATATTTGTTTGTAAGAATCTCAGTACAATAATTTGTTGTCTTACAAATTAGAGAGCTGGCAGCACTGACATATTGGATCCCAAAGTTGAGGTTTAGCCCATATATTCATGTCATCACTTAGGCCATCTATTTCCACTTCTGCAGCTTGCCCAACACTGCCCATGTCTGAACTTAATTAGAGGTGAAACTCTTAACTGTCCCTTTATTATCCATAGCCTTAACTACCTTAATGCATAGTTTGTCCATCTCCCTCACTCTATTGCTCACAAATGTGAATTCATCCCAAACATTGATGCTAGTGTTCTAATTTGGACCAGGTCCCAATTATCATCAGCAATATGCTACCCACATAGTTCCTAGAGAGGCCAACAACACAATTTTCAAATTCTCACCCTTGTTTCAAATACATCTACTGCCTACACCCTCCTCATTCTGTAATCTATCCAACCCACAAGCATAAATTTACATGTCTTCAGCAGTGAAGGCTCCAAGCTCTGAAATTCACTCCAAAAACCTGGCTGGTTTTCCAACCTCTCTTTCTTCCATGAAGTTACTTCTTAAAGTCTCTCTCTCAGACTAAACATTTTATATCAGACAACCTAATAGCTTTTTACGTGGCAGAGTGTTAAATTTTGTTGATAATTCTATTGAGCATCTTGGGGCATTTTTCTAGGTTAAAGGTGATATATAAAAACAAAATGTCATTATCCCTAACAACATGATACTTCCTTATAATGAGCACATGCTTGATAGACAGCAAACTGAATGACTTTACTGATATCACCCGATGCCACCTTGAATGAGTCTGTGGCGCAAAATATTCTGTGAAATATAGTTGATGTTGGGTTTAAATACTGTCATAACAATTGCCCAGCAACTGAAGTGCCACCTCCTACGTCTTTTTCATGTTGAGGTGGTAGCTCTTTGCCCCAGATCAACTTGTACATCTTCTTTGGTCTTCCAGAAGTTTGTGCTGTTCCTGAAGTTTCTGTGGCAGTTTCAGCTATTAACCTCAGCAACATATCCAACTTTTCTAGTACTCATTTAGCTGAAGTTAAAACTGTGCAGCTGCGTCAACTCTGCAATAACTATCAATAAAAGTCTAGAACCGAGACAAAAAGTGATTCCAAAAATTACTTCAAGATTTTACATTGAGAGGTGGAAATTCCTTTAAGCGTTGCTGCTTCCTGAGCACCTGAACCATGATTTTCTTGGCAAACAGAAGTACCAGCATAGTACTAGCTATTAGACACCAACATCCAAAAAAATGCCAATTCAGCCACAGAGCTCCTGTTTACATATTTTAATGACCCCATACTTATAATCAACTTACATCTAATAATAACTTGCATTTACATTTACACTTGCTAAACATCCCAAAAGTCTTTAGATTAGCTTTATCAATTTAAATTTGACATAAGCATTTATTGTTGTGCACGTTTCACATTCCACTGCAAAACCTGTGTGAAACTCGAAGTTCACACTGAAATATTTAGCAAAATATGAAGTCCAGGTTCAGTGCACAAGAACTTTAGCCCACGTTTGGGTACAAGAGCATAAAGTGTAAGAGTGTGGACCAAAAATATACCAATGTTATGATAACTTAAAACATAAACCTACAGATTAAAAAATATGACATTGTGGCAATCACCGAGTCATGGCTTAATGACGGATGTGATTGGGAACTGAATGTCCAGGGGTACACAGTGTATAGGAAAGATAGGTGGGTAGGCAAAGGGGGTGGTGTGACCCTGATGGTTGGTAATGATATAAAATCAATTGAAAGCAGGAACATAGGGTGAGAAGAAGTGGAATCCCTATGGGTGGAGCTAAGAAATGGCAAGGGTAAAAGGACAATAATAGCAGTTATATATAGGCCCCCCAACAGCAGCCGGGATGTGGACTATAAGTTACAGTTAGAAATAGAAAAAGCGGGTCAGAGAGACAATGTCAAGATAATTATGGGGGGATTTTAATATGAAGGCGGATTGGGAAAGCCAGAAAGGCAGTGGATCTCAGGAGAGCAAGTTTGTGGAATGTCTACAGGATGACATTTTGGAGCAACTTGTTGATGAGTCCACCAGGGGATCGGCTGTTTTGGATTGGGTGCTGTGTAACGAACTGGAGGTGATTAGGGAACTAAAGGTAAAGGAACCATTAGGAACTAGCGATCACAATATGATTGAGTTCAGTTTCAAATTTGAGAAGGAGAAGCTGATATCAGGTGCATCAATATTTCAGTGGAACAAAGGAAATTACAGTGGCATGAGAGAGGAGCTGGCCCAAATTGATTGGAAAAGTAAGCTAGTTGGAGGGACAGCAGAGCAGAAATGGATGGAATTCCTACAAGAAGTAAGAAAAATGCAGGATAGATATATTCCAAGAAAAAAGGTTATGAATGGAAAAATGGCACAAATGTGGATAACGAGAGAGGTTAAGGCTAAAACAAAAGCAAAAGGGAGGGCATACAAGGAAGCAAAAATTAGTGGGAAAACAGAAGACTGGGAAACTTTTAAAAACTTACAGAAAGAAATTAAGAAGGTCATTAGGAAAGAAAAGATGAATTACGAAAGGAAGTTGGCAGATAACATTCAAAAGGATACTAAGAGTTTTTTTTAAATATGTGAGGAGTAAAAGAGAGACACAGGTTGATATAGGACCAATTGAAAATGGTGCAGGAGAGATTATAATGGATAACAAAGAGATGGCAGAGGAACTAAATGAGTATTTTGCATCGGTCTTCACTGTGGAGGACATCAGCAATATACCTGATAGTCAGGGGTCTCAGGGGATAGAACTGAGTTCAGTCAAGATTACTAGAGAGAAGGTGCTCGGGAAGCTAAATGGACTAAAGACAGATAAGTCTCCCGGACCAGATGAAGTGCACCCTCGGGTTCTGAAGGAGGCGGCTTTAGAGATTGCGGAGGCATTGGTGATAATTTTCCAGGTATCAATAGACTCCGGCATGGTTCCAGAGGACTGGAGGGTCACAAATGTAGTTCCGCTGTATGAGAAAGGTGGGAGGCAGCATAAAGGAAATTACAGACCTATTAGTTTGACATCAGTGGTTGGAAAGTTATTGGAATCGATCCTCAAGGATGACGTTATGAAATACCTAGAGGTACAAGGCAAGATAGGTCCAAGCCAGCATGGGTTCATGAAGGGAAGATCTTGCCTGACCAACCTATTGGAGTTTTTTGAGGAAATCTCAGGGTGGATAAGGGAGAGGCTGTGGATGTTGTGTATTTAGACTTTCAAAAGGCCTTCGACAAGGTTCTGCACAAGAGGCTGATTAATAAGATGAGAGCTCATGGAATTACAGGTAGGATATTAGAATGGGTGTAGCATTGGCTGGTAGGCAGAAAGCAAAGGGTGGGAATAAAGGGATCCTGTTCTGGTTGGCTACCGGTTACCAGTGGTGTTCCTCAGTGGAGCTGCTTCTTTTTACATCGTACATCAATGATTTGGATTATGGAATAAATGGTTTTGTGGCTAAGTTTGCAGATGACACCAAGATAGGTGCAGGAGTAGGGAGTATTGAAGAAGCAGGAAGGTTGCAGAGAGACTTAGATAGTTTAGGAATATGGGCAAAGAAATGGCAGATGAGATGCAATGTTGAGAAATGTGCAGTTGTACACTTTGGAAAAAGAAATAAATGGGCAGATTATTATCTAGATGGGGAGAAAATTCAAAGTACAGAAGTGCAAAGGGACCTGGGGGTCCTCGTGCAGGATACCCTAAAGGTTAACCACCAGGTCGGATTGGCGGTAAACAAAGTGAATGCTGTGTTGGCATTCATTTCGAGAGGTATAACGTATAAAAGTAAAGAAGTGTTGATGAGGCTCTATGGGGCACTGGTGAGGCCTCATTTGGAATACTGTGTGCAGTTTTGGGCACCTTATCTTAGGAAGGATGTACTGATGTTGGAGAGGGTTCAGAAAAGATTTACGAGGATGATTCCCAGAATGAAAGGGCTTATATACAATGAGCATTTGTCAGCTCTTGGACTGTACTCACTGGAGTACAGAAGAATGAGAGGGGACCTCATAGAAACTTTTAGAATGTTGAAAGGACTGGACAGAGTAGATGTGGCTAAGCTGTTTCCCTTGGTGAGTCTAGGACTAGAGGGCACAGTCTTAAAATTAGAGGGTACCGGTTTAAAACAGAAATGAGGAGAAATTTCTTTAGTCAGAGGGTAGTGAATTTATGGAATTCTTTGCCATATACAGTTGTGGAGGCCCGATCATTGGGAGCGTTTAAGGAGGAGATTGATAGGTATCTAATTAGTCAAGGTATCAAGAGATATGGGGATAAAGCTGGAAATTGGGGCTAGATAGGGATAGTTTTAGTTTAGCTCATGGAGCAGGCTCGATGGGCCGAATGGCTTACTTCTGCTCCTTTGTCTTGTGATCAGATTCAAAGTTTATATACATATAGGGAAAAAAGAAACATGTTATTTCACCAGCACAGTCCCATAATTTAAGATTTGATAACAACCTCAATTGCATTCACAGAAAACTTCAGCAAATTATATACTTTGTTAGCCTTTGAAAAAATTTGCTTTTGTAACTAAAAATATGAAGACGCCTGGTACATCAATGACACTGATGTACAAAGGATACAAGTGTACTCAAATCAGGTCAGTTTCTTTTAATATAGTAGAACTCCAATAATCTCCTATCTAATTATTTAGAAATCCCAATTCTTTAGCATCTGCCTCACCAGGTAATGCTTTGTCATGCTTCCTTCCCATTCACTTCCCATGGGGCCCCAGTTCCCAGACTCCATTTCCGCTTACCTGGTTCACTGGAAAACTTACTATAATGCTGTGCAACATCTATAAAAAGTAGGTTGGGGGTATTAATGGAAATAAGATCCAGTCGTCCAGAAAATCTGCCAGTTTGGCACCATGAGAATGCAAGATTATCAAAGTTTTACTGCATAGCTTTGGCCCCCATTACTGTACTTGCACAAAATTGCTCCATCATCTACTCTTGATTTGACCTACAGAACTGCATAATTTCAACTCCAAAAAGACTGAATTTGCCTTAATGCACTCTCATTCAAAGTCTCAGGACACCTCAAAGCTTAACAGCTATTTTGCACTCCAGTCACAGTTATAGGGAAACAGAAAAGTCAGCTTTCAAACAAATTTCCAGAATCTGCAATTTTGTTTTATTTTCATAGAGCTGTACAGCACAGACCTAACTTGTCCATGCCAACCATGATGCCAAGCTATGCTAATCCCATTTGCCTGCATTAGGCCTGTATCCATCTACTCCTTTCCTCTCCAAGTATCTGTCCAAATTCCTGTAAAACATCGAAATAAACAGTATTCATTAGCACCTTCTGCTTTGCACATACATTGCTGTTTCATATTTTATTCCTATACAACACAGGCACTAGTAACTTTGTGCAATTTCTGGAAACAACGCTGATTTTCTCCAGCCTGTGTATCACGTGACCCAAGGTTCTTCCCACCAGTTCCTTTCGTTAACTCTCCCTCTCTGGTCTGTTGCAGTTCATGAAATGCAGTAACATCATAGTTGGGAAGCTGTTTGGGACACCTTAATTTCCCAAGTTAACACATGCATGTTTTCCTGCAAGCACGTACTCACCTCAATGCAGAGCTTTGTAGATTTGTGTAGACTAAAGCAGATATAACTAACATGGTCAGAATTTATAAAATTCTTTGAATCAATTAATTGGAATTTTAATTAACCCCAAACTAAAATGCAGTTCAAGTTACTGCTTCACGATGGAATGCTGAATTATTTTATCATGAATTCCATATTAATTGTGAAACCTGAAAATACTTGATTTTATATAAATTTTATGCACATGTGGCTTCTAATGCAACAAAAAAAGCTAAAGCACATGCAAAAACCTGACCATGCATCTGACAACATGTCAGCCACATTCAACACCATCAGTATTGTCTCTGGTTGCTAAATTGAAGTACTGCTACACTCAGTTCAATGAAGAGGTCAATGTGTTTCAGTTGCCTAGAGACTGATGGTTGCTACAGCAGCGCATGATAAGCCATGCTAAAACCAGCTTCAGTTTAGAGTCACAATATGCTTTTACTACAAGTTTAAGAGGGATGTAGAAGCTCACTCTGCCTGAAACTGCTTTTGTTATGCAGCCTCATTCTACATGAAGCAATATCTTTCAGAAAACAGAAGCATGCATTTTAATTGGAAGAAAAATTAGATTAAAATTCAAACAACTATGGTTCTTTTGTTCTTTCAATCAAGTCACATGTTCTAAAAGAATTTTCCCTGCAGCTATAAATTCCTTTCATTCCCAGAAGAAAAGCATGGCCAGGAAGTATGAAACATTTCTTTCGGTTCCACCTTTTGAGTGCCCCACTTTGACAGCTATACTACAAGACAATAAACTGCATCATATTTAGGGTATCATTGTAAATCCTCTTTGTCCAACCACATTTCAGTTGATTGTTGGATAAGGAAAAAGTAGTATGTAAATTGTGAATTAAAAAGGTATTTTTAATAGTTACAAGTTTGCTATTTCCAAACTATAGCAGAAAATTCTAAATGGAGCTATTTCAACTGCCAAATAATCAGGTCAGTTCTATTATGATCACCCATATGAAGTCACGATGTCAACAGACCATTTAATCAACCATAAAACTTCAAAAAAATAATGCTTCAAAAGTAGTGTTTACAAATGCATTCTCTCATCTTTAAAATAAAAAGGAAACGGCAAACATTGCTAAACGTGATACAGATTACAAGCTAATTTAAATTTAAGTCACATGTAAAGCTATCACCTAATGAGGACAAAAATTGCATAGACGTAACAAATAGAAGAAGGCCATTCATTACCTCATGCTTGCTCCGCTATTCAGTGAGATCATGGCTGCTGTCTTAACTCAGTTTAAGTTTCCCACGCAACTCTATATTCTTGGATATCCTTAATACCTAAAATTCTATCAACCTGTTTTGAATATACTCAGCAACTGAGCCACAAAACCCTCTTGGGTAGAGGATTCTAAAGAATCACTACCAACTGGGTGAAGAAATTTCTTCTAGTTTTAGTCATTCGCCTGACTTTGAGACTGTGACTCCTGGTTCTAGACATCCCAGTTCAAGTAAACATTACTCCTGTATATAGATTGTTCAGCTCTATCATTCTTTAAAACTCAAAAGTATATGCCCAGTTTGCTTAATCTCTTCCCATAACAACAAAACCACCCCAGAACTCAATCTGGCGAATCTATTTTATGGATAACCTAATGTTATATAAATTAGTGTTGGACAAAAGTTCCATGTTTGGGTCACCAAGATACTTTATTGACTTATATACATTCTAACTAAACCTCAAATTCAGCGAGCTAGCTATTTAGAACTTAAATAAAATGCTATACACAACCTTTGTTACCAAATGTATTACCAAATATTTTTGATTGAGCAAAGTGATTAAAATAAATTGCCACCAAAACAATTAATTATATGTTAGTTTAATCACAATGTTGAACAATAGTGGAAGGGCAGGTAGGGTGGTTAGGCAGTGTGGTGCTGGGGGTAGGGATAGAAAGGAATGTGGCCGGGGCACAAGGTTGGGGGTTGGGGTTGTTCAGGGATGAAGAGCAGGTCATGTTATTTCAAGTCGGTAGCTGGTAAGCAGTGTACAAAACTGTGTGGAGAGATTAAGCCTTCAGTGCATCACCTTCTTCCTCTGCTCACATCTCCTCCCTGGGTCCCCTTCTCTTCTCTGCCTTCCACCTCCACTCTAAATCTCCTCTCCCCAGTCCACACTAGTACCTCTTATCTATCCTTGTGGCATTAGGCGAGAGCGGTAGTAGGAGTGGTGGGGGTGGGAAGAGAACCAGACCAACAACCAAGGCATCTGCTGATCAAAAGTGAATTACAGAAGCTACCATGAGACTTTCTTTTGAAAAGAAACCCACGGTGCAACTTCTTCCCCCATTACCACACTGAATGAAATGATTTTTAAAAAGTACTTTTAATTTGTCAACTGTCAATCTTTTCCCATGCACATTTTAAACCATAAACAATCCCAAAATTAAAAAAATATATCTAAGCAGCACCCAAATGCAAAATAACTGCAAATGCTGGAAATCTGAGGTAAAGCAAAATTTGCTGGAAGTTTCCAGTTATATAAAAAAACAGAAAGAGTGAACAGATTTCAGGTTGCTGATGGACATTTTGGAGGTTATTGGCATGAAATGTTAACTGTGTCTCTCTCCACAGGTGCTGCCCAACCTTCCTGTCGGTCCTGTTTCATTTATTTAACCAAATGTACTTTAATGTTCTCAGTTGCTGCAGCAGTTTTAGAAAACTTTCTCCAGATGATTACTGCAGGACTGGTTAACTCATCCAGTAACAATATCTACAGATGCTATCTGACCTGCTGAGTATAACCATTGTGTATTAAACACCAAGTGCCTTTGGTGAATTTCACAGAACAGGCTTAAAAGTGGATAATATCCTCAAAGACAGATGAGATTTATCCCAGGCTCCTATGGGAAGCAAGGGGAAAGACTGCCTGGGTTCTGGTTGAGATTTTTAAATGTTTGCTGGCCACAAGCAAGATACCAGATGACTGGAAGAAGTAAGTGTTCACCTTTTCATGAAGGGCAGCAGGGAAAAGCCTGGTGATTATAGACTTGTGAATGTAACATCAGTAGTAGGGAAGTTAATGGAAAAAAATTCTGAAGGATAGTATTAATAATCACTTGAAAAGCCAGGTACTAATCAGACATAGTCACCATAGCTTTGTCAACAACAGATCACGTCTGACCAATCTGACTGAAATTTTTGAAGCGGTAACAAAGTGTATTGATGAGGGCAGTGCAGTAGATGTGTTTTACATGAACTTCAGTAAGGCCTTTGACAACATCCCACATGGGAGACAGATCTAAAAGGTTAGGGCCCATGGGGTCATGAGCAAGTTGGTAAATGGCTTGGCAATAGAAGACCCTGTGTGATGGTAGAGAGTTGATTTTGTGATTAGATATCTGTCACTAGTGGTATTCCACAGGGATCAGTGCTAGGATCCTTGCTATCTGTAATACAATATACATGAATGAGTTAGATACGGATGAAAGAGGCATTATCAACAAGTTTGTAGATGTCTTGAAGATCAATCAAGTTGTTAGTGTGGAGGGTAGTTTTAGGCTATAGGATGATATTGAAGTGTTGGTGCAAAGGGCTGAAAAATGGCAGGTGGCATTTAATCTTAATAAATGTAAGGTGATGTACTTTGGGAGTACTAATAAGGCTAGGACATACACCGTAAATAGTAAGGTCCTGGGGAATATTGAGACCTTCGTATTCAAGTCCAACGATTCTTGAAGATGGCAGCACACTGATAACATGGGTAAGAAGGCACATGGGATATTGGCCTTCATTAACCAGGACACTAAACACAAGAGCCTGGAGGTTATGCTCCAACTTTGCAAAACACTGATCAGACCTCAGCTGAAGTACTGCATGCAATCCCAGTCACCACACCATAGGAAGGATGTGATAGCGGTGGAGAAGGCTGCAATTGAGATTCACCAGGATGTTGCCTGGGATGAAGCATTTTAGTTATGAAGAGAGACTGGAGAGGTTAAGTTTGTTTTCCCTGGAGCGGAGGAGTTAAGAAGGGACATGACTGAGGTATATAAAATTATGAGGGGTATAGATAAGATATACTACAGGAAACCTTTCCTCATATTAGAGGTAGATAAAACTAATTTAGGGTAAGGGGCAAAGACTTAGAAAGGATCTGAGAAGGACCTTTTTCATTCAGAGAGTGCTAAGTACTGGAAATACACTGCCTGAGAAAGTGGTGGAAGTGGAGTCACTGACATTTAAGAAGTGTCAGGATGAGTACTCAAATAGACTAGGCAAAGAAGGCTGCTGGCCAAGTAATGGAAGATGGGTACCCACTGGTTCGCATGGATATGGTGAGCCAAATGTCCTGTTTCCATGCTGTATGATTCTATGAATCACAATGAAGTAGTGTACACATACAATCTTTCCATATGTTATCACTGCCATTTTATATTTACAATTAAGAGCCCTGTACGCAACCTTCCAAAAATTTGAGAATTGCTTTTTACTCTAAGATCTGCAATAAGGCAACACAGGCATGTTACAGAGGGGTTGCGTTCCTAGAAAACAGTCTGTATCGCATTTTTCAGTAAAGCGAAGCCACATCAATTGCACATGCATCAAGAAGCGCCAGGTGAAAAAAAATTGTATTAATTTACTTACCCCCCCCCTCCCCCACAACATAAATTCTGTAAAAGCAAATTTTATTAATTCGAATTTCTATTAATTCAAATTTTTGGGTAGCAATTTGAGAATTGTTTAAGGGTGAATTTTTGTTACCCAAACCGCCATAACATGGGGATCACTGGCACAAATTTCAGAGCTAATTCTACTTATATATTATCTTACCATATGTAGTATAAAAATCACTTTAGAGCCACCTGTTAGGCCATATGTCAACTGATAATCAGAGATTAAACAGACTAGGCCTATAATCTCTGGAGTTTATATTAAATGAGGAGATCTCATGGAACATGCAAAATTCTTAAGAGGCCTGTTAGGGGAGATGCAGGGATGTTTCTCCTGCTATGGTGTCTCAAACTAAGACATCAGCCATTCAGATCTGAGATGAAAAATCTCCTTCACCCAGACGGTTGTGAATTTTTGGAATTTACTGCCAAGGCAGCTATGGGGCTCAGCTGCTGAATACTCAAGACATAGATTGAGAGATTTTTAGATAGCAAGGGAATGAAGAGATACGGGATTTGGGATTAGTGCAGGCAAGTGGTGCTCAGGTAAACAATTGGTAAAGCAGCCATGAGAGATTAAATGGCCTGTTTGTTCTATTGTTAGAGCGCATTTCAAATGTGGGCACTGCTCACAAATATATGCTATGGTATGTAAATTTGGCAGGAAACACACTTCCAATTTACCATGAAAATGCTCTTGTTTTTTTTAAAATCACATTTGCGCCTAGGGATGTTGTTAAGTACCTGAGAAATGAGTCCTGTGTTGCTCAGTTATTCAAAAAATACGAACGAAGCAAAGGTAACGTGAACACTAATTCCCTGCAATATACTAGCTGACCGGAGCAAAACAGATGGTATACTTCTGTCACTTATTTATGATTTATAATCTGTTTATTTGCATATTAATATACAAATGGCTGCAGTTTAAACAAAATACACCAGGTAATGGTGGACTAGATTAAATTCGCCCTTGATTAACTAGATTAAATAACTTCCATAAGAGGAGGGACTGTTTTGTCTTCTCTAAGCAAGATTAATTCAAAATTATTTCTACCATGTTTCACAGAAAATAAACCAAGTTCAGATCCTCATGAAAATATTGGGAATCTTCTTTGTAAAAGAATGGCACATGTTGTTGGAAAGATGGGCAGAAATAGAATCAAACTGCTGCTGCGATTGTGTCTGAGAACTAATACAATATCCCAAGACTTAAGAAAATTAATTTAGTACAACTAACCTGAAAATGAAAATGCAATGAGTTTTATGCTTTCTCTTATATGGCAAAATTACAAGTAACAGAGGAAATAGTAAAGTAAATTTATTTAGAATTTTCCTGAGTTTACAATTTTTACAAATGCACATTCGGAAGAATCCGAACCAGTATTAGTGCTGACATACACAGCACAGGTAAACTGACCAACAACGCTGCAGCAAAGCAGTCATAAAGTGAACTCCTCAATAATGAAACTAGCTTCAACATTTGCTTTTTCTTTCAAAAAGCAATTTCAGATCAACATAATTACAGATGTTCTTAATGGAAGTTTTATGACCTGACTATACTCATGTATAGAATTGACAAAGAGAAAAATTAGCCTGCAGTTATTAAAAACATCATAATTTAAACAACTGCAGAGCAAGATTCTACTGGTCCTGAGGCTGAACTGAGGAAAAAGTGCCTGGGAGAAATTTCAAAAGATTTAAAGTCTGAACCAATATTTCATGCAGACTTAATCAAAACATTATTAAATGCATCTAACTCAAGTTTTTACAATTTGTTTCTAGAATGCAACACAAAATAAGATGGGCATCTGAATTTTTAAATAATGAACAATGTGAGCTTAAGGCAAGCTGAACACCAAGATGATTTACGAACTTCATTCACCCACTGTATATTAAATTTACTTGTATAGCAAAGGAATTGCTGAAATGTGGTTTCTGAATACTCCTGTGTAAATAACACTCTGACCTGCAGCTGCCATTGATTTCAAGCAAGTTCTTGTCTCCATAATGTGGAGTTATGAATCAAATTCATAAGCATTTGAGATTAGATAAAAATCTGCAATAATACATTGCCAGTCAGATGGGACTTTGCAAATGTGCATATCGTTAGTTTTAAACCACCATATTACATTTAAAAAACTTGGCTAATTCACCACCATTTTAACCTGCATTTCACATGATCTGATGTGGCTCAGCATTACCATAACAACAAAATCAGAAGAGGAGACAAACTGATTTTAACAGGGTGGTTATTATTTGTTACATTAATAACAATTATATTTATGACTATACTGATGAAAGATCAACCAGGAACATTAATTGTTTCTGTCTCCTGAAACGTTGCCTGACCGGATCAGCATTCTAGGCATTTCCTATTTTTATTTCAGATTACCAATATCTGGAATACAGGTCCTCCCCAGGTTATGGCAGGGTTCCATTCATGTGAACTGTTCGTAACCTGTTCAGTTCGCAAGCCAGAAACGCAGCTATGAACTGAGATCCCAGGCAGCAGAAGATGCCTGCTGCAGCTGGCAAATCCATCTTGTTGGTCTCCCACATGCTAGTTTGTATGTATGGGTTGCGCGCAAGTCAGGTGTTCGGAACCTGGGGAGGGCCTGTATTCTGATTTTATATTTTAATGCTAGTTCTTTTCTATATATGTATACAGAAAGATGGAAATATTCAAATATTACTTTTGTGAATGAGCACAATTTCCATTTAGCATGTGCATTAAAACATACGAGAAAAAGTGCCACTGCAACGTAGATGCAAATTAAATGGGTGCCTGACACTCAATCATCTTCCATAATGTACTTGGAGATCAGAAGTGGTTCATTTAGTTTCATTTTATAAACGATCTGGGTAGTACAACACATATTAGATACTTAAGGATTAAATTTGAACACCTTGGTTAAAACAGCAAAATTAAAGCAGTTAATATTTTTCTTGCGCTCTGAAAAACTTAACAAGAAAGGGCTAAAACTGTTCCACAGTATTCAAGTTTAATAGCTTTTGCTTCTATGATAATAAAAGCAGCATCTTATTTATTAGTTTATACAACTTAGAGGAAAAATCTTCTTAACTAACAAAGTTAATGCAATAATGGTCCAAGATACCAATAATTTCCATTATAATAATGATGGGGTTATACTGAGGACAAGCATAATGGTGTTATAACTTCTGCCATCTGTGCATCGTGTGCAACACTCAGCTTCTTATTGGCATATTACCAGAGCCTCAAGCAAAATGAAGCTATTATGTAATCCACCTACAGAACAAAATAAAACCAGAAAATGCTGGAAAAACTCAGCAGGTCAGGCTATATCTTTGGGAAAAGAAACAAAGTTAACACAGAGCGTCTTCAAACCAAAATATTAACCGTTTCTTTTCCCACAGATAGATGCGGCCTGACTTGCTGAGTATTTCCAGAATTTTATTTTTTATGTCACAAACCAGCAACAAAAGAAACACACTGAGCATGATTCAGTGTTAAAAACTATTTTATTAATCACTACTTATGATAATACGTAAAATAAAAGTAAAAATGTTAGTATGTTAGAATTCAAGAATGTTAAACCTCGAACGTTAACCCCAAAACTAAACTCGTCGTGTATGTGTGTGACAAAGTCCAAAACTCCCAGTTCCTGAATGGTTCTTAAAGTTCAGTTCCGCAAGCCATAAGGTGAAACATGAGCAAGGGCTTCTTCAACAACCACCGTTGTCTGAAGATAAGATGTAGATGTAGAAAAACATAGAGAGAGTACATACGAAATCCAAATGTTCCACGATGGAACCCAAACGACACTTCAGTGTTTACTCGGTAGTGACTTCCTCACCCCGAAAAGCATCCGAACCGTGGTCGTCCACACACAAATACCTGTTTCCTTCTACAGGTCAGCAACAAAGTGAACTCCACTGGATTACTTCCAACTTCCATACATGGATTTCAGTGGCAAACACAGTTATTGTTTCTCATCCATCGATAGAGAAAACAAGCAGGCTGGTGTCTCTCTCCCTTCTCTCTCTCTCTCTCTCCTTCTTCCTTCTTCAACAACGTCATTACGTCCTTTATCTTCTATTGACGTAAGCACGCCCCACACACACACACACACACTCTCTATCTTAAAGGGACTTTCACTGAGTCCATAACATTTAGATTTCCAGCATCTGCAGTTTTTTTGATTTACACTACAAAATACTTTGAAACCCAAAACAAACTACATGCTGGTGCACCAAAATTAAAAGTACACTCAAGAAACAAAATTTGAAAGAAATTATGTTTTGGACTTGGCACAATGCCTTATTTTAATGACAGTATTTGTGCCGAAAAATGTACCTGGTTCACCATTTAAGCCACATTTTGAAGGAAGTACTAATTAAGTTGGAAGGGGTTTGGACAAGGCAAGGTAGGTGGGTGGAAGAATGCACTGTAAGATAAGTAGCTGAAAAGTATTTCCTCAAACGCCCCAGAACTCTAGTAACCTAATTACAATGCAGCTTTACCTGAAAACTAGAAGCATCCAAATGCTAATACAGGCCATCCCCAGCTAACAAATGGGATCCATTTTTACAGAGAAGTTAATTTCGTCTGTAAGTCAAAAAATACACAAAAATCTCTCAGTATCAAAAGCACATAAGACTGATAAGAAAGAACAAATACTAAAAGTGGAGAGAGAATAAACTAATTCTGCCATTCATAGGAACGAACACATGTATGTAAATCAGACTTTCGAATTTAATGTAATGGGAACTCGCACATATGTACAGGTGTTCATAAGTCAGGCAATTGTAACCCGGGGTGGACTGCATACTTTTGGTGTAGGCTTAAGCCTGGTGTGAACATGCAAGCCTCTACATCATACAGCACTGGCTCAAGATCCATTCCAGGACTTGTCATTATCTAGGGAATACTGCACTGCTGGAGGTAGAGTCTTTTCAGGGTTAAGCTAAACCAAGGTTTGGACTACACCCTTAACAGATGTGAAAGATCCCACGATACAATTGGGAGATGCACAGAGATCTCTTCAAATGCCCTAATTAGTTTGTGCATTTTGGCAGAACAGATGAGAAGCAATATACTTGATGGTGCAGTTCACAGTGGTGCAGGACAGAGCAGCTTGGGGGACATGGTGGGAAATGGTTGCAAGATTCCCAGCTGTGGCCCAACCACAGCTTACTTTCATAGTCAGTATTCTACTTATGAAGCTCAAGATTTTGTTTGGAGACACAAGAGACTGCAGATGCTCGAATGTGGTGCAACAAACAATTTGCTGGTAGAACATAGTGGGTCGAGCAGTATCTGTGGAAATAAAGGAGGTGTCAAAGTTTCAGATCAAAACCCTGCATCAGGACTGGTGCAGGATTTTGACCTGAAACGTCAATAATTCCTTTCCTCCCACAGATGCTGCTCGACCCACTGAGTTCCTCCAGCAGACTGTTTGCTGCCCAAGATTGTGTTGGCTTTGCGAATGACTCTCTGAACACATCCTACAACTTTTAAAATTTTATTTACTGCGTGGTAACAGGCCCTTCCGGCCCAACAAGTCCGCGCCGCCCATTTTAAACCCAAATTAACCTACCTGTACGTCTTTTGGAATGTGGGAGGAAACCGGAGCATCTGGAGGAAACCCACACAGACAAGGGAGAATGTACAAACTCCTTACAGACAGCAACAGGAATTGAACCCCGATCGCTGGTGCTGTAATAGCGTCGTGCTAACCGCTACGCTACCGTAATCAATGTACAAGAAGCCCAGTGCTCAACTCGGCATTACAATATACTGCCAGTCCTTAATGGCCACTGGAGCCAAATACTGGAACTCAATACCCAACAGCATTGTGGGAGAACCTTAGCAGAATAACTGAAATGGTTAAAATAGGTGTCTCATCAACACTTTTTACAAGTGGGCTTGCCAGTGATGCTCAGTTCCCAAAAAATTGAAAAGGTTAAAAAAAAATGTCAATTGTCTGTCCATTCATTCCTTGTTACAGTTGACTTGTATGATTCTCATTACCTGCCAAACTTAGTTTTATATCATCTATAAATTTTGGATATTAGAAAACCATAAACTTTCAAATCATTTACATATATCAATAAAAAGGTAATGACCCTTGGGAAACACCTTTAGGTAATGCATTCGGGGAGTTGCAACAAGGCAAGGAACATACAGTAGGCCATGGGAAGCAAGGGAGGAGATTGCTGGGGCTCCAATGGAAATTTTTGCATCTTCATTAATGATCTCCAGTCATCCAGGGCTAACGCTGTTCCCTTATTCAAAGAGGACAGTAAGGATAAGCCAGGAAACTACAGGATAGTGGGCCTTACATCAGTAGTAGGGAGATTATTGAAAAGAAATTGTAAGGGACAGGATTTATGTTCACTTGGAGAAGCAGGGACCAATTAGGGGGAGTCAGCATGGTTTTGTGCAGGGGAAATCCTGTCTCACAAATTGATTGATTTTTAAGAAGATAAATAAGAAAATTGACGAAGGCAGGCAGAAGACATGGGCTTCAACAAAGCTTTTGACAAGGTCCCACATGGTAGGCTGGTCCAGACAGTTAAAGCACATGGGATCCAAGGTGTGTTGGCAAACTGGATCCAAAATTGGCTTGATGATAGGAGGCACAGGGTTGCGGTGGAGGGTTGCTTCTCTGACAAAGTCTGTAATCAGTGGTGTACCACAGGGATTGGTGCTGGGACTTGCATTGTTTGTCATAAAATGACTAGGATGATAAGCAAGTTTGCTAACAACACAAAAATCGGTGGAGTTGTGGATAACCAAGAAGATTGTCTAAGGATGCAGAGGGACATAGATCAGTTAGGAAGTTGGGTGGAGTGGTGGCGGATGGAATTTAGTCCAGGTGTGTGAGGTAATGCATTCTGGAACATTAAATGCTGGCAGGACAGATACAGTAAATGGCAGGGACCTTTAGGAGTGTTGATATACAGAGAGACTTGGGGTGCAAGTTCATAGTTCCCCGAAAATGATAACACAGGTAGAAAGGGAGTGAAGATGGCATGTGGCATGCTTGCCTTCATATGCCGGGATACTGAGTATAAGGGTTGGGACATTGGGTGTTGCAGCTGTACAAAATGTTGGTTAGGCCACACTTGGTGTATCTTGCACATTTCTGGTCACCACACTACAGGAAGGGTGTGGTAGCATTAGGAAGAGTGCAGAAGAGATTGACCAGGATGTTCCCTGGAATGGAGGGCTTTGGTTACAAAGAGAGATTGGATAAGCTGGGTTTGTTCTCACTGTTGCATAGGAGGCTGATAGGTGACCTTATGGAGGTATACACGATTATGAAGAGCACAGATAATCAGAGTCTTTTTACTCAGATAGGAGCGTCTAAAAAAGATTTAAATGTCAGGGGGAAGAAATTTAATAATCAGAGATCTGAGGGGGAAGCTTTTCACACAAAGGGTGATGGTTATATGGAATGAGCTGCCAGAGGAGATGGTGGAGGCACAAACAATGACAAAATGTGAAAGCCATTTAAACAGGTACTTGGATCAGAAAGAAGGATGCAGGCCTAATACAGGCAAATGGGATTAGCATAAATAGGCATCACGGTCAACATGGACAAGTTGTGCCAGGGACCCATTTCTGTGATGTACAGCTCTGTGACTCTGATGAATGGAAAGATATTGGTGGAAAAAAAGGGAGCTTAAAGTGTATGTCCAGAGATCCTTAGAGAATCCTTAATGGGCCTGATGAAGGTTCTTTGAACTAATGTTTCCCCTTCCAAAGATGTTACAAAGAAACTGTAGCAGGAGGAAAGAAATTGTTGTTTTGGGTCAAAACGCTTCATCAGGACTGGGTACAGATCAGGCTATAATTATGGGTTTGATGAGGTTATGGAGAAGCGAGGGAAGGGCGTGGAAGTTTTGTGACAGACTTATATATTAACAAACTTAACTCAATGTAGATTCAGAATGGAAGCTGAATTGGAAGTCTGTAGCTGTAGTTTGAGGCAGAAACAGTTAATCTTCATCATCTACTGAGATGTTAAGTAAACAACAGCAAACATTAATAAGGTGAGAAAGAATTGATCTACGAGAAACAATGGAACTGTGGATTGCAGACTCAACAGAAACCAGCAGAAATAAAAAAAACAAATGAAGTTAAGAACACATCTGGTCCAGATGAAATGTATGAACAGACTACTCGATGAATGAATAATTATCAAATATGCATAGCTGCACTAACTATAAATATGGGTGTCACCCTAGTGATCATGAGATTCCCATTTCAATGGTACTTGCAGTAACAAACATTGAGGCTCCCAATACAAGTGGCAGTTCTGGATGTCTTGCAGATCCTGATAGGAATCCGTTAAGTAAATGAGACAAATTTTTTCCAGTAACATTAAAGAGCTACTTAGTAATCAATCACTGTGTTGACATCTAACTTAGAATTATGTAAACTTTCAAAAATGGTCTCCAATTATATTAGATCAAAAGAGCTATAAAAATATTCAATATTAAAAAGGATTGCCATGTAGAATCATCAGATGCATTACTGGGCATCCTACAATGAGTGATTCACTTCCTAACATCTCCTTCCTTTGCAACATGTTGGTCTTTATTTGCATGATGAACACAGCACCAAAAATAAATCAAGGGATGGGCAAAAATTCTGTCCTTGCCAGTGATGCTCATAAACAAAAATTAAATAAACAAAGCAGTTCAATAACATTCATGACAAAGCAGCCCATTTGACTGGCACCCATCTATCATCCTCGATATTTACTCCCTTCAACACTAACACACCACAGCTGCAGTATATACTATCTACATATGGCAATACTGTACTTGCCTGGGCTATTCCACCGCACATCCTAATCCACAATTTCTAGCACCATGGAGAGGGGTAACAACTCTATGGAAATACCATCATCTTCCGTTAACTCTTGAAGTTGCACACCATCCCAATTTGGAAACATAGACCCAATGTCACTGAGGGACCACGCTACGCCCCAAAACTCACTAACCCTAAAACACTGCAGATTGCCTTTATCAGACCTGCAATGATTCAAGGTGTCTCACCACCGCCTACTTAAGAGCAATCAGAGATGGCCAAACAATACTGACTTTGCCAGTTAAACCTTGTCCTAGTCCATCACTGATGCTAAGAACTCAGTAGGCAGAGCAATTCCAAGCATTAATATATATTTTTCTATTAGGTTTGGGACTTCCTAGTTCGTAACACTTTCCTGTATCATCAATCATGGTTTGCTATGAATCAAAACTCAAATATTTATTTTATTAGCAAATAAAGAAACTCAATTTCAGTACACGTTTAATAAGTATGCAGAATACCCAATACATTGTAGTTTCAGTTATTCTGTGCACAGTGGTCCAGAAAAACTGTTCAAATTTACAGATAAACAAGCAGAAGTACAAACTATATACAATCAAGCTTGTACAATAATAAAGAAACATTTTCTTTTGCTGGAAGTCTAAACTAAAACAGAAAATGCTATAAATGCTCAAGTTAACCAAGGAGCATTTGTGGAGAAAGCACAGAGTTAATATTATGGTGAATGATCTTTCCAGGGAACCAACTTCTTGGAGTCATAGTGGCCTAAAAGCTGTTTTAACTTAGCTTCTCTGTGACCAGATGCTGCCTAATCAGCCGAGTATTTCCAGCATTTTGTGTATTTTATTATTAATGTGTTAATTGTTTGGGATTGCAATAATGCCTGACACTAGCTGAAAATTACATTTTACATCCATCATCAAGATTAATTCAGATAAATCAGCTTCATGGAGGAATGCAAGGAAACAAGCAATTGGGTATGTTTTGGCAACTAGAGATGTAAATATTACAATCAAGACAAGTCTGAGTGACATGATAGAACTTTAAATCTAACATGCATATATTTAACAACAAAATGATCATTGGCTTTCAAACAATTATTATCTACAATACCATCCCAGTGGATTGGCCATCTATCAATTCAGTAATAATACAAAAGCAAAGTACTCCTGCAACTGGAAATATGAAATTAAAATAGATAATGCTGAAAAGGGCAGCATCTGTGGTAATGGAAACCGTTCTCCATCCCTAGATCTAGCCCAACTTTCAGAGTATTTCCAGCATTTTCTGTTTTTATTATTACTAACCCTGGGATGGAAGTCAATTTTGGAGCTTCCTACGACCTTCTTTAAAAAAGTATGAATTTAACCAGTTAAGTAAAGCCAAAGAATTCTTTAAAATCTACTTCTGTCACATTTCTATTCTATACATTGCCCTGAGAGTAGCAAATTCTCTCTCAGACACATTAGTACTAAGAACAGTGATAAGTCTAATTCTGTTATGTGCCAAGTAGCTGAGCCTACCTTTTATAATAGTGTCTACAACCTTGATGATCTGCACTGCAGGAAAAGTGGGAATCACTATTTGAGAAGGTTTAATCACAATATACTCACCACAAATTGTACATCTGGCACCAATGACAGCAGTTACCATCAATCCCAAACACACACAATATTGCACTTGAATTTCTAACCCAAGATTACAGTATTTATCCATCATTGTTTTGATTGTTCTCAGAAATGTCAGGCACATGAATCAACAATTGTTTCTCCTGAGTGTAACACTACACAATATGTATTAAAATGCAACTGCAACATGTCCTTTGTGTCCTACTGAAGTCTGCTAGTACCCTGGACAAAAAACTGGTATACATTTCCCATCTTAGATACCCAATCTATTTTGCTCCATTCCAGAGGGGAGGCAGGGACACAATTCACCATTGGAGGGGGTTAAAAGGAAAATCATCCAGTAATCATGTCCTGATCATTATTTTCTGCTTAAGTATATGATGTAGTACCAGTCCATGGCTAGGCTATGATAATCATGCAGGCAAAAAATGTGTCAACACTAGTTTGGAGTAACTATGAAGAAAATCCACCTAGCCAATATATCTAATGAAACAGATGATCACTGAACAATATTCCAACAAGGATACAAATGTCTTTAGGAAAGAGAAGTGAAAGCAATCGTTAACAAAGGGAGGAAATCCAGATTTTTTGATGAAGAGTCTCAGAACTAAATCTTTCATCTAATGCTGTATGACCTTCTGAGCATTTCCAGCATCATGTGTTTTTTATATTTCAGATTTCCATAATTAACAATTGTTAAAAAAAAATTCATTCAGGTTCTTTCAACTTGAACAAACACTGAACAATCTCTTACCTGGGTTGTAGAAACCACAGTTGCAATGGGAATTGTGACTGAAGGTGATGTGCTCATCTGCTGAGAATGGGCTGTACTTTGAGGAGCCAAAATAGAACTGGAAAGTGGAGTACTGGAGCCAGATCCTGGTACTGTATTCTGCACTGAAACTGGAACATCATTACTTGTGTAAAATCCTGAAAAGAAAAATGTTTGTGCAAATCTCAGTATAAAGTTCTACACCAGCTCATTGCCCAAAATTTCCCTTTAATTCATCACTATGCTAATATAAATTCTATAGCACTAGTCAGTTATCCAGTCCTAAAACCAAATTTCTGCTTCTTGTTATTTGCTCATGGTATGTGGATAGTATTTTGTTTGTGGTGTTTAGTCAGGTTTTTAATAAACTATTTAAGAATTGTACTGCGCTGTGTGATTTATCTCATTTTCCCCACCTTGACAGGTTCCAAATGAACTCAGAAATAAACTGCCAGTAGGAGGAACTACCTACACATCTGCAACTTTCTCTAGTTTAACACACAAAAGCTGGAGCAAATCAGTGGGTCAGCCAGCATCGATGGAAGGAAATGGACAGTCAATGTTTTGTGTCGAGATCCTTCACCTGGCCTGAAAGACTGAGGGGAGATAGCCAGTGTAAAAAGGTGGAGGGAAGGGGTGGAGCAAGAGCTGGCAGGCGATAGTTGGATCCAGGTGAGAGGGGAGTGATAGGCAGATGGGAGAAGGGGAGAGTGGGAATAGTGCCAGAAGGTGATCTCCAGCTGATCCTCAGAATGAAAATTATCAGATCCAAGTGATTTTCCAGCTTTTATTCCTCTTAAATTTGCGAATATTTTCCCAAAACTAATATTAATTACATGAAGTGCTTACTGTCATTGGACCCATATTTTTTGATACACGTTGGACCTTCTACAACAAAGACAGATACAGTAAAAACTCAGTTATCAGAACGCTTCAATAACCAGTAATGTCCGGGCCAAGGTTTTTGGAAATTAAGGAAAAACCAGGGATATTAAGTTAGAACAGAAAAGCAGCGCTGGGCTTAAAAAAAATCAACCATGACCTTATTGAATGGTGGAGCAGGCAGAGACCGTCAAATGGCCTACTCTTGCCTCTACTTTTTATGCTCAATTTAATTCACATTTGAGCATGATCTTTCAGGAAAGAGTCATGAAGGTTATGAGTATTTTACCAACATTCAGTGAAAAAGAGTTTTAGCTGAAAAAGGGAGCCTATATGATTAGTTCAAAATCTTTGATTCAGTGTTGCCATTGCTGAAAAAAATGCTCACATTTTAGCTTCCCAAAGGAAATATTGAAGGAACCATGCCATCCATGTGAAAATTGCTGTAAGTAATCAAGTCCTACATTACTCAGAGATGCATGGAACTAGGAGGGTGCAGTGTCAGAGGTTGACTCAGGAAAGAGATTACTGGGTGGCTGGAGTTAAAGATGGCAAAAAGGCCAAGATGAGATGATCTTAGCCAATATAGGCACCAATTTATGTAGATATGGATCAGATTAATAATTCCTTTTCCATCAGGTTTACTGTCTGAAGCCAGAAGGGACCAAGGATAACAACATGAAATAAATCTCATCAATCTGCTTTTAATAAATTACTGAAGCTTTAAATGTTCTATATTTTGCTGGCAACCCAAGCTAAAATATGTCGGATCTACTTTCTTCCTCTGAAGATATAGAAAATTCACCCTTAAATTACTAATTCACAGTAACTTATCAGAAAAAGTTAAAAGACTGGCCTCCTTGTACTTTGTTCTATATCTTAATTGAGGAAAGAAACAATGCTTTCTTAAATTCCTACACTGCATTAATACAAGACTAGCCTGCTGTTAATCCAGAAAATGGATTAAACTTGATGATTCATGAATTCTTAGATCTAATTAGCTTCAACTTTCTCAAGCATGTAGAATGAAGGCACTCTAAATATTCCATTTCCTTAAAGCACAGGTTACAAATTAAACTGCAACTCCCAGTCGAGGCAAAGGAGCTACAGAGTATGTGAAAACTAGTGCTGGTTAATTATTTTGACAACAACAAAAGGAATTATTCACAAGCCAACAAAATTATAGTTTGTCACATTCAACTAGCACCGAATTCAATGTATTTTGCAATTCTTGCTAAGACTCAGGTGCAGGAATGTATAATGCTCAGTTAATTGTAACAATGTACATCGAAGATATGCAAGTGCTTTGGTTAGGTTCAACAATAGTTAGATACAGCATCAATTCAGCTCTATCTGCAAGTGATGGGTGGGGAGTAGAGATGTCAATTAGATATATTCAGTCCTTGAAGATGGCTGGGTAAAGAGGTCCAATTTCCAAACTATCCTAGTTTTCAAAGCTATGAAAGGTCTTGAACAAATTGGACACATTCCAACCAAGGCAAAATAGAGCAGCATTGTGTTAAGTATTGCATCCATGACCATTTGACATTTGTTGCACTAAATATTACTTTTAGGTGGGTATCCATTAAAAAATTTCGACTACCAGTAAGTGCGTATGAGTTTGGTTTCCTTTCAAAGCTCACTGGTTCAGATACTGTGCATATGTAATTCCAATACCACAGTAATGTGGTTACCTCACTGTCTTCCACAATTGACTTGGGGCACGTCCTAGTGACTAGTTCAATATAGTTCATACCACATAGAAGTATAAACACTAATGTCCAGATTCCTTCATTATCCTTTATCCCCAGCCACAAGGTAAACCAAGTGATAAGGCAGCATAGTTCTGTACAGTACAAGTGGAGATGGGTATGCAAATTATCCTGGGAGTCTTCATTATTGATTCAGAGACAAAAGGTGATCAACAGTTCAGCTGCACAAGACCTACTCAAGGGTAACAGACCAGAATTGTCTTCTATAGGGTGTGTCGTGCTTGTCAAATTTAACATGTTAATGGGCACAGAAATAGGCCATTTGGTCCATCACATCCATACTGACCGTCAAGCACCCATTTCCATCTATCTCACTTTTCCTCTTGTAACCCCCTCAGCTCCACCAGCTTCCCTCCATACTGCTGACACCCACCTACACCAGGGACATTTTAGGGTAACCAATTAACCAATCAACCCATGTGTCTTTGGCATATGGGAGGAAACTGAGCACCCAGTGGAAACCCATATAGTCACAAGAAGCATGTGCAAACTTTACACCAACAACCACTAAGGTCAGGATTGAACCCAAATCACTGCAGCTGTGAGGAAGCATCACTACTGTACAGTTCATTTGAAAAAGTGCTTAAAGTACTAGACAGGAGAGTGTCCATGGATCTTATTTATACAGGTTTCCAAAAAGCATTTGATAATGTCTTCCAAAAAGTACACTAGGTAAACTAACAACCTAGTTGAGAAATTGGTTTACCAAGTGACAAACAATAGTTATAATGGTGGGGTACTAAATTGGCAGGATGTGGCAAAATAGCTGATTTATAATGGGTTAGATAATGGGATAAAATATATTTATGTTTACTAATAACAGACATTGGTAGCAATGTAAGCAGTGTCAAAGGAAACATTTAATTACAAAGCAATATTAATAGATTAAAAATATGGCAAAACAGTAGTAAAACTCTGGTTAGACCACACTTAGGAGTATCTGGTTGTGGTGGAGAGAGTGCAGAGGAGATTCATCAGGATGTTACCTAGATTGGAGTACATTAGTTACAGGGAGATATTGGATAGGCTGGGCTTATTTTCCCTGAAGCTAAGGAGGCCAAGTGGTGAACTGTTAGGGGTATATAAGAGGCACAGATAGAGTAGGTAGTCAGAATCTTTTCCCCATGGTAGGGGTATCAAAAACAAGAGAGCACAAGTTTAAGATGAGAGGATCCAAGAGGAAAGTCCCACCCCCAACCCACAGAGAGTGGTTGAGATCTGGAATGCACTGCCAGAGGAGATGGTGGAATCAGATGCAATCACTACCTTTAAGAGATATTTAGACAGGCACAAATAGGCAAAGCATAAAAGGATATGATCCTAATGCAAACAAATGGGATTTGAGTAGATGGGCAAAAAGATCAGGGTGGACGTGGTGGGCTGAAGGCCTACTTATGTGCAGTACAACTTGATGGCTCTGTTCACTTTGGACCTAAATACTGAAAAGTCAGTAACATTGAAGACTGCATGAGACTTAGGAATGCAGGTTTATATAAAGTGATAAGGCCAATGGAATGGTAGTCTAATGTAATGAAACGCCCAGAATACAAGGGGTTTGAAATTAGAGTGCAGCTTTTTGAAGTCTTAGTTAGAATTCACCAAGAGTATGGTGGGCAGCTCTGGGTACTATGCTCAAGGAATGCTGAATTAATCTTGAAGGGAGTGCTGCATAGTTTTATTAGAATGATACCTGGACTTTAAGGGTGATATTACAATGACAGAACATACAAGCAAGTATTTGCTAAATTCAGCAGATAATGAGATGACTTAATCAAGGTCAGCATGACACCAAGCAAGATGGACGGAAACTATTTCCATTGGCTGGAGTCTAGGTCTAGGAGGTCACAGTTTAAAATTGAAACCAAACCTTTCATCAGTGACATTAGAATATTTCCACAAGCAAAGGGAATTAAAAGTTTGAAATTCCACTTCAGAAGGAGCCATTTATGCAAAGGCAGTTGTTAATTTCAAATCTGAGATTTATGGATTTTTGAATGAAATAAGATATGGCAAAGGAGTTAGTTTACAGATCATGTGATCACTTTGAATGTTAGAATGGACTCGAAGAGCTCAGTAGTCGACTCCCGTTTCCAATGAGACAAATGTTCTTAGCACAAGAACTTATTCATTCACCCACCTGAACCAGCTGGAGATGAGTTGACACTAAGGCTTTGTAAACTTCCATTCCGGAGCAAAGATGGCGATTTCTGCAGACTTGCACTTGTCCCACTTCCTGCAGCAGATGTGACAGATGATGAGGGTGATGCAGAAGAGAGGGAAGGCTGGGAAACACTGTCTTTGTTTTTACTTCCTTTTGGTCTGCCAGGTCCATGTTTATATCTTTTAGTTCCTTTTCGTTTTTTTTCTTTTATTGTCTCTTCCTCCATAACTGAAGCTTGAACCCTTTTATATCCTGGCAATCCACTTGACGTCCCAACAGTAGTATCAGGGGTCCCGTAATCACAAGCATCCTCAGAGTGTTTTGAGTTTTCAATATTTATTGTTTGGGGAGGTCCAGATGATGCAGGTGGGAGCCCCACAATAGGACTAACATTAATTATAGTCCTTTCTTGGTCAATTGTTTCTCCCTTATTTGCTTCTCTGGTCAAGGGCTGCTGGGAATGACTGTAACCATCATTCATCACATCCGGTTCGGTAAAACTTTGAAACTCTTGTGGCGATTGGACTGAACTGCCTGATGATTTTACACTACTTGGGGTTCCTAACAGACTCCCTGCAACAAAAATATTAGTTAACTGACAAAACTACATCAATAAGGCAAATACAAAGATCATATAGTATTTTGGTTTATTCTTTCTATAAATTAATAATGTTATTTTCAGCTCTATAATTTGAAGTAGAAAAGAAAATACAGTATTATTCATTTAAAAAAAGCTCATCCAAATGCTCTCCCTAGGAAATCTACTGATAAACATGAATGAGTTTCATAAATATATTCATTCATTAGTATTTTTATATTACAATATGCATGTGCACAAAGAACTCTTATTTCTTGGAGTAAACGTTCTTAGCAGTCAAACCAGCAATCTGCAAAATGAAAACGTTTTGCTGGCCAATTCATCAAATGAGTTGAGATACTGCCTTTTAATTATGCAAGTTCTCCTGAACAGATTACACAAATCTTCCAGTGCTCAACTCCATATCAAATATACAGTACATCTCATCCATTGACTGAACAATTCAGGGTGCTAAAAGACAGAGCACAGTTCAGCCCAGACAAATATTAGATCAACTAAGTCAAAATATTGCTTACACACCTGATGGGCCCAATAAATAAAACAATTATAGACCAATAAATTAATTTAGAATTGTGCCCAGTGAAAAAGTGGGAATACGAGATAGAAAAATGTTTAAGGGAGATTTTAAATTGGGTTTGAAGAACTTTCTGGGCTTTCCCCAAGATTACAACTAAAAGAGGAATTTACAATAAATAAGCAATGTGTATTTTAACTGCAGAATATAAGATTCTAGGAAAGTCCTACACCACTGAGTTACCAAAGGCTTAAATTGAAAGCAGTGTTTCTATTTTAAATAAAACAGAAAAAGGTTGAAAGTGCAAGCAACTCAAGCACTATCTGTGGTAAGTGATACAGGTCAATGAACTTTCAGCTCGATGAACTTGCATTGGAAGTGGGAAAAGGTAGAAGTAAAACAGGTTTTAAGATGCAGGGAAGGGGGTGGAGCTGGGTGGTTGCAGAGAACATAAACACTATCACAAACCAATCTTTGTGTTCTACCTTTCTATAAAACCTATTTATCTATGTTCAATCATATAGGGATCAAAATGAAATCTTCTTCCACTTTACTACAGGAGAACAAGGAGAAAAGGAGATGTGTATGCTCTAATCAGTAACAAGGACAAGTTGAAGAATCCACTAGATGACAAAAATGTCAGACTCCTCAGTTCAAGACCCATGTCATACAGTGCAGGTCTCATATGCTTGGCAGATTATCATGTAAGAGATGTTAATTGAGTTCTACTTGCTGCTTAACATCACCATGCACGCTCAGCATCCATCACATACATGCATGATACATGCATGGAAAATCCAGTCCAAATATCCAGAAGTGCACTGCAACCACAGGTTTTCGATAAAACTGGTTGCTATAGTGCATTTTAACAAGTATCCTTTTTATCAAACTTGTCCCTTTGTTATCTGTTTTTCTCCAGCATCCTTTGTTTTAAAACTGGAACATTTGCTGCTTTTTGTCTAAATTACTTAAAAATTGAAGATCTTAGCCTAGTGCCCATTGTTCCTGCACAAATTGAGCATAAGACTAATTTTACCCAGAGTACACCTGGGTGAGATCTAGCCCATTAGTAACTTGTCTGGACACTTCCACAAGCAATTCACCTTAACTTGGCTGACATTTCCTGGCATCAATCACAGACCTAATTGCAGGACACATGAATCCTCCCTCACCCCAGTAAATTAATACTTTTGAATCCTGGCAAGTGATTTGGTGCCATCATGAGGCAAGACAGCAAAGCCTGAAACTGCACATCAAGTGATCCTTTGGAAGCTGTGTAGATAATGGTGCAACAATCTGTTAGTATTCAGACTGCTCCACCATTGTTTCAACATCCAGAGCATCCATGACAGACTTCCTATTACATAATGGCTGGTTCCTGGTGTCTTCACTCTCTTCTGCAGAGTCAACTCACTGCACAGTCTGAACAGGACACTGTTCAGGATAGAGATGTGTGAGGCGTGAACAGCTTTCCTCGCAGGAAAAATGAACTCCCACATACCATCTCTTTATTCCTGTAGGAAAGTCATTTGCTCATGAATGGCGGCTCTTCTCACGCAGGATGGCAATCTGTTCATGTTCAGCATCTGTGTTCTTGGAGTATGGCTAGCTGTCATCCCTTTGTTCTATGCTATTACAAGCTGCTTAGAGGCTGCAAACCCATGTCCAATGAAACCAACAAGTTGCTCGCAAACAGTATCAGCCATCTCAGTGAAGAGATGAAGCTGTTCCTTGGTGGCGTGATGCTGTTCTTCAGCATTTCAAGCTCTGAAAGAACATAGTTAGTGAGCACACCGAGAAGATTGTGCACGACAGATTTGAGGGATCTATACCCCCTATGCCTATGAGATCCAGGATGGTCTCCTCAATATTGGTAAGGTGCTGTACACGCCAAGGCACACTCCCATGTAAGTGGCCTCTTTCCTCTTCCATGCAGTCTTTGCCTAAATAGGTAGATATCTACATTATAATGCTTGACTTCTATGGGGGGGGGGGGGGGGGGGGGGTGTGTGTGTGTGTGTGTGTGTGTGTGTGTACATAGGGCATAGATTGTTGATGATGGTGTGAGGGTGGGCAATGGTGAAGGGGTGATGAGGATGGAATCAGAATTGGTTGGGTGGGAGGGTAATTGTGAGAGTGTGTGTGCAATTGTCAGAATGGAATAGCAGCATTTCTTTTGGTCTGGAACTCACCTTGGCATATCCTGCGAGATCATGAAATTTCTTCCAGCATTGTAGTGTGGAGATTCTCCTTCCTGAAGCCATTTCCAACCAGAGTTCGAATGATAGCTCTGGTGGGACACAAGTGACTGGTATACCACTATTCTTATCATTCACTCTCTTCTGATCTCTACCTTATCAAAGACTTAAGCTACTGTTCTCTGCATCCCCATTTTTTTTCTCTGCAACTTTCATCTTGAGCCAATGTTAACATTTCTCCATTCCAATAAAAGGTCATTGACCTGAAATGCCAACCCTATTTCCTCTGCACAGATACTGTCTGACCTGCTGAGTATCTCCAACATTTTCCATTTTTGCTTCAGGAGAGGACAATGCTAAATCACTGGTGGGGCTATCTTTGTTGAGATATTTAAGCAAGACCTCATTAGCTTGCTTCAAATGCCAGGCAGCTTTGAGGAATAGTGAACTGTTCTGGTGTGCAGCCCAACAGTTCATCCTCCAACAGCTTTGCCAAATAAAAACAATTTAGGTAGGTGGTCGTCAACCTCTATTTCCCCATCTGCAGACAGTGTGTCTGTATAACCATGTGGAGCTTTCATTAGAGATGCGAGGGATTGAGCCCAGGGTCTTATTCATGCAAACCCACTCTCTACCACTGAGGCACATCTCCACTGATAAGCAGCTTGACAAATAGCAGCACGTAGAACAGCTGGTTACCTTGGAAAGAAATAGCTGAAGACTTCAAGATCATAATTCACTGTTAACTGGGGATATAGCCCATGTAAAATAAGGCCCTGGGTTCAATTCATAGCAGCTTCAAGAAATTTTTTTTTAGTCTTTTGCAGAGTTCTTCAAATTTTTTTAAATGACTCTCATTACCTTAAACGAGCAAGGATTCATCCCAATAAAAATCTTGCACTCTCCACTACCTTTTGAGGGCAATCATGGCTGGACAATAAAATGCTGGCTTAGGTACTGATGCCCACATCCAATAAATATATCTTAAAAATATAATTGAAGTGGATCACACAATTTTAAGAATCTCCAATTGCCATTCCAGTTATCATTAACTGAGACTATGCTTAAATACTCATCCAAAATAAAAAGATACTGAATCCCCTCTGTAATTCGCTACCCATCTTTATGCTCTACCATCCCTGTTCTGAACACTAATGTTGCAAGATTCAGCCATAGCAAATTAGGCATCACCATTTACTAGAAACTCAATAGGACTAGCCACATAAATGCTATGGTGGCAACAAGTCAGAGGCTTGTTATTCTGTGATAAGTGACTCACTTCTTAATATCCTAAAGCCTTTTCACAATCTAAGAACAACAAATCAGCAGAGTAATGGAATAGTCTGCTTGACTGGATGTGTGCAACTCATACAATACTCAAAAAGTTCAACACTATCAAGAGAAAAGAAGCCCACTGGACTGCTACCTCACCCATCACCCAAAACATCAATTCTTTCTGCCGCATGCTACAGTGAGTTCCATCTACAAAATGCCCTGTAGTTATTCACTTAAGCCACCCAGTCAGCATCTCCCAAAACCACACATGCAAACATCACCATCTTCCTGTACCTCTCCACATCACAAATCATTGTAACTTTGAAATACATCACTGTTCCTTCATTGTTACAGGGTCAAAATCCTGAAACTTCTTCCCCAACAGGCAGAACTTCAACTAAGGATTGCAATAGTTCCAGAAGATGGATAAACAGACATTCCCAAGGGCAATTAAAGATGGGCAATACATGTTGGTTTTGTCAATGACATTCATATCTCAAAAATGAATAAATAAAAAAGGTTTAGTTGCAGGCTTGTCAAACTCTTTTTAGAACACAAGGCATTTAGTTTCATCTTGAGGTCCTGTCACCTACCTTGATTTACAGAATCACATAGACACACTATTTTTGTAGACACATTAGCCTTTACAGACCTCTGAGACGTAATCTACAGATTGTTAGAAACAACATCTCATAATTGAAATAGCCATGCATTACCAGGCTACTGTGTTTGGCTACACAGATAACACTTCACAAATAATGCCCATTAAAATCTTCTGCAGTGTGTTGAAGACAAAATAAAGCTGTAATATAAACTAATACAAATTCCTTTAATGCAAAAATGAATAAATCACAATTCATAAATTATTTCACTTCGAAACTATAAATCTAGGTGTCACCACAAACGTCTTGAAGGACACGGCAAAGTTAAATGCAGGCCTGATCAGAAGTTTACCCCACGTGAAGAAATACAGCCCAGTGCTCCTAATTCAAAGTTGCCAAATTGAAGTTAAACATACAATTTAGCTTTACAAATAACATAGTAAACAATTCTTAATTTGGTTGTTTTAAAATACAAAACCCTACTTGATTGTCAGCAACAGAAACACAAAATGCTGGAAACACTCAGTTTTGACAGAAGATCCCAGACCTTTAATGTAAACTGTTTCTCCCTTCCACAGATGCTGACCTGCTGAGTGTTTCCAGGATCTTCTGTTTTTATTTCACATTTCTTTAAATTTCTTTTATTATCACCAATACTGCTATTTATAGAATAATAGCTTGGTTTGGCTTCATTCTCTTACCATCTTAAATTCATTTCTCCCCCCCACACAGCAATGTAAAAAAACTCTCAAATAAATTAGTGCCACCAAGCAGGATACCTCTGTACACTTTTGCCCACTCTTCAAATAGCCCTAAGAATATAAACATGTATTTAAGCACAACTTTTCAAAAATTGAAATGCTACATATAGTGCTTGCATTCCTTTGTTCTTTGTATGTGACAATGCTAACATGCAAAACAATGGATATTCTCTTTCAAACACCATTTATTCTGAAAACTGGATGCAGTAAACATAACAGATTGTGAAGCTTGAAACACCAGGAAAATTTTGGATGCAATGGTTCTTTAAAATTTGCCATAATCAATCACAACAATTTTAGAAAAATAATAATATCAATAACTGGAATTTTGTTTGATAATTAATGGATATTATTTGCTTATTTAATCGAACTAGGCAATGAGAAAGAGAACAGATAAGAATAGCAGTCCCATGTAACAATAATTACATGGCCTATTGTTGTCTCCATCCCATCCAAGTCAGAAGTGCTCTGGAAAGTTCATTCCAGATTCCAGGAAGTTACATTATAGCCTGTACATCACATGCTATGTTAACCAGAAATCTGTAAAGGTATCCTTTAAATACTATGTTTGTTATTTTCCTCCTCCTTCAGATCCTTTCTCCTCCTTTTCTGCCATCACATATGCACAACACAATTTGCAACTGAAATTCACAAGGATATTAAGTTCACAAGCTTATTTGAGTTTGCTTTATGCAAGTTCATAACAGTTTTTGGTATTTCTCAGTTAAGCTTAAAGTGACACTTAGGTTAACTCTGTACCCAGGGACCTTTGAAAATTTGTTGTGAAGACAGTGTTGTCAATTGCCTTATTTACCAAAAATAAAATTACACCCAAATCAATACACTCCAATGCTTTGACAACATGCTTCTCGAGTGACTTTAATTATCTCACAGTGTTGCAAATATTACAGCCACACACCTGCAACTACACCTTAGCTGACTTTGTGTTATTCTCAAAATTCTCAATCCTGACAAAATCCAAGTTTGGAAACAAAAAATATATCATTCTATTTTCCACAGATCAAGTACACAAATGAAACCTGTTTGACTTAATTAAACACTAAATAGCAACAATGCTTAAACCTACCCATCCACAATGTCAAAAGTTTATTTTTAAAGGCATAATATGTCTACTTATTATAGTTCAAGTAATCTCTGTACTAAAGACTTAAACATAGAAAAGTGTTGCTATAATTCTTTAAAAACAGATAATTAGAATTATGCAATAAACTGAGAGCGCTATTTGGTCACGTCTAGTTTCAAATATATCAATCTGACACACGTAAGATCCACAATATGCTTCATAATGATTCAGTGCATGATGCCCTGTCCTAAATTCTAATCCATAATCTTTTTCTTTCTAACTACGATTGATCTCCATCTTCAGTCAGCATTCAAATTCATTGAAAATGAAAAGCTGGCAAATATTTAAATACCGAATAGCCAGTCAAAACAGAAAACATACTCTAAATTGTCAAAATTAAAATGAGACAAGATAACTGATAACTACAATAACCGTACCTTGTGAAAAAGGGCTTGATGATGCTGTTGTAACAGAAAGACAAGCTGAATTCTTTCCTGGCTTCCTTCCTCTCTGACTTGAGCCATACCCTGCAGATTTCTTCCCCTTGACCTCCAAGCCTTTAATTTCATCATCATTCCCACTTGATGATTGAGTAGGTACTTCCTGGAAATTTGCATTTGTAAATCTGGCTGTAGTTTCTTCCAGCCTCTTCAAGGAGCCTGATATAAAGCCACTGCTAGTGCTTGTGTAAGTCTAAAAAGTATTGATCAAGAAATAATAGAGAACAAAAATTTACTATTAGCTAATAAAATATTTAGTTCCAAAACAGAACCACCAATAGCTTGATGCCACATAATACTGTATTCTTAACTATCATGAAATGAATACTTTTATCTCAAATACAAGCAATTCACCCAAAGCACGAATCTTAGCAATTAAGGATCTTGGTAACTACACAATTAATGACTGTAAATGCTTACAAGAGATTCAAAGAAGCTAAATCATTTCAGGATAGGTCATTCAGCCCATCAAGGCCATAACTCTTTATTGCAAGAGCTAATCTCATTCCTCCACTCTTTCCCTCAACTCCTGCAATTTCTTTTCTTCTTCAAACATTCATTCAATTCCTCTTATGAAAGTCACAGGTAAATCTATTTCAACTACTCTTTTGCATAGTATATTCCATATCACTACCATTCATGACAGCATTTTCCTCATGTCATCATGTTTACCTTAAAACCGTGCTCTCTGATCTTAAACCACCCACCAATACAAGCAGTACAATCTTATTTAATTCTACACCCTTTGTGATTTTTACATCAAAACTGTTCCTCAACCTTCTTTGCTCCATGGAAAATAAGTGTCATCTTCTCTAATCTATACATAAACTGTAAACCCCTCATTCTTGGGACCAGTTGAATGAATATTTTCTGCACCCAACACAAGTCCTTCATATCCTACCTAAACTGTCGTCCCTGAAATTGTTCACAATTCTCCATTATCCTTGTTTTTGTACTTTAAAGTATATGATCCACAATCCCATATGATTTTTAAATGCATTCTCAATCTAGCCTGCCACCTTCAAAAACTATTTGTTTTAGGATTATATTGGTTGCCCTGGTTCCTCCAATCAAAATGTATCACTTTGAACTTCCTTGCATTAGAATTCATCTGCCTGGTCAAACCCTATTCCACTGACCTATAGTCATATCTCAGGAAGAGTGGTTAATTGTACCTACACTAACTGGTCAGGTGGGTTGACAGTCGAGGCAGCCTGTGCCCTACATACCCAAAATTTAATAGTCCGGCATTTCATGAGAACACCAATTGCTCAGTAATTACAAAATATTGAGGGGGTGGGGGGTGTGTAGTAAAGAGAGCAAGTGAATGAGAATGAGAGCAACTGAGCAAGAAAGAGGGCAAAGGTCTTTTTGCCAAACTTAACCATGTCTTTTCATCTTCTAAACACTTGCTTATTAAGATACAGGAGACCATTCAGTCCACCATATCCATGTCATCTCTGAACAGAGTAATCCCATCATAAAATCATTGAAATGCACTGCATAGAAACAGCCCCTTAAGGGCCCACTCGTCCACCACTATCCTCTGCCTCCCATCACCCAGCCAATTTTTGATTCAGTTTACCAACAATATCGCCCTGCTTCCATAAATCTCCTAGGTTACCTCCTCAAACAAAACTATTCATTTTTGTAAGTCACGACCTACCATGCACAAAACCATGCTGACTCCTCCTAATCAATCCCTGCCTTTCCAAGTGAACATAAATTATGTCTCCCAGAATCTTCACCACCAATTCCCTACCACTGAAGCAAAGCTCACCACCTTGTAATTTCCAGGCTTATCCCTATTGCATTTTTTGAACAAGAGGACAACATTAGCTAGCTTCCAGTCTTCAGGCTAACGAAGATGCAAAAATATTCAGAGGCCCAACAATCTCCTCCACTGCTTCCCTTAGCATCCTGGGATAGATCTCATCCAGCTCTGGAAATCTCCAACATTTCTGGCATTTCCTCCTTCCTTGTACAGATGTGCTCCAGAATATCAGCATACCCCTCCCTTAATTTCCAGCCTCCACATCCTTCTCCCTGGTGAACACCGATGAGAAGCATTCATTTACGATCTCATTCATTTCCCTGGCTCGATAGACAGATTATTACTCTGGTCCCTGAGGTGACCTTTTCCTTCCTTAGCTAATCTCTTGCTTATGTACTTATAGAAGGTTTTTTATCACATCAAAGTGCAATTTCCTTTCATCAACAAATGAACACACATGGATGGGGAATTTGTTTGTATTTTCCCATCCAAAACGCAATCCTTGTAAACACGCAATTCCATTGAAACTGCCTTCCCATCTGAAGCCTCATTGGAGCAATTTAAACTGCATTTGATCACCTTGAAAGTAATTCAAAGATGTGACTTTGTAATATTTAAAATTGTACCAAACAACTGATGCAAAGAATAGGGAGTGGATTGAGGTCCTCTATCTTTATGCAAGGAAAGAGTGCAAAATTTTGTGTTAATCAAACAGGAAGCCACAATTTCACTTGTTAATGGCTAGCAGGGTTCTACCATAAAAGTAGGACCTCTCAGCCACAAGGGGGAGAGTGACCTGGTCAGTCACCAGCAGATGTCAGCAAGTGGACCACTGAGACAAAAGCTAGAGCCATGGTGGACTGGTCAGTCTCTAGAAATTGTGCCATATTGGATTGATCCTCTGGGATGGCAATGAGCACATGGAGCTCAGCATGTAGCACAAAAAGGTAGAGAGAAAGAAACAGGTATCATAGTGTCAGTTGTCACATTAAGGTTACTGTAACCTCACAACCTCAAGTAAGGTATTTCATCACAGAATAAGTAATTCTGGTCTTTTATAATTTTCTTGAAAATTTGCTCCTCAATATCCTTTCTACAAACTAGTTGCCTACAGAATACAGCCTACAGTATAACAGAACCTCCATTGTTTCTTAACTCTGACCTTAATCTCTAGGAGATATCCTCATTCTTCAATGTTGCAATGTTTTCTTTAATTAATACCACCACATATTCTTCTTTCTTTCCTTCTTTATCTTTCCTAAATACTTTGTTTCTAGGAATATTTCATAACTAATGCCTCCCTTTCTTAAGATAGGTCTCCATTTTCACCACAACACCATAATCACATGTGGCTAACAAATCCTGAAGATCTCCCATCATTTTCACTACACATCATGTTTGCACTTATGCACATTACAACTATCTTAGAACCCTCCCATATTCTTTCAGTCTGATCCAATCTAATCCTTTTTGTTTATCAATAAATTTTGCTGGATTTGGGTGATGCTGGCAAGACCAGCATTTATTACCCACACTTAATTAACTTTGAGGCAGCAGTGGTGACCTGCTCTCTTAATATGATGCAGTGGTAGTGAAGTGTTGTTGGGTAGGAAGTTCTAGAATTTAGACCCAGCAAAGATAAAGAAACAGCAATATTTTTTCTAAGGCAGGATAGTGTACGAATTCAACTTACTTTGAACATAGAAAATTCCAGCATAGTACAGGCCCTTCGGCCCACAATGTTGTGCCAACATTTTATCCTGCTCTAATATCTATCTAACCCTTCCCTCCCACATAGCCCTCCATTTCTCTATCATTCATGTGTCTATCTAAGAGTCTCTTAAATGTCCCCAATGTATCTGCCCCCACAACCTCTGCCAGCAGTGCGTTCCACGCACCCACCACTCTCTGTGTAAGAAACTTACCCCTGACATCCCCCTTATTGCTAGGTAAAAATTCTGGTACTCTATACCAACAGCATTCTGCTTCAGCCTTCACCACATACTGTGAAGTTTAAGAAGGCAGCTCCAAAATGTTGACCGTCTGCTTTTCTCCATTGGAGGGGAATATTCAGGTGGTGACATTGCTTTTAGTGTCCAATGTTATATCCTGGCACCCGTTCCCCTGCCAAATTAGCTTAATACCTTTCCCTACAGTACCGGTAAATCCTTCTCTACCTAACTCCCACCCTCCCACAATGAGGACATGGCCCCAGACTCATTAACCTACAACACACCCACTTTGTACATGTCATGCTTCACTCAGAACCAGCACCAATACTCCTACTGTCTAAAGCCTGTCCTTGAATAACACTGTTTCCTGTATTCACTAGCATTTGGCAACAATCGTAATTGGGAGATTACTTTCTTTGAGGCCCTGCTTTTTAATCTTTTTCCAAACATTAAAATTTGCTTGTTGGACCTCATTGCTTGTTCTAACCAGTAGCTGATACTGAAAAGCACTGCCTCTGGCACTCGCAATCCCTTCTCAGGTTGCTGTGCAGATATCCGGCAGCAGGGAGGCAACAAACCATCATGGAATCAGAATATGACTGTATTGTCCTCCACCCTTTCCTCAATAATTTAATCTCTGAGCATCAGGGCTTTAGTAAAGCCATCAACAAGGTCCCTTATGGCAGGCTGGTCCAGAAAATTAAGGCACATAGGACCCATGGAGATTTGGTAGATTGGATTCAAAATTGGTTTCGCCATAGAAGAGAGGACAGCAGTGGAGGGGCGCTATTCTGACTGGAGGTCTGTGACCTGTGAAGTTCCACAAGGATCAGTGCTGGGACCTCTATTGTTTGTGATATCACAAGATAAGGGAGCAGAAGTAGGCCATTCGGCCCATCGAGTCTGCTCCAAAGAAAGGGAAAAAGAAAAGTGAGAAATGAGAAATGGGGGAATGTCCATGAGCAAAAAAAACTATTCCTTTCTAGCCCCAATTTCTGGCCTTATCCCCATATCCCTTGATACCTTGACTAATTATTTAACTATCTATCTCCCCCTTGAACTCCTCCAATGATCGGGCCTCCACTGCTGTATGTGGCAAAGAATTCCATAAATTCACTACCCCCTGGCTAAAGAAATTTCTCCTCATTTCTGTTTTAAACCTGTACCCTCTAATTCTAAGATTGTGCCCTCTGGTCCTAGCCTCACCCTCCAAGGGAAACGGCTTGGCCACATCTACTCTGTCCAGTCCTTTCAACATTCTAAAGGTTTCTATGAGGTCCCCTCTCATTCTTCTGTACTCCAGTGAGTACAGTCCAAGAGCCGACAAACGCTCATCATACGTAAGCCCTTTCATTCCAGGAATCATCCTCGTAAATCTCCTCTGAACCCTCTCCAATATCAGCACATCCTTCCTAAGATATGGGGCCCAAAACTGCACACAGTATTCCAAATGAGGCCTCACTAGTGCCCCACAGAGCCTCATCAACACCTCCCTACTTTTATTCACTATACCTCTCAAAATGAATGCCAACATAGCATTCGCTTTCCTTACTGCCGATCCGACCTGGTGGTTAACCTTTAGGGTATCCTGCACGAGTACCCCCAAGTCCCTTTGTACTTCTGTACTTTGAATTTTCTCCCCTTCTAGATAATAATCTGCCCATTTATTTCTGTTTCCAAAGTGTACAACTGCATATTTCTCAACATTGAATCTCATCTGCCATTTCCTTGCCCATTCTCCTAAACTATCTAGGTCTCTCTGCAACCTTCCTGTCTCCTCAATGCTCCCTACTCCTCCACCTATCTTGGTGTCATCTGCAAACTCAGCCACAAAACCATTTACTCCATCATCCATATCGTTAATGTACAAAGTAAAAAGAAGCGGCCACAACACCGACCCTTGTGGAACACCACTAGTAACTGGTAGCCAACCGGAACAGGATCTTTTTATTCCCACCCTTTGCTTTCTGCCTACCAGCCAATGCTCCACCCATTCCAATATCCTACCTGTAATTCCATGACCTCTCATCTTATTAATCAGCCTCATGTGCAGCACCTTGTCGAAGACCTTTTGAAAGTCTAGATATACAACATCTACAACTTCTCCCTTATCCACCTTACCTGAGATTTCCTCAAAAAATTCCAGTAGGTTGGTGAGGCAGGATCTTCCCTTCACGAAACCATGCTGGCTTGGACCTATCTTGCCTTGCACCTCTAGGTATTCCATAACCTCATCCTTGAGGATCGATTCCAATAACTTTCCCACCATCGACGTCAGACTAATAGGTCTGTAATTTCCTTTATGCTGCCTCCCACCTTTCTCATACAGCGGAACTACATTTGCGACCCTCCAGTCCTCCAGAACCATGCCGGAGTCTATCGATTCCTGGAAAATTATCACCAGTGCTTCTGCAATCTCTAAAGCCACCTCCTTCAGAACCCAGGGATGCACCTCATCTGGTCCTGGAGACTTATCTGTCTTTAGTCCAGTTAGCTTTCCTAGCACCTTCTCTCCAGTAATCTTAACTGAACTCAGTTCCATTCCTTGAGACCCCTGACCATCCGGTATATTGCTGATGTCCTCCACAGTGAAGACTGATGCAAAATACTCATTTAGTTCCTCTGCCATCTCTTTATCATCCATTATAATTTCTCCCGCACCATTATCGATCGGTCCTATATCAACCTGTGTCTCTCTTTTACTCTTCATATATTTAAAAAAACTCTTAGTATCCTTTCAAATGTTATCTGCCAACTTCCTTTCATAATTCATCTTCTTTCCTAATGACCTTCTTAGTTTCTTTCAGCAGGTTTTTAAAAGTTTCCCAGTCTTCTGTTTTCCCACTAATTCTTGCTTCCTTGTATGCCCTCCCTTTTGCTCTTATTTTAGCCTTAACCTCTCTCGTTATCCACATTTGTGCCATTTTTCCATTCATAACTTTTTTTCTTAGAACATATCTATCTTGCATTTTCCTTATTTCTTGTAGGAATTCCATCCATTTCTGCTCTGCCGTCCCTCCAGCTAGCTTACTCTTCCAATCAATTTGGGCCAGCTCCTCTCTCATGCCACTGTAATTTCCTTTGTTCCACTGAACTATCGATACACCAGTTATCAGCTTCTCCTTCTCAAATTTGAAACTAAGCTCAATCATATTGTGATCACTAGTTCCTAATGGTTCCTTTACCTTCAGTTCCCTAATCACCTCCAATTCATTACACAGCACCCAATCCAAAACAGCCGATCCCCTGGTGGGCTCATCAACAAGTTGCTCCAAAAAGCCGTCCCGTAGACATTCTACAAACTCACTCTCCTGAGATCCACTGCCTTGCTGGATTTCCCAATTCACCCTCATGTTAAAATCCCCCATAATTATCTTAACGTTGTGTCTCTGACACGCCTTTTCTATTTCTAACTGCAACTTATAGTCCACATCCTGACTGCTATTAGAGGGCCTATATATAACTGCTATTATTGTCTTTTTACCCTTGCTATTTCTTAGTTTCACCCATAAGGATTCTACTTCTTCTGACCCAATGTCCTTCTTTTCTATTGATTTTATATCATAACTAACCATTACGACCACACCACCCCCTCTGCCTACCTGCCTATCCTTCCTATACACTGTGTACCCCTGGACATTTAGTTTCCAATCACATCCATCATAAAGTCATGACTTGGTGATTGCCACAGTCTCGTATTTATTAATCTGTAATTTGGACTAAAATGTAGGTGGGCTGATTAGTAAGTTTGCAGACACAAAAATGGGTGTTGTTATAGTGAGGAAGGTCATCAAAGGATTCAGCAAGATGTAAACCAGTTGGAAATGTGGGCAGAGAAATAGCAGATGGAGCTTAGACCAGACAAGAAGCTGAGGGGTGACCTGACAGAAGTTTACAAAATTATGAGAGGCATAGATTGGGTATATAATCAGAGTCTATTTCCTAGGGTGGAAATGTCAAATACTAGAGGACAGAGCTATACAGTCTGAAGGGGAAAGTTTAAAGGGAGTTCTACAAGTCAAGTTCCTTTTTTTTTTAAATACAGAGTGATAGATGCTTGAAACACACTGCCAGCAGAAGAGGCGGAAGCAGATATGATAGCAACGTTTAAGAGGCATTTAGACAGGCATGTGACCAGACAGGGAATGGAGGGATAGACCATGTGCAAGCAGATAGGATTAGTTTGGATTGGCATCATGATCGTCACAGATGTAGTGGGCCAAAGTGCTGTACTACTCTATGTTCTCTCCTGACCTCCTCTGTGTTCTAGCTTTGTATTAGCAACTTAATATTGGGAGAAAGTCAAATCTTCTAAGTCATCAGAGATGTACAAAATAGCACAACCATCCCTATAGATTTTAAAACTGCTTCAAGTTTTAAGGTCAATGCATTGCCCAATTATTTCAGCAGGCATTTGTAGAGGATATCTCAAACAAAAATGAAGAATTTTAGTCCTCCCCTTCTCCCTGATGCCCGAAATGAATTCTGCTCTTAGTTATACACACTGACCCAGAGGAAGAATCCAACATCAGGGCCAGTTTCTGAACCCTAATATTCCAAGCTTGGCTAAAGATCTACTAAGGTCTTCTGAACCAGCATAAGGTTCTACAGTTATATCAGTGGCTTGAAACTGAACTGCATCTTCAGAAGAGGCAAACAAAAACAAGATGGAATACAAATTAGTTAGTGTCCATCTGTTGTTAATTTAACCTTGTTACTTATATTCCTACTACATTCAGGGGATTAAGTCCATAGGGAAGAGCTCAAGTATCAGTAAAGATTAAACTCTTGTTAAACTATTTTCATGATTTACTATAAAAATGAGCCATAGCAGCAATACCTGATTTTTCATTTGGGATTTTCATCATACACTCAGTACATTAATCTACTTGTATTTTAAAATATATTACCACTTACCTTTTCAGTTGTCACAGTGAGAGGTGGAACTGTAGATGACAAGTCCAAAGATTTTTTAATTTTTTGATGCCTATATTTGTCTCTGTCCTTCTGTTTCTGCAGGGAATTCATGAATAGCCATGCATAAACAATAAAGCAACATTATTTTTTAAAAAAAGACATGTATTTTAAATTTGAAGACTGAAAATCTAAATGTAATGCATGAACAATTAACTGTGTACTGAAAACTCTGCCCCATGTATTCTTTTCCCATGGCAAGTTACAATTTAACATCACAACAACATTGCTAATCTACTTCAGCTTCTCAGTATGATACTTCCCACTTCAAATTCATAGTTCTTATGCTTTTATTTAAATTCTTCCATGTCCATGGCCTACTTGTCCTTTCCCCAAGTTCACCAATCATTAAAACTCCTCAAACCTTCCAATCACTGTTACTTCCAAATTTTCAGTTCCTCCAATTCCATCCTCCCATGCATCAGCCTTCTCGTCATCTTGCCATTAACAGCGATATCATCATGCACCTACACCCAACTCTTCAAAATTTCTCCACAAAAAACTCTGCCTCCTTTTAAACATATCCTCAAAAGCCAATTCTTTGCATTTAAACTTGAATTGTTCCTTTAATTTGGAACACTTTTCTGCATTAAAGTTGTCACATCAATACAGGCTGCTATGTGAAGACAAATAAGACTACATTCAATCTATATCCACAGCAAAACAAATAAAGCCGTTATAACCAAAATAAAAGACTATCAAAATATTGTTGCATTGTGCTATTGAAGGGGACTAAATAAACAAATCTTTTTGTTTTACACATGGAAGAAATATTGGGGAGAGAGAAGGGTGGCTTTTCTTAAAAACTGAAGTTAACAGAAACTCAATACAAATGAATAAAGTATTAACATGATACTTGACTCAGAAGAATAATAAAAGAATGATAAAAGATTTTTCAGAATCTTCCAAAGTTCTTACATCCATTGATGTGGAATCATTGAACTAAAAAGAAAACATGGCTGCCAATTTGCAAAGAGCAAGGTCCAATTAAAGCAATGAAATATTGACTGTCTATTGTATGTGGTGTTTGTTGAGAAAGAAATACCAAAATGAGAGCACCCTTGTTCTTCAAAATTATAGAATCAAGGAGAATCAAGGTTCGAACCTTCATCCCATCTGGTGTATGTGCTGCTGTTTACGTACTACATAAGCCTCTATTTCTAACTGCCACCCTTTGTCCCATACCCCTCCATTCCCCCAGGTAGACATTGGATCTTTTACATCCACTTCAGAGGATCACAGAGCCTGACTTAACATCCCATTTAAAAGACAGCACATCTGATTGTGCAGTTCTCCCTAGCATAGCATTCAAGTATGGCTAGATTTTTGTGGCCAGGTTTCCAGAATAACCTACCAACTTCTCAGAAGTGAAAGTGCTATTAATTGGACCATGGCACCTGCTTTAAAGTGAAAACAGTTCCCACCCTGCATTTGAAAGACAAGGACTGATTATGGATAGATAGCATGGTCGTTTGTATGGGAAACGTCTTTCAATATTAATTGAGTTTTTGGAAAAGTGATGGAGAATTGATGAGGGCCAGGCAGTGGACATTGTCAAAGGCTTTGCTAAGTCCATGTAGACAAAGTCCAGGTTGGTAGGCTGGTCTGGAAGGTTAGAATACATGGGACCCACGGTGAACTAGTCAATTGGATACAAAATTGGCTTGGTGGTAGGAGGCAGTGTGTGGTAATGGAAGGTTGTTCTCAGAGGCCTGTGGCCAGCAGGGATTGGTGATGGGTCCACTGTAGTTTGTCATCTGTAATAACAATTTGGATGAGAATGTAGTTGGCATTGTTAGTTGGTGATATAGTGGACAGTGAAAAAGACTACAAGGCTACAATAGGATCCAGATCAACTGGGAAAGTGGGCCAAGGAATGGCAGATGGAATTTAACTCAGACATATGCAAAGTGTCGTATTTTGGGAAATTAAACTCAGGCAGGACTTGCACAGTAAATGGCAGGACCCTGAGGTTTGTAGAACAGAGAGATCTCGGGTGCCTTAAAGTGGCAACACAGATAGACAGAGTGGTGAAGGCAGCACGTGGCACACTTGCCTTCATTGGTTAGAGCACTGAATACAAGAGTTAGGAAATCATGTTACAACTATCCAAGGTATTGGTGAGACTACACTTGGAGCATTGTGTGCAGTTTTGGTTGCCTAGCTATAGGAAGGATGTCATTAAGCTGAAAAGAGTGCAGGAAAGATTCACAAGGATTGAGGGCTTGAGTTACAAGGAGAGACTGGATAGGCTGGGGTTTTTTCTCTCTGGGGCGTGGGAGATGGAGGGGTGACCTTACAGAGACATATAAAATCATGAGGGGCCTAGATAAGGTGAATGGTCATAGTCTTTTTCCCAGGGTAGGGGAGTCTAGAACTAGAGGCCATAGATCCAACGTAAAGGGAAAGATTTAAAGGGGACCTGAGGGACAACTTTTTCCACACAGAGGGTGGTGGATATGTGAAATAAGCTGCCAGAGGAAGTGGTAGATGCAGGTACAATTACAATATTTAAAAGACATTTGGACAAGTATATGGATAGGAATGGCTTGGATGGGTACGAGGCAAACGCATGCTTAAATCGCATAGCATCCAAGGAGAGCTAGCAAACTGGATGCAAAATGTGGTTGGATGGTAGGAAATAGAGGGTGATGATGGAAAGGTGTTTCTTGGACTGGAGGTCTGTGACTAGTGGTGTACCCCAGGGATTGGTGCTGGGCCCATTGTTATTTGCCATCTATTTTAATGATTTGGATGGGAATATACGAGGAATAGTTAGTAAGTCTGCAGATGACACTGAAATAAGTGATGTCATTATCAGTGAAAAGGAGTATCAAGAATTGAAGTGGGGAGGTGAGCTGAGGAATGGCAAATGGAATTTAATTCAGATAAGTGCGAAGTGTTACATTTTGGAAGAACAAATCAAGGTGGGACTTTTACATTGAATGGAAGGGCCCTGGGTAATGTTGTAGAACAGAGGGACCTTGGAGTACAGGTATATAGTTCCCTTAAAGTGGAGCCACAGGTAGATATGGTGGGGAAGGCAGCTTTTGGCATGCTGGCCTTCATTAGACAGGACATTGAATATAGAAGTGGGAGGTTATATTGCAATTGTGCAAAACATCGGTGAGGCCACACTTGGAGTATTGTGATCAGTTTTGGTCACCCTGTTGCAGGAAGGATGTGATTCAACTGGAAAGGGTGCAAAAAAGATTTTCAAGGATGTTGCCAGGATTCGAGGGACTGAGTTATAGGGAGAGGTTAGACAGACTGGACCTTTACTCCTTGGAGGGTAGGAGACTGAGGGGCGACCTCATAAGGTATACAAAATCAAAAGGGGCATAGATAGGGTGAGTGGTCTTTTTTCCAGGGTTGGGGAATCGAAAACCAGAGGAAATAGTTTTGTTACAGGTGAAATGTTTAATATGAACCTGACGGGCAATTTTTTATACATAAAAACACAACAGGTTGCAGATATATGGAACCAGCTGCCTGAGAAAGTGGTTGAGGCAGGTACGTTACATACATTTAAGAAGTACGTGGACAGGTATATGCATGACAAGAGTTTAGAGGGATATAGGCCCAGTGCTGGGAAATGAGATTAGCTTGAATATATATCTTGGTTGGCATGGACAAGTACGGGCTAAAGGGCCTTTTTTCTGGGGTGTACAATTCTGTGACTCTAAATGGGACTAGCTCAGGTAGGCAATTTGGTCAGGATGGATGCTGTACAACTATGACCGACTCCATAAAAATTACCTAATGAGATAACCAAAACATGACTGAGATTAACAACTGTCAATCATCCACATAAAAAGGTAAATGTATATGGGGGAGGTTTCAAGACATAGAAACTCCAACAGACTTAACATTCATCATTTCAAACCAACACAGAGCAACAATTCACAAAATTTAATATTGAAATTCATAACAAAAAACAAAATATTATGAGAAAAGCATACAAAGATCAACCCAGACCTCAACAGGTGCAAAGCAATGAAGAACATATTCAAGCAAAGGATACTGTACACAGGACTAATTTCTAAAAGTAAGTGACTGATCTATGATTGCAGACACTTAAGCTTTCTAGGCTTAAAAGAAGGCATCTTGAAGAGATGCACAAATAAATTGTATGGAAAAGATTAACAGAAAATATTACTTAATAGTGAAAAAAGATCAGGTTGTGTGTTCTGATGACAATATTTTCCACACTAGTGCTTCTGAGATGTCTCTCTTTTTTCCTTAATCATGGCTACCTTTCCACCTTAATCGAAATGGCTTTTAAGAATATCCATTCCATTTCCTGCAATTCTGTCCTTGTCCCCACTCCTCCTACCACCAACCTCTACATTCAACAGGTTACCCTCTTTAGTTTCCACCAGCTTCAACATGATGCCGACCAACAGACACATTTTCCCCTTACTTCCCAGCATTCACCAGGGACAGTGTTGTCCATGTCTCCTTAATGCACTCTTCCATCTCCATCAATGCCAACTACACTGTAACTGCAGAAGGTGAAATAACTGCCCTTTTACTTCTTCCCTTCCCACCATCTAGTGACTAAATACTACTTCCAAGTGAAGCAGTGTTCATATGTACTTCTTCTAGTGTGGTCTCCTCCACACTGGAGAAACCACTTTACAACAACACCATGTTCAGTCTTCAGTTTCCAAAATAAAACAGAAAATGCTGAAAACACTTAGACTGTGGGAAGAGAACAACTTCTAGTTGCTTTACACTTTAATTCTCCATTGATCTCTGTCCAAGGCTTCTTACACTGTTGCAGTGTCCAGTGCAAGTACAAATGAAAACATCTCACCTTCTGATTAGGCATTTTACATACCTCAGGACTCAGCATTGAATTCAATTTCAAAGAATGAGTTTTTCCAGTAAGTATCAGAACTGGCCAGTTCTGATGAGAGGTCATCAACCTGCAGTGTTAACTTAGCTTTAGTTTCTCCACAAAAGTTGTCTATCCAAAATCCTATTTTTTCCATATTTCCAGGAGTGCAGTATTATGTATCTGACAGTTCCAGAACTTCTGTAATTCCCCCATCTCTCTCTCCATTGTTTTCCTCCTATTCACACTCCTTTTTGGCTAAATAATCCTCTCATAGCCAGCATCACCACCTTTATCATTCAACCTCTCTTCATCTCCACTGATGACACATTCCCTTTGTTCTCCCCCCACCCCCCACTGTCTTCTCCACAACTTGAAACATGCTGGATTTCTAACTTTTCCAAGATTTGATGAAAGACCATTCATCTGAAACATTAATTATGTTTCTATCTCCTGTCTGGCCTGCTTAGTTTTTCCAGCATTTTCATTATTCATTTCTGTTTAAAGAACTTATTTCACTGCTAGAATTACATACCTGTCAGATAACTCCACTTGGCTTTCAGTAATATTGTTAAAGCACTTAAAGCCTACATCCTCGGTAGATCGCTTTATTGATATCAAATATATGGTACTATGTAACAAGCTAGAAAATTTACATTCCCTTACAGCAGTATCATTTTCAGATTATCTTGATCAATAGCAATTGAGCCAATAATGGCCAAGCAGAAGCTTCAGTGTACCTCAGTTGACAACGAAGTTTGTATTTAACAAAATGCTAAAATATATAGCAATATAATCTTGCAAAAGGGGGGGGGGGATTGTTTTGAAAAGTCAAACCTTCATAAGACAACAAAAGCAAAAGCTTTGTTGCAAACCCCCCCCCCCCCCCCCCACAAAAGTAAAATATTTGACACTAAGAATGCTTGTTGCAAATTTTAGTTCTTTCTTCCTATTTAAACAAATATTTATTGCACTTTTTGAATTAAGGGTCTAGTCCTCATAATTCAGTCACTTCATGTATAAGTGCTCTTACAATGAAGGTCTCCTCTAACTCTTTGATAAATAATTACAGACATGGCTGATTACCACTCTGGTTAAACAATAGGGTCTATAAATTTCAGTGTCACACAACTGAAAGTAAACTTTGGATGCAGCAAAATCCAAAGACAACCATTTCTGGGTGGTTTGGAAATTTGACTGTGCAGCTCCTTGAATGGTTGATATGTACACTTGACAAAATTCCAGCATCAGATGTTTTTCGAACAACATTCCCTTTACAATGTTCCTTTTGGAACATTACTGGGAAATTACACTAAACTACCCCAGGAGCAACTATTACTGTCATTCCCATTGAGCAATGCCAGTTTGCAATTTCACTAAGATAGTCTTGTACTTCCCATCTTTTATTCCTCCCTATCACAATGCCACTCACCCCACTGACTAATCATCGTCAAATAGCCAAACACAGAAACCCCAAATTAGCCCTGGGCCCATCCAGTCCAGACCATGAAAGAGCTCCTAATTCCAGAATTTCTCAAAGGGGCTGCACAGTATCACTGCAGGTAGTGCAGATGTCTCACAATTCTAGCAAACAGGGTTTGATTCAGACCGCCGGTGCTGTCAGTGTAGAGTTCTCTCATTCTCACTGTGACTATGTGGGTTACTCCAGGTGCTCTGGTTTCCTTCCACATTCCAAAAACATGATGGCTGTTAGGTAAATTGATCGTGTAAACTGTCATTAGTGTAGGAGGGTGGTAAGAGAATCAGCGAGGAGCAAAGAGGTATTAATAGGGCATGAGAGACAGAATAGATTACAGGGAAATAAATGGAGGAAGAGGAATTTTGGGGTTGCTCTGCAGACTCAATGGACCAAATTACTGCCTTCTTTGTCTTATAGATACAATTTGAAATAATACACTCTGGCTCCAGTGTCTCCCAAGGCCATTGAAGCCTCTGATCCATCCATCCCAAGAACGATCCAAAACTCCCAACTCTCCGATCGCCCTAGGTCCTGCTCTCCAACCACAACCTTCCATCTCTGAGCTCCCTGTCTGATTGCCAACCTGACCCATACCAGTCCCTGATTCTGTTCAATGACCAATGCATTCCCATAATCCAAGCCCCAATCCAGATAACTAACCATACCAAGCCGAGCACTGACATCTCTATTGGCCCGTTACCAGATTTCTGAGATAACCATCACCAGCATCCTCCCACCCATTCATGATAATCAACAGCCTATCCCCATCCAAACTGTGACGGTTCAACTGACCAGCTCTCCCTCCGCACCAGCCCCAGAGCCTCACTGGGTCTCTGACCACCAGCAGCCAGTCACACCCCATGCCACTCTCTTCTCCCTTTCTCCCAGGCAGCATGTTTTCCACAAAAACTGTAATGCCCTGATGCAGGGTCTCAACCCGAAACATCAACTATTCTTCTGCCTCCAGAAATGCTGCTCGACCCCGAGTTCTTCCAGCAGTTTGCCATTTTTTTTTGCTGAAAGTGTAATCCTCACTCATTAGAGCCCAAAACTCCACAAAAAACTCATTTGTGCACATTTGCATAATCTGTCCCAACATACTACAGTTTCTTGTCTCACATTGTTACTGGTATATAAATTTATTGCAGATTTATCAGTGACAATTGCCTACTAAATGCTAATAGTGAGAACACTCTCCTGGTGCTTTGCTATCAGGCTACAAAAAAATTACAAGTACGAACTACAATTAAAATGAGGCTTCCTTCCAATTACCATCTTTGATTTCTAACAAATTATCTTTCAAGACCATATAGAAGTCATTTACATTGTAGTACAAGTTTTCTTCTGAAACACAGGGCAATTAATACCTATCACATCTCAAATACCAGTGCCCTATTCCTCACAACCCCGTATTTACTTAAAACAGTCTGTGTTATATCCAACCACAACTTGTCTAATATTTTCCTGACCAACCTTTCATCAATCATTCTCTGTTTTCTTCAGTTCACCCAGCACTCGGCTGTCCACAACCCACTCCATTTACACGAGTCCTTGGTAACCCACTGTAGTTCCCATTCATCAAAACATCCAAATTTAAAATTCTAAACCTCCTGTTTAAATTTGTTTGCCATCTTAATTCTTCTGAACTCTGTATCCTTCATCTATAATCCACCACCTTCTTCCAATTTTAGCTTAATAATTTGTTTTCTTTGCTGCACCATGGACAGGTATGCTATAAGCTCCACATTGAAATTCTCCATAAATAGAGTTACAGAATTATACAGCATGGAGACAGACTCTTCGGCCCAACTCGTCCATGCTGTCTACTTGAGCTAGTCTGACTTCTCAACGTTTGGCCCTAAATCTTTCCTATCCATGTACCTATCTAAATGCCTTAAACATTCTCACTTCTACCATTTCCTCTGGCAGCTCATTCCATATACTCACTACCCTGAATGAAAAAGTTGTCCTTTAGACCTCTTAAATCTTTCCCCTCTCACTTTAAACCCACGCCCTCTAGTTTTAGACTCCCCAAGGTCCCTCTGTTCTACAAAACTTTTCAGTGTCCTACTGTGCTAGTCCTGCGCTGGTTTAACTTACCGAAGTTCAATGCCTCACACTTGTCCTAGTTAAATTCCATTTGCTATTCTCTGGCCCAGTTCCCAAGTTAGTCTAGATGCCCCTGTAAACTTAGGCAACCCTCATCACTGTCCAGTACCCCTCCAATTTTAGTGTCATCCGCAAACTTACCAACAATGTTAACAACATTGTCATCTAGTTTTAACAATTTGGATGACAAACAACAGTAGACCCAGCACTGATCCCTGTGGCACATCATTGGTGACAGGCCTCCAATCTGATAAACAACCCTCCGCTACCACCCTCTATCTCCTTCCACCAAGCCAAACTTTTATCCAATTAGCCAGCTCACCCTGGATCCCATCTGATCTAACTTCCAGACCAGCCTACCGTGCAGGACCATAGGAAAAAGACTGACAATTCACCTTATCTATGCCCCTCATGATTTTATAAACCTCTATAAGGTCACCCCTCTTGCCTCCTTTGTTCCAGGGGAAACAGTCCCAGCCTATCCAGTCTCTCTTCTTAACCTCAGCCCTCTAGTACAGGCAATATCATGAATCATTTTTGCACTCCCTCTAGCTTAATCACACGCTTCCTATAGCATCGTAATCAGAACTCCATACAATACTCCAAGTAACCAACATTTGTACACTACAACATTACATCGCAACTCCTGTACTCAAAGCCTTGGCCAATAAAGGCAAGCACACCATAAGCCTTCTTCACCACCCTGAATAGCCGCATTGCTACTTTGTCCACTTTCCCAGATGATCAATATCCTTTTGTAACTTGAGACAAATTATTTCATTGTCCATTATACCACCAAATTTGGTATCATCTACAAATTCACTAATCATGCCACTTACATTCTTATCCAAATCATTAATATATATGACAAACACTCAGCACCAATCCTCTGTGGCACACCACTAATCACAAGACTCCAATCTGGAAAAACCATATTTTTATTTTTAAAGATTAACCGATATTTTTTTAAAATCTTGTTTAAAGACAGACCGCTGTGGTAATACAATATACAAACAGGCCAGTTTCTGTTCAGCTACTTTGCTGGCATGCACAGACAGGTTCTACCTTGAAGTGGCTAGAAAATGTAATTATATTCTCTAATGTTTGTTTTGGCATCAGAGGAGATCTGGCTCCTGAGGCGAACACATCACAAATCTTCTTATGTACATTAGATCCACCTGAGAGGTAGAAATATCGCCATCGTACGCATGATGTATATGTGCCTCAGGACACAGTGTCAACTCCCCGACTCTGGCAGCACACCAATAAGCAACATTCAAACTGCACTGCAAAACTGCATTTTACAACGAAAACTTAGAACCACTGGGCTTTCAGAGGCTTAAATCACGTTAATCTATGATTAATATGTACTGAATTAAAGAATGAATTTCATTTTCTACTCTGCAAACGATAAAGCACACTACAATTAAACCCATCAAACTACAATATTTAAACATTTGAATCCCTGAGTGTGTGAGCCCATCAGTGTGATGCTTTTTAACACAGCTACACAGAATATGGCAAATGTTCAGACTTCTAATTGCAAACTGAAGGATCACAGTGTTCTAAAAGTGCATCACCACAGAGACCTCATCCTGGATTCTGGTAAAATTACACTCAACTCTCCATGGTTATACCCAACCTTTACTGAACAACCTGGATATTTTCCATTCATGATTTGGATTTTGAAACCGTGTGTGAAAATTTTGTCAACAGTCTAAAGTTAGACCTAGTATACAACTCATCTCATCTAGATGAGTTCTGATGAAATGTCAATGACCTGAAGTATGACCATTTTTCTTTCTCTGCAGAATTATTTGCAGAGTATTTCCAGCTTTGCGTATTTTTACTACACCCAGATAGTTTGAGGAGAGCTCACGGTGGACTTGTTTTTCCACCACAAAACATAACTAAATGAAGCATTGTTGCTCCCATTATTCAGGTGGATTACTATAATCATTGACTTTGATAATTTTGGCCTGAGGTGCATTTCTGGACCTACTTCCCCATGATGTTCAGGATGAAGGTCGGCAGCTTCTCAGCCTCCGTTAGAAACAACGCTTGTAGGACTACCAACATTGTATTTCAAATAAAGGCCAATGTTATTGTTGTTGTTACTCTTCTCCCCCCCACCCCACTTCCATTCTCTGCCTCCCCCATACCTTGCAACTACTGCAGATGCTGGAAATTTGAGATAAAAACAGAAAAGGTGGAGATATTTATATTCTTATGAGGCCTTTTCCCCAAAACTATTGTGCTGAGCTGCTGCCTCACCTGCTGCCCATCTACAACCTTTTATGTACAAATTGTTCAAGAAACAACTAAAAATCCAAAGGTGAATTTAATCCTTGGGTTGGTACAACAAGATTCCACCATCAGATTGAGATTAATGACCAGATAATTTATTTTAATTACATTGGTGGAATAATAAATGTTGGCCAGCACACAAGTGGAACCGTGCCATGAAATCTTTTACAACTACCTGAAAAGGACATAGAACTTTGGTTTAATGTCTCATCTGAAATAGTGTAATTAACTGTCAAAGGATTAGAATGAGAACAACTAGAATGTAAGTAATTCATGTACTCATGTCCTTAAAGAAACATCTCTGCCAACTTTGTGCCAGAAGAGCCTGGCTGAGGCCTGAATGGTCTCTCTGGCCTCTTTCCCACATCCACCATCATAAAGAACATTTTTCCTCAGGACGTTGTTCTTCACCAGCCTATTCAGGTCCTTCTGACCAGTTGGGAGCACTCTTAAGCCCTCCCATCATTGTGGCATTCGTTCATTCATTGGTACCAGTCGGTAGAAGGGCTTTCCTTGTATTCTGGATATGTCCCTTTCAGAACTACTTGTGTTGCATTTTCACAGCTGCAAGAACTTTCAGTATGTCAGTTAGGAATGGCATGCTGAAGTTAGGAATGGCATGCTGAAGTCGGCAATGTGAGTTTCAGTGCGATGTTTCACAGGGAAACCCGACAATTCTGTTCTGTGAATCTAATAATTGAAGTTTTAGCCATTAATGTGACCCACAAGGCTGTTTTAACACCAGAAAATGGTGTAAAGCAAGTTATCAACCCTGATATCCTGCCTCTGCATGTTATTTATCATGTGTAGCCAACCTCCACACCTGAATACATACAATTCTACCATTGTAAAAGGTAAATAAAACTATAAAAATACCAATCCACACAGTCACCAACCACTCCCCACTCCAATCTGCTTCACCCAATGACTTTATTGTCTGATGGACTACTGGGAACCAATACTACCAATGTGCATTTTAAATCATCAGGCATTAACATCTTTGTTAAGGCACCTTCTATTATTTCATGAACCAAGCTTCATTAATTATGATCTGGCACATTACTCAGTTTCTCTTCTTTGCTTTTGGAAAAAGTTAAAGTTTTGCTTCCATGGATAACACAAGTACAGGAATAATAGAAAATACATTAAAACTAAAAAAGGTATGAAATATGTTGCCCAGTGCTTATTTATTTATAGTTGTTTAATTAAGTAGTTAGTCACATTTATTTACTTGAGAGTTATTTTAAGTGGTATCTTTTCATGGTTCTTAAGGACTCCAAGTTGCTTTTCAAGGTCCAAACCACTTGTTTCCACTTGCAAAGGTCTCCAGACAAATTTACAGTAAAGTATGACTCTCTGGAATACTTTACTGTAAATAAGTTTCATTAAGCTTGAACTATTTTATCAGTTTTAATGTACTCTTACTGCTCTATATGTATTCAGTGCAAGACTGTACTCTTACTGTAGTTCATGTTCTATTGTACTCATTATATTCCCAGGAGGAAGGATTTTAAGCCTGGAAGCCCAGACTTTTAAAACCAACAGTACAAACCTTTGAAACATTGGCTGGCTTCTGGGTTCACTGTGCAATCAGCTACTGGTTATCTGAAAGCCGACCTTAGTTCTAATTATTTGTTTCAAGTAGAATAAAAATAGCATAGGACAAGGAACCAGACTTGCTTTGAGTGGAAACGTGTGATGGGAAATTCTAGGATCTGCATTGAATACAAGTGGAATCTGAGGGATACATCATTATTTGTCAGTAATGCCATCTCAAGGATCAAAGAAGTCACAGTGAAAGAGGGTAGTGAGAAAAGGGTTCAGAGGATACATGAGGGTGGGCTCAATGAAAGACCTTGCTGCAAAACAAAAGCATCAGGGACAAAAATGCTATTGAAAGAACGAACATGCATGGTTGGACATCACCAGGATTTGCTACTCATCATTAAACCATCATAAAATGTCACTGACTTCATCTCTTAAATCTCAAAGTGGTAATCATATTTTGATTTGCAAAGTTTCTTAACCAAAGAATTAAACTAGATATTCTGAGAAGACAAAAGAGACTGCAGATGCTGGAACAAAAAAAAGAGGATGAAGGAAGAACTCAGTAGGTCAAGCAGTATTGAATCTTCCAATCTCAGGTAACCCACACAATCCCAGTGTTCTCCCCCCATGCACAATCACCTGTCTACCTAGTTTTCTTTTAGCTTTCTTCACCTTTCTCATCCCCTCCCCCATTTGGTTCCATCAGCCCATCATCTCCTCCCCATCTGGTTTTACCCATCATTTACCAGCCTTTATCTCACCATACCACCTTCCCCCCCCGCCCCCCCCCAACTTCATATTACTATACACTGGCAATCTGTCCTGATGCAGGCTGTCAACCCAAAATGTCAACTTACACCTTTTGCCTCCACAGATGCTGCTTGACCCACTGAGTTCTTCTAGTGTTCTGGTCTTTGTTTCAGATTCCAGCATCTGTAGGCACTTTTATCTTCATTAGTTAACGGAGTCCAACAACTGATAGATTAACTTTTCTTCATAATGATAATTCTTAAAATGAAAATAATTATTCCATCAACAATTTATTCCATTTAATTCAAGATCATTTAATGCAAGACAATTATGCAAGAAGTTTCTAATTAAAAATATACCAAAATCCATTACTGAATTTAAAATTAATAGCCAATTAAATATTCCAAATGGTCCTGGCAAATCAAATGATCCTGAAGAATTTGGAAATGTATTTTTGTAACATGGATCGTCCGTATAAAAATTCACCACATAATTAAGTCCTGACGCACATATGGGAAATTGTTTTCCTGCATGAAACATCCACAAGGTAGATTTTAAAATTCCTGAGACAGTATCTTGAGGCAAATCCAAATACAAATCTGCTGTTTAAACGAAAAGAACCCTACAAATACGAGGGTAAAGCTGAAGATAATCTGGCACCTTTGGGATTTTGGTGGTGCTGGAGCGTAGATTTTCCAAACTTCTGGATTTTATCTCAACACACTTCTAGTTTGCAGTGAGTTAGGGGGCAGCACAGTGGAATAGTTAGTGTCTCAAAGCTCCACAAACCCAGGTTCAATCCTAACCTCGGAGGCTGTCTGTATGGAGTTTGCAAGTTCTCTCTGTGGCTGCAAGGTTTTCTTTGTGTGTTATAAAGTCATAAAGAGATACAGAAACAGGCCCTTTAGCCCACCAATTCTGCACTGATCACCCATTTTACACTAATCCTACCACTATGCTCTGCTTTCCTCCCACATCCCAAAGTTGTAAGATTTGGTAGGTTAATTTCCCATTGTAGGTTAAATTGTCCATAATGTGCAAGTCACTGGTTGAACCTGGGGAAATGGGAAGGAGTTGATGGGAATGTTGGGATAGTAAAAAAAAAATTAAAATGGGATTAATGTAGGATTAAAGTACATGGTGGGTGATGGTCGATGTGGACACAGCAGGCCAAAGGGCCTGTTTCTGCGCTGTAACTCTCTATGATTCTGTACAACAGGGCCCCAGTGAACCAGAGATGAAACGTCAGGATTTCTCAATAATCATAAAGCATATTGTTGGAGTTTTACTCTATTTTGTTCTGGTAGGGGTAGTGGGGGAAGTGGGGGAAAGCAGTGGTATCAACCTTCATGTGATCGTTCTGTTAGTGTATTTCTTTCTCTGATTAACCTGCCAAATAGCCAATCAGATCTCATCACTCAACCTCCCAGACAGAACAAATTGACACCAGATAAAGGCCTTAATCAGATGTGAAAGGGGAAGAAAGAATGGACCAGCTCAAGTCTATCAACTAAGGCTTATCCAAAGCAAACTAAGAGTTACTGAAGCTACATTCCTATATATGATCTTGCCGCAAATAAAAATCCAGAATGTTTACATATTAAAATTAAACTCAAATGTGAAGCTATTCAAATAATTCAAACCCTCCAAAACCAAAGGCCTGAAGTTCACCAACTTAAAATCAAATGTATCCAGCTCTAGCCTTCCTAAGAATACTGCAGCTACAAGAGGAGGTCAGAAGCTGCCTATCCTGAAGCAAGTGGCTCATCTCCTATCACCACAGGGCCTTACCATCATCTAGAAGGCACAGGTCAGAAGTGTGATAAAATATTCTTCACGCAGCACTCAAGGTTAACACCATCCAGTCTGCTTGATTGGCACACCACCAACCAGCCTCAACATTCACTGCCTCCACCACCAGCATTACAATGACTGCAGTGTGTAAATTCAACAAAATGTATTGCAGTTATTCACCCAGAATCCTTTAACAGCACCTCCCAAACCCACAACCTCTGCCACAAATAAGGACATTGTTAGCATAGTGCATAGGTATATCTCCTGCAAATGCCACTCTAAGTTGCACACCGTTCTCACTTGGAAATACATCAGTCCATCATCATCACTGGGTCAAAATCTGAGAACACAGTTTGATCAGAACTACTTAGTCTAGATCTCATCACAGCCTTGAGCCAAACATGAATAGAATTCTGGAGGGAAGGTGAAAGCAATTGTGTTTGGCGTCAGCCACAGAGTCAAAGAGAGATACAGCATGGAAACAAGCTCTTTGGCCCACCAAGTATGCATTGACAGCAAGTCAGGTAGGCCTAGTGCATGGGGCTGTGTGTGTGCATGCATGTGTGTGTGCAAAGAAGAGGAATCGGGGGAGGTCAGGGACCAAAAAGAAACTGGGGAGTGGGAAAGGAAGATTAATCAGAGCTTCTCTTTGAAATCTAGGGTATGATAGTTATGATGCTGAGCTTGTAATCCAAGAGGCCTGGAATAGGAATTTAAATTCAGTTAATTGAATAAATCTGAGTTAAAACATTTTATAATGGTGACCATAAAACTATTTATTGTCTTAAAAGGTCATCTGACATACTAATATAACTTTAAGGGTGAAAAACTTTTGTCCCCATTTAATCTAATTGAGCTATGTAATTGACCCTTAGGCCACCTCTTGAATAGACCAGCAAGCTATTCAGCTATAGCAAAATTGCTATGTACTTCATGAGTATCTTTGCCACACAGAATTCAATGGTTCAAAAAAATATTCACTATTCCCCTCTCAAGAGCAAGGTTATGCTGGTCTTGACCATGTTGACCAAATTCTGCTAACTAATAAAGAGGTTGTACCATATGACCATGTCTCTCTGTATAATTGAAGTCACATTCTAGCAAACTTGTTCCACACCTCTCACGGGCAATACGTTACTGTAAATCGCATGCTAATTCAACTTGATCTGAACAAAGATAGTTATATAAATACACTATTTACCCATTGTCCTCTCACTTAATAAAGGGTTTCTGCATTTTGTAATAGCAGTATTCTGTTATCCTGTAACAGAAGAATCTTTATACTCATTTGTACAGAACCCCCACATGAACTACACATACTAAATGAAGCTATAATAGGAAACGCTGTTCAAACTTACGTTATGAAGTGCTTGAATTTGAAAATACATTAGCATCACAGCATTGGAGGCAAACAAATTGCTACTTAGTCATGCTGTTATAGCTTTATTCAAAAATGATAATTCCCTAAAGAAATGTGGCATTTAGTCATCCTGATGAAAATGAATATGAAAAGCAGCATCAAAAGGAAAACAAAACAATTTAATGAACAGGAAACTCTGAAAACTAATTTTCCCACCAGCTGAGTAGAAATAGGCAACAGCTAAACTTATATAGATAACAAGCCAAACACGTGCAGATTTTATTTTTGACAGTAGACGTATTACATTTTATGTAGGCTATTCAAGCCTGTTCCACCACACAATTACGTCAAGGCTGATCTACCTCTAATTCAGATACCTGAACTAGTGACATACCTAATGCACTTCAAAAAACTCAATTTCATTTTTCAAACTTTTGGTTGACTCAACCTAAACATTAATCTCCCCAAAAGTCACTAAAGTTCTAAATTTCCACTTCATTGTATGCTAAGAACTTCTTGACATCATATCTGAAAACTTTAAAATCAAAGCAAAGGTTCTGACCCCACAATGAAATAGGTAGAGAAAAATAACCCCTTCTTAAAACAGCTCAGTTTCGACATCCATTAATCTTCTGCTCAAGGAATGCCTTCATTATTAAACATTTTTAGTCTTGAGACAATTCTGGTATATTAGCACCAAACCTCTCCAACATACCCTTCCTAATGTGGTGCCCAGAACTAAACACGGCAGTCTAAACTCCATCTATACATAGCTGTCACATAACTGTTGAGTTGTACTTCAGCCCCCTTGTACTGAATGAGCTTTGCAACCGGTCCCTAAATTTCTATGCTGATGTAATTTGCAGCAACTCACATTTTTTTAAAAAAAATACACCGATTTATCTTTCGTGGGTTCAAAACTGATGACCTCAAGCACCCTTGCATTAAATTGAAACTGCCAGAGTTTCACCAACTTTGTTAATCTATCAATGTTCCTTTGCCACCTTCATCTCCCAAGTCAATTATTTGTTATGCCACCTTACTTAGTGAGCTAGCATGGATATTTGGCACCCTATTCCTTCATGTGTGATTCATAAACATTCCGAAAACCTACATGTCTCCCAGTTCAGATCCCAGAGGGAATCACACCACAAATTACCAACATGATTACATATCCATACCCACCGTCACCTCTTTTATATCCAATTGCTTTCACATCAATAGAACACTTGTAATTCTGTGTGCTTTTTTATTAAGTTTCTTTTGTAAAACTTTAAAAGTGTATTTTGAAAGTCAATTTATACAAATCCCAAGATTTCACTCATTAACCATGTTATTTACCTCCTCAAAAATTTCAACCAGCTTTATCAGAAATGACATACCCAATATAAACCCTACTTAGTTCTCTCATCAGTCCTTACTTGCTCATGCGGTCACTAATAACAAATCCTAGCAACTTCCTCATAACAGACTCTGAATTAATAGGCTTATATTTCCTAGTTTCTCTCTTACTCGTCTCCAGTAATGAAGTTACAATGGTAATTTACCAATAATTCCAATAATAAATCAAGACTGCTTTAGATCACAACATGAACTATTGACTACGTCCTTAAGAGCTTCCTTTAATTTCCTAGACTGGAAATCATCTTGTTCTGGAGACTTGTCCAACTTTAGTCTTATTTTTTCCAGAACCATCCTTTTAATTGTATTAAATCAAATAAATGCTTCCTATTTATTTTCAGAATAATTTTGCATTGCTGATATTTAAATTCATTATATACTGTGAAGATTGTACAAAGTAAACATGTAACAAATCTGACATTGCCCAATTATAAAGGATTGGAAGATTTTGGAAAAAATAATGGTAAGCAAACAATTGTTAATGTGTAAATCTGTCAGTTAGAGATTTAGAGATGCAATCAAGTCGCTGATTGTTTTATGCCCACTGTGGCTTTCTTTGTACAGAAAGCACCTTGGCCTTAGTTTCCCTTTTTTATATTAAGGACGTATATAATTTATATATTATTTGTCAAATAAATACAGCACAGAAAATAAGTCTAATTAATAACAATTAAAAATCTTTCTGGCTCAGTAAGGAAACAGGCAAAACAGTGCTGTTTCACTCCTTCAAATACTAAACTATTGTTGGAGACTTAAACCAATGTTAAATTTTGTGTTTTTATTTTTCATACCTTTTTCTCTCTTAAACCAATCAATCTTTAGCTCTGTTTTCTTTCAGTAGACAATTTGACACTAATAAACAACTTGTCATTTTACATTTATATCTGAATTCTTAAATCTCTAAGATATTCAGCTGCTCCTTTCATTCAAGTCCCAAATGCACAGTCGAGGCCTCACCGTGTTGTTTTCAAACCATGCTTCTAGTGAGTTCAGACAAAAAATTTTGATGATTCCAGGAAAAAAGTCAAATGACAACTGCCATAAGATGCCATTGCTAGCCCGATTACAACTAATTAACAGGTTGATTAACCAAATTATTAACAGAGGTTTCATCTGCCTTTCATCTCTCTCACTGTCATCTTCCTCACTCATGATTCCAGTGCTTATAGCTTTTGTGTCCCTGCTTATCACCTACCTGCCTGTCTCCCAACTCCAACCCTCACTCATATGGCTGTTTCTGCTCATCACTGGTCCACCTGTCACCCACCATCCCGTCTCACTCCTCCCCAATGTCTCTTTATACTGGCTATCTTCTCTCTTCACTCTCAGTCCTGATGAGGGGTCTCCACCCAAAATATCAACAATTCCTCCCTACACCCCAACAGATACTGTTCAACACACCTGGTTTCTCTTGCAGTTTGTTTTTTTTCTCCAGATTCCAGCATCTTCAGTCTCGTGTCTCTTCATTAACAGAAGCATCTATCTTTAAAGGGCCTACCTTATTACATCACAACCTCATAATTTACTTGTAAAATCTTTTGGTTTAATCCTTAATGTATCTTGCCATTTTTAAAAAATAATCCCTTTTTAACACCTGTTGTGGTTTCTATAGATACAAAAATACACACAACCTCTTATGAATATGCTCTTGGGTCCTCCAGTTTCTCTCTCAAATTCAGTTTCAGTTAAAACCACTTCCAACATGTAAAGCTATTTTTTGAACAAGATTTAGTTCAAAAAAAGTGACTACAGTGCACTACATGCAAGTATCTTTGCAGATTGTTCAACATACTTTTTTCTCCTTTTCCAGGAGTGAACCCGATTTGTCCCGAGAATGCGATGAGGAATCACTCAAAGCTTGGTATTTTGCACCAGATGAATGGTTGCCTCTCTTCTAAAAAAAAATTATTTTAAATAAATTTAGCTTTAAGCTAGAGAGAAATGAATTTATTAGGGTAGATGGTTAATTACAAGAGAGCTGAACAATTCAAAGGACGATACCAACAGCAAGTAAAATGGTATCAGGCGATGAAAAAGATCTTTGTTTATATTTTAAACAACATAATGAGTCACTTCTGGTTAAGGCTTGTATATTTGATGAAAACCAAAATTTTGTTTCAGCTGTTAAAATAGATTAGTAAAAACACAGGATTTCCATCCTGCTCACACTCTAGTCTGTCAATCATAAAATTGTTGCACTATTGAAAATAAATGATTCAACATGTTACCAAATGACTTTAGCAGTTAGATTACATTTAATTGTCCATAGGAAGCTAGAGCTTAGAAAATGGATTTGTGGGAACTGAGTGTATGCGGCCTATCTTGTAATTACTGTCAATGTACACAACGTGCAAGATTTTCACATGCAGCCAGCACAGTTGTAAAGAATCAAAGGAACCAGGGGACCTACATTCTGCCTAAAAAGACAGTTGAACATGTTTAAGAAACAGCTTAAGGAAGAAGTAAGCAGGGAAGAAGGTTCTATCAAATACCAGGGAAAAAGGCTTCTTCCTCAGCCAACTTTAATCCCTCATCTCCCCAGGGAACAGAAAGTCCCCTGAGCATATCTGAATGGCTGTGGGAAAAGAATGCTAATTTCAGTGCCAGGAACATTGCACCTACAACACAACTGCAATGCTTGAAAATATTTCACCTTAAAAGGAAAAACCAGGAATACACTTGAAAAGTAAAATTTACTATGAGTAAAGTGCTGCAGAATTGGATGACTCTTTCAAAGGTCTGGCACTGACTTACTGGACTGAATGCCCTCTTTCTCTGTGTAATCTCTGAAAGGAAACAGCCAATCACGAATGAAAGTTGTTAAACTACAAAGAATGGGAAAAATAATTTACTCCACCAAAACTTTGCACTATGCTACAATTACCAAAGTACATTTCACTAAACCTCCTTATGGTCATGCTTTCACATTCATCACTACTGCAACCCCCAGTTATTCATTACTCATACATTACCCACAATCAATCAGCTTTCTCAGCATGAAGGCCACGTTCTTTAAGCACCAAGACTTTCACTAACATACTGCTTTCTTGCAGAATACAATGGCAACAATGTAACAGACAGCTACTGGAAAAGAAGGCACCATCTTCACATTCGCTCAAGCCTGCTCCCTCCCCCACTCCCTAACCCAATAGATGAGAGTCTTGGGACCACAACCCAAGGCTGCAGTCTGTAGTCACTAGCAATGCTGGGATGCACAAGATTCCTTAATACTTAATGTGCTTTGTCTCTTCTGACTTCTCTCCATGACAAGTTCCAAATGCAATCAACACAATGTTGTAACAAGCTAACCCATGTTCGCTTTTTTCTCCCCTCATAGGGATAGGGCACCAGAGATACCAGCTCATCTGAATACAAAACCACATATTGGGTCCATTCTTGATGATGCCTTTAAGGACTAAGGCTATGTTACAAAATTCACAAATGTCCACCGGGAATTTCTAAGTGCACCAAACTGTCAGAAAACACACACTTGTTGATACAGGCATGAATGATTTCAGCTCTAACTTGCTTCAATTAATTTAAATTGGCTTATTATTGGCTTATGTACTAAGATACAATGAGAAAATTTTGTTTTGTATGCCATCCATACAGACCATTTCATCACATCAGTGCATTGAGGTAGTACAAGGGAAAAGAATAACAGAATGCAGTTACAGAGAAAATGCAGTGCAGGCAGACAATAAGGTGCAAGGCCATAAGGAGGTAGATTGTGAGGTCAAGAGACCACCTTATCATACTAGGGGACCATTCAATAGTCTTCACAGAGCATGGATATCATTATCTAACATGAAAAATTGTCAGTTCTTCAAGTATCACAGTATTAGAAGATGTCCTGTGAAGCTCCAAGTTATCATAAACTTCTGTAATGAAAGTTCAGTGCTGCTGCTGAAACAGTTCACTCTGCTGACGTGGAAGCTATGGTGGCTGCCATTTTGGGAATGGGGGCCATTATTGAAATGGGCTGCTAGAGCATGACATCACTCATGAACTCAGCCCTTAGAATAGCTGTGAAGGCACCAACCTCAGAAAGTCACATTAGGTTCCCAAGATAGGAATTTTCATGTCCTTTCTCAAGAAGGCAACACGTTTGTTCCCCCACTTGCCCCTTTCCTGAGGCCCGGTTGCAGCAGGTTCAATTCTACCAGTGGGTTCAATTCCCAAATCAAAATGGTGGGAGTGTACATTAAGTAAACACATCAATACAATTTTGAGGCAAAGCTACATTGTTAAGAGTGCCAAGCTTTGGCCAAGATGTAAAGGCCTCATTTGCTTGCAGAGGTAAATGATCACAAGAGACTATTTTGAATGAGAGTAACGGAATTCCCCTGATATGACCAATATTTATCAACAGGCCAAATCATTTTTAAAAAAGATCAACTGTTTTATATAATAGCAGTTTATGGAAGTACTCCATTAGCTGCAAAGTTATTTGCACCCCTCCTCCTGCCTCCATCCTAAACGCATGGAAGTTATTTCATTAATACAAGTTCTTTGTTTTCCTCAGCTAGTTGGCCCAAGAATATTGCAGTCTATTCCAAGATCTTCAGGCTGCAATAGAGTCATTTAAACCAGAGCTGCTCCCAATCATCTGAAGTTTCCTCAATGAAGCCCAAGCCACAGACTTCTGTAAGTATAGGCTCACACAATTTTTTTGTCAATGTTGATTTGGCAACCATAAGTTTATCTGAGAGTATAAATTTGTTAATTGGTATTTGTCTTTCTGATGGACAATGCTACCGGTTGGAAGTGAAGGAAAGCAATTGGATTTTAAAATAAGAGAGATAGTGATTATTGGATTATTGAAGGAAAAGCACGGACTCCAATTTAATTACACTAAGTCATTCCACAATGAGCTTATCTCCGAGCTTGGCAAACAGAGTCTAGTGGTCATTGCCTCTACACCCATTTCAGTGACATCACACAGCATACAGGAACCTAAACAGCTTTTTCCAGGTGAGGCAAAAATTCATGTGCACTTCCTATAACCTTGTCCACTGTATTTGGTGGCCTCTTCCACATCGGCGAGACTCAGTGCAGACTGGGTGACTGTTTTGCAGAGCACCTATGCTCTGTCCACAATGGCCATCCTGAGCTCCCAATTGCATGCTATTGCAATTCCCCTTCCCATTCCCACACTGACCTGTCCATCCTCAGCCTTCTTCACTGCCAGGACAAGGCTCAACGCAAACAAGAGGAGCAATACCTCATATTCCACTTGGGTAGTCCACAACTCAATGGCATGAACACCGAGTTTTCCAATTTTAGGTAACCCTCCCCTCCTATGGGTTCTCCCCCCTCCCACCTCCCTTCCTCCCATTTTTCCCCCTTTCCTACAATCCCCTGTCCAGAGCACCCATCATCCATCTTCGCCCCCCCCCTTCCCTGTTCCATCCACCCACTGCACACACAGTTCACCCATAGGCTGTGTGACAATTTAAATTCAGTTCAGAAAAATTTCTCAGTAAAAGGTGACAATGAAGCTGTCAAATTGCCAATAAAATCCTACCTTGTTTAGTAAATATCAGGGATTTCAGTGGTAGGGAAGTTATTGGAAAAAGTTCTGATGAACAGAATTAATCTGTACTTGGAAAGGCAGGGATCAGCTAGGATGGGTTGGTTACAATCTGACCAATTTGACTGAACTTTTGCAACAGGTAATAAAATATACTGATGAGCACAGTGCAATTGATAATAATACACATAGGACACTTATCCAAAAGGTTAAACCCCTTGGGATCCAAGGCAAGTTGACAAATTGGATCTAAAATAGTCATAGTAAACAGCATGATTCTGGAGGGTTGTTTTTGTGATTGAAAACAAGCAACCAGCAGTACACCACAGAGATTGGTGCTGGGACACTTACTTTTTGTTACTGTTACTTACTCTTACTTACTGTTCGTTATATACATTAACAATTTGGATATGAATGTAGGAGATATGATTAGCAGGTTCTCAACTGACAAAAATTGTTGTTGAAAGTGATGACAGTCTCAGGCTACAGGATGATATTGATCTGCTGGGAAGATAGACAGAACAACGGCAGATGGAATTTAATCCAATGAATTGTAGGACCAAAAGACGTATTGAATTTGTACACCAAGATTCCTCAAGGTTCCCATATGACGGCAAGGCAGGGAGATAAGACAGTGATGGTAGCATATGGGATACTTGCCTTCATGAGCCAGGGCACAGATTATAAGTGCAGGGAGGTGATCACACAACTTTATATGACATTGGTTAAGTCACAGATGGAATACTCTGTGAAGTCCTGGTCACCACACTTTAGGAAGGATGTGGTTGCCCTGGAGAGGGTGCAGAGGCAATTCACCAAGATGTCGATTTGGGGGGGGTGAGGGGTGTGGGGTGGGAGTAAAAGGGCACACAGCACAGTTGCCTGATAAAAGTAAACAATACTAGAGGTGTCCAAAGCTCAAGGGCATAGGTTTAAGGCATAGGAGGTTTAGAGAGAATCTGAAGAAACTCCCCCCTCCCCCTACCAAAGGGTGATTGGAACCTGGAATGCACTGCCTGAGAGGGTGGTAGAGGTAGCTACCCTCATATTTAAGCAGCATCCAGAGTAACATTTGAATCACCAGGACACACAAGTCTCCAGACCAGATGCTGGTAAATGAGCACTTGGTCTGTAGTCTATGTGAATATAGATAGGTATTTGATAGTCAGCATGAACATGGTGGGCCAAAGAGCCAATTTCTGTGCTGAGTGATTCCATGAAGGAAACAAGTCTTCAGTCCCACACCAACATGGCCAACTCAGAATCATCCTTTGAACTTCCCAAACAATTCAACTGTATCCATGGGAAATAAATGTAAGCCTTAACAGAGGTATCCACACAAGGTGGAATTAAAAAAAACATGCAACGCAATAAAGACCTGTTCCTGTAGGTAGAGTGGAAAATGTCTGGTTTAAAAGGAATGCTATTTGCATTGACATGAACCCATTATTAACTGTGGAAGCTCTTCGTAGGGCACTTTCGCTTGAGGAATCCCCCAGAACTTGGCATTGGACTATGGCATTTCATGACATTTATCAATGACCTAAATAAAAGCAGTGTGGGAAATTTTCACAAGCTTGGAGATCCAGACTTTAAAAAGTGGCACTCAATTACCTTGTAAACCACACCCACACAATTTAAGTGTCCATTTTATTTCTTTCTTAACCTATTATCTGGCAATAATGTAAGACAATACAACACTTTTCATATCTAACAAGAACATTTTAAATTAACTGCAGGCTGAGTCAGTAGTTAAGGTGGCAAATGCAATGTTAGCATTCATTTTGAGGACAAAACATAAAAGCAGGGATGAACTGCTGAGGCTTTATAAGGTGTTGGTCAGACTGCAGCTGGAATATTGAGAGCAATTTTGGGCCCCTTATCTAAGGAAAGATGTGCTGGCTCTAGACAGAGTCCAGAAGATGTTCACAAGAATCATCCCAGGAATGAAAGGCTTAACATATGAGGAGCGTTTGATGTCTCTGGGCCTGTACTCAATTGAGGGGAAATCTCATTGAAACCTACTGGATACTGGAAGGCCTGGATAGAGTGGACATGGAGAGGAAGTTTCCATTAGTAGAAGGCACAGCCTCAGAATAAAGGGACGTCCCTTCAGAAGTTACAGGAGGAGGAATTTCTTCAGCTAGAGAGTGGTGAATTTGTTTCCACAGAGGGCTGTGCAGGCCAAGTCATTGGGTGTTTTTAAGACAGAGATTGGTAAAGTGGTTAAGGGTTATGGGTAGAAGGTAGGAGAATGGAGTTGGAAAAATAAATCAGCTATGATTGAATGGCGGAGCAGACTTGAAGGGCTGAATGGCCTAATTCTGCTCCTGTATCTTATGGTCTTTTAAACACTTATGTTAACAGTTAAAATAAATTTGAGCCACAGCAGTCCATTGATTGGGGTGCATATGACCCAGGAAGCCTGGGGCTCCCAGACAAGAATACACATATGCAGAAATCTCAAACTTCCTAATGATCCTTGGAAGCAATTTCCCAATTAAGCCCCGTGTTTGACTCCATATGCAGGCCAATAGTGGAGTGCTAGCTTTATAATTCCCCAGTTACTCAGGGGAATCTACTCGATGAATCTGTACCAAGTTAGACCTGGCAATGCAGTTCAATGACTACATTCATTCCAAAGTAAAGTTATGGCTATGAAGTAGAGAGGCAAGGTTCAGTGAAGTTAGATCCTACTGAATTAATAGAGTTAAAATAATTAAAATATATTTATAAGAAGTGTTCAATGTTTTTTTAATATGAAGAAAAGTGTAATTAATTAATCACAGCTTTTGTTGTTTATGAATACCAGAGACAGTCAGAAGCAGCACTTCTTCATGTCCACCACATAATGTCATTTATGTCTGGAACCTGCTAAATACATTTACTAAAGCCACCTTTATTGCTGCTGATAGATTTGCTCCTAGGTCATTGAAGAGGGGCGAGATTAGATAGCTCCTCACTGTTGGAAAACTCAGGGCTGGTGTCTCATAAAAGAATGGTAAAATTTAAGATAGATTCCTGAACGGGTTGCAACTAAATCAAGGCCACTGGATCAGAGAAATACTGAATATCAAAATACATAAATAAGGCTACTGTAAAAACCTTCAAAATAGATGGCTTCAAGTTTGAAAGAGAAAACATTTAATGTTTGGGCAAAGGGGTAATATATATCATAGTGCAATACCTTGCATACTCGCTAACCCAGTTCAGTTCTTAAAACACAACCAGCAACATTCTATATAAAACATTACTGAAAGTTTATAGCCCAACTTAAAGACCATTTAAAATTCCCCATCAAAGTATTTCTAATAACTGTGCAAAAGTACATACAAAGAGTTTTGCAACCAAATTGCTGATATTTAACAAATATAATCCAAATGAGGAAAGAGTACACTATAAGTTATAGTTCATATAGGTATGTCACTTTTCTTTTATATATCCAGTTTTCAGCTTTATTCATTGAAAATAGACAACCAACAACTTTTTAAACCTATGACACTTTCTAGCTTAATGCTATTTTGCCAGAAGTACTCAATATTTTATATTCTCATTATTTGATAATCTTCTTCAGATGAGCAGACAGTTAACAACCTTTCTATCAGATCAACAGCAAAGAAGAAATAGTGAGATCAGTAGAAGAAGATAGTCTGATAGAGCACTTCTTCCTCTTCTTGCTTAATAAATTCAACTCAATCACAAAATGGTTGTTACTTTGGATTTTTCTTTTTATGGAATTCTTGCCATTTCCTTCACAAAATTCTTAGCACTTACCAATTTTCCAAAATGGTATTTACAGTAGCCACAGTATTTAACATTATCAGCTTCTGAACCTTCTTCTTCACATAGAAGTCCTGCCAGTTGTGCACTGAAAAAACAGTAAAAACAGTCAAGATACTAGCAAAGAGATTGAAATATGTGTCAAGTCTGCAGAGTAGTTTATGGCTGTCTATTAAGTTTTCACCTTTCTTTACTCTTTTCTCAATTAAGAATTCAGTATTCCAAAAAGGATATTATGACCTAACTTTTTTTGCTAATAGCTTGAGAACTCCATTTTTCACAATCCTCTCATGTCATCCAGCTCTATTAAGTCCTAATACCTCTACAATGCTAAAACCCTTTCCTTATGTCTGGAATTCCTCCAGTGGCCTAGGTACGTTTTATAGTATAAAGAATGAAAGATCTCAGATTCGGTTCTTGATCTATGCTGAATTAATTACCTCAGATGAACTATCACAAATGGTTTCAGCATTGAGATGACAGAATGAAGAGCATTATCTGGAAGTTAGATAACTTGCAAGAAGATGTGCATAAATCTTGATACAGTGTTTAAATTCATGAAAACCCCAAAACACCTGCAGATATTAGAAATCTGAAAACTGAAAATAGTGGAAATATTCAAGTCAGGTAACATGTATGGAAATAGAAAGTTAATATTTCAGCTTCTCTTCCAGAGATGCTGCCTGGCCCAAGTACTTACTGAATTTTATGTCTAGTATGATCGGGCTGCACAGAGATCAGTGGATAATGCTGAAATTCCAAGCCTCCAATGAAGTAGCCACAATGTAGTACCAAACATGCAAACATTTTATTGAGCTATGCTGTTCAGCACTGCTTAATGAAAATTCCTAATGCCTGCTGCACATCTAACAATGGTTCAAACTTAGTCTCTCAGATGACAAACTAGTCAATAACTTCTTTGGAAGAAGGAAGGAAGAGAAGGAGAGAAGCCAGATTTTATTCCGGGCTTTAGTGATGCAAAGATATAGAGGCCAATGACTAACATTACTGCCAAATTTGAATCTAGCCATCCCACTGTGCCTTAAGGCACTACTAATGATCAATGTATATTGAACAGAGGTTTGAGGTTTAGAACATGGGCTATGATTCTTCCTGTTCAACTCTTAAATTTGCAAGCCATGAGTCTAATAGCTTGGAAAGTCCAGGCAAAGTAAGCAACAAGCTTAGCTCCATTACAGGTATGCTTGAAACTGCATTAGTAATGCTGCACCCAAGTGTTTTTTTTTGATCTACACCTAGTTTGTCTGAATTGGTTGGCAGAACGTAGTTCTTCATGAAGAATATGCATTGCCATCTCTTCATCCACTGAAAACAATCTAATCAGTATTTGCCTCAACCTAAACTTTCATAACTTTCAAGGCCTCCCATGTGATCACCCCAGTGCCTGAGTGCGAAGCCACACATCAACACTTCCTAATTTTTTGCTAAGCATTATCGATTTGACCACAAAGTTTTCTGCAACCTCAAAATGATTGCGTTAACATGCCAAAGATATCACAATAAATGTTGGTGGTCTTAATATTTTAATCTAAAATATATCCTATTTTTTAAGATTGAAAAAACTGAGCACAATATCAAAAGTTATTAAATGCACTTGCCTTTAGCTTATGCACTTTAACTGTGGACTGTATTCACTGTGCTGAAATGTCATTAAATAATTATAAAAGCAAAATACATTCTGGCTTAAGGATGCAACTGTAATACAATAGACGAATTATACTCAAAATCAGACCACCATTGCAAGAAAAACACCAACAGCAGTGATGTGACAGAAAAATAATAGCCTATGTTCATGTGACACCTGTGCACAAGGATCCCAAAGTTTCCAGTCAAGTGTTTCTATGTTCATGGAAACAGCACAGTGGCATCACCAGCTAGCTGCTCCTTTAAAGGAGCTGGGAGAAGGCCTATAGATTCACAGCTCCTGCTATCAAGGCAGGGTGTCCTCTATTGGCAGTACTGGAAAATTGGTCCCTAATGCCAATGGGACCATTCAGAACAAAAACAGAAAAGGCTAGAAATACTCACCAAGTCAGGCCGCATCTGTGGGACGAATTAACATTTCAAATTGAAGACCTTTTGTCAAAACTGGGAAGGAGAGAAATGAAGCTCATTAACCTGCAGGGAGGATTTGGGGGGAAATGTTTCTGATAGAGTAAACCCAAGGTGACCATGGGGATAAACTGTAAACAAGGTTATCTGGTCAATGAGTAAATGGGAGCAGTTAGAGAGTGAGAAATTAGACAGAATGTAGGAGTTGCGAAATACATAGCAGGAAGACATAGCTAGCAGGTCAGGCTGGGCATGTCCTCCACTTCCTGAGAGGAAAAAAGAAAAAAAAGAGAAAAGAAAAACAAACAAGGTGAGCCAATATCACAGATGGATGACTGAGACAGAAAAATCAAATTATCTTAAGTTGTAGAATTCAAGAGTCGCTAAGGCTGCAACAGGGCCAGAAGGAAGATGAGGTGCTGTTCCTCAAGCTTGCATTAGGCCTCATTGTAACAGTGCAGGAGGCTCCAGGCCAACAGGTCAGAGCAAGAGTAGGATGGAGAATTAAAGTAACAGGCAACAGGAAGCTCAAGGTTGCTTCTGTGGACTGAATGCAGGGGTTCCGCATTCTGTGTTTGATTTCTCCAATATTGAGACCACCACATTCAATACACTAGATTGGAAGTCCAAGTGATCATTGCTTCACCTGGAAAGATTGTTTGGGTACGTGGATGGTGGAAAGGGAGGAAGTGAAATGACAAACGTTGCATTGCCTGCATTTGCAAAGGAAAGTGATGCAAGAATGGGGGATGGGGGGCGGGGTGGGCAGAAGACATGTAGGGTAATTTCTTTGAACATGGCAGAGACTGTGGAGAATGGTCTGTTGAATGCAGACGCTGATCGGGTGGAACTCCATCCTTGTTCTGTCCCAGAGGAAACGGGTGGGAACATCCTCCTGCTCTGTATTTTGCAACTCCTTCATTCTTTTGTCTATGTTTTTTCTTTCTAACTGCTCCCATTCACTCATTGACCAGATAACCTTCTTTACAGCTTATCGCCATGGTCACCCCTGGTTTTAGCCTTTCAGACACCACCACCCCTCAACCCTCCCTGCAGAATAATAAGTTTCTTTCCTCTCCTTCCCAGTTCTGATGAAGGATCTTCAACCTGAAACATTAACTGTTTCTCTTCCCACAGATGCCACATGACCGGCTGAGTATTTCCAGCAATTTCCGTTTTTATTTTAGATTTCCAACATTTGCAGTTTTTTTTTGATTTTCAGAGCTTTGAGAAAGCTAACAGGGAATCTGACAACAGTGAGAAAAACATAGCCTGCAGAATGTGACCCATCTGTTGATGATGTGAACTATTTTGTGGTCGGGACTCATACATTGGGAAATACTGCTCAACGCAAGCTTTTCTTTACAATTGGAAGCACCCATCCTTGGCAACGTCCTAGTGAACCAATTATACACTTTTTCCATTACTTAAACCTTTATCCAAGATTAAACTCAGGCCAGCTTTATTTAATGACAGTTCAGTGTTTTTTGTCTAACTCTGATACAAAGCAGGTTCCATTTAGACTTGACCTTTACACACCTCCTTTTGGATCCTCCAAAACAAGATCTTTAAGTTCCTCAACTCAATTAAAATGTCATAATTTAAACTGTATATCCCTTCTCTAACCTTACTTTAGCTGGAAGTGACAAACAACATTTATCCTACTAAAGTGCCAGGTGATACCAGTTTCCAACAAGCCAGTCTAAACACCTTCCCTCAATATTCATGACTCAACTATTGCCAGTGCCTCACCAGTATCCTGGGAGTGACCACTGATGAGAACCTCAACTGAAGCAGCCACAAATGCTGTGATTGGCAAAAGCAGATCAAAGGCTAGGTGTTCTGCAGCGACCAATTTATCTTTAGACACCTCAAAGCCATTGCACCATCTACAAGGCACAAGTCAGGAATCTGTTAGAATATTCCACTTGCTAAGATGAGTGCAACTCCAAAAACACTCAAGAAACCCAACATCATTCAGGACAAAGCAGCCCACTTGACTGCTATCCCATCCACCATGGGTGTATGGCGGCTGCAGTTATTTGCCTATGTTACTCCAAACAGCACCTCCCAGACTCACAACCTCCACCAACAAAGAGACATGCAGCAGATGCATGGGAACCCCACCAAGTTCCCCTCCAGCCCTCATATGGAATAATATCACCATTCCTTCATCATCGTCTAAATCCTGGAAATTCCTATCAAACAGCATTACCTGAGTATTTTCATTAGGAGAACTGCAGCAGTTCAAGGTGATGGTTCACCACCACCTTCTCGAGGACAATGAGGAATGGGCAACAAATGCTGGCTTTACCAGCCATGCCCAGATCCTAATATGTATAAAAATTTATAAAGTATAGACATTACAACAGAATTATAGCACATATGCATTTATTACATTTTCATTATCAAAGCTGAAAATACTTCTAGACGTATCAATTTTAATATTACAAGACATTAGTTTTAAGCAAGTGTCAACTACAGACAATGACATAGGTGCACAAAGCATCACTAACCAAAACTCAGCTGCTGTTTAAATGCTGCTCAGATCATATTAGATTTGAAGTCACTCCACTTACTACCCTTTTCTCTCCTTATAACCTTATCACATGTTTTAACAAGCATAAGAGCTTTCCACTGTCTTAGCTACTTGCTATTTTCACAAACAGGTATAGTATACATCAGGACATTTTATTATAGGAGTATCAGAATCTTATTTTCTCAGAAATTAAACTGCAATAAGGAAAAGGAGGAATCAAAAGTGGGAATGACACACAGATTGTTCATGCCCCTCCCCTAGCCAAGTACACAGAGGCCAACTGTAGCACACCAATCAATGGTCAACTTACTCAACAAAGATCAGGTTTCAAACTCAGGACCCTGGTGATATAAATGACCAGATACTTCATGATGCATTATTTGCTCATTGATCTGCTGAAGAAACCTGTAACGCTATTCATAAACTCGGTGAAAATGTATGAATGTCAAGTGAAGATGGCATTAAGCTTGCATATGATGCCATTATGCCCAAAACCCAACCCAGCATCAAATTGAATGCTGTCACGTACCTTCAAGGCTGATACATGAATAAGCCATTTGTGCGAGGTACTGACGGGGAACCAGTCCCTGTGGATCCTGCTCAGCAAGGTGCCAAAGCCTTCAGGAGAGGAGGGGAGGAGAGACAATATTAAGTAATTCTCCAACTGGCTCAGTTGGTAAGGTGATTGTGTTCCTGAGCCTCATAGGTCACTAAATTCCATGTTAAATTTTCAGTTAACTGTCCAATAAATGAAGTAGATGTGCTGCAATTGGCCTGGCACCCTTAGGCTAGAACAGGAAACAAATCATCTAGGTCTCCCAATCGTGATAACTATTGAGTCACTCTTGCTGGAAAGTGCCTTTGTTTAGACTTCAGATAAGGGAAGATCAAGTTTAACTATGATGCACCAAATGATTTACAGGTCTTCAGATATGGTTATCGCTCATGGAGGAAGAATATTCACTTTGAGAAAGGTTCCAGAAGATCATCAATAGCCACTGAACTACACCCCTAGAGAAGTTGATGCTTTTGAAAGAATTGGGGCTAAAGGGGAGTAAATATTAAAAATCTATTCAGTTATTTCTCTCGATCACAAATCCCACGCATGGGTCTGCAGTTAATGCAATTTGAAATGGCTTGCTCTTAAGAGTTACATAAAGTAGGGATACACTAAAAAATAAGGTCACTGGAAGAAACAAGTTTTCTTCAAAAAGTAGATATATTATGGATACAAATTATCCAAAAGATTAACTCAGAAATCTGCCTTTATAGTTCAGTCCATACAATTGGCAAAAAATGTGAAGAATACCACAGCAAAGGACTGAATGTAAGCAGAAGGATAATGTTAAATTTATAAGGATCTATGTTTAGAACACAGTATTATTTGAAGTTTTAAACATCTCTCTACAAATAAAGTAGCAAGGATGTAGATCTCACTGCCACATGAAGTGGCTGTACAAGGTAGCATTCAGACATTTAAGGGAAGACATGATGGACATATGAAGGAGAAAGGAATATGGGAAAACACGAGTCCAAGGTTGTGAGCACTAGAATGGTTGAAGGTTCATGTGAAATTACTAAAATAAGGATCACTAGGATCAGCATAGACCAGCTTATTTAAATAACCTATTTCTGTGTTGCAAATTCAATATAATTCTCTATCATTCTTTCCCCTCACCCTTATCAACTCTCTCACTTTCTCTCCTGAAGGAACCTCTGTTCTACACATCACCAGACTTTCCAAATGGCTGCTATTAGAGAATTGACATGAGAAAGTCAATGAGAGACAATGAGCAACATCATGGCTAAACTCAAAACATGCTTTATCGGTTTTGTGCACAACATTCAGCACCTATAACTTAACAATTATCAGACAAAAGATGGGTTGCAGACTTCACCTTCTTACTATTCCAGGGGTGCCAAAGCCAAATATAGCAGCACCATGGTCGTCTCAGGAGTGATCAGAAAAAACAATTACAGTTCAAAATAAATCTTGATTTGTGTAGCTTGCCTGTACCTATGCATTCATTTGTGTGTTCAGCACAACTTTGTCCATATTTTCCATTTAAAAATACTAACCAAGTTACATGGAAAGCTTGTCGACATCCATGTTTATTACATGTCATACAAGCACCAGTTGCTGCTTTGCTTTCACGGCCTTGTTCTTCACAAATGTAGCAAGTCTGTGGGAAACAAAAAGCAGATAAACCTAATTTTTAATTCAAGTAACCAAACAGAGGTCCCAATTATTCATTGTCATAATACATGCCATTGCAGAGCAATTATTTCACAATTGATTCAGAAAATTCAAACAATTTAACAGATTTGCAAGCATTATAAAACAAAACTTGCAAAGTGGCACCATTCACGTCACAAATTCCACATTTCCAATTTACTGACAGCCTCTAATGGAACAAGTCTTGGTTCTCTTCCTGATCAGTATCATGTGGAAATATAGCTTTTTTTTAAAATACATACACAAATGTAGAAGATATTACTGGAAAACTCTAATGTTGAAAAATTAAGTGGAGTAAAATGAAGCCAAGATTCAAGAAAGCCTGAAAATGAAACTCTCAAAATCATATCACTTACTACAGTATCAATCAATTTGTTTCACATGCACAAAAAATTTAAACTTGGGAGTTGAATTTTGTCTTTAGGTCAGTTTCAGTTGGGTCAGAAAATCTTTCGCACACTTTCAAATTTAAGTATAGTACTCAAGTCCAAATGTGAATAATTATATTATCACTCATTATGTTAATTACAGTTAACATAACAGGTGATAATGAATCCATGCAAGTAAAATTTAAATACAGAAGGGATAATTAAAAGGGAATATCACAAACAGTTAAGCAAAAATCCAGAGCACACTTAAAAGTTTGCAAAGATATTGTAAGGCTTTGCATGACGTGAAGCAATATAGGATTACAATGAAGAGAATCATATGCAATGAAGGCTGCAATGAAGAGAATCATAGAAAATGACAGCACAGGAGGCAACCAATCAGCCCATCAGGCTCAACCTAGCCAGAAGTTGAACTACTTAGGCAAGGACCATTTTCCAACTCTTGGCTCTTCTATTTACCTCTTAAATGCGATTACAGATTTCTCCTCCACCAACCTTTCACGAAGCGAGTTCCAAATACCCAGTAGATTTTTCTCAAATTCCCTCTAATCCATCCACCAATTGACAAATCTATTTCCCCTATTTATTGGGCTTTCTGGCAAAGAAATGGTTCCTTCCTCTTCATGCTCATGTATTCCAAAGAAAATAACTCCAGCCTAGAAAATCTCTCCTCATAGTTCTAGTATTCTAATACTCAAATATCATAAAACTCCTCTGGACTCAATCTAATGCACTTTTCCTGTAACGTAGTGACCAAAACTGTACATGGTAAGCTAGCTGTGGCTTACCAGGTGTTTTATACATTTCAAACATGACCTCCCTGCTACTGTTTTTTAAAAACACCTTTCTCAGGGAGGGAAGAGATCTCAAATGTCTTCGTAGTTACCTTATTCACCTTTTCTGCTACCTTCAGGGATCTGTAGACAGGCACCCCAAGATCCTTTTGTTTATGCTTCTTAGTGCCCTACCATTAATGATCTCTTTCCTTTCCAAATGCATCACACTTCTCCAGGCTGTATTCCATTACCATTTTTATGCTCATCGAACTGATCACTGAATACTTTCCTGCCACCTAGAACTTTCTTCCTCATGATAATCAGATTGATGATTTTGGTAACATTAGCCAATTTCTGAATCATGGTCTCTAAATTTCAGTGCAACTCATTAATATGCATCATAAAAAGAGACTACTACGGAGCTCAGTAGCACCCTATGCTTTACAGCCCCTCAGTCACTAAAAATTGATTGATGATTAACCCACTAAACCAATTTTAATCATTTTTAATCAAACTTGACACTTTTCCTTGAATCCCACGGACTTTGACCTTTCTAATCAATATTCCATGTTGGTCTTTGACAAACACCTTGCTGAAATCTCCTTGACACCTACTCAAAAAATTTGATCACTGGTCAGACATGTCCTTCTCTTAATAAATTCATTCTGGTTTACCTGTGGTTTACCTACGCCTCTGTAAATGCTGATTAATGCTGTCCTTAGATTTAATTCTACTAATTTTCCCATCACTGATGTGAAGCTAACTGACCCACATTTACTTGGTCTATTTTTAAACAATGGCACCACATTAAGCCATCTTCCAGTTCTCTGGCGACGTGCCTGTCAACAACTGGAAAATGATAACTGGAGTCAGCACTCTTTCCTTGCTTGGCTTCTTTTTAGGGCCCTGGGCATACTTTATCCAGGCCTAGCAATATGTAATTTTAAAGACACTGGACCCCTTAATTGGTTTTCTCTCTTTCTAAATTAGTCACTTGCAAAACTTCACATTCTTTCTCCTTAATGTTATTGTCTGTGTCATCTCAATATTCTATGAAGACATATCGAAGTATTCCATTAGAACTATGCACATCTTCTGCCTCCACATAGACCCTGCTCTCTGTTATCTTTCTTTTAAATTGAAAAGCAACAGGATTTTTTTTATTTGACAGACCAGTGCTTTTACATGCTGGAAGCGGCAAGGCATGGTGGGGTGCTGGAGAAACTTCTTTACTCAGTGGTTACAAGCGCAAAGAGCACAAAGCATAGCTGAGGCAAACCACACAAACACATTTAAGAGAAAACTAGGTAAGTTACAACAGGCAGAAAAAAAAAGGATGATACATTGATCAGGTTAGATGTAGACTGGGAAGAATCTAGTATGATCCTAAAATACTGGAATAAATTAGCTGGTCGAAATGACCCACTGCTATGCTGTTGCGTCATCGTATTCTGTTAGCTTTATTCTGTTACCTTAAAAGCTAAAGACAAGTATTTTCGATAATGTATCCACTAAATCTCCAAGACCTCTACTTGCTTTGTTGGCTCAAACATATCTCAATATGACATCACTCTTCCCACTAACGTGGCCTCTCTTTAGATTACTGTGCATTAGATGAAGCATTTTATTAGTTGCAAGCAAAAAAAAATCCTAGCATGTCCAACCGCTCCCTATAACCCAGTCCCTCAAGTCCTGGCAAAATCCTCACATATCTTTTTTTGCACTCCTTCTAGCTTAATGGCATCTTTCCTATAGCAGGGTGACCAAAACTGTACACATTACTCCAAGTGCAGCCAAACCAACTTGTACATAACATCCCAACTCCCATATTCAATGCCCTGACTGATGAAGTCCAGCAGGCCAGAAGCCTTTTCTTCACCACTTTCAGGGATCTGTGTACCTGTACTCCTAGGTCTTTCTTTTCTACAACACTGCCCGGGACCCTACTGTACACTGTGAAAGTCCTACCCTGGTCTGACTTCCCAAAATGTAACACCTCACATTTATCTGAATTGAACTCCATTTGCCATTCCTCAACCCACTTACCCAGCTGATCAAATCCCGCTGCAATTCTTGATAACCTTCTTCACCGTATATAGTAATGTTTAATGTCTATGATAATGTCTAATGTTCTGCTAGTTATGCCACGGACACGGCTCAATTCTTAGCTTTCCAAGTTATGTATTTATTGGACTAAGCACTAGTATTCAACAAAAACTAATCAAAGAGGAGCTGCAGAAATAAAATTCAAAATATTCATTAAACATTGGTGGAAGTGAAGGTGCTAAACTGAACTTACATTAATTAATAGGTGTGGTCTTTATTTCACATACCTTTGATAGTCCCTGCTATTTCTCAGAACTAAATCAAAATGTATTAAATTTACTGCTTGACAAGATCTATTACAAACACTATTATTAGAGACCATGTGAAATCATCTTCAGCCCTTGGATGTACACCCTGCATAAAGGCATAGAATTGAGACTTTATGAACAGGTGGTGACTATTTGACACATCTAGTTTATACCAACTACTAATGAAGCAATCTCCATCAGTCCCATTTCATCTGACTTTTCCAACAGCACTGCAAACTAGTCTCTCTCAAATGACAAATCTGACTCTTGGTGGCACATCATCCTTGCCCCAATAGCAGGAATTGTTCTGCTGTTTCAACAATGACCTGCCATCCATCACAAAGTCAGAAGAGGGCATGTTCATTGATGACTATACAAATGTTCAATTCCATTCACAACTCATCAGTAAATAAAGCAGTCCACACCTGGGTGCAATAATTAGACAACATTTACTGCCAAGCAATGGTCAGCTTCTCAACAAGAGAGAGAATCAAATTACCTACCCTTGACATTCAAGTTGGACTCTGGGTACCTTTTAGTGATGTCTCATTTGCTGACAGCCCAAAATGCAAAAGTCTGGAGTCTGACAGAATACTCTGGCTGCCTGGACACATTCAGCTCCCACAACACTCAAGAAGTTGACACCAGCTAGGAGAATACAGGTAGCTTGATTGAAACCTCATTCATTACACAAAACATTTGCTCCCTTCTCTACAGGCACACGGTGGTTATATTGTGAATCGTCTACAAAATACATTGCAGTTACTCGCCTAGGCTATTCCAGCAGCACCTCTAAAGCACCAACCACCACCACCACAGAAGATAAGAGCTTTAGGCACATTGGAATGCTGCCACCTGCACACATTTTTCCAATTCACACTACATCCTGACTTGGAAATATCTCACTGTTGGGTCAAAATCCTGGATCTCCCTACCCAATAACATTGTGGGAGTACCTTCATCAGAAGGAATGCAATGGTTTAAATGAACTCTCCATCACATTGCCATACTGAAAAATGAATTTAAAAAATTTTGTTATAACTTAATTTATCAATATTCAAATCCACTTTAATTAACTTGCACAGATCCTTCTCTTTGAAGTTAGCCCTCTTTCAATAAAAAAAATTTAAATTATTATTTTCCTTGCCTTTCTTTGGCTATAGGTCTAGTGCCAGAGGAATGGGAGGCCAAGGATGTGCTCCCCCTTTTTTAAACAAAAGTGTCACAACAGACCAAGTAATTGCAGGCCAGTCAACCTGACGATGGCAATGAGCACATTATTGGAAAAATTTCTGAGGAACAGCATACAGAGAATCAGCAGGTTAATCATGGATAGATAGCACAGAGATGTTAAGGGAACATTATGTCTGACTGAATTAATTGCATTTTTTAAAAGGAGGTAACTAAAGGTAGAGGATTTGCTATACAATGCCTGAATTTTAGAAAGGCACTTAACAACATCTCGAATAGCAAACTGATCGAGAAAGTAGAGGCCCCTGGAATCCAAAAGTGGCATTGAACTAAAAATTTGCTCAGTGAGAAAAGTAAAGAGTAATAGTTGACAGGAATCTTAGTAACTAGTGCAATGGAGTTCTGCAGGGCTTTATACTAGGTCCCTTGTTTTTCACCACAATCAAGTTCTGATTACACCAAAAAACTGGTAGTATATAGTTGATAGCAAGGAATAAAGTTCCGGTCTACAGAAAGTTATGCACATATTAGTTCGATATGCAGAAAAAATTGAAGTTAATCTGGAGAATAATGCATTTGATGAAGGCAAAACATGGAAAGTGAATGCACAATAAATAGAAGGATGTGAAAAGTAGAATAACAGGAATCTTGTAGTGCATATCTAAATACTTCTGAAGATAGCAGATGGATCAGTAAGGCAGTGAAGGTCTGGAGAAATATAGTTATGTGAGATTGGGCTGGGATTATCTATTTTGGGAGAAATTTAATTGAGGCACGTAAAGCTGGGAGCTCAGAGTAAACAAAAAGGCTCTATTTTCCTCAGCAGAGGTCTCTTAATTGGTAGAAAGGGGAGAGGAGACACTAAATTATTTCAGTCAATTAGGGCTGTGGAACTCACTACTTGAAGAGGCTGGAGGAGGAAGAAACCATTATTTTAAAAGAATTTGGATGAGTACTTAAAGAGCCATAATTTGCAGGGCTTTGGATCAAGCACCGGGAAATGGGATTAACCTAAATTCCACTCACTAGGCAAAAGACCTCCATTTTTTCCCCACAAGTTTCTATGGTTTCCATATTTTCCTTAATTAGCACTGCCACATGATCTTTTCTTCCTTCCCCATCTTTTCTGAACAGCCTGCATCATTTGGAGCCCAATCTTCTATCCCGTTTCAAACCATGCTTCAGTTATCACAGCAACATCAAATCCTGCAAGGTTATTTGTACTTGCTGCTTATCAATCTTTTTCCACTAGTGTGTTTTCATACATTTTTTTCAACCCATTTCATACTGTTCATATTCTATTCCCATCAGCTTATATCTAAAATCACAAAAGTTCCTTCCCTCGTACTTTCTAACACTCCCACTAACTTGTGCACTTTTATTTATCTTCCATTACTATATAGTGGTCCTCATCCTCCCGCCAGTTTAAGTTAACCTTCCCCAACCACACAATTGAACTCCCCTTCGGGACACCAGCCAAATCCTGTTATCTCCATGATGTTTTATACCTTGATACCATGGACACATTGATACTCACAGAAATGCTTCTCTGCCCTGCCTCCAACCACAAAATCCTCCATTGCAATTGCTTTCAGAATCTTTGCAGCCACACTCCCCAACACTACTCTGTGCAGTCCATTATCCTATGGTGCCTTTCTGGACTGCACTCTTTCTGTGTATCATCATACTCATCAACCTATAGTGCCAAGTACTATTGGTATTGGTTTATTATTGTCACTTGTACCGAGGTACAGTGAAAAGCTTGTCTTACAAACCGATCGTACAGGTCAATTCACTACACAGTGCAGTTACATTGAGTTAGTACAAAGTGCATTGATGTAGTACAGGTAAAACAGTAACAGTATAGAGTAAGTGTCACAGCTACAGAGAAAGTGCAGTGCAATAAGATGCAAGGTCACAACAAGGTAGATCGTGAGGTCATAGTCCATCTCATTGTATAAGGAAACCATTCAATGGTCTTATCACAGTGGGGTAGAAGCTGTCCTTAAGTCTGGTGGTACGTGTGATGGAAGAGAAGAGAGAATGTCCCAGGTGGGTGGAGTCTTTGATTATGCTGGCTGCTACACCAAGACAATGAGAGGTAAAGACGGAGTCCAAGGAGGGGAGGCTGGTGTCCGTGATGCACTGGGCTGTGTCCACAACTCTCTGCAGCTTCTTGCGGTCCTGGGCAGAGCAGTTGCCATACCAAGCTGTGATACATCCAGATAGGACACTTTCAATGGTGCATCTGTTAAAGTTGGTGAGAGTCAAAGGGGACAAACCAAATTTCTTTAGCCTCCTGAGGAAGTGGAGGTGCTGGTGAGCTTTCTTGGCTGTGGCATCTACGTGATTTGACCAGGACAGGCTGTTGGTGATGTTCACACCCAGGAACTTGAAGCTCTCAACCTTCTCGACCTCAGCACCATTGATGTAGACAGGTGCATGTCATTCCTGAAGTCAATGACCAGCTCTTTTGTTTTGTTGACATTGAGGGAAAGGTTGTTGTCATGACACCATTCCACTAAGCTCTCTATCTCCTTCCTGTACTCCGACTCATTGCTGTTGGAGAAACGGCCTACAACGGTGGTATCATCTGCAAACTTGTAGATGGAGTTAGAGCAGAATCTGGCCACACAGTCATGAGTGTATAGGGAGTAGAGTAGAGGGCTGAGGATGCAGCCTTGTGGGGCACCAGTGTTGAGAATAATCGTGCCGGAGGTATTCACAAGATCACAAGACAAGGGAGCAGAAGCAGGCCATTCGGCCCATCGAGTCTGCTCCAAGGAAAAGGGAAAAAGAAATGGGGTGGGAAAAAAAGAAAAAAGAAAAGGAGAAAAAAAAACTATTCTAATCCCATTTTCCAGCCTTATCCCCATATCCCTTGATACCCTGACTATTTAGATATCTGTCTATCTCCTCCTTGAACACCCCCACTGATCTGGCCTCCACTGCTGTGCGTGGCAAGGAGTTCCACAATTTCACCACCCTCTGGGTAAAGAAATTTCTCCTCATCTCTGTCTTGAAACTGTACCCTCTAATTCTAAGATTGTGCCCTCTGGTCCTGGACTCGCCCACCAAGGGAAACAGCCTAGCCACATCTACTCTATCCTTACCTGTCAACATTTTAAATGTCGCTATGAGGTCCCCTCTCATCCTTCTGTACTCCAGTGAGTACAGTCCAAGAGCCGACAAACGCTCATCATACTTAAGCCCTTTCATTCCCGGAATCATTGCTGCCTATCCTCACTGATTGCGGTCTGTTTGTTAGAAAGTCAAGGATCCAGTTACAGAGGGAGGTGTTGAGTCCTAGGTCTCGGAGTTTGGTGACAAGCTTGCTTGGAATTATTGTATTGAAGGCAGAGCTGTAGTCAATAAACAATAGTCTAACGTAGGTGTCTTTACTGTCCAGATGCTCCAGAGCTGAGTGTAGGGCCAGGGAGATGGCATCCGCTGTAGACATGTTTCGTCGATAGGCGAATTACAATGGGTTCAGGTTGTCTGGTGGGCTGGAGTTGATGCGTGCCATGACCAACCTCTCAAAGCACTTCATGATGGTGGATGTCAGAGCCACTGGTCGGTAGTCATTGAGGCATGTTACCTTGCTTTTCTTTGCTACCGGGATGATAGTGGTCTTCTTAAAACAGGAGGGAACCTGAGATTGAAGCAGGGAGAGGTTGAATATGTCCGCAAATACTTCAGCCAGCTGGTCAGCACAAGATCTGAGCACGCGGCCCGCGACACCATCTAAGTTGAGTACTGAAGATTCTGGCACTTTCTGGCTTTTGGGATGGTACCCAATAACTACCCTGAAGTCTGTGGCTGCTGGATGGCCAGCTTCAGAAATTTACAAACCAGGAAATTCTCAGCCTCTCTCATGTTCTGCTGTGTTGCCAGTTGCACCTCAAGCTTGGATTCCTTGATCATGAATGGCAGGTAATAGATCTTTACTCTCCCTCCAGGATGCAAGCCACCTCTATCCCCTTTTGGGTGTGTTTATCAACTTGTTTTCATGATTGACCTACCCCTTCCAATTTTTATGTGCTTGAGGACATAGAACCAGTGAAAAAGTAACAGACAAATGATGAGATTCCCATATTTTAAAAAAACAAGGAACTAAAGATCAATATGCTAGCATCAGTGGCAGAAGAAAAATAATGGAATCCTCATTTAAAGTAGTAATAGGAAGTTACCTAGGAAATGAAAATATTATGAAGAGTTATCAAAGGATTTCTAAAAGGGAAAGTTAAGCTTGATTAATCTTAGAAATATATATAGTAAGGAAGGGGGCATGGATAAACCCCTGCCCCAATAATCATTAAGCATGTTAAGGATATACAGGTATGCATCTATGTGTATAACATGTGTACTAAACTGGTAACAAGTGGCAGGCAGCAATTTTCTAATGCTGGATAAATGGTGTTTTTTTTGGGTGCTGTTGGTTGAGGGCAAAACATTCCCAATGATATCAACAAACCAACAAACTCTTGAAGAACTGCTGGAATCTTTTGCATCCATCTTAAACAAAAGTGGCTTCATCTTCTTCTAAAATAGTGCAGCCTTTCTATAATTCTCCTACACTGTACCCAAATCCTACCAATGTGTTAAAATGTCACAAAAACAATTATCAATTTTCAAATTTACCATTTACAGATGAAACCACTGTACATTTCATAATCAAACACAAGCTGTTCCTCTCTGCTGTATTGAAAAAGACTTCTACCTTTAAAGCGTCATAGTGTAGTCAAGCTCAGTCACTATAAGAAACTTAGATCCTCTGAAAACCTTGGTTTAAATTGCACCGTGATCAGGTGGTAAAGCAAGTCAACAGCAATAATGTAAAAAAAACTGAATTAAGGCAGATGCACAAAGGCCAGGAGAGTTTGCAGCAGGAAATTGATGTCTAAGCCAAACATCAAATTTCTTCTCAAATCCAGATAAACAGAAGTTGGATACAGTGAGGTTCTTTTGAAACAAGTGGGCTTAGATTGAATCACAATATGATTCTTCACTGGGAAGAATGGAGAAAGTTTAAAACTTGGCATCGTATCTCTACTGATGAAGTAGAAGTACTGATGATGTGTTAATTGAACTCCAAGTTTACAATTACATCCTTGTTTAGTTTCCATTAGGTGAATTACCTTAATAACCATTGAAACGATACCTGACAACACATTCGGGAAATCAAATGAGACCTCTCACAAGAAATGCAATTTGTCTATTGAGGTAACCATCTTAAAATTTATTAACTGCTCATCTTAAGTGCTCAACTTTTATTAAGACACTAAGGACTAAAGTTCCTTTGGTTATTCCATACTAACAATGGGTTTTAAACGTTTGAAAACTGATAGCATTAATATTATTGCTCATCTATAATATTCCTCAAGTAAGTGGTGATTAGCCACCTCAACAACTGCAGTCCATCTGGGAAACATACTTCAGCGTTGCTGGGTTGAGAGATTCAGGACTTAGACAAAGCAATAATGAAGGAATGGCAACACAAGTTAGGAAGGTGTGTGATTAAAGGGGAACCTGCAGCAAGTAACATTCCAACCCATCTATTTCCCCAACCCTTCTTGGAGGTTAAGGTCATAAGTTTGGGAGATGCACATTCCATCATTTGCTGACAATGAAGTTGAAACAACAATTTGGATCCAAGATTTGCCTTGCTTGTTATAAACAGTTCAAACATAGAAGATTTTCCATTTTGATGGGTAAGTGCCCTTATTATAAGTTTATAAGAACAGCTTAACTATAGGCACAGCTAGTGCTAGCATGCAAGCATTCAGTGCTAAAGACAGGATGTGTCTCGTCCCATTGTCTTTGGAGTATCCAGTGCTTTGAGCTGTTCCTCGATATGACGTGGAGTGAATTTAATTGACTACAGACAAGTTTCTATGGTGACAGAGACCCAGGAGGAAGCCAAGAACCACTGGACTCTTCTGGCCAAAGGTGAGCATTTGTGTACTAGATTCTATCATAGCTGAAGATGGAGATGTTCTTGCAATATCCTTCTCCCAGTGCTGTAGGACCTTGGGTTCTTGATCCATAGATAGCCTTGAAAATACTTAAGAACCCTCATATCATGGCTATCAGCGAACTACTTGGCCTCCTGCACTCTTTCCACCTACCACTCTTTTTTTTGGCTGGGGGGGGGGGGGGGTGGGGGGGGGATGTTGTGACAGGTTTTCTGTTGGATCTCAGTCTTCGGCCTATAGAGCAGTTTCTTTTCCCTGGAAATATGTTGGAGACTCCTTGCATTTGCAGTTACTTCACTCCTGGTCATTCTCATTAAACCAGCTTTGGTTCTTCCAAGTAGAGAGAATCTCTTAACAGATGCTACTTATGAAGGACTTCACGGCAGTCCATCCACAGAGGACAGACTGCAGCTGGGACTCAATAGATTGACTGTGAGGCACTTTATAAGAACAACTACTTTAAAGTCATACAGTACAAAATCAGGCACCTCAGCCCATTGAATTTGTACCGACCATGAAACACTAATCCCATTTTTATTCTCCCCACTTCCCATTAACTTCCCCCAGATTCTACTACTCACCTACACTCAAGAGGCAATTTACAGTGGCCATTTAACCTACCAATACACACCATCTTTGGTAAGTGGGAGAAAGTGGACCAACTGGATGAAACCCACACAGTCACAGGAGAACATGCAAAATCCACACAAACTGCAACTCTATTACTGTCACATTTTTGCAGGATCCTTTCAGCTTTGACATTGATCATCTTGTGGCGACATTTCTGTTGACAATGGTACTCTGAGAGAAGGTTGAAGAAGATAACAGAACAGATTATAGACAGTGATCAGTCCTGCATCATTGATACCTGTTATGGCTCAGATAAGGCAGATAGCCTTGCTGCCTCTCAGTCAGATGACAATAAACTCTGATAGGTTCTGGTGACTGAACCAAGAGTGCTGTCATGAATTTTGCTTGCCTTTCTGTATTGCAAAACATGAATTACTTCACATATCTCAGGAGCAACCTTTTGACGAGGAAGGCAGCAATGATGAAATTCACCACTGCCTTCAGTGCACCAGTGAACTTTAACTTCTGATATGCCCAAGAATGTACAACCTCCAATAGGCAAGTCATGGCACTGGGAAGATATCAATGCTATCTCTGCAAAATCCTTCAAATCCACAGGAAGAATAAATGAACTGAAGTCAGCATTCTCTCCTAGGCCAACTATTGGGGCCCTAATTACACTCAGTCAATTCCAATGAGCAGGTCACATGGTTCGCATTCCCAACATTACATTCCCAAAGCAGGCACTCTATTCCAAGCTCTGCCACAGGAAGAGATTGTCAGGCAGACAGAGGAAAAGGTGTGCGCAAAATCTCTCCATTAATTCCTGGAAATCCCTAGCCCGTGACCAAAGTGAAGAAAGAACATTTGGGATGGCACTTAGAACCTACACTCCATGCATTGAAAGCATACAGAAGCCCAGTGTAAACAGCAGAAGGAGCAGACCACTTGCCCCCTCAGGCATCTTAGAACCATAGTGGAAGCCAATTATTGACAGCTTGAGGGACTTCCTATGAAACAAGAGGTAGTTAATTGCCTACCACTATTCACAATGGGAAATGGTTAGACTAGAGATTTCATCTGATCCTTTGATTTAGTGGATTGCTTAGTTTAGCCTCTGTATGCTGTTTTTGCCCTCAGACTTGCATGTAGCCCTGTGTTGCAAATTGCAAGTTTGCAATTTTATTTTATACAAGTACACTGATGCTGTTCGCAGCATGCCCTTCTGCATTACTTATTGATCCAGTGTTGGTCCCCTTCCATGAGTCTACAAATTGAGGTGGAATATAATTCTGCTTCTACTAATGGCCCAAAAAGCATGTCAGTTTTATGCTGCCAGATCTGTTCTGAGACTGTCCCGTCTAGCACAATGGTAGTACCACACAACACAGGGAGTCATAAGGGTGAAAACAGAATAGTCTCCAATAGGACTGAAAAGGCATTCAACTCCTACCAAATGCAGGGGGCCCTCAGCAGCTGACTTGCAACTTGCAAGTTAACTCTGCATTAACTGCTTGCCCCTTCAAAGACCCATCCTTTCAGAGAGTAAAACTGGAGTACAATAGGAGATTAACTATAGTAGGAACACACTAAAACTGATTAAACTTTAATATCATTGAAGTTTATTTGCACAGCAGTTCAGTACCCCAGAGTCATACTGTATTGTAAGTTTGTCTGCAAATCCCTGTGTATTTTTTGATATTGATCAGAAGTAGAAAAAGGTACCACTGTAAAACAACTTTTAAACATACAAATAGGATTATTTAGAAAAAAACATTAATAATAATCTTCATCCAAAAGATTAAGATGCATGCGACTTGGTTGCTTGGTTGTTTGGATTCTGAATTGGCTTGCCCATAGAAGACAAAGGGTAGTGGTCAAATGGACTTACTCTGGCTAGAGGTCTGTGACTAGTGTCACGAACCAGCAACAAAAGAAACACACTGAGCATGATTCAGTGTTAAAAACTATTTTATTAATTACTACTTATGATAATACGTAAAATAAAAGTAAAAATGTTAGTATGTTACAATTCAAAAATGTTAAACTTTGAACGTTAACCCCAAAACTAAACTCGTCGTGTGTGTGTGTGACAAAGTCCCAAACTCCAAGTTCCGGAATGGTTCTTAAAGTTCAGTTCCGCAAGCCATAAGGTGAAACATGAGCAAGGGCTTCTTCAACAACCACCATTGTCTAAAGATAAGACGTAGATGTAGAGAAACATAGAGAGAGTAAATACGAAATCCAAATGTTCCACGAATGGAACCCAAACGAAACTCCAGTGTTTACTCGGTAGTGACTTCCTCACCCCGAAAAGCATCCGAATCGTGGTCGTCCACACACAAATACCTGTTTCCTTCTACAGGTCAGCAACAAAGTGAACTCCACCAGATTACTTCCAACTTCCATACATGGATTTCAGTGGCAAACACAGTTATTGTTTCTCATCCATCGATAGAGAAAACTAGCAGGCTGGTGTCTCTCTCCCTTCTCTCTCTTTCTCTCTCTCTCTCTTCTTCTTCTTCTTCAACAACGTCATTACGTCCTTTATCTTCTATTGACGTAAGCACGCCCCACACACACATACACACACACTCTCTATCTTAAAGGGACTTTCACTGAGTCCGTAACACTAGTGTGTTCCACAGGGATCCGTACTGGGATCTCCGCTGTTTGTGATATAGATAAATGACTTGGATGAAACGTGGATGGGTGGGTTAGTAAGTTTGCAGACAATACAAAGATTGATGATGTTGTGGATAGTGTAGAAGACTGTCAAAGGATACAGTGGGATATAGATCAGTTGCAGATATGGGTGGAGAAATGACAAATGGAGTTTTAATCTGGCCTAAGTGTGAGGTGTTTCACTTTGGGAGGTCAAATGTAAAGGGAGGGTACAAAGTTAATGGCAGGACCCTTAACAGTGTTAATGTACAGAGGGCTCTTGGGGTTCAAATCCATAGCTCCCTGTAAGCGGCTGCACAGGTTGATAGGGTGATAAAGGCAGCATATGGCATGCTTGCCTTAGTCATTTGAGGCACTGAGTTCAGGAGGTTATGTTGCAGCTTTATAAAACTCTGGTTAGGCCACATCTGGACTATTGTATTCCATTCTGGTCATCCCATTATAGGAAGGATGTGGGAAGCTTTAGAGAGGGTGCAGAAGAGGTTTACCAGGATGCTGCCTGGATTAGAGGACAAGGGCCTTAAGGAGAGGTTGGACAAACTTGCGTTGTTTTCTCTGGAGTGGCAGAAGGGGGCGGGGGGGGGGGGGGGGAAGGGTTTTATAAGATTATGAGAGGCATAGATGGAGTAGACAGCCGGTATGTTTTTCCCCAGGGTCAAAATGTCAAATACTAGAGAGCAGCTATAAGGTGAGAAGGGGAAAGTTTAAAGGGAGATATGGGGGGAAAGTTTGTGTTTCGAGACATGAACAGTGGTGGGTGCCTGGAATGCGCTAGCAGGGGTGGTAATGGAGCCAAATATGATAGATGCATTTTACAGGCTTTTAGATAGGCACATGAATGTGCACAGAATGGAGGGATATGGCCAATGTGTAAACACAAGGGATTAATTTAGTTAGGCATTTAATTAGTTCAGCACAACATTGTGGGCTGAAGGACCTGTTCCTGTGCTGTACTGAAGCAAACCCTTAACAACATGATTAATATTTTTTATTAATATGTTTCACATTATCCATGAAAGTGCTCCCCTCCATTACTGTGAAAGATCAAGAATCAACCATACAAAGATGAAGTCAGTAGCTTTATTCTTTTTTTGATTTATTCACCATCTCCTGCAAACCCTATCTGGCAGCTACATCCTTCAGGACCTGACAGGGTCCTGGGGAATGTTATAGAACAGAGAGACCTTGGGGTACAAGTACATAATTCCCCGAAAGTGGCAACGCAGGTAAACAAAGTGGTGAAGGCAGCATGCATGCTTTCACTGGACAGGGCACTGAGTACAAAAGTTGGGATGTCATGCATAGGATATTGGAGAGACCACACCTGGAATACTGTGTGTAATTCTGGTTGCTATACGAATAGAAAGGATATGATTAAACTACAGGAGGTGCAGAAAAGATTCACAAGGATGTTGCAGGAACTGGAGGGTTTGAGTTTCAAGGAGAGATTGGGTAGCTGGGATATTTTTCTCCCTGGAGCATAGGAACCTGAGGGGTGACCTGATCGAGGCTTATAAAATCATGTGGAGCATAGATAAGGTGGATGGGCACAGTCTTTCCCCTCCATCCCCCCACCCTACTGTAGGGGAGTCTAAAACTAGAAGGCATAAGGTGAGAGGGAAAAGATTTAAAGAGGACCTGGGGCGGTGGGGGGGAAGAAAGGGGGCAAGTTTTTCCGAACAGTGGTGGGTATATGCAATAAGCTGCCAGAGTGCCAGAGGAAGTGGTAGAAGTGAGTACAACTACAAAACTAAAAAGACATTTGGAGAGGTTCATCAATGGGAAAAGTTTAGAGGGATATGGGCCAAATGAAGGGAAGTGGGACTAGCTCAGGAAGGTGCCTTGGTGAGCATGGAGGAGTTGGGTTAAAGGGATGTTTCAGTGCTGTTTAACTCTGACATTGTGCATCCATTCTACACACAGTGCTTCTTCTAAGTGCTGTTCAATATGAAGGAGTACTGATTCATCATCTGAGAATAATGGTGGATGGTAATCAGAAGATTTCTTTGTCTTTATTTGACATGATGCCAAGAGATGTCCTGGGGTCTGCTTAAGATTCATAGATCCACTCCCTCTACACCGTTCAACCTCTGGTAGCTCTGTCCTGCTGTTGGGGCAGATATACTCAGAGTTGAAATGGAAGACCCCAAGACTTTAAAGTATAATTCTCGGCATACAACTACCTCAGGCTGCTGATTATCTGATCCGCGGGCCAGCTTTTCTAATACCTGTTTCTAGACGTTTCTGAGGAACACTTTGCAAGATTGACTTTGCCATATCCGTATCCAGTGCATTAGTCAATACCAAGTGGTCTACCATGTTTTATTCTTCTGATTTAATATTGTGGTTTTATTCTGAAGGGCAGTTACAAAGTCTGGAGTCACCAGATATGGAGAATGGAAGCAGATTTATTTCAATAAGAACATCATTGAACTAGATGGATTTCTGCAACAATTTTCTTTCATGGTCACCATTATAGCACTTCTGTTAAAATTCCACATTTAATTTATTAAATTTAAATTTCCCAGCCTCCATAATGGGATTTCAACTTGTGACTTAAAATCATTGCTTTACTACTATGTTGCTGTTCCTTATTTCCCAAAGCATACTTCTAAAGACCCAAGTAAATATGAATATAGTGCTAATTAACAAAATCTGCAGATTTAATTTTTCATGTGCATCAAGAAAGTCAACTTTTCAGGTTGAAGACCCTTTGTCAGATATGAAACAATAGCTCTTTTCTCTTTCCAGAAATGCTGCTGAGCATTTCCAGCATTTTCTGTTTTTGTTTTTATTTCAAGTTTCCAGCATCTGCTGTTTTTTTTATTTTTGAAAACTGTAATGAAGCTGAGCTAGCAAGAGCAGCAGAAAATAATAATGGCTTTGAACCAGCCACTGTTCAAAAATCAAGATTCTAGCACGCTTGTGCTGAGATTGGCCAGGAACACAGCTTCTAATAATACCACCCAAATTCACTAAAAGGTAACTGCTCTTGAGATCCTATTATTGGGTGCTGAGAATCTGAATCATTATCTTCATACAACCAATAACAGACATGTGGAACAAGGAGAATAACCGGGGGAACAGGGGAGAAAAGTGAATAAATGAGGTAGTAAAGTTTTATTCTATAACAATAAAAACACAGAACACTAATGCGTTATTAATGTGAATCATCTAAGTGTGAAGTAATTTTACATGGACATACAGCAGAAAAGTAGGCCATTCAGCCCAATCAGTGCATGCTGGTGTTTATGCTCCAATTTAGCCTCCTCCTGGTTTTCTTCATACAAATCTATCAGCATTGCAGTCTATTCCTGTCTCACTGCCCTCAAGAAATATACTCACTGCATCTGTGACCTCAGTTTGGTCACCACTGTGCCTTCCTTTCTCAAGGGAATCCTTTCCTTGTATGTACTTTTGTAATGTTTTCTGCACCCTTTCCAGTGCCTCTATATCCTTTTCTTGATACAATGACAGAACTATACATAGTACTCCAAGTGTGGTCTAACCAATGTTTGATACAAGTTTAGCAAAACTTCCCTAAATTTCACTTTTATCACTCTGGAAAGAAACCATACTGCTTAGTTCACTGTATTTACAGCCTTGCTAACCTGTGGTATAACTTTAGTGTAGATGTATCTGCATTCCAAGAATCACTTTGTTCATCTGTCCCACTCATTTCTCTCGCATCTTTGATATGAGCTCCCTACTAAAATGTAATATCTATGTTGAACTTCATTTGTCAATTTCTTGCCCAATGTGCAAGTTTATCAAAGTCCTCTTGCAAATTTGATAGATTCATCCTCAGTACTGACCACTGTGACCCCCTCCCCACACCCACTCAAAATTTACAATATTTGCAAATTTAAAAACTATGCTTTTGATTCCAAAATATTAAATCATTAATGGAAATTGTGAAGTGGTCCCAGCACCGATCCTTGATGGAACACTGCTACATAAGAAATAGAAGCAGTAGGAGGCAATTCAACCCCTCATTCCTCTTCTGCCACTCAATGAATCCATGGCTGATATTTCAGGCCTGCTTTGCCACACTAACACCATATCCTTTAATTCCCTTTGTATCTCGTATTCTATGATATCTGTCTTGAATACAGAGACTGAGCCTTCACATTTCTCTTTGGCTACGATCCTTACCTCAAGTGGTGTCTGTCTGAAGTGTGCACACATTCAGACTTCCCCACATATGTGGGTTTCCACTGGGTACTACAGTTTCCTCCCATATTCCAAAGATGTGCTGGTAGGTTAACTGGTTACTGTAAATTTATACCACAGTAAATGGCAAAAAGAATCAAAGGGAAGCTGATGGGCATGTGAGAGAGTACTTTGCAGACTACAGAGAAAGAAGAATGGAACTGATGGGATTGACCTGCTGGAAGCCAGCATGGACTCAATGGGCCAAATGGCCCCCTTCTATGTTGTAGCAAGTAATAAGCAAGTAAACAAGCAGATAATTTCAAAGATTCACCACTTTGTGGGTGAAGTAATTTCTTCTCATTCCTCTATGCAATAGCTAACCACTTATTTTGAGGCAGTGACTAGGAGTTCTTCACACCACCTCCCACCGCCGCCCCCACCCCCACCCCCCAAGCCATGGAAAACATTATACTTGCAAAAACCCTGTAAAGCCTGGTTAGAATTTTATGATCTAACGAGATCACCTTGCATTCTTCTAAACATTACTCATGAGACAAACCTACCAATTCATGTATTAATCTGGTGAACCTTTGCTGCATTCCCAGAATCTTGAGTAAATGATTCCAGTAACTCTGCTCTTCAGCAAAACAAAAGAGCTGGTCATTGACTTCAGGAAAGGGAGGGGGGGGGGGGGGCAGTGCACACACTCCTGTTTATATCAATGGTGCTGAGGTCAAGAGTGTTGAAAGCTTCAAGTTCCTAGGAGTGAACATCACCAATAGCCAGTCCTGGTCCAACCACGTAGATGCCACGGCCAAGAAAGCACACCAGCACCTCTACTTACTCAGGAGGCTAAAGGAATTTGGCATATCCTCTTTGACCCGCATCAATTTTTATCCATGCGCCATAGAGTGCATCCTATTCAGATGCATCACAGCTTGGTATGGCAACTGCTCTGCCTGAGACCGCAAGAAAATGCAGAGAGCTGTGGATATAGCTCAGCACATCACAGAAACCAGTCTCCTCTCCATGGACTCTGTCTACACTTCCCGCTGCCTCGGTAAAGCAGCCAACCTAATCAAAGACCCAACCCACCCCAGATGTTCTCTCTCCCACTCCCAACCATTGTGCAGAAGATATAAAAGCCTGAAAGCACGTAACACCAGGCTCAAGGACAGCTTCTATCCCACTGTAATATTATTGAACAGTCCCCTAGCATGATAAAGATGGATTCTTGACCTCACAATCTAACTTGTTACGGCCTTGCACCTTATTGTCTGTCTGCACTATATAACTATAACACTTAATTCTGCATTCTGTTATTGCTTTCTCTTGTACTACCTCAATGCACTGTTGTAATGAAATGATCTGTATGGATGACATGCAAAACAAAGTTTTTCACTGTACCTCGGTACATGTGACAATAATAAACCAACTTACCTTAGTTAGGAGACTAAACTTGTTCACAATATTCCAGATGTGGGCCTGCCAGGGTGCTATATAAATGGAACAGTATGGCTCCACACTTGTCACATCCCAAAAATTACCTGCTTTTTCCTCCTCTTCATTTTCTGCCCATTAACCAGTCCTCAATCCGGGCCAATTATTACTGCCAATACCACCTACTTATCGAAGACTTTCTGAAAGCCCAAATGCACCACATCAACTCATTTTGCTAGTTACCACCTGTTACCATCTTCCACTATACCCTTTACTCCTACTCTCTTCTCACTTGAAGCAAACCATCAATCCCTTCTGTTAAGTCCCTGATCTCCATACTACCCAACATTTATTAGTCTCTTAAGAATTGTATCAAAAGTCTTTTAACAGGTTACATCCATTGCTTTCTCATTGTCTAATCTCACTGTTCCCTCCCAAGAAATATCAAACTTACTCTATCCCCATATCCCTTGACATCTTTTGTGTCTATTAGTCCGTCTATAGTCTTGGATGCATTTAGCAACTGGAACTTCATTCTCTTCTGTGGTAAAGAACTCTATCAGTTCACACCATGCGAGTGAAGAAATTTCTCCTCATCTCAGTCTAAATGTCTTAACCTACTATCCTGATACTGTGGCTCCATGTTCTAATTCCCACAGTCAAGCCAACCCCACAGTCATTCTGTCCAGTCCTGTCAGAATTATGTTTGGCCTCAATTTTACATCTCTTCTGAAAGATAGCTCATCTGATAGTCCAGCTATCCCTTAATAATACAATAAATCACCATCTTAGATTAAATGTTAATAGCTCGGGATTGGGGCTAGAACTCACAACCTTTTAATCCAAAGGCAAGAATGCTGCTACCAAACTAAAACTAATACTCTGGCGGCTATTTACTCAGAGCTGCTTTTATGAAGATTGGGTGACCACTTCATTGAGTACCTTCGTTCCATCCGCCACAAAAGCAAGGATCTCCCGTGGCCGTCCACTTCAATTCCACATCCCACTCCCATAATCGACATGTCTATCCATGGCCTCCTCTACTGCCACATTGAGGCCAGACGTAGGTTTGAGGAACACCACCTCATATTTCACCCCGGGGTAGTCTCCAACCTGACAACCTCAACATAGATTTCTCCAACTTCCGGTAACTCCTCCCTTCTTCTTCCCTCCCCTTCTCTTTTTTTTATTTTCTCCTTTGTCTTCCCTCATTCTTGAGGCCCCCTTCCCTTTTCTCTTTCCCCTTCCCCCACCCTCATGACCTGCCCATCCCTTCCCCACCTTCTTCCTTTATTCCATGGTCCACTGCCCCCTCTCCTACCAGATTCCTTATTCTTCAGCCCTTTGCCTCTTCTACCTATCACCTCTCAGCTTCTTACTTCTCCTCCCTACCTCTCCCACACTCCTACCTTCCTGCTCTCACCTGGACTCACCCATCACCTGCCTGCATGTACTCCTCCTCCTCCCCCGACATTCCAGCTTCTGCCCTCTTCCTTTCCAGTCCTGATGAAGGGTCTCCACCCAAAACGTCAACTGCTTATCTCTCTCCATAGATACTGCCCGACCTGCTGAGTTCCTCCAGCATTTTGTGTGTTGCTCCAGATTCCAGCATCTGCAGAAACTCGTGTCTATGCTTCAAATATCCTTTGTTTCATTAATATGCTCCCTGCATATTCATTTTTGATTTGTCCTTCTTTAGAATTATGAAGAAAATGTTGTATATGAGTTCATTGATGTCTTCAGTGAAAAATATACTTTGAATATAGGAACACACAAGAAAACAGCCACACTACAAGAAAGATGTGGTAGCACTGGAGAGGGTGCAGATGAGATTCTCCGGGATGTTGCCTGGGATCGAGTTTCAGTTATGAGGAAAAATTGGAGAGGGTTGGTCTGTTTTCCCTGGAGCACAGGAAGTTAAGAGGGGACACAATTGAGGTATATAGAATTAGGAAGTATAGGGTAGACGGGAGGAAACTTTTCCCCATACCAGAAGTAGATCAAACTGGAGTACACAGATTTAAGGTACGAGGCAAGAGATTTAGAGGGGATACAAGGGAGACCTTTCTTCACCCAGAGAGTAGTGAGTATCTAGGACACATTGCTCGAGAGGAAGGTAGAAACAGAGTCACTGACAGCATAGACATAGAAGTCTATGGGCCAAGTGTGGAATCTGGGATTAATTCAGATGGGTGCCCACCGGTCAATGTGGCCATGGTGAGCCAATTGGCCTGCTTCCATGCTATATAACTCGATGAAAATAGTAGGTCACCTGACCCTCAAACCTACCCCACCATTCAATATGATTACAGCTGATCTGTCCCAGGCATCAACTCTTCCTCTTTGCCAGTTCTCTACTGCCCTCAAATCCCTGATCTGTCAAAAATTTATTTACCACCTCTAACTACCCAATGATCTTCCTTCCACAACTCTCCAGAGTAGAGAATTCCAGAGGTTCACCATACTCTGCAAGAAGTTCCTCCACACCTCAGTTTTAGAAGGCCAACCCTTATCTTGTAATAACATACCCTCAGTGGAGGCTCTCTGATTTGTAGAAACATCTCAACATCCAACTGTCATGCTCCCCAAGGATCTTCTATGTTTCAGTAAAATCACCCTTATTCTTCTGAGCACCAAAGGATACAGATCCAATTTCTTTAGCCACTTGTGATAGGACAACCCTTTCTTCCCAGGAATTAGCCTAGTAAATCTCTTCTGAACTGCCTCCAGTGCTAGTATATATTTTCTTAAACATGTGCACAGTTCTCCCGGGGTGGCCTCAACAACACCTGTACAATTGTAACAAAACTTACTCATTTCTAAACTCCAACCCCCTTGCAGTAAAGGCCAATATGCCTTTGGCCTTTCTAACTACTTGCAGCACCTGCCTGCTAACTTTCTGTTAGTCATAAACAAGAATACCTAGATCCTTCTGTACCACACTCATTTACGATCTCTATTTAGAATAATAGTCAGCCTTTTGCCTCTTACTGAAGTGCATGGCCTCACACTTCCCCACATTAAACTGCAGTATGTTACTAAATTGTATAATGCGCTGCTTTACAAAGACCATATTAAACCTCATACAACACAAAATAGTCAGAGCTATAGAATATGGAAACAGGCTCTTCAGCCCAGCATGTCTGCACCAACCATCAAGAACCCATTTACATTAATCCCAATTTTTTTTAAAATTCTACCCACATTCTCATCAATTCCCCCCCAGGTTTTACCATTCATCTGCACACTAGGACAATTTTACAGTGGTCAATTAACCCTCCAACTCACACATTTTGGGATGTGGGAGGAAACTGGAGCATCTGGGGGAAACCCAAAGAGTCACAGGGAGAACGTGCAAACTCCACACAGACAGCACCCGAGGTCAGTAATGAATCCAGGTCTGTGGTGCTGCAAGGCAGTGGCTCTTTTAGTTGTGCTACTGTGCCAGGTGGTGTCGCAAGTATCATTCTGTAATAGTGCAGCTGTGACCTTTTAAAGTCAAACATATCACTTAGTTAAAATTTTCAAATGGTCAATAGCTTGTTAATTCCCCAAACCACTGATATTAATAATGGGGCGTTTTCCTCTTCTGATTACTATCTCCTTTTTCAATAGTACTTCAGACACTCCAGATTTAACTATTTCACACCAAAGGTGTGCATTCCTTATGACTTGCAATTCCAACGTTCAGACCAAAACACACAAGAATCAAAATTCAATCAAACAACTATTAATGAATATTTTAAAACGTATTTACTTATAGACTTTATGAACCACAGCAAGACACATTCTAGGACACAACATTCCAAACTTCATATTTATAAAACACCTATGTCAGCAAGCAGTGCAACAGAATGTACACTGATTACATGAAAACTAACTATAATTTTTCAGATTGCAGTGAAAAGCACCCACCAATTTAACATTGGTTAACATCTCTAACGATATGCACTTTATTGTTAGAGCTTTTAACACATTATATGTCTGTTGTATCCGATAAGTTAGATTTAAATGTAAAATGGAATGAATGGAAATCACCAGCTGGAAAAATATACATTTCCCTGGTTTGGTTTCCTACTTTTCCAATTCTGATTAAGGGTCATTGATCCAAAATGTTAATGCTGTTTTCTCTCCATAGAATGTGGCTGGACCTGCTAAATATTTCTAGCAGTTTTTTTTTTATTTTAGCCACTTTATTACTGTGACCATGTCTGCGGCTGGGAATTCAGCAATGGAGTGACTCACCTCCTAACAACCCAAAGTTTTTCTACCGACTTAAAACATACATCAGATGCATAATAATAATCTCCACTAGCCTGTATTACAGCAGGTCCAACAGGACCTAAGCAGATTGACACTATCCAGCCAAAGCAGACCACTCAATTGTCACACTATTTAACTGATACACCATCCATCACTCTAAACACTCACTCTCTCGAAACCCAATGCACCATGACTGCAGTGTACATCAACATGCATTATTTGTTATTTGCCAAGGCTTACACAAGAAACTAAGAAATTGAAGGAATAGGCCACATAGTCCCACAAGCCTGCTTCACCATTCAATGGAGAAAATGTCTGGTTGGATCTTGGTCTCAAGCCCATCTTCTTGCCTTTTTTTCCTTAGTGTTCAATATGATCAATAACTTGGACTGTTGTCTGGATTTGAGAATACCAAACATTCATGACCTTCACAGAAATTTATCATCACAATATTAAAAAAAGAGAATTCCTAATTTGAAATTAGACTTCCTAGTTTCAAATTCCCCCATGAAGGGACATTCCCCATCAATATTTACCATGTGTGTCCCCTCAGAATCTTGTGCTTTGGTATAATGATTCCTCATTTTTCTAAATTCCAAGGAGTACAGAACCAACCTGCTCAAATCATCTTAAAGGGACAACTTCATCACAGGAATCAACCCAGTGAAGCTTCTCTGAAATGTCTCCTCAGCAGATATATCCCTCCTTAAATAGGAGGACCAAAACCATATGGAGCACTACAGGTACAGTTACACCAAAACCATTTACAGTTGCAGCAAGACTTTCCTTCATTTGCAGTCCATGCCCCTTGTGTAAAAAGCCAGAAGTCCACTTACCTCCTATGTGCCATTAACCTTGCTTCATGTGGAAGGACACCCAGATCTCTGTGAACAGCAACATTCTATAGTATCTAACTACAGAATGATTTTCTGTTCTTCCTCCTGAAGTGGATAACCTCACATTTCCACACATCTGCCAAATTTCAGTCCTTTTACTTACTCATTTACATCCCTTTACAGGCTTTTTCTGTCCTCATGGCAACTTATCTTAATTTTTCTATTTATTTTTGTCTCATCAACAAATTTGGCTACAATACCCAAGTCATGAATACAGATCATAAACAGCTGAGGCCTAGCTGCAGATCCCAGTCATACCTCTCTATTTACAGTTTGGCAACCTAGAAGTGACCTATTCATCCCAGTTACATCTTCTGTTCTTGCTAATATATTACCCCCAACACTATGAACACTTCCTCAACACACAACCTCTACTACTGAGAAGAAAAATAACTGGTCAGGTACACAGAAATGTTATCACATACACTTACCAAAGTCAAATACTATCCTGTTTTGGAAATACATCACCATTCCTTCATCATTGCCAGTTAACAGTATTGTGCAAATATTTTCACAATTCTTTACATGAATTTTAAAAACTGCCTACTGTACTTCATTGGCATACATTTCCACCAATTAAATGTTAATATCTTTATTGAATATGTGAATTACCATTTTATAACCTGAAACTTGGAAAGAGAATACAAATTAATCCAAATGCAGTATATAAACACTTCCATAGTAACATTAAACTCAATGCTATGATCATTTAAATAGTAGTTAGCAAGACTTGAAATTCATCCCTCCTCCCCACCACCTCCAAGATATATTTATTTAAATTCGGTAATAATTTTTCCCCCAAGAAACCTAAAGTGGGAAACTGTGTAGTACCACTGTCAACTTAAATATCAGGCCATAAAATTTTAAGGATAGAATAAATCCAAAAATGTCCACTTTCCAAAAGTAAAACATATACTTCTACTCTTAAGTTCTGCTCTTTAGAACAATCACATGAACAAAATAAAGAAAATATAGAATAAAAAGAAAGTCCTGAAAATAGTCAACAGGTTACCTAGAATCTGTGGAGAGAAAAAAAGTTAGCATGTCAAGTCAGTGTTAAGCTGGAGCAAGAGCAGTGGAGAACACAAAAAAAAAAGGAAATATATAGAAGATAGAGACCAAGATTGTCCAGATGATACAATGCTTTTGGTACTGTATACTTAATAGAGGAATGAGGGGACTTTAGAGAAAGTATGAAAAAGACAGCAACACAGCAAGGTGCTGAAAATCAGAAACGAGAGAATGCTAGAAATATCCAACACATCAGGCAGCATCTATGGAGAAAGAAAACCCAGGCAACGTTACAGGCAGATGGTCTTGCATGAGAATTGGCCAGTTTTGACACAAACAGAAAGATTGGTTATCTGATAATGCTCAATTCAATATTCAGTATCAAGGGCTACTTGCCTAAACAGAAGACAAAGTGCTGTTCTTCAAGCCTACATTGGGCCTTGTTGAAATGGTGTAGGAGGCCAAAGACAGAGGGATCAGAGTAGGACTGGAATGGAGAATTCAGGTCACAGTCAACTACAAGTTCTGGGTGGATTGTGGACTAAACTGGTTCAGTAAAGCAGTCACCCAACTTGTGTTTGGTTTCTCCAAAGTGAAGAAGACAACGTCATAAATGCCCAATGCAATACAGTAAATGTGAAGTTCAAGTGAATTGCTGCTTTACTAGGAAGGGCTGTTTGGGTCACTGAATAGGAGGGGGCCAGGGTGAAATGGTATGCATTGCGTCGCCTGATGTTGTATGGGAGAATGCCATGAGAAGGGGAATAGTTGGAGGAAATGTAATAGCAAACCAGAGAGTTATGAAGGGAATGGCCCCATTGGAATGGTCGTAAGAGCACTGAAGTAAGCCCTTTTGCCAACTGTGTCCACACCAACCATCAAGCACCCAAGTACACTAACCCCATTTTTCCAGTTGCATCCCCAGCCACTTACTTTTGGGGCAATTTACAGTTGCTAATTTAAACGAGAACACATGGCAGAGAAAACTGGGGCACTGGGGTGGAGAACCCAGTGTGAATCTGTAAACACCATACAGACACCAGGATCAAACATGGTTCTCTGGAGCTGTGAGATAGTAATGCTAACCACTGTGCCACCCACAGACAGAAGAGGTGGAGGAAGAGAAAATGTTGGAATGTCACTGAAAATGGAGAAAATTAAAGAGGATGATCTATTGGATATGGAGTCCGGTGTAGTGTAATGAGAGGACAAGGGAAGCCTAGCTTTGCTTTGGCTGGGAGGAGAGAGAAAAAGAACAGATGTGAGAGTTAGTGGAGACACATTTGACTGACTAGTCAATTATACCAGCGAGGAAACCACTGTCAAGGAAAAAGGGAGATATTTCAGAGGCATTGGTTTGGAAAGTCTCAACAAAACAGAAATGATGCAGACAGAAACAGGGAGAAGGAAATGGAGTCCTTACAGGAATCAGGTTAGGAGAAGTAAAGCTGAAGGAGTCTGTGATTGGATTAGGTAGGTACTGGATTAACAAATTTACTGAAAGGATGAAATTTGGTTAAAATCAGATATGTTACCTCAGAGGCACCTTGACCTAAAAAGTTGAAAGTCAATCATTATCCCCACCTACAACCGACCCAGATCATTTGGAATAGCAGCCACCTGTTCTGCTATTTAATTAGGCCCTGGGGAATCCACTACCTTTCCCTCCCAAAGGCCAAGCAAAATTAAAGTTCAGTGGTGCATTTTTAAGGCGCTTTATCTTACAAATCCAGTTCGGAGACATGTCTGTAGATTAAATAGGTTTATACTTCAGAGCAGATTTTACAATAGCCAAAGTAGTCTTTAAGGTTACGATTCACAGATTTTGACTTCTACCCAACTTATCCTTCCTAATTGCTATGGAAGGTACATTTAAACCAGAAATGCAGTCTGAATTTCAAGAAGCTGAACTATAATAGGAGCAGCCTGCTAATATACCATGAGAAACAGGAAGTAAATGGAATTTTTTTGAATAAAGTTCTGCTTTAAACACAAGAAAATCAATGTTTTAGAACACATCACAAGGCTCTTTCAATGACACTGCAAAATGACAATATGGTGATAAGCCAGAGGTTGAAAAATCTAATGACATTTTTACATGTGGATTTTTTGCCCTCTGCCAACAAAATGCTTTAAATGTGAATTGAGTGTCAGCAGGACTATTTTTGATTTTGATATCCTCCATATACAGATAATGTTTTGTAGAGTACCATCTATGCTCACGTACAGTTGAAAGCATTTAGGCATGATACCATAGGACAAATATACCCCTGTAGGTGACACTGGCTTCAGCAATGAGAAATATTTTTGAAAAGAATACATTTTCAAGACTTCTCGATCTAACACAAAAGTATCAATTTGAACATCTCTCCTCAACTTAAGAGTTTCATATAACGCTCTAACTAGTACCGTCATACACTTTTACAAAATAATGGCAGTTATAATTTAAAAAGTTAAAATGAAACTGATTTCATTTTTTTTTACATTTGTCGGAAGAAATATGTTAGAAAAATAAATCAATTCAGAATCAGTGAGAAGCAAAAAAGTAAATTAACCACTCCAGAATAAGTAACATACAAGAGATTAGTTTTGCTCCAAAAGAAAAAAATCCACCACTTTTGCTATGCAGCAAAAAATCTGAGAACACTTGCTTGCAATCACACACAGTGAAAATATGTTGATTTCTAAAGTTGTCCAGGTAACATACATGATATGCTGTATCTGGTAGTTTTCAAGTCTGCTTCTCACAATGCACAATATAGGAAGAGACATTTGATAAGTGATTTAAGATTTTCTCCAGCCATGCAGAAGACTTCTCGTCAACTTAAAAAGGCTAAGTCCATTTGAAATTTCAAATGGTGAGGAGATTTGCTGGATCAATGGAACCAACATTTATAACAAAATAAATTTCAGAGATGGATAAGTAATGCAGTGCACTGGAAAACCATACAATAGTATGAAAATGAGATGTTCCCATGAAATGCAACAGAAGTGTAACACAACTCTTCAAAATGCTACGCCTATCCAAGAACTACTCTAAATAGAAACAAGAGTCAGAAGAAGCCTCAAGAATCAAGTCCAAAACAATTTTTTGGAAGTGCAAGTATGCTGACACTACAAACTACCTGAAAATTAGCATGATTTTGGGTTTGTTTTAATAATTTAATTACCTTGTTGAAGCGTTCATGGGGAACGTACTGTAGTACAATGGGTTCCATTGTAGTAACATTTGCAAACTGCACCTCTGGAATATAAAGTGCACAAACCACATGGGCCCAACCTGCACATAAACGACACAAAACAAAAAACATTATAAACTACATCAAATCACAAAGTTTATAAACTTAAAAACAAAATATATATAAAATCTGCAATAAAAATATCCCTTAAATTAGAAGTAGCAATAAAAAAGTATTACATTCATATTAAATTAATCAAGAGGCACTAAGCTTGGAAATCCTAGTATAATGTTGAAAGTGTTGACTTAAAAGGTTGGCATGTAACAGTTCCTTGGCTTGTGGGGTTTCCAAACTAATAGTTTAAAAGTATGACACATTAGGCGTACTGTGCTGTTAACTGGCACTATACCAGATGCACGTGGGAAACATTGGTGAAAGACCAACAAAGAACCTTGTAGCTCAGCATTCCCAACAATCATCCAGATGGTTCACATTTCTAACACCATCCCCCTCCTGCAATGTTAACTACTATGCATAAACAAATCCAGAGTGCCCCATGCATAAAGAACACTAAGTATCCAATATTTTTTGAGAGAGAAAACATCCAAGTTAACAATCTTCCCTCTAGTGATTGTATTAAATGCATATGATGCATATATTTTCCCATAATCTAACAGCAGGCTTTATTTTTATTTGAACTTTTGCCCCTCCAGTACCATAAATATGCTAATACATCACCTCTAGATGCTAATTTAGCACAGTTGGAAATATCAAATCAAGTGGCTAGTTATTCAAATTAAATTAAAAATAAAACCAGATAATTTCCTTCCCAATAAAGGAAACAATTATAATCAATAAAGTATTGCTTTGAGGAAATATGATTTAAAAAATTACTATTTTTGATTCAAGGCTTAGTACATCAGCCCAAATAGTCTTAGGCACCAGAGAGAACATGCAGGCCCAATATTTTAAAACAAAGTAAAATACGCATGATAAGTACAGAAGAGCATTATAGAATCTCTCCCTATATGACTTGTATTTATAGTAATGCATCTAACTGCAAAACTTATAAACACATAACTAGAAATAAACTTTATAGCACTTACATTAACCTACATGTATTACACTTTGTTAATTCTCTTATTAGTCTACTCAAGCAAAATACATGACAAAAAAGGTCATCTTCTCAGTTTCCCCTAATTGTCTCAATTGTTAAATATACTGCCTAATCTGAAACTAGACCATATGAACCAGCAGACTCAAGAGTTAAGTCCAGATGTGTCATATATTTTCTTATGTCTACTAGATGGGGCATTAAATTTCCTCAATTCCCTGTGATGGAATGTAAAAATGTGTCAAATTAAGATCCCCAGTACAAATTGCTACCTAATGAAGCATTCTGGTAAATGTGTGTACACAGTTGTCAAGGGGAACAAAAATCAGAGTTAGTTGTGATGCCACAGTAGTCCAATAGACTGGCAAAGGATAATGAACAAGTGACCACCTGAATTGAGAGGGTAATAAGTATTGCACAAATTTATACACAGTGAAATGGAGCCCAGAGAGAAAATGACAACATCCCAGTGCTCTACTGATCAATTAGAAGCCAAATACATCACAGTATTAAGCTATGCAAACAGGATGATTCTAGGAATCAAATGTGAAAATCAGCCACCAGCCCCATTTCTGAAGACTAGGTGAGCTTTCTCCTGCTGACAAATATGCAAACTTGGGTGAACAAAACAGTGTTGTTTACTCTGATATCTTCAGTTTATTAGCAAAAAGTACATAGACCACTCATAATTAATATGCAGATGAGATAACTATCAACTCCTGCCATATGCCTTTGGAAGTAGAGAAATACAGAAAAAGATACTTCTATTTCAGTACTTCTATTTCAAGTATGTTAATATTAGAGGTGGGGGAACGACAAAAAGGAACCAGAAAAAGAACGTGTCCGTAAGCATAGGCAAAATACCAAGAATTATCTATTACTTTTGCATGTGGATAATGAATGGCTGAAGAAACAAAAATCATGTTTAATTGATAGCTTTTTACCCCCAAAAAAATTGCAACATATTTCTGGCATTTATGAACATCTGAGCGATCATCAATCCATATCATTAAAACACAATTTTTCAGGTTTCTTCTAAAACAATAATAATTTCTTAAAATATGATATTAAGACAAGGGTATCAGCATCTTGAGCATTAAGAATTAATTCAGTTAGGGGCTGGACACTCATTTGCTTTTGGCATGGTAGTAAAGACAGGCCATTAGTGAAATCTATACATCTAGGAATTTCAACAACCAGAAAGAATACAACCTTTCAAAAGAACAAGTTCCTTCATCTGATACAAATTGCATTTGTAGCTGGAAGGCACCAGTAAACCAAATGTTAAAAGAGAAATGTAAAAACGATTGAGAGTAAAAGCCAAAATTAAAATGAAGTATGGAATGACACAAATACAATGCACAAGGTAATCAATATATTAAGAAGCTTTATATTAACATCACACTAAGAAAGCTTTGGAAAAAACTGTTGAACATACGTCAATATATGCATGAATTGGAAAAGAAAATTTTACAGGCAGATTTTCCTGAAAATTTTAACAGACCAAAGCTGCTTTGACACAAGAAATTAAGTTCACACATTACTAACACTAGCCATCTTACTCCAAAAGCAGAGCCACAGACAATACAAGTGTGGTTTTAAGTTTGTTGCCAGTCATGGATGCTAATGTTAACAATGTAAATTCAGAAAGTCAATGATATACACTCACCCTTAACAAGAATGAAAGGCACTTTTACTAAAATATAGCACAGAATTTAAATACTTGAGCAGATACAAAATATTAATATTGTAACAATGTATTAAAATGTATTTTCTTTTGTGAATTTAAAGACATTTTAAAAAGTACACTTTACTTTATGCAATTTCAACTTTTGTTGGAAGACATCAACATAAACATTTAAGCTCAAATATTAATTTTGTAGTTGTATTTAAGAACACAATGTCAACAGTTATAATTTCAAACCAATTAAATGTAGTCTAGACTTTAAAATACTGTTTAACAGGCCAGTTAGTACCTCAAAAACAAATTTAAAACATGGAAGGTTTTTATAAGTGTAAGCATGATTTTAACTATAGGAATAGTAAAATTCATAAACTGTAGCACAAAAATATTACATGCAAACACAAACATACAAAGTATGTGACAAATGGTAATCACCCAACAAAAAGCCTCTGAGCATATTGAACAATCCAGGGATATCACAAGGAAAATTTAAGGTTCAATTCAAAATTAGCTTATTCTATTAAGAGACCACATCGCTCCAAACATAACAAGTTATCTTGAACTGATTGTTATGCGCCAGATTTGCATTGAAAAGATACACCGCATTAGTGGTTTTATAATGCAAATTTATCACAATTAAAACATAACTTGAGACAAAATTAAAGTAAATCTACAGTTCCTTGTGTCCCCAGAGCAATTTCTTTGTACTCCATCCAATCACATTTGCCTCCAAAATTATCCACTTCTTCTACAGAAGTTATAGGCATCTTCTTTGGTTATCACATCTCTTCAATCTATGCCTCCATTTCTCATGTATGAATCTAAGGAACAAGTGTCAGTAAACTAAACATCCACGTCAGGTAATCCAACTGAGCATAACTTTAATTTTAATGACTGACTTTACAGAGATATTTCCAACAAAGATCACTGGAGACCAATCATGAAGAGTATTCCCCCCTCTAACTTAAAGGCAACAGTACTGTCCTCATTACTGTCTCAATTGAAAACAAACAGAACAAAATTAACCTTGAGGCAATCCATAGAGATTTTCTTCAGCTAGTCACTGCATTAACTAAATAAACCATCTAGGACTGAGGGAAATGCAACTAAGAAATCAGGAGAACTGTGTCAGAGGTCAGAGAAGACGTAGCTATAGCAATTGAGAAGAAACACATGTGACACAGAATAGGCTCATGGTGAACTTTTAGTAAAGTAGTAGGGTGATGCATGGCAGACAAAACCTCACAATTTTCAAACACCCAGAATGGGTGGGCAATACTCACTGGGTAGAAAATTCAGTCGGTGCTGAGAAAAAAGTTCCTACTAATAATTCCAGAGGTTCTTTTACATTATTCTGATATTACCAATTTCCTGAAAGACAAATCTTGGGCACTTGGCCACAAGCCAATGGAAATTTGTCAGAACTCACTCAGGTCAAAAGACTTGCTGAAGACAGGTTTGCACTTGGCATACAGCCGACTTCGCAGCTTTTCCTCATATTTTTCACCATTAGCAAGGATCTCATATTGTACAAGATCTTAAACAAATTTAACAAAAAAAGTATCTTACAAGTAATTCTCATATTAACTGAAAAAGTTCTGGTAAAAATATTCACTCCATAGTTCACTGACTTTCAGCAAAATTTGGATTTAAATGACTTAATTGACCAAGACAATAAGCATTAAACACGTGATTAATGAATTCATTCCTGAAACTCCAATGGTTATCAGTGGTAATGCATTTTAATGCAATTAGAAATCAATAATAATGTAAGGCAGGAAGTCTATTAATTTCATTAACTTCTTTTAAAGTGTTTACAAAAACAATTTCAGGTTTACCAATATGTCATGCACTACAAATGTGTTATTTGAAATCACCATGGCACTTGGATTTCTAAATGGAGGCATGTAACCCTGTAAACTATGGAAATCTTGCCATTGTCTGGAAGACTTCCAGTTTCAGGAGATATAAATCACATTGTGTCAAACAAGGATTACGATTAAAACGCAAACCACCATATCACACATACTCTTATCCTGTTACATCTTAGAAAAACAAGAACACTGCTTAAACATAAATAAGGTGTCCATTTTAATGAGCAACATAAAGTAGGCAACACACGTACAAACCAACACGTTTACCACACTGACAAAATTGTTAGACAGCTCAGAACATACACCATTGTGGAAGGCCTCCTTTTGCTCTCATTCATTGTAAAGTCAAAGTGGACTGTTTTTTAAAAAAATGAAATCCAAGTTTTACAATACTATCCATAAAGCCTTCACAATTTGGTTTGCTACTGTCTTTACATGGTACTATAATTCTAAGACTGTTGCTTTATAGATTTGGCCTGTTGCTCTCCTGACTTAGTAAGTTTACCCAACAGATAAGCTCACTGAACAAACACTACAAGGAGTCAATGCTCCCCTGGAAGGAACGAAAGGAGACTCACAAAAAGAAAAAAAGGAGATCCCTCCTTATCACATCTTTACCCATCAAGGAATTATCTTGTGCTTGGGTATTGCTTCACAGACGTGAGAAGCTCTCCTCGCAGATGGCCATTCTTCATGTGCAAGTCTAGAGTGCCTTAAACTGTTTGACTACTGAAGACGAAAGAGAACCATATCCAATCTTCACTTTACATTTGCACACATGAAATTTACAACAAAAAAATTTACTGAATAATGATTCAAAAGAAAAATCTTAGCTCGCTTTCTTTAAATAAGAGGACACTTGCTTCATCACTGTGTAACATAATGCTGTCTTTCAAGTAGATTCCTCATAGTATTTTCTGCTTCAAGTAAATGCACTATGATATCTGACTTTCTTTAAAAGCTTTTCAATGTCCTTGTTTAAAAATGAACCTAGTTTGTAGGCTACCACTTTTCTCTTGCATTTACATTGAAACTCTCCTGATGAAACAACACTTTACTTCAATAGTTCACAATAATTATATAATTCAAAACAAAAAGTTATGCACATTACTAGAAACCAAACAATGAGAACGTGAAAGGGACTGGAGCTTAAGATTTAGATTTGATTTGCATTTGAAATAAATTATTTTAAAAGTTACTTCAATATTCAATTTTATGTGCAGAAAACTGACCAAGTACCGTTACTTAATGCCATCCTTCAAACATATGTAATCTGACAAACCACATATTGTATCATGGAGTAAGCATATGTAAAAATCACAGAACCCATTTCACATGCAAACAACCACTAGATGGAGTCCACTTTATAAAGTACACTTAAAATGACTGTCTTAAAAACTGAAAATGTGTGAAGCAGTAGAGCATTCATACACAACCATAGTCACATTTATCACTTTATTAGATATTAACAGTAGGATCTATGTACAGATAAGTTCAAAAGCAGCAAAAGCTGCAGGTAACCAACCCCATTTTGCATGATTCCACACACTAGTAATTTCAAAACAAATTCTTTCTATAGCTCTCATCAACAAATAGTGAAATCAATTCAAATTTGAATAAAGTGATTACTTACATTCATACTATCCCTGCCTATTAAATTTTGCAGTCCGTTAAGATAAAGCGATTTCAGAAAGTCAATAAGGTAATTCAATACATGCCTCATATGCATTTTCAAGCTGGTGTCTATCTAACTAACCAGTACATTCCCTTTTCATAATACAAATCACATACTGCACATTTTTTAAACCAAAAACACGATCACGAATGCATAAAATTGCCGTAAAGAAGAGACAGTTCATTTCATTATTATGTAAACGAACTTACCGCAGTTGTCAGTCCTCTTGAGAGCGCCATCCTTATGAGGGCAAAGTTCACATTTCTTGGGAAAAAATAAAAATAGTCATGTACTGTACTCTATTCCACATGTAAACTAATGGCGTTTACTGCTGAGCTATACTGTCGAAACAATTAATCACCACGAATTAAATCACCTGTCATTTATTGATATCGGCTTCACTTCAAACGCCCAACGTTGTATACTTCAATAACACCCTATTCTGTATACAAACTATTGTAAATTAGCATGGTTCGCTGCGCTGAAAACGTCATCTGATTTAGCATTTCAGTCTAAACATCAACGTTGTGCGGAGCGCATAAAAAGTTCAAAACGTTATAGTACAACTGAACTAAAACATTCATTTTCTTCGCCCCAGACAATCTGCTGAAAACCAGTGCCCGAATTATATGCATTCCCCATCCCCCACGTTAACGGAGCACAGCACTCGAATGCAGTCGTTTGTGTGAAGACGCAAATAAGCGTTCTGATCCCTACATTTCGGAACAATCGAAACTCAACCAGTTGAAAAAAGAAAGTAAGAAAGGCAACGACAAAAAAAATCGGAACTACACTGTTTTACTCTTTAAATTCTAAAATACTAAGCACAAGTGAACCTTTACACCAGAAAACGTACTGAGAGGTCGATCCTTTGGTTTTGGAAAAAAACTCCCTTTTGCTGCCTGACTTAGTGAATGTCGTTCAGGCGCTGCCCTACATACTGCAAATAGCAGCATTTCGCATAGTCTTCCGCATATTTTATTTTCGTCACCTTGGGAGGCCGCTTATCATGTACTGAAAGCACACCATGATGACGGCACCGAGCTCACAACGTAATTGCTCGACCAATCGACACCAGACAACTGGGGAATTTAAAAAAATCCACATTCTCTGCAAAACAGGCACGTGAGCAATAATAAAAGGGGGAAGGGAAGGAATCACATCCAGCCATCTCAACAGCTTTGTTATGCCAGTGGATCATTTTGTCGTAGTGTTTTGCAAAATGCGGCACGTGTTTGACTGCAGAGCTATTCTGTCGCTATTTAGCCATTCAAAATTAGAACGCAATCCATTTTAAAATATAAAAACACAAACAATAGCTGACAATAGCATTAAAACATTACATATTATGAATGGCAAAATAATTCCAATTCAGTCCAATTTTCACAAATGAAGATCGTCATGAATGTAGAAAAAAAATTAAAGCTGCAGATGCTGGAAATCTGAAATTATCTATTTTTGTTTCATAATGAAATCTGTTGCAAAACATTTATTTGAATATACCGGAGACCTAACTGAAGCACTGCGAGAAACATACTAGAAAATACTGGACTCACCACTCGGGCGGCTCTCTCTTGCGATTCACATTTTCTACAAAACCACGGTCCAGTGGGTACTTGCACAATGCCATAACATGCTGAAATTGCAAGGGCAAAAAAAATCTTAAGCCATCCGTTCACCAGTCAAAGTTAATGTAAATAAAAAGTAAATTGTAATGAAATACAGCCTCGTAGATATACAATTAAACAAACCCATTCTTATACTCACTGTACAGTTTTCGTACGTTGTTTGTAAATTGTTCTTGTGCATTCACACCCTTACATCAAATACATGAACTACTAATTAATACCAACCTTCCCCAATAACCTATTGAATCACAAAAATCATGCCAGAATTTAGAAACGAATTTTACACGAGTAACATTTCTACTTTCCAGAATACAATTTCAAGAAAATTATGAAAATCAAAATATCTGCAAATTATTTACTAACTTCAAATTAACAACTAGCAATTATTTTCGTCTTTTAAAGCCTTCATTAAAAGTTTACCCTAAATCGTTTCCAAAATCTTGAGCTATTTAAAAATATTCTTGACCCTTACATAAGTTGTCTTAAATTCATACAGAATGTGCCATTACTGTGCACTTTTCTCACAGAATCAGTGGCATTCAAGCCAAATCACACAATTGTTTATCTCCCAGTCTTTAACAAAATCTACACTTATTATTACAATTATTTTGAAACTTATACAAGAAAAATATCTCTTGTTTATTTGAAACTGTGCAAAGAGAGAAGTTAACATATTTATTGATTGCAGCTTTGCTGCAGCTTCAATTGATTTCAGGATGAAGTACTCTGTACACTTCAAAACATCTACTTCGAGAGAATATTCCTCAGCCTGATTTATTCTAATCATCAACATATAAAAGGTAAACTTAACTTAGTTGAATTTTTTTAAAGATAATATTTGTAAGAAAATCTATTGTTTAATGAAATACGCTTCTATAATTACTGACACCACGTGTAAGAAAGGCAGATAGACTGAATTCCAAGAATGAAGCGGTAGAGGACGGAAATAAGAAATTAGTTTATTTATAAAGGTATAAATTATAAATCAATCCCGTTAGATTTGGAACACTTCTGGTCCAACTGGACACACATCTTCCTCTCCCTGATGGCAGAGACAGGCAATACATTTACTTACAAACACACACACACATCAAAAATATATTGATATGCGTACAAATGCAGCTAGAGGTTTATAAGCACGTATGAAAACATATGCAATTATGCACATGTATACAGAGATCCAGACACTACATTTATAAATACACAAACATGTACATGCAAATATGTAGACTATATACATGCAAATATGTACTTGTCTTTACGAAGGTAGCAGGAAAGCATACTTAGCTAGGTGCATGTTTATGTAGGTGTGCACACATCCATATGCATTCAAACATACCCAAATCTGGCATTTACACATAAATACAAGACAGAAGCACATGCATATCTATACATCTATATTTATACAAACTCATATCAAATACAAACGGTACACAGAGATATTTGCCCAAAGGTATGTTTGTACCGAGACAAAGATCTGCACACAAAGATGCAGCCATATGCATGCACACATGCATAGACAATGGGACACCTTCCAAATCCAAGACCTCTACCACCAAGGTGGATAAGGGCCACAAGTGCATGGGAACACTACCACCTCTGGATTCCCGTCACACACCATTCTGACTTAGAAATATATTGTGTTCTGTCATAGTCACTGGTTCAAAACCCAAAACTTCCTGCTCAACAACGCTATGGGGGCACCTTCACCAGAAAGTCTGCAGTCATACAGTCAGACAGAAACAGCATGGAAACAGGCCCTTCAGCTCATCAAATCCATACCCACTATCAACCACCCATTTACACTTATCCTATGTTACTCTCTTTCTGTTATTCTCCCCACATTCTCATAGGATTCTACCACTTATCTACAATTTACAGTAACCAATGAAGCTACCAACTCACACATCTTTGGGAGGTGGGAGGAAAGAAGAGCACCTGGAGAAAAACTCACTACCACTTTCTCACGGGCAGTTCTGGTGATCCTAAGGATGTGCTAGTTTGTAGGTTAATTATAAATTAATCTTAGTGTAGGTTGCAGGAAAATCACAAAGGAGTTAATGGACATGAGAGAAAGACTAGATTATAGGGAAATAAGGGGCAGAATGGGATTGATCCGAGAGCTGGCACTGACTCTATGGACTGAACGATATCCAATGTTACAAAGAAATATGACCTATAGATATGGGCAATTATTGTTGACACTGCCAACGACACCATCATTCTGGAAAAAAATGCACACACAAACGCACAATTGAAGAAACACAAAATATCACACACTAATATAGCACTCAAATCTAAATATACTAATTAGCATTCAGACAACATGGGCCTGAGAGGACCTGGGAAAAAAATTTGTTCAACTTAATGCCCCATTTCTGTGCATACAGGATCTGATTAAATATATAAACACACACACCTGCATATGTGTGTATCTTTTTATAGGAAGACAGAATCACGTACATATATATACAGACACACCCAGACTTAATCATCCAAATACACATTTATACATAAACTATACTACTCCAAGGCATCTACTGCTGAAACCCATATTTATGCTTTGATTACCTCTTGACTTGACTATCGCAACAGTAAACTTGATGTCTTCTACACTCTGGGCATGATTCTAATTTGCAAGATATCCCCCTCACTTGCTCACCTAAATTGCCTGCCTTTTAAGGAATACTTCAGTATTAACACTCTCACCCTTGTTTCCAAATCTCTCCACTGCTTTGCCCTTTCTTAATTGTAAAATCCTGTCCTAGAACTCCTTGGAGCAGCTTCACTCTTTCAGTTCTGTCTCTTGATCATCCTGAAATGTAAATACTACCACATTAGTGGGAAAAAGCTTTAGGAGTGTCATCAAACAAAATTTGACTGAGCCATATAAGGAGCTAATAGGGTAACTGACCAAAGACCGGTCAAAGAGGAAGGAAAGAAAGAGGTGGAGAGGAACTTCCTCCATTTGGGAGGAAGTTGTAGATCTTTGAATCTTGACAGCTGGAGGAATAGCCACTAATACTGAAGTAATAAAATTTGGGGATGGTCAAGATTCCTCAGTGGAGGAGATAACAAAAATGGAAAACAGCAAGGTCACGAAGAGATTCAAAAACAAGAGTGAGAGCTTAAAATCAAAATGTTGCCCAACCGAAAGCCAATGCAGTAAACACAGGAGTGATGGGTGAATGGAATGAATTAAGATTCAGCTAACATTTTAGATGGCCTCAATTACACACAACAAAGGGAGCTGTCCAAGATTAAAATCTGTATGTTAAAAAGAGGCATGAATGAGAGATCAGAAGCATAATCTAAGTAATGGTGAAGAAATATGGTCAGAAGATTACTTTGGGTCTAATAAACAGACAGCCTAATTAAGTTCCAAGCAGGTACCAGGAAAGGGAACCAAGTCTGTGGTTTGTGAACATGATGGGAACCAAAAACAATGGCTTCCAATATTTATTTGAAGAAAACTTCTGTTTGCCCAGATCTGTTAAGTCAAACAAACAGTATGACAATTTTGAAACGCTGGAACAGTCAAGAGTGGTGGTGGTAAGGAAGAGGAAGGCGCCATGCAAATTCAAATGGAAACTCATACCATATATTTTCAGGTCATCTTGCTGAAGGCAACCATGGGAATCAAGAAACGGGCTGAGGATAGATCCTCGAGGGACAGAGGTATGGGGAAAGGAAGAGAAACAAATGAAGGCGATTCTCTAACTATAACTGGAGACATAAGATTGGAACCAAGCAAGGATAATCCTTCCGGCTGGTAGAGAGACATGAAGGAAAAATGACCTGGTTAGCCATGTCAAAGGCTGCAGACATATCAATAAGAAGATGGACGGATAGTTTACGTCACAGTAACTTAAGATATTACTGGTATCTTTGCCAATAACCATTTCAAGCCATTTAAACAAGGAGTTCCATGAAAGATGGACATGATTTTGGAAGGTGCAATACATTCAAGAGCTTAGCAGAGGAAACTAAGTTTGTAGGTATGCACCCATTTACAGTCCAGAGGCATCAGTGGCTGCTTTCTCAAGGAGAAATGGTCAGGTTTGAAGATCAGGCTGGACAAGAAGAATTAAAGAAGGCATGAGGAGAGACAGTAGAGAGACAGGACAGAAGAAAAATAAATTTGGCCTGGTGGGCTAAGGGAAAGGATTGAAAGAAGCAGCTTCCTAGATGGTCTCAAGAGATCTTTCTGCACCTTCCACTTGTCAGAGAAAAAGAGTGGAAAGAAGAAAGGGTAATTTCTGAAGACAGTCTGTAATAGGGAAAAGAAGACAGAGCTCGTCTACCAGGATAATCCCAAAATATTAGCAAGTTTTGAGAATTGGGCCCAAAAGTGCTTTATGCAGTCCAACTAGATCTGGCATGAATACATAAACCAGTAGGCTGTAATATTAGTTCATGTTTGTGTAGCTTGCACATGGAAGTAGCAATGGCCATCACTGGGGACAGTCAGGATGAGAGCAAGAGTAATGGACTGAGAAATCAAAAGTCGGAAGAATATGGTTGAGCTGACCAGTAGCTTCAGAAATGTAGGCGTCAAATGCAAGACCAAAGACCTCCCCTCCTTGGACTCTGTCTTTACCCCTCATTGCCTTGGTGAAGCAGCCAGCATAATCAAAGACCCGACCCACCCGGGACATTCTCTCTTCCCTCCTCTTCCATCGGGTAGAAGATACAGGAGCCTGAGGACATGTACCACCAGGCTTAAGAACAGCTTCTACCCCACTGTGATAAGACTATTGAACAGTTCCCTTATACAATGAGATTGACTATGACCTATGACCTCATAATCTACCTTGTTGTGACCTTGCACCTTATTGCAATGCACTTTCTCTGTAGCTGTGACACTTTATACTTTTACTGTTTTTACCTGTACTACATTAATGCACTCTGTACTAACTCAATGTAACTGCACTCTGTAATTAATAAACCTGTACGATCGGTTTGTAAGATAAGCTTTTCACTGTACCTCGGTACAAGTGACATTAATAAACCAATACCAATACCAAGTAAATTGGAAAGAGCTTTTTCTAGGGATGGACACAGGGATAATGGCAAGTGGAGGGGTTTGGCAGTGAAGAACCATACAAGAAGTCATTGAGATGACTGAAATAGAAAGACCACATGAAGTGGTAATGTCAAGGAAATTAATATTAATATGGATTGTGGAATTTCATGAAGGGAGAGATTAAGTGAGAGGAAATTAATGCAGAGGACAGTGTACAATATACTGAGAGACTGAAAACAGCAAGAACACAAGAAAATAGCATAGGAGCAGGCCACCAGGCCCCTCAAGCCTATCCACCATTCAACATGATCATGGCTGATTTATGCTGGCCTCAACTCCTCTTCTGTGTCAGTTCCCCATAACTCTCAATTCCTTGATCTTACAAATATTTTTCTATCTCCATTTTAAATATACCTAATGATCTGCCCCCCCACCACCCTCTGGGGCAGAAAAGTCTAGAGATTCACGCCGAGAAGAAATTTCTAAGCACCTCAGCTTTAAATGACCAGCCCCTTATTTTGTAGCTATGTTTCCTTGTTTGTGATTCTCCCATTAGGGAAAACATCTGCTCTGTCAAGCACCCTTAGGATCTTATACGTCTGAATAAGGTCACACTTACTCTTCTAAACTCCAAGCAATACAAACCAAAACTGTTTAACCTCTCTTGATACAACAACCCTCTCATCCCAGGAATTAGCCAGTGAATCTCCTTTCGACTGTTTCCAATGCTACTGTATCTTTTAGGTAAGAGGACCAAAACTGTAAACAGTATTCCAGGTGTGACCTCACCTAAACCCAGTACAACCGTAACAAAACCTCCTGATTCTTAAAGTCCAACCCCTTCATGATAAAGGCCAACATGCCCTTTGCCTTCTTAACTAGTTGGACATGATGCTAACTTTTTGTGATTCATGCATAAACACATTTAGATCCCTCTGAACTTTACTCATTTGCAGTTTCACTCCATTTAGACAATAATCTGTCTTTTGATTCCTGTTTCCTCACACTTGACCTTATTAAACTCCATTTGTCAGATTTTCGCCCAATCACTCAATCGAAAGTACATTGCAATATCACAATGTCTTCATCACAACATGCCCTTCCATTTATTTTCTCATCATTAGCAAACTTGGAAATCTTGCATTTGTTTCCTCCTCCAGGTCAGTAGTGTAAACAGTAAATCATGAGGGCCAAGATCTGATCCCTGAAGTACTCCACTATTTTCATCCCTTCAATCTGAAAAGGACCCATTTATTCCAAATCTTTGTTTTTTCTATGGCAATCCATGTTAACACACTTTCTTCAATCCCTTGGGCTCTTAATTTATGCCCCAGCCTCTTAGGTGGCACCTTGTCAAATGCCTTTTGGAAATCTAAATACATTACTTCTACAGGTTCCCCTCTATCAACCCTCCGTCACATCCTCAAAGAATTCATTCAAATTGGTTTATCTTTTATTCCATTATATACCACTTTCCTAAATGATTAGTTATTTCCTCTTTGATTATCAACTCTAGCATCTTGCCAACAATAGATGTAAAATTAACTGGGCTATAGTTCCCCACCTTCTGTTTTCCTTCCTTTTTGAACAAGGGAGTCAAACTGGCTGTTTTCAAAGCTTCTGGTGCCTTCCAGAATTTAGTGAGTTTTGAAAAATGTTAACCAATGGGTCCACAATCTCTGCAGCCACCCCCTTTAAAACCCTTGAGTGCAGGCCATCAGGTCCCAGCATTTTGTCTGCCTTTAGCCCAAGATGAAAAGGCTGAGAAAGAAAAAAGCAGTAAAGATATATTGGTGAGAAAATTTTTTATTGTATTTGGATATGTGGTTGAGGTGTTAATGATGATTCCAGTTGGATGGGGCAAATTATGTTACTATTCATGATGTGGCAACGACAACCGCCTCAACAAGCCCTTTGGAGGATGCCACAAGAAGCATAGAGTGAATACACAGGCTTACCTAAGAAAGGGTCAAGTCTGTAATAGTGGCAGGAAAGTAGGAAGGTTGAGGAGTATTTAAGGATTAGAAGTGGATGCGAGAGAGCAGATTAACTAACATGTAAAATTAAATGAAACAATAATAAGGGGAGAGAGGTCTACAATGGGTAAAATTAAAGAAGCAAAAATATAGTAGGAATTAGAAATTAATGGTTGGAGTCCAAAGTGGCAGGTAAAGCACAAAGATGAATGAACAAAATTAAAACTCAAGTTGCATACCAGTTTATAACATTATATGGAAATTATGAGAATCCCCATAATCTAAAATCCCAAAGATCAAACCAATAGGAGAAATAGGAGATAGATTGTACAAAGTTCAAGTTAAATTTCCTATGGTGGGATGAATTTGAAAACATCCAAGGTTATGAAGAGATCCTGATAAACATGCTATTACACAAATATCAATACTCATGACTAATGCAGATGTGTACAAGTCTATGCCAATTGTCTTTCTAAATATACTCCCTTAATTTTTCCCAAAAATGTGCTCATGTCCAGGCTAACTAACTTGTAATTACTTAGTCTAATAATCTGTGATGTTTGGGACTTCGATAGTGCTGAACTGGCAAATTATCTGGATTACTGAATGTTACTCAACACATTTTAATTCACTTTTTTTTTTAAGATGTTATACAATAATATAAGTTTTCCAGTGAATAATATAAGTTTTCCAATGAGTTTAAAGGCAGCACAAAAAATGGGGGCTTGGTGAGTTCAAAGGGAGCATGGGAAATGAGGCTTGGTAAACCAGGTATCAAATGGCTGGATTTCCAAATAATCAGATAGCAGATTATTGGAATTTTACTGTACCGGATTAGCAAACTTCCAGTCCTCTGACACTAAACCTGTAGGCAAAGAGGATTGGAAACTGATAGCCAAAACCTTTACAATTTACAACCTTGTTTATTTGAATCACCCGGGATGGATTTCATCATGGCCAGCAATTTATCTACTTTGAAAAATCCTGAACCCCTTACTTCCTCTCTCATCCAATATTTTTACACTCCTCCTCCTCAAGCATTATGTCCGTATCATACCCCCCTTTTTTGTAAAGGCATTAATTATGAACCATACCAACATCTTCCAATGCTACACAGGTAGCATTTTTTTTTCACTAAGTAAACCAGAAGATTACTAGGGAAAGAGTAGGGCCTGTTATTAAACAGAGAGTTAATGTGAGGACTTTGCTACCACATTAACTGTTCGGAGTTATATTCATCTGCACCACACTCCTATCTTGGTTCTTTCTAGTGCACAGCATCTGGGATGACACAAATTAGTACGCTCTAGATCCTGCTTTTTAACCTTTTTTAAATCTAATAGCAGGACTTGGTTCTTCTTTCTGCCCATAGTGTTGGTACCAATATGGATCACAACCTCTGGTTACTTACCCTCTTTCCTATAACCCACCCCAGAATGTCTTGCAGCCACTTAATGATATTCTGGAACCTGGCATCAGAAAGGTAAATCATCATCCTGAAGTCACATCTCTGGCTGCAAAAACTGTTTTTTTTGCCTTCTTAATATTGAATCCATTAACCCTTTCCTGACCTTCCTCTTCACAACTTTCTGCAGAGTTCAATTGTACATGTTCACTAGCTGAATTTCCTGGAGGAATTATTCAGATCTAAACTAGGGAGTAATACATAATCAGAGGTCTACTTTTGACTACCTGCCTGGTTTGCTCATCTGTCTGCCATCATCCATTCCTTATCTTTATGTAAATATGCAAACATATGGATATATACATACATAATAAATGCATACTGTACATACTTGCCCAACAAACATGCAAAAATGCACACATACATTCACTGAAATTTGAATAAACATCTATGCATGCAAACACACATATGCCCACATAAGACAAACATAATGAAAATCACAGGCACTCACACATATACACAAGCAGATATGTTCTTACTCACATAAGCATACACATATAACAACATAAGCTTGTGATTTTAAAAAACGATAATTTGCAGACTCAAACTTGCATACACAGATATGCAAAAAAAACTTCCATAGAAACACCTAATATATGTGTATACTCCTGCACTCATATGTATGCACATCTAGGTACAATTACATCAATATGCAGACTAATTCATATACTCAAGCCAAAACCACATTCATACACCTGTATGCGTGTGTACAACTATGAACCTGTGCAATCTCAAAAACATGTATCATGATTATGCATATACGAGCAAAGATACGTACGTATATCACATATTCATAGACACAAAATAGATTTAGTGTGTCAATCTGAATAATTACACTTCATTTCTATTACATTATGAAATATAACTATTTCATTAAGAGATCGCCACAGAGAATCCAGGAAGTTAGCCCTTATCACTCATGAAATGGGATATTTTATAATTAACTGCACAGGTGCGAACAATGGACGGACATCGATCCTCCACTGAATTTATCATTGTCCGAAACTCATTGCAGTTTTCATCTGAAGGTTTATTTAATTAAAAAAAACACTTTGATCAGACCTCCTAAGGCCTAAAACTGTATTGCAGAAAAAGTCAGTACGGGGCCGGGCCTCAATCGAGGCTTCAGCCTTAAACGAGGCCGGAGGTCTTTCCTGATGCTGCTGCTGCTTCTGCTAAAATTTACCTTGATGAACGGCAACATTACAACCGTGTCCGTCACAGTAAACTAGGGGGTTCTCAGCCCAGCCTCTCTCGTCTGAGCAAACGCAACAGCCGCCAATCATCTCCTTCATATTTGAAAAGTCAGCCGGAAGTCCACTCGAAACCATCTACGAGTAGAAGAGGAGAAAGAAAGGGCAGAGAAAAAAAAACCGGGAGAAGAATCTTGCTTTTAAAATTCACGTCCCACATGGTTTTAGACCCATTTTGACGGGGGCCTGCCAACACCACCACACCACACATACAAACACACGCAGCCCGGACTCAGGCTGCCCGAGCAGCGCGAGCAGGCGCACTGACAGCCCACGAGGGCTGCGAAATTCAAACGGAGAGTGTCTGAGGGGGAGGGAGGGAAGGAGGGCGGAGGGAGGAGGGGAGAGAGCGGGGGGGAGTGGGAAGGTGCGCGAGAATGCTTCACGCGCAACTGAAACTGATAACGGAAACCGCGCGAGCCCTCCAGCCCGGCGCGTTTGTTTGTGTGTGTGGGGGGGGGTGTTTGTGTGTGTGTGGGGGGTGTTTGTGTGTGTAGGGGGGTGTTTGTGTGAGGGGGGGGTGTTTGTGTGTGGGGGGGGTGTTTGTGTGGGGGGGGTGTTTGTGGGGGGGGGGTGTTTGTGTGGGGGGAGGGTGTGTGGGGGGAAGGTGTGGGGGGTGAGGGGGAAGGTGTGTGTGTGTGGTGGGGGTGGGGGGAAGGTGTTTGTGGGGGTGGGGGGAAGGAGTGTATGTGAGGGAATGAATGTGTGTGGGGGGAGGAGGGAAGGTGTGTGTGAGGGGGGGAGTGTGTGTATGTGTGAGAGAGAGGAGGGAGGGTGTATGTGTGTGTGGGGGGAGGGAGGGTGTGTGTGTGTTTTTAGACAAATGACTGACAGCTCCTCAACCAATAGGCGGGCCGGGCCGGGACGTCCGTTCAAGCCATTCCAGAACACGCCAGGCTGAGATGCCGACCTCGGCTTCCGGTGTGCGCGGGTTTTTTTTCCGCGCTCGCGCTCGCGCGCGCATTGACAGACTGAATGGGCATTGTGGGTACATCAATGAGCCGCAGCCGGAACGAGCGAAGGTTAAAGGTGACCTACTCAACCTATCGTTACCCACGTGAATCAGGCTAAGTAGTTGCAGATCCCAACATTTGAGTTTCAGAGTGCTGCAGAGGGGGGATCTGGAAAGTTACAAGTAGTTTAATTTTTCTTGTTTTTATTTTGTTTCCTTAAAAATACGGATTTGCTGCAACTTTTAAAACTATAAATATGTCGGGAAATACAGCACAAAGAATAAAAAAACAAATTTTCATGTTGAGATAATCACCCTGTTCACGGTAGGTTCGCTAAATTTGCAAAAAAAATGCGCTACAAGCTTGTTAAAATATTTTACTTGATATACATGGATAACCAAATACAGAACAAACAACTAATTAGATTATTAAAGTTGATTTTTTTTATCTTTAGAGTTAAAGCTGTTTAGATAAATAAATGACAATACTGAAATAGAAAGATACGTAGGGACTGAAATTTCTCAATGGAATGTGTTGGGCATTGCTGATTGCAAACGTGCTGTTACAAAAAGCTTCTGACAGAAATCTACATTTTTGCTTAGTACTTTTCTAGATATCTATATATTTAAAAACAAATTAATGGAATGTTTTGTATTCTACTTCCATGTCATTGAAGCCAAAAAATAAGGTTTACATTTAACGTAATGTTGTGAATTTCTTTTTTTTTGATTAAAATACTTCTCGTCAGTATTTACAAACTTGGTAATCTTTACATATATTCACTTTGTCGAAACCAATTCTCTTTAATTGCTTAAGATATTATTTCTGATATTAATCCTTACGAGATTAAAAGGGAATACCGCGTGCTTTGAGACGTTGAATTCGTGAAAACCAGTCTATTTCTGCAGGAAACCTTTGAAAATGTGCTTTGTTCGATCCAGACTGTATTGAACTTCCAACTTCATTCTGATTGAAATCTTCAAAAATGAAATTTATATTTAATCTAATATATGTTCACACTCCTTAAGACAACTTAAACAACTAGAGAGTAAAAATATGCAATTGATTTTCGAGGTCGAGAATGAATTCCCTTTGTTTCTGCCTTGCTGCCCACGAACCCAACAACGGCGTGTTTGGAAATGCTTACCTTCTGTGCTTTAAAATCGACAAAAGTGTTTCCGTGCATATTAGATCTCAAGAAGCTCGCCAGCGGTACCTATAAATATAGCAAACGGTGTTTAATGCACTACATATTTTCCTAATCTTGTTGTTTCTTTAAAGGCTGCCTTGCCGAGCACGTTGTTGCAGTAAGTTGACCCCCGCCTTCTGAATCGGTTACGTTACGACCCTCTAGTCCATCCTAATTCTGCTGCTGCCAGTCGAATTGAATGTCGAACTTTCAAAGGAAGTGGCCTACAACTCCATTAAGAACCCAGAAAATATTTTTTCTTTAAAATTTACTTTACTTTTGTGTCTTTGAGCTTTGCAGTTGTTTAAATTTGATTTAAGTTGACGCCTTTTAAATATAATCTGTAATGAAAAAGACATCACAAAGACTGTCCCTAAGTCCCAATAATATTGCAAAAGTAGCTTTTAGATTTGAAATAAATCGATTTGTTTATGTTTCTTATGCGGCACAATCAATGCACTGCATTCAAAAACCTCGCAAAGTTTTAATACTACACAGAATTGTGAATTCAACTGGGCAGAAGTAAATTGTACTTCCGAATAAATGTTCAATGTAACTATCGAAATCGTTTGCTCTGCTCTATCAATTTACTTAAACTACAGGTAGATTCATATTTTCCTTGCAAATATATTTCTATAAGCCCATGACAGGTTTAGAGGAAAAAAGAATTTAAATTTGTCTTGTGCATAAAACCCAACTATGATTTTTAGATGCTGCGAATCATTGACTATTATACAGCCACAAGGTAATTGTTCACAAATTGCGCATTCTAAAAATCCAATTATATGTGAATTTTATAACGTGATTAGGATTTTAAATACTTTTCAGTGCAAGCTAAGTGCTCACAATACGATAATAATATAATTTAAACTTTTATCCTCTTCGGGTAGCATAGCAAAATTGCATAATGTAATATTTTTAGTTAATGTAAACGTACATTGATAGTCACAACATATTGTTAGTTTAACACCGAGTCTATTTAAATGTTTACTCTATCCGCTAAATTGAACAGTTAATGCAGGTACTGAAGAAATATTTATGTTTTAAAAGCTTAAGTTAGGGCAAGTTCAGTCCTGACCGAATTATAATGCTATTAATGACATTCCTACTTCTTGCCAACTGCCTGCGAGTTAACCATTTCTTACGTCATTTAACCGATTTATACTGCATTCGAAATTTGTCGCTGACTAAAATCCTCGAAACTTGCTTGTTTAGATTTTTTTCTATCATAATCTCTTGATCCACAAGAAAACTCGAAATTGCTATCTTATTTCTCTTGGTACCTACTACGTGAACGTTGATACTTGTGAGAGGCGTATAGTCCCCTCTTTAGCTGCTTTTTTTTCTTGCTCGACCATTATCAGTGAGAAAGGGCGTCTTTTCTTTTTAGCAGAATGCACACTCTGATGGTCTGTCGAGAACAAAGCCTCCCCAGCCCCCCTTTGCATGTTCAATGCTTTGCAAATTTAGAAAGGCTGCATTGAGTTCGGGATAGGTCAGGGGGCAGGAGAGGGGTAGAAAGGTCAACACATTTTGATTATGGGTCAGTAGACAATTGGCATACAGTCTATATGCAAGTAAAATAGAACAAATTCCTGATGGAAATCCATCCTGGACGGTTTAAGTCACATTTAACGATCATTTTTTTCAAGCAATTATTTTTTTTCTCTTGGCATCTTTTTCACATAAAATATTTCGAAAAGGATTTGCAAAAACAGGAACATTATGTAAATGTTCTGCGCCAATTGATGCATTTATAAAGTGTCACTTTTCGCAGTCTTTAAAATTTGCCACTTAAGTGATACTGCACCACACACAGGATGGTTCCTTGTTTTTGTAACAGTAAGGTATTAAGGCAAACACAATTACAGTGGTTTATAAGTGAAGAAAGTTGGTGAAAACTTAATGTTCTCTGAAAAAATTTACGATATTAACCCACATTTTAATGTAATATAGCTCAAGTCTTTCTCTTGTACTAACTCTTAACCATCCTTTGTATTCCATTCCACATTCAAATATAACCTGTAGTTAATTCTGGGTGAGCAGATCGTTCTGATGTAATTATTGGTTTGCCACTTGTTGGGATTTTTTTGATTAGATACATAAAAGTGTCATTAGTTTGATAGAATGTGTCATTAAAACGTTTACTTATCCAACTTATCAGTATACCTTACATATGTTGACTGCTGTAACCTGTTATAAATGCTCAAAAGTGTACTTTTAAAGTACACATTTCAACAGTGCAGCCGATTTGCATGGTTGTAAAAACTTATTTCGATGAATAAAGCCTTTTTTGACCAAGGGGGAAACCAAGAAGTCACTCTTCATGTGTGTGAATCGTGTCTCTTTCTGATGGTGGTGTATAAAAATAACTAGACTCTGCCTATAAACAATGGTGAACCAGCCCACAATAATATGAAGTTAAACAAGCTACTAGTCTCTCTATTTAGAGTTAAAATTAATAAATAAGATTTGTTGACAAGTGAAATAGAAGCTGTTGATAAACAATTTTATCCAAACACAGATGGCATTTAGGCTTTAAAGCAACAACATTATGCTCTCTTTGTAATTAAAATGTTTGTAATTCAATTGAAATACAGCAACAGTATTTATCTGAATATATAAAACACTACAAGATTATGTTCTTTGTAATTCAAAATCACATTTGATTTGCCGTATTGGTGGAGTAGATATCTCGTTTGACAGTTGTATTTCAGCAACTATTTCACCCAGTTGAACCCATATGCAGAAAATATTTTGTAAGATGATTTATTTTATCTTAACATCTGAATGTAGCAAACTATTACTTCAAAACTATATTTTATGTCACTGCTCCAAATTATATTTAATTCAAGCTATGCTTAACGTCTCAAATGGGGAATTATATTTATCTGCGGAAATCACCTGCTATTGTAATTAGAACAATCAGTGTTGTTCTATGAAGGATGTTGCTGTCGCTGAGATCAAATCACTTACAATGGTCTTATATTTGATTAAAATGACAGGCAGCCACCTTGCTGTGTTGTCTCGCAGTTATCAACTCGGACATCTAGCCGTTGGATGAAAATCTATGTAAAACCTGTGTGTAGCTGTATAAATACATTGGTGTATTTTCCCTTATGTTTTAATCAAGCATTTTTAATCCTGTTATGATGCAACTTGGGTGATTAAAAAAAACACCAGCTCGCCATGTATAAACCCATGTGGAGGCAACCTGCCTTTCGTGTATTTAGAGATGGGCCTCGAAGAGCTTCCTTTCAGATTCAACCCCTTGTTCCTAAACAGCCTTGGATATACGACGTTTAGTGATGTGCAAGAGCGACCTGTCATTTTCTGTCAAATATTGATGGTGACAAAAACAACTGATGGCAGAATTAAGCAGCAAAAAATGGTTGTATAAAATGCAAGTAATGACAGTAATTGTTCAGTAATTTTATGAATTATAAGTGGAAATTGTTAAATACGTCTTCGTTGTTCTCATTTTCATTTTAGCCTTCACAATAATTCCCTAAATGCCTTGCGTGCCCCAAATGGACGGCCATTACATGTTATGCCCTCATGGTCCCTATAATCCAGTTTTATCCATTACATCAGCCAGCATAAATTTTAAAGCGATTTGATGATCAGTCCATTGTAGTATCCGTCAACGTATTAAATAATAGGGAAAATCATTTGTGCACAGCATTTTCTATATTTTCTGTTGTCTTGTGTAACATATTGTGCAAATCGTAATCCAGAATCCCTTTAAGACCAATCAATATATCAAAATGGTGATGAAGATTGTGTTGCAAAGATGACCTACACTTGAGCGAAGCACAACTATTATGAATAAGTCTGTGTTTTGACACATTTTATGATGCTGTGAGCCTAAGAATTCATACAGACCCAAACCGTTTAAGCTGAAGGCTAATAAAGAAGCATTAAAGATCTGCTTGTCGTCAGCAATAACTGCAATGATGCGTTGTCTGGTGCATTGACCATTAAATGAAGTTTGATTGTAGAAATAACTAGCGCCCTTTCATCGCTTCAGTAACCCATCGCCCCTTTCTGCTGTTTAGTACTGTTGCGCCACGAATAACGCTTCTGCTCCGTCCATTCTGCACTGGGTGGCACTAATTTTCAGACTTACTCTCGGATTGCTTAAAAGTTTGCATGTAGACCTTTTTCTGACGATTTATAGTCCGCTATGTTCGATTTTGCACTTTGAGACTAGTGCTTGGCAATTGTGCACAAAGCTTCATATATACCTAGTCAAAGCGCTCAACTGCCGTGCAAGGTCTTTTGCACGCTGCAGTCAGCAATCGAGTCCCTTTATTCTTAACTGCCTGGTCAGAAGAGCTTCAAGAAGCTTAAATTATTAAGATATTCAATCTTTGTGCCACGTCGTCTTTTCACCAGTGCAATAAAATATAAAGTTTAATATTGTTGCGGACGTCGTCAGAGCAGTTTTCAGATACCTGCTTCTCCAGTAGCGAGGTGGCCATTGTGAAAACGGATTTCTGAGAAAAGCACAGAATACGCTGCCTGCTTTCATCCAGTAGCAGAAAGAAACTTGTTAATTTTACTTTAATTTACTATATGCATGTACATATATAAAACAGGGGCCGTGCAGTACTATGAGATCCATGTTTAAGATCTTTATAGATGTTATGCTAATCTGCTGCATGAACTGCGAGGAAGTTCGCTAGTCTGATTATCTGAGGGGCTGTTGCTATACCATATTTATCACACGAAGATCTTTGTATGTGTTTGAGAGAAGGAATTGCACGTAGCATTTAAATTGTCCCTGCTGAAGACCATTTTCCTCTTTTGGAAACGTAACACGATTTTAAAATGTTTTTATTTAATTGTGTATGCATATTTTCTGGAATTAATCTTGATTATTAAAGTTATAAAGTTTCAGATAATACAGGTTCTCTCTTAATGAGTTCACTCAATGAGCATGGTTTTGAAGAATAGGAGGAAAAAGCATAACACTCAGCTAGTTGTAGATGTGCACCAAACATTACTGTCGTACGGTATGCTCAAGCAAGGTTGCTAATTCATTGGGCAGATAACAGTTAAGCAAGGAAATGTTATATGCACGACTACATACTTTTACAATTATATTCATTTTTGGGATATTCTACGATTTTTCCGCATCAAATTGTTAAACACGTGTTGATAAGTCAATAAAACAATGTACAAAAAATAAAATTCAATTTGTCTCCCTGAGAGCGCTTAATCTTGAGCTGCATTTGGTACGAACTCTACGCAAAACCTGGAAAGGTGATATTTCACCCAAGGATGAAATAAAATTTTTATTTCAAACAACATGATATTATTAGTATCTTATTAAAGAAAATTAGAACTTTGGACTGAAAGGAAAATGCGATTGATAGCCCTTGGTAAAAGAGAGGCCGTCTTTCTTCAAAAATATAGAATAAAATGTATAATGTCTCCATCAAATATTTTGCGTCTATAGCATAGTCTGACCTGCACAATATGGAAAGTCACGTTTAAACTATTAAGTTCATTTTCATCCGTATTTGTATCAACAACGTCGGAAGGCACAATAAATAAATGTATAAAATAACCCAGGTAGCTTGCGGCTGCTGGAGCGCTCTTTAGGATGATTTTTTTTCAGGGGAGGGGGGGAATATATTAAAGATTTGCATACTAACTGTATTTACTTCAGCAAGAGGGTGGGAGTATAAGGATATGCTAATTAGTGGGGGATTTTTGGAAGGGGGTGGAATATCAATTTTTATTGCATCACCTGTCAGTGGCATCCAATCAGAGCTGGCTTTAGGGGAATTAATTGATGAAGGTGTCTCCCGACGAGCTCACTTCACTCTGTCATCTTATTTGTGGGAGAAGCAGCGGCGGGAATAGCAGCTGCATTTCTCTCTCTCTCTCTCTCTCTCTCTCTCTCTCTCTCTTCATTCTCTCTTATATAGTAGAGTATATTCATGAGTATTTGGAATAATTAAAAGATTGCAGGTATAGCAATACGCATAACGTGGAAATTGCGCTGCATATGAATAACGTGATGCTGCTTTTTAATTTATATTTATATGTATTACAATACCATATGCTATGTATTAAATATAATCCCAAAGTTTTTTTTAAAATCAGCTGTATCAGAAAGAATAATTATATGTGTTTTCAAACAGGATGCCATGAGGAATGTCGAATTCCGCAGTCGATGTTTTTTTTCAGCGAATGTGGGACAGAATTTAGGTGTCGATATGGGAGACTTGGAATCGGGTTATGAAGAGGTGGATGGTGTGAGACTTGGTTATCTTATAATTAAGGGGAAACAAATGTTTGCGCTTTCCCAAGTATTCACTAATCTGCTGAAAAATATACCCAGGACAACCGTACACAAAAGGATGGACCATCTAAACGTGAAGAAACATCACTGCGATTTGGAAGAATTAAGAAAACTCAAGGCAATAAATTCTATTGCTTTTCATGCAGCTAAATGCACTCTAATTTCTCGGGAAGACGTGGAAGCCCTGTACACTTCTTGCAAAACCGAACGAGTTCTTAAGACCAAGAGGAGAAAAATAAATAGAACATTGTTATCCACGGAGCTCAAACAGGAGAAAGCCCCCACTGATCGCTACGCAAGTTTTTTGAAAGAGAACAAAGTTTGGTTGAGTTTGAATGGAAAGCCGCAGCCTTTGGCTGGAATTAGCAGGACTTTGCAAGGAGGCGGCAGCTCGCTACCGGCCTCCAATCTACCTCAATTCTACAGCAAATTTACCAGCCACAGTTACACAGAAATGGTCCGATCGCATTGTAAAACCCCTCAAAACTACGAAACCGCTGAAATATCAAGTAACTGTGTAGCATTTCACACAAATCACTCCTTATTTCGGAGCATGATTTGCCGACATCCCGTATTTTACCAATCCGCCATCGCCTATTACCCTAAGTCTCCAAATGCTACCGGGTTAACGTATTATTTCAGGCGCAAAAGTTCGTGTGAAATCACTCAGAAACATTTGGGGAGTTCAAGCACTGCCAAACGAGTCTTACTGGCGGCAGCTGCTCCTAAATCTTACAAAACTAAAGGAGGGGATCAGTGCTTGAATAAATTTCATCTTGCCAACGGACTGCATTGTAACCAGGGGCCCTTGCAAGAAAGCTGCAGCAGCGATTCCGAGTCCAGCTCCTTCTCTGATCGCGCAGACAACGACTCGGACTTTGGGTCGAGTTTGTCGAGTTCCAGCAACTCGGTTTCTTCGGACGAGGAAGAGGAGGACTCTGTGTCCGAATCCTCCGACGTAACCTCGGCCAGTGACGAAGACAGCTCGTCCGAATCTGATTCCAGCTCCGTTTCCAGCCAAGTTTCACTTCAAAGCATTCGATTCAGGCGCACCAGTTTCTCGGGCATCTGCAGTAAACCTCTTGTCTTAACGCAGCCGAGTTTCCACTACCAGTTCCAAGCCAAAAACAATAACGTGGTATATGAAACAGCCGGTAACGATCTCCTGGAAGGAAGAACTTCACATTGTAATTTAAAGTCCTCGACTGTTGTGAAGAGAAATGAGCAGAACTGGACTATTAAGTCACATAACGTGTGCTGCTCAACTGGCTATGGAAGTTGCGTGGCCGAGATAAATAACGATAGGATATCCGAGCTTCCATTCCCACATTCTGAAATTTCACAATATCTAAAGAGGACTGAATCGACAATTAACCGTGCTACAGAAGGGGGGCCTGCACCTAGCCCAAAGGGAAACACCGAGTTTCCACAACAAAGAACATTAACAGAGTCAACGAAATGCCTTGGAGCATCTATATCACACTGCGCAGAAGAAAACAATGTGACAATAGTTTCCGAGCCTCAAGACAATGATTCCCCATTAGCAGTAAATGTAGAGAAAGAATCGAAAATCAGCAATTTCATCGCACTGTCCTCGGCTTTCCAGAGTTTAAATGCGGACAGTAGTCAGGGGCCTGCCGTTCACATTCACAGTGACGATGCAGACAGGGGGAAAGCAATTATACACAATATTACAGTTAAACTGGAAGAAAATAGCTGCGAGGAAGAATATGGATATATGACTCAACACCCTAGAAAGAAACTCAAGTATGCGTGCAATGTATCGAAGCAAGCAGTAACCACTTTAAGTGAAAATAAAATGCGAGACTGTTTTTCGACGAAAGCAAAAGAAAGCTATGTGTGCACTGAAAAAGCTACCAATTCCCAAAACGCATCCAGACGAAGCGAAGACCTTCAAAGCACTTTAAACATTCCAGTATTAGAAGACTGCGAATTTCGAAATGGTGCAAGAATAAGAAGGAATTACAGAACTTTAGTGCTGGGGAAACAGCATACTTTGCAAAGCTCGTCAGTCAAAACAATTGTGAAATCAGAGAATCCGCGTCTTACAGGTAAAACAGATGTGCATGAAGGAACACTAGAAGAATTTGCTGGTACAAATAAACGTAAGCGAGTAGCCAATGGTGTAGCATCCACGTTGAAAAGGCCATTTAATTTCATGGCAAATTTTCCCTCTCCACCGTCACTAATTATTGGCAACGATGGGGATTTGTGCCCTGCGTATTCACTGAACTCTACTAAGGATCCCGAAGCACCTCAGAAGGCCCATCCTGTGTGGAAATGGCAGATGGGTGGTGCAGCAATACCTCTCCCGCCTAGCCATAAATTCAGACGATTTAACTTATGAAAGGGATATTTTGGATAAGAAAACTCTGCCTGTGCAAAAAAAAATTATATTAAAAAAGTACTTCCCTGGTTTCTTTGTCATGAACCACGACCGGATATTAAATCTCGACATACAGCAAAATTTCATATTGGAATAATGTTCTAGAAAACCGAAAACCTTTCGTGTGGATTATTCTTTTGATTTACCAACATCGCTATCTACTGACCGAGGCATTCCACAGTACACTTTTTGAACTACTGATGTCACTTTGAGGTTGTTTAACGGTTGTTTTCGAACAGTTAAAATAAAATTATTTCAATGTTCAAATTATAAGTCAATACCTCCACAAGGTTACTGCAAAATGTACGTCACAAGTCGACATAGTGAAATGTTAGAAAATGAGCCATTAAATGTATGCACTACAGTTTTAAATCGCAAATGACTTCATGTTTTGCCTGAGTGATTGATTATACTGTATGGGAACCGTAGCAAAGTATGAACGTGTGTTTAACTTAAAAAAAGAAGAATGTACCTTCATCTGAATCAATATGGCGGTCAGTCTATATAAAATAAGCTTTTATCTTGAAAGAGTCCCTATCATTGGTGTTTAGATAGATAAGCGCAAGCAGGTTACTGATTCAAAGCTTTGTTGTCTTTAGTTCTTAAACGTAAAATAATTGCTTTAAATGTTTACCTCTGGAACCCTGAGAATGGCTACAACATTAACCTTAGTTTTAGCGCTAACTTTGTACGTTATTGTATACAGATATCTAAGATAAAACAAAAGAAAATCACTAATCAAGGAGTGAATATAAAGCAGAATCAATCAGGTGAGGGCCCTTTACTTTTGCAAACTATCAGTTTTGAGCATTTAGTATGAAAGCAATGAACAAATAATACAGGCACATGGTTCATCATGCAACGTATAGCTTTTAGGCCTTACAAAATAGCAAGAAATTTAAATTCTGCACATGACGCAGATGTCAAACGTTCAGCGAAGACACCAGAAATAGTGCAAATGACAATCAGTTTACCAAACTTACATTTACACCAAAAGATAGAAACTCGAAAATGTAGATGCATTGCAAACATTTGGGTGAGACACCTATTTACTGTCTTCAGGGACTTCATTCAGAAAGTCTAGACAGAGCTTGCACTGTTAATATTACATAATTTAGCCTTGCATTGAAAAGTATGACAGACGATGTAGATGTCTCTTGATTACATTTGTTTCATTGTACAAGGATCTAATATGTTATTATTTCCACAATCCTTGACGTGTAAGGGGTAAATTCGCTTGGCATTTTAACTTAGGAATTACAATTGCTTGAATTGGCAAGCAGTATGTTAATTAGGTATTTTGCACATAATGAGGGCGTTTTAGGTCTCTGAAAAATGCAGAAGGTTGTTTAAAATGAAGATATTGTAAACTTTGTAAAAAAAACTGTATCAAAGGGATATACAAAAAGTTAACGCTGGAGGAAATGTGTTACGTTCGGGCATTGCACACATAAGTGTCCAGGTCTCTGAAAAGTGATAATAAGAAAATATTCTAGTGTTTGTGTATTTATTTTTTCATGATGCATAACCAGACTTGGCATTCTATGCACATTACAAAAAGAGATAACACGTGAATAACAGAAACTTAAAATGAAAGTTCTCATTTTATTTAGGTTGTCATCTGTGTAGGTACTTTTATTATGCACATTCAGATATCCATAGAAATGCTACACAAGTACTAGTCAGAATTTGTAGAATAAAAGTACACTGGCAACGAACTGCGCTGCTAAGCAGTGTCAGTGGATACTACTTTGAATCCCCCTATCACCACAAACCAGTCCCTTGTTATATCTCCCAAGGTCACTTGATATTCGAAACAGACAGTGGGTAATTTCAGCTTTCAATATACCGTCTATGCTTCTCATACTCTATTAATGTACACTGTTGAAGTAAAATGAAACGTTTTACTATATTGGACGAAGCAGAAGCTTTTAATATAACCTAACATAACACATAGCAATTTTATTCCTAATCCATGCACATGGAGAGAAATTTTCAACCAGCAAAACGCATGACACATTGCTTATTTAAGTTAATGTGCTGCTAACTGTAGAGCACTTTGCCATTGCTGACATATGTGACTTATTAGCAGTCTATGTTGCAATGATTTATCCTAAGAGTCTTGGTTTTAAAAAGGTCGTTTTCATTGGTCAAACACTGATTAAAAAACATTTCAAATACAGTTAAATTAGCCAGGGAAAAACAGCCCACAAATTTTACTTCCTGTAAAATTACTATATTTTGTCTCATTTACCACAAGACACAATAATTATTTACTAGACAACCATAATTTAATGAATGAAGGTATCTCAACGTTTGTAAATACTAATTTGGTAGGTAATACAATGTTTTAAATATATTCATATGCGTGATGTAGTTAAATGCATTTTAATGTTGAAACAACGTAGCACAGGACCAACACTGAACAAACACTATTGTGGCAAGTATCTCGACTCTATTCCAAAAACGTAAAAAGCTGTAGTTGTCTTTTTCTATGCCATAAAAGTTTCTTTTCCTATTTTTCTGTTAATTCATTTTGGTCTGTTTTAAACATGTTTCATCTTTGTTTTAGCCCGGTTTTAACGTTGAGGTGGCTTTAAACCTCTGCAGTCAAGTCTGGTAAATTTTTGCATGAGGTTCTCACAATAGGGGTTTAGTGAACTGACAGTTTCAAAACAAGCTGCTTCCCTCCAGATGCTTGGGTTTCTCCTCACACCATCCTTCGTATTTAATTCTCTCCTGCGCATACCTTAGTTTGCAATGTAAAGATTGCAACAGCTGTGTTTGCAAACAAAGGCCATTTTCAGGGTCAGTGCCACTTATTTTATAGTTACTAAAACTGTTATGATCTGCGAAACTGCAAAACCTATGTTTCATGACAAATAAAGTGAATAGGCTACATTGTTTAGTTGGTTTGCTGAAGTAATTACGTGTTAATGTAAGGATTTTCTTTCATATAATTATTTATATATATTGTATGTATAAATATATCTATGTGAATGTATAAGTATATTTATTTATACATATGTGTATATATCACGAATATAATATGCGAATATATAAATTGCGTTCAACTAATTGATGATAATTATCCAAAACAAGCTGTTGAAATGAATTAAACCACAGCCCTGGATATTTTCTTATATCCTGTAGGAAATGCTTAAAATTTCCGCCATATTGCTCCACTGATCCCAAGGTCTTTGTTGTTATTCAGTTAGAACTAGTGTTTACTGAATTTGTGACTACCTCATTAGTTTAGGCGGAACAGATCTTCCTTTTAGTGTGATTTATAACGTACGCTCCTCTGACATTTTAGTGCACAATATTAAGCAGCAGCATGCTAAGGAATAAACTAGAATTAAACTCCATTAAAGATGGCGAATCTGTGTGTGGTTAGCAATTTGCCCTCTCTTTTCTGCAGTTCACATGTTAATTTCGCTGTTAAGGAGGGTTGTCCAGTTGCCTTTTGTGTTGTTAGCTTGCTGCTCCAAAAGCCCCGCAAAACAGAGCAAATTAAAGTAAATCACAGCAATCTAAGTATCAGCAGATGCTCCGGATTCCTCCTGATCGAAGTTAATGATATTCGACAGTTAATAATACCGATTAAAAAAAATCTCTCAATCTTGCCGTTTCAAACTCTTTTTTAAAAATCTTCCAATGGGTTTCTAAGATTATAAGCATTATAATCAAAATAGAATCACTGAATGATGTGAATGGTGCCACGATATCCATTTAAAACATTTAGATCAGATAAAAATGTGTTTGTAACAACAATACACTTTGATTTAAAAGACACAGTATCGGAATGTTGTGGATGGAGTTTGGTTAAAAATGAGAGATGAGTGGCGGTACAGCTAGAATGCGTGTGCGCCCCTGAAACCTAGTTTACTTATAAAGCGTGTGAAATTACGCACTGCTCTCCTAAAGACTGGATAATTTATCGTAAATAGTCAGCTCTTTGTAAACGACTTTATTATGTTGTTTCTTGTTAATTGTTGAGAGAATCCCTATTGTTAGGTGTGAATAGGTTTATGGGCTAACCTGGTCATTGCTGCAATCAAGAGACAGTAAATGCTCGCCGTGGCGACCGTGGCGTGTCTTTTTTAAAAGAAGAGGCTTCAGGATCCTGTTCACACACAAAAAAATATTAGTTGCATTGATTCGCAGGGTTGTCATGCTTAAGATGCAAAAACATTATATTTGCATTTTTAAAAATACCAGAGTACCGTGGCCTGAACCTGTTTTAAAATGTCTCTTGATATACCATGTTGGTATATTACCAAATAAACAAAAAAAACTTTGCAGTATAGATTTTCTTCGGAATTACCAAATTTGTGATACCACGTTCCTTCTTCAAAGCAGTTAACCCGTCTTGGATTTCAAGTCAAAAGGCAGACTTAAACTTACATGCTAACACTTACTGCTCAGAAAAGGTCGACAGAATCAGATGATTGAATACAAACCACTGCTTGTCTCCACAGAAAATGATGTGATTGGGTTATGATATGAAGTGAATTTTCTGTTTGGAGATTAAAAATAGAAAAGTTGGGTTCTGGAGACGGCCTACAAACGTACTATTTATGGATTCAAAGGCAATCCATCAATAAACATTTGTGAAGCATTTCGCAATCAATCAGACGAATCGTTGTACTATCAAATTATCGATTTTATTGGAATCTCACGGTTTAATCTTTAACGCCGCTTCTTCATTGTCTTAGCTTTAAGAGGCAGTTTGGAGCCTCGAGTATCGCAGGTTAAATTTATAGTGTTTTTGAATCCCCAATTTTGAGAACAAACAGGCTAGTTTCATTAATCTGCGATCGGTATTCCCAGAGACAGCAAAGGACCCAGCAGGGGAACAGACGCTAGTGACACGTGGGGTCGGGATATTTTCCAAAAGTGGAGGCGTGTTGTTAATTCTTTACTTCCAGCGGGCCTTTAACTGCAGTATCTGTGGTGTAGTTTTGCGTTTTCAATACTTTATTTTAAATAATGTAATACAGATGATGGAACTATTCAATGGCGGTACGAGATTACGAAATTACGATAAAATCAATAATTTGTTATTAATCCAATGTTTTATAATACATACAAGAAGGATTATATATATATAGTTTTAACTAGTAGTGAGTGAGTTAGGGCTACAAGAGGAAGCAGGGATAAAGTGAATCAATTTGTTAGGAAAAATTGTAATGACCCTTTTGTAAAAATATATATAATCTCAATCTCTGCAGAACCCGAAAACTTTCTTTATACTGGAAGCATCTGTTACTTACACTTCTCACAATTAGTATATAATGTACAGTTTACGACTCTGGCAAAACTATTACAGTCTTTTGTTGAATGGAGGCATTGTTTCTGTAAAATGGTTTAGGTCATAATGAAACGTCCGTTTTAGACGTGAGAAAAATATTGCAGTTTATCATGAAACATTTCGTGTTCTGTGCAATCACTCAGCACATATTCGCCTTTGCCTCTGTACCAGTTTGTTATCTTCACCATTGGAAATCTTTTAACTGTAACCGGAAGAATGCAGCATTGTCTATACTGGTTTACTTGGTGCAAGTGAAAAGGTTAAACCAAGTTTCAATAGAAGGTAAAATAAACTGTTCAGAAAATGTGTTCGGGCCGGTTCTCCAAAAAAACTCCTTTAAAGCTCTGTTCGATCTTATCGGCGCCAGTTCTCAGTAACAAAACGATAGAAAGTTTCAATGACTGGTAAGCCACTCGCACAGGAAGCCAGATCCACTGGAACTTTCCAAAGTTTTCTTGACTTCGATGGAATTAATTGCAGAATGGCAAGTTTTTTTAAGGTCTTTTTTAAAATCAAATGTGAGTTTTAAAAATCTAAAAACCCCTTGATTTAGTCTGATGGCTAGCAATCAAAGAAGCCACGATCTTCTATAATTGCCAATCCATCCTTAATAACATACACTAGCTATATCTTCTGTAAAATCTGCTTTGTCTGTTTATTTTATTACATTAGGTTCCACGGAGCACGAATGTCCGTTGTTCATTCTTTTCAAGAAATAGGCTCAAACAGCATAAATATCCAACCTCTGAATTGAAACTTTGCGGGATTCTGCAAAAGTAAATATTAAGGTAATTCGGTTTTGAGCTACCGCTAAACGTAAAGTAAAAATCGCATAATAGCACAGAGATCAAACAACTCGCATGTTATAAACGTCTAAAATAAAGGATATATTACATTTTACGTATTCTCAAAAGCTAATTAAACTGTAGTAATAAAAAAGCTGCCTTTTAAACTATGAAAACAAGAAAGTGGTATCAGGGGGACGGGGGGAGGGGTAGTAATCACAGAAGAGGGAACACAAAAAAAACCTTCCAATGAATTGGAAAGATAACGGTGGAATCCAAGGAGAGCCCGGGCAAAATCAAGGGAATCGTGCTGATTTTATATTCCCGCTCAAAGTTTCCCCGTTGATTTTAATTGTATGATATTGTTAACATGTATTTGTGACATTGCGTGATATTTCTCTTTTAATCTTTAAACTTTGAGGCGACAGTTTGTGTTACAATATGTTGATTTGCGAGATACAACTACAGTGTATATGTTTAGTAATTTGTCAGCCATAATAAACATTTTTGTATTTCATGGTAACATTCACCTATTACAAAGAATACATTACGTGTACACAGTGATGTGAAGATCAGATGGGGACATATAAGTACAAATTAATTTTTACTTTACAACATGTCGCTATCAATCACCAGACTTTGTTTTGCAGTCACTAGTTCCAGTTTCTAACCAAAGACCTGACTATAGGATCTAAGACAAATTGAGGCGATTAAACTGTTCCAACTAAGGATGAAAATAAGATTTTACGCACCTATCATTTGTACTATGTATGGCAGGGATAATCTCGTTTACGACTGACTGGTGCTCCCAGTTTGTGAACGGCCAAAGGTTAGAACTGAATGTTCGACTATATGTAAAAAATACTCCTTTGTACTGAAAAAAAATAGGAGATTTAAGTTTCATCCACAATTAAAGGTTTAAGAGAAACCACCGGCTCTCTCCAAATCTCAGTGGTTAGAACAAACAAACTGGATCTACATCAGTGGTTTCCTCTTTGTTCTGACTCTACATCGAACAGCTGCTTTGGCTAACTCTGCACTTCCACTTGATGTTAGGCGTTAAAGTACTAAACATCGATCCAATTTTATTCTAACATGGAACAAAACTAAATAGAGAACGTGTTTTAATTGTCTCAATGATTGAAAAAAAACCTGCATTTTTCTCTGTTTAGGGAAATAAGAAAGCAAGCAGGTTGGTTTTCGAGTACGCTCGGTTGATGCCCCCACCAACCACCCCACCCCGCCCCCTCCATGCACTGATAAACATAACATTCTGGATGAGAAAAAGGCATTGGGCCATCTGAGTTCACACCTTTCCAAATGTCGTGGTACGAATATTTTGCACGGTCCTTGAAATGTGAATATTCTGTACAGCATAAATAATCGCAGGTAAAACCGGCGAGAGAGAGAGAGAGAGAGAGAGAGAGAGAGAGATGACATATATTTCTGGTCACCAGCCTCTAACCGGTAGTCATAAATTGTGATATCTTGTATCAAGAAACGATGTGAACCCAAATTAAGCATAAATGAAAATGCACAAATGGTCACATAAATATTTTGGAGTTCAACTTATATTGTAAACACGCGCTGGATTGTTTCACGTTTTTCATTGTTACATTTTCGGGAAAATAAAATATTTTGACGAGTAAAATATTGTACCTAAACTATCTTGCAATACTTTGCTAATTTGAGGAGCAAGAACGTTTGTCGAGAATCCACTTTCATTTATCAGATGCCAGGCAAGGTTAAAGTAAAGCGTCTCAAGCGATTCCCTTTGGAGTTTGGAGAAATGGAAAGATTAACATTTGTTTTTGGAAGCAATCCCAATGAATGGGATTAGGAAAATAGTAATAATATTTCCTGTTTTGCGTACATAGAGATTTGTGACAAAGAAGAGTATTCAAATTGGAAGCTAAAGCCGAAAATTAAATTGGAATGACCTTTCTCTGTAACCCGCTATAGTCAATGTCAATTAATATAATTGCACAGCAAAACGTGGAACTTTTTGCCTATTTATACTTTTCATCTGTATATTCATTAAATATCAAGCTTAAAATGTATGCGTCTTTTTGCAGTCTATATTTTCCCCAACCAAAAATGGAAAAACTTAGTTTTGCAATGAGAAGTGCAAAATATTCATGGATTCACCTGTCGTCATAATCAGAAACCAAGGTGACTCAGAATTCACGGCGAATGAAACAAAAACAGCACTTAAGATTCAATGGTGTGTGTGCTGAAATTTAATAAACTCGAATGGTGAAATAAACCAAGATTTCCCGCCGTGATAACTAGAATTATAACTTCTTAAACTTTAATACAAATACTCACATGGTAATTAAATGTGGATGTCCCTTTTACGTTGTTTTGAATATCGATCTATTTACAGAAAAGAAAAACGCTTCTAGTACCTGTATGTTCTGACTATCGGATCTTACTTTCAAATGAAGAAATAGATTAACGTGCTATCCTATTATAGAACAATATCTTTAAAGAATTTTAGTATAGCTTTATGGTAGACATTTAAAGCAAACACAGTTAATTAACATTGTAGTAGATTGTCTGCAGGCAGCGGTAACAGAATACAACGTTCCACTTCATCCAAGCGGCGATACTTGGAGAACTTTGGATTCCTCCACTTCTTTTATTAGCTACATTTTCCCCCTAGAAAATAATACTGCATAAACAATTTCCTGCCAGCGGATTTCAATTAGGAACAGAATTTACTTTTCACATTTCACCATCTTTACAAATATCAGAAAAGACAAGAAGCTGGCGATTGCCCTCACATCCTGCTTTATAAGGGCGTTGGGGATACTTCAGAAATCTCCAAACACCATTGTATCAGGCACCTTTAACAACTTACTTATAGGACTACTAGAGATGGCGCGTATGTTTAGACCTGCAGCTTCAGCTTCTTTGAATGACATTCTGGAAACCTGCTAAACTTTCTGAGAACGAAGTATCAGCGAAAACATTCGACGAGGATTCTACCGCAATTATAACCACGAAGGAGAAAAAGAATAAAATACACAAAGAGCAAAACTGGGTGGGGGGGGGGGGGTGTACTATATTTGGACCTTCAAACCTTTTTGCAACATTTATACAGAAAACAACTGCGAAGAGTCATGCATTTGTTGAATCATCTCAAGATGTATCTGGAGAAATTTATATCTATTCATCCAGTTTATGAAACCCTAATTACAGATATAATATAAACGTTCTGGTCAATATGAATCCATATAATCGATATATCAGGAAATCACACATTTTCCTTAGCATTTCAGAACTTACAGAATGTCACTTCTTTATTTGTAACCTTTCAAGAAAACAGAATTAAATGTCTAATATAAGGCAGTGGCTCGCATTGCTTTAATGAGATGTGCCATACTGCTTCTATTGGGCTTTCCATCTGCATTCATTGTCCTTTTCAGTGGCTGGATTTAAATAAACCCAGAGTAGTCTAAAAACGTGCTGAGTAAACACGGTTCTGTTTGTAAAGCGTCAGGCAACATCTCTGGCTGAAAGATTGGGACATTTTTCTTCTTGGATTTAGCAAAATAATGACCTACATTACGAATGAGTGATCAGACGGCCATTTCATTGTAAGTTAACATAAGAGGAAAACCAGTGACGTTGGATACAAACAATGGCATTCTGAATCAGCTTCTTTGATTGACGTTTAGGCTGCCCGACCTCGGGGAATAGGTTTCATTACGGAGAAGCACGCGAACGTTAGGTAGGATTATTATTTCAGGCCAGCTTTACAGCCCCTAATTTTATTTCAAAATTACACATATCGAAAATCTAAATGACTGGCGGGCTACGCAGTAAGAAAAACAAGATTAAGTGCACAGATTTGTACACGCAGTTTTGCTAAATGTATTTAGTTGCATTTGGGAACACAAGACGTTATTTTGTTTACTTTTATTTTAAAAACTGTTAATTTGTGTTGTAATACTAATTCCATCTTGCATCACGAACAGTTAAGGATTCTAAATATTTTTGTGTCGCTTAATAAAGTAGACGAATGTTGAACTTTTCCTTGATTTCCGAGAAGCTTATTTTTTGGAGAGATGTTTGTTAAATGTAGAGTTTCAAAAGTCATGATATATTCTGTCACTTGTACTGGCGGGAGTCACCGATCATTACTGCTGCTCAATAAGATATCAAATATTCGTCAACTGTGGGTCTCCTATAAATTTAAGAATTAACGCGCAGTTCACGAAAGCGCCACTTTTTTTTAACTTCGGAGTTCTTTCGCCTAAAGAGTGGGCAGTTCAAGACGGAAAAAGGACCATGCAGAAATCTCCTACTATTGACAGGTATGCCTATGATTTCGCTTGGGTTTCTGAACTGGAACTAAACGAAGCTCCTCTGGTACAGCTTCACGAATTAGGAGACCCAGCAGCCAGAAGGAAGTGCCGCCCTCCGGCATGAAATATTCCCATTCCAAACTTTATTTGGAAAGTGCACGCGGGTACTTACATTTATTTTATATACTTTGCTCTTATATTTAAACACCTTGAGACGAGAGGTCTCCTCAGGACCTGCCTTTGGTTAATGTGCAAACACCTTTCGCCCCATCATTAACTTCGTTTTTCGAAACCATTCCTGAGATAAAAGTGCTTTTGTACGGTGGATCTCGCCTGTCATTATTCGACGCCCCTATCCCCAACCCCCACACCTCCTCCTCCCACTAACTACCATCCCCCGGCCTTTTATTGTTTTGCTGTGTGATATCCTCTAAATCGCAGAACCGTTTAAATAAACACTCTTGGGAGAAGTAGAATCGCGTGTCTTTTCGGGAGAGCAAACCTGCAGCACCCCGCTCCGGCCAGAAGAGGAACTGTGAAGAGGTGAATGCAATAAACCGAGAACAATTTAACCCGTTCCACTCCCGTACATTTGTTCAGTTTTCAATTTCTGCTTGTCTTTTGGTAACTCAAAGACATCTGATTTTGAAACCGAAATATCACATTCACACGAATTCAACTTATTATTGCTCTGGTGTATTGATTAAAACAATTTCGAAGAACTTAAATAGGCTAATTTTAAACAATATTGTTCCCAAAACCTTGAACATACTTACAATTCATAAATTCCCATCCAACATTCTTATACAATTTCCAGGTTAAAAAGAGATAAAATTTAAATAGTAAATCACCATGAATAATATCGGAATGTTACCGAAAGCCCTTTTCCAGCATCGTTCTGCGAATCTGAAAGTAACACATATAAATAGATATCTACTATAAACATTATAGCCAGAAGTATTTACTTTCATTGCTAGTTTTAGACAATATAGCAACTGCAGGAATTGAGGAATTGCAACGAAATGTAACTCAGGTAGATAGATTTCAGTTTTTGTATAAAGTGAATACTGTTTTAGCTGCAGTTAGGGTTAGCGGTATCCAATGCTGAGAGCATGAGTGGGCACCGTGAAGAGTTTCAGTTACCACCACACAATACTGCTCTACATGCCAGATCTCTCCACACTTCCAGAATTGGACCTCCCATGGAAATCACTGTTCATACTTTAACCAGTTTGTAATTCAATTAACAGAATTATGAACCTGATGGTATTGAAATGAGAGTGTTTTGCATTCTAACTTTGCTTATTAAAATAATGCCAGCTTGTTTTCGTTGTCAACTATGGACTTAATTTAAAGTTTCCAAATGCATATCCTCCGATGAAAATTAAGATAAAAGTTGATCATAAAACTAGTTAAGGAGTTTAACTCGGAGCTGATGGCTTAATTTGGCGCATTAAGACCATCACTGCAATCTAACTCATCGAAATCAGTCATCAATGAATCTGAAAGAAGGACCCACGTGTAGTCAAAAAAAAGTATTTGGAAACTCAGAGGTTTCCCGCACAAAGAGAGGCCACCCGCCTGCGTCGGTCCTTGGCGAGAGCAACATTTATGAATTAAAGTGTATATTACTGGTGGCCAACAAAACTTTTTACATGAGTATGGTAACACTGCGTTCAAGCGAGCAACTAAGTTCTCAACTTCACACAGTCAAAAAAAACTACGGTTAAATATGCATTTCGGATGCATTTGCGGGTGCGTGTTAAATGCATCTAAGTGTATTTAGCATAGATATCACAAAATGCATTTATTCCTTTTGTAATTTAATGCGGACCAACATATTTTGTTTCTATAACCTCAAAACGTTCTTAGTAAGTAGCTAGGGGAATCATGATGTTTATTTATTTTATGTGACAAAACATACAAGGGTAGACTTGTAGGATTAGTAAAATTGCCAGAACAATGCACGGTGTAATACCAAAATAAACTTACTCGGGAACATATTTTGAACTTTCTTTTAACCTCTACTTTTTATATATCGAGATGGGCAAATACAGAGATAAAACAGAAATAAGATAGGAGACATTTAAATTCAAATTTCAATAAAACATTAAATAAAACGATGCTCACAAAATCTCTGAAGTAATAATTTTCTTGGCTGCTGTGTGCTGGCAACATTATAAATATAATGGGAAGATTTTCTTCCTTTTGTATTTATGATGCTGTGAGCATACAGCAACCTAGAAAATTTGTAAAAATAGCAATCACAGGAAATCTTCCTTCCACAGTTAGAATCTCACAAAGTACAGAGACTAGAGGATATCTCTCCTTGTGGCCACATTTGCTTAAAATATAAGAAACAATCAAACGTCTTTTTTTCTGGGGATAACTGAATGTTTGGAGAAAACAAGAATGTGGGAAATAGGCAATTAATCATGAAGCATCTGGAAAGACAAAAGAAAGATTTCAAAGTCCCTTCATAATTCTGAAACGATATAACTTGCCCACTGACAGCTTCTGACCTACTGAGTGCATCAGCATTTTCTGTTTTTTTTTGCATCAGTAGTCAATCAGTGTGGACCCAAAATCCTTTAATCTTTTACAACTAAACAACCATACACACAACTAAATACAAAGATCAGTTTTATAATAATTGCAAAATATTAACTTTTCATGTTGATTACTGCCACAGAATGCTGTACCAGTTACTTTCTTAAGTCATAGGTGGAAAACAACTTTTATTCTGCTTTTGCTAATGCTAAAACAAGAAAGGGGCATTTATTTGGCATTTTTCAGAACATCTCAGTGTGCTTCACAAGCAATTAAGTACTTTTTGAAGCATGTTGAATGCTCTAATAGAAGAAAGGCGGCAACCAACTTTACACGACAAGCTTCCAAAAATCAGCAGAGATAATTTATTTCTATCATTTTCTATTTCAAATAAGAATTTGCCATCCCCTAGATTGGTGTCAACAGCAAATGATAATAATGTTCCCTAACTGTTTTCTAATTCAATTCATTTGTACAGGTAACAAATAACAATGGGCCTATAACAATTTTTTGAGCAACACTATTTAATGTCATCTTTCTCTTTATTCCTATTTTTTGCTCTCTGCCTCCGTATGACCATTTTTAAATTCCATTTTTTTAAGATTTAAATTAACAAATGCATTTTAAAGTCCATATTAATCACCTGCACCCCTATTCCTTCATCTACATTTTCTGTTGATTCTTTTTTTTAAAAAAGAATTCCAATAAGATTCTCATTCATGACCCACCCTTTAGGAATCTGTTCTGACTGGTCCTGATTAAGTCATATTTTACCAGATGCTCAGCAATTTCATCCTGTTTTATAGATACTAACAGTTTACCAACAGTTTACTAGTCAATAATTTTCTGATTTATCTACATTTCCTTTCTAGCAAAGGGAAATTACATTTTGCATCTTGCAATCTCCAGCAACAACTTACTATGTATTGAATATTGGAAAGATATTGTCAGAAGCTCTTATTTTTTTCAACAGTCTTTCCTGGGATCTTTGGGTGTAAAACATTATAGGGTGATCAATATTATTTTTATAGCAGAATGATCTCCAGTAAAAGTTTAATACTGACATATGGTGGTTCCTTTTTCTCAATATTCACTTTTCATGAGGATGCTGAAGAAAGATACCTATTTAGTTATCCGCCATTCTGACTCGATGCTATAAGCCTGTAACCTGTAGCTGTCAGTGGCCAATTGGCTATTTTGATGTGCCCAATGAAAGTTTGTATAATTGTCTTTCATACTTTCTGTTATATTTTTCCTACTCTTTTGTAGATAAATGTATGATCATTTTATATTGCATTTTTACAGATGTGCCCCTCTGTAGGTGTTAGGAACACATGAACAAATGAATTAGGAGCAGGAACTGGCTATTCCACCTCTCAAGCTTGCTCCAGCATTTGATAAGATCATAGCTGATCTGACTGTAACCTCAACTCCATGTTCCTGTCTGCCCGTGGTATCCTCTCATCCCCTCACTTTTATCAAGTATTTACCTCTGCTTTAAAAATATTATAAACTCTGCTTAGATCACCCTAAGAGGAATAGAATTCCAAAGACTCAGCCTCTCTAAGAGAAAAAAAAAGTCTCTTTGGTCTTAAATGTGTAATTTGCAAGGCAAAGAAAAAACAGTACATAATTGTACGTTTGGGATGGTATTTGACTGAATCCTGAAGTAAAGCAGAGAAAGTGCAGGACAGAAAATAATAAGTGAAAACATTTTTATTTACATAATAAAACCAATAAGGAAGAAAATCCCTATTATGGAAGGCTGGAGGCATAACAACAATTTCTCAGCCAAATGCCTGAGCAACTCATGAGCTCCAGTGAACAGATTTTACCATCCTCAGAAACAAATTACCTGCTAACTTCCAAACTCTTCACAACTGAGCAAATGTTTGTAAAACCTAAGCTTGTTTGTGGTCTTTATTCCTCTTCCACCGAGCAAGTATATGCCTCTCATTTCATAACAGGTAAGGGTCAGAGGACAACTGGTCAAAGTATTCAGCCATTATTTTAGATACTGAACCCTTAAATGAACAGTACATGGCCACATTTGTTTTAAAAGAAATCAAAAAAAACCCTAAACACCACCTACAAGTCCCCCTCTGATAAAAGCCACGAGCAGGCCAGCTCCACATTGCTGAATGTAAACTCAGGACCTGCTGATGAGCAGTGCAACAGATTGCATGCAAGCAATCCCAAATCTGTCTGTTGGAGTGGAATAGATCTGGGCTGTCTCAAGTAACCGGTTTATACAAATGTGATTTCTGGTTGACAGCCAGTGAGTTATAGGAAATTGGAGCTTCCTGCCAACCTTGCCCAGTTGCCATCATATGAATGCGAAAAGATATTGTTGCAATTGGAAAGAAGAATGGCCTTCAAAAGGACAAAAGAAAATGTTTCTGTTTTTGAGTCACAAGTTTGACATAGGGTTTTATTGCCTGATTTTGCTTTAATGAATTCCCAATGGATGCTCAGAAATGGGCAACTAAAATGGAGGAACATTTAAGTCTACATGAACACTTTGCTGCTCCTATGCAGCTCATTGACACAAAAGGCTTTGACACTTCTGATTGACTTTGATTTTATTTTTTATAGGCCAACTTTGAAAACTAAATCTCCATAGCTCCTTGGGGTAAATAATTCCAAGGATTCATGATCTTCCTCCTCATATCTGAAACTGATGATCCCTTAGTCTGAAATGATGTCCCCTTGTTCTAAACTCCCCCTGGAGGGAAACCTTTCAGCATCTACCCCGTCAAATCCTTCAGAATCTTATATATTTTCAATATACTTTTTTCTAAATGTCAATGAGTATGGGCCCATCTTGCTCAATTATTTCCCATAAGACAACTCCTTCATCCCAGAAATCAATCTAGTGAACCTTCTTTGAACTGCTTGCCTACAAATATATTCTTACTTAGATAAGGAGAGCAAAGGTGTTACAGATATGGTCTCACTAATACCCTGTACAACTGGAGCAAAATGTCTTTACTTTTATTTTCCATCTCCCTTGTAATAAAGACCAATATTCCATTTGCCTTTGTAATTCCTTGCTGTACTGACATGCTCACTTTTTGTGTTTCATGTAGGAAGAAAACTGGATGCCCCTGTACTGCAACAATCTGTAGTCATCACTTGTTTTTGGTAGATATAAGTGATCTGGTAAAGGAAAATGGCAAATAATTTTTTCTGTTTGCCACTATTATTCTTTCCCCTAATAAATGAATATAAAATTTCCTTTTTGAAATTAATGGAAAAGAAAATCAGAATGGGGTGGTGTATAACAGGTGGGTTAACTGATATCATCTACTGTACGTTATGGGCCCAAACAAGATTAACTCAAATGAATGCGAGGGCCAACTACAGTTTGGAATCATCTCTACTACTCATTCCTCTGCAATAATTTCCACCTCCATAAATGCAATCTTCAATCTCTTTTTTCACTTCCTGTGCTCATTCTCCCTCCATGGTTTTCCATCTGATTTTACCACCATTTGAACTCACCATTTGAACATTCAATCTTCAGCTCATTGAATATCTCATCTTCCAAGTTGCCACCTTTGTCTTCTTTCAATGAGTCTTTCCTTGATTCTTCAATTCTCATCAATTGCAGCCCATCCCCAATCTCCCTTTCCTCTCCAAAAATATTGGGACTACGGGGAATGGTGGCAGAGGTGGAGAAAGGGAAAGGGTCAGAGGTAAGAGTCAGTCAAATTGTTACATATCCTATATGACCATACCAGAAATGTCTGAGATTGCAATCACTGTGAAAAAAGATTGAAAAGTTGTAAGGCAAAGGAAATGTTGAATAAAAATAAAGATATTGTAGAGGATATTTGTATGATCAAATAAATGGTCTGTTGTGAATATGGTTGGTCAATATGACCAGACCAAAGAAGGACCAGTTGAAATTAACTATCTGCTTCTTCTGTGAGTTGGAAATTCAGCTAATGAAATTCAGCTTTTACAATAGTGGCAAATAGAAAGAAAGCTGGATTTCGTAGAGTCCAGCCCACAGCCCAAGAAAAATGGAATGAAATATGTTTTTTCATCTAGTGCTTTTGGGAGTCTAAGAAAGGGAACTATGAATACCAGAAAGGTAATAATGACTGTTATTCAAATCCAAAGAGTGAATTGTTTCATTTGCTCATTAAAAAAAAGTGGAAACACTGAATGCTGGCTATTGATTGAAATCTAAAATCCCAGAAGGGAAGCCTCCCCTCCTTGGACTCTGTCTTTACCTCTCGCTGCCTTGGCAAAGCAGCCAGCATAATCAAAGACCCCACCCACCCGGGTCATTCTCTCTTCTCTCCTCTTCCATCAGGCAGAAGATACAGGAGCCTGAGGGCACGTCCCACCAGACTTAAGGACAGCTTCTACCCCACTGTGATAAGACTATTGAACGGTTCCCTTATACGATGAGATGGACTCTGACCTCATGATCTACCTTGTTGTGACCTTGCACCTTATTGCACTGCACTTTCTCTGCAGCTGTGACACTTTACTCTGTACTGTTATTACCTGTACTACATCAATGCACTCTGCACTAACTCAATGCAACTGCACTGTGTAATGAATTGTCCTGTACGATCGGTATGCAAGACAAGTTTTTCACTGTACCTCAGTACAAGTGACAATAATAAACCAATACCAATACCAATACAGCTTCTGTATGTTCATTAATTGAAAATGTCATGTACTTTGTAAGTTAGAAATGCAATGAAATTTTGCAAGAAATGTGTGCAGCAGTATAGGTAAATAAAAGAAATCCAGAAGTGTTTTGTGCTTCTAGTGATACTTCCATGTTCTATTGTTTATGATTCTTTTTCCTTTACTCAATTTTTTGAATAGAACACTGACTGTGGAGAACTCTCATCTGAGCTTCCTGTTTTTCAGTTCCATTCTTCCCAATCAGGATTTGTAGCAATTCCCAGAATCTATGGGATATATCTGGTATTCAACTGTGCAATCACTTTGAAATCAATAACATCATGCCATTTGCATGGTAACCTTGTGGTGGTTTCTGTTGCACATTGGCATGCTGGAGGTTCATGGTTGTGACTTAGACGGCAGGATTGCTTCCAGTTCTTTTCTTTGCCAATACGAGCAGCTAAACAAAGAGCCACACTTCATCCAATGAAGAACTAAAGCTGACTCCAAGATGTCAGCTGGCTCCCACTGTTTGACATTATTTCAATGATATAGTGAATTACTCACTGAGCCATTGGTTCTAAAAGTGATACAGGGACAATGCAGGAAAAAATAGTAAAATTAGAAATTCAGTAATCTGTGGACTTCTGCTTTGAAGAAAAAGATATTGACTAAATTAATAAAAAAACCTGAGAGATAGAATGGAAATTTTTCTTTAGTGTAAATAGAAATAATAATAAACGTAAGAAATAGAGGCCATAGTAGGTCATTTGGCCCCTTGTTCCTGCTTTGCCATCTAATAAGATCGTGGCTGATCTTTTACCTCAGGACCACATTCCTACAAAATCTGATATCCTTTGATTTCCCTGACGTTCAAAAATATTTGCTTTGAATCAGCGACTGAACCTCTGCAGTGCACTTGGGTAGCAAATTCCAAAGATTCAGTACCCATTGGATGAGGAAATTTCTTCTCACCTCAATCCTGAATGGCCAATTCCTTATGTGCATCAAATGGTCCCTTTCAGATTCATCTGTCTGGGGACTGTATTAAATAGCTAGAGAAAAACTGTTTGCTCTTGGGGATAGGAAAATCTTAATTAATCACCTGTGGTAATGTGAAGGGAAATGTTTTCAAAAAGTTTACGCTAGTATTTTTATATTTCCTGCTGAGTAATGTATTCCAATTAAACTATAAGGCAAGCTGACAAGGGACTACTGAATATTGAATAACATCTTTAGTGCAGTAAATGGTTATGCAAACAAATTCAACATGGTCAATACCGGTATGGACTGTATTAGGAAAGGCACAACTCAGACTTTGTTTCACAAGGGGGAAGGTTCTTAGTTTCGATAGCACGAATATACATTAACCATAAATATTAATGATCTCTAACTTCATGGGATTTGCCATTGTATCAAGACGTTGGAAAAGTCATTGGGGAATTTGTTTTCCAGGGTAGTCAAAGAGAAAATAAATACGAAAGGAACACATACAGAGCTGAGTAGATTTTTTGATGTTTTTTAGATCATGCACCTCTTTCAATTTGAGTTCGTTTTCAGCTCACATTGTAGAAAATTCTTCAAAATAGTTAAAATTCAGCAATTCTGGGTGCTTTGGAAAGTGAAAGTGTAGTAGGAACCTGTGAACATTTACGGAGTGGAAATCCTGTACAACCCAGGTCTGTAGGATTTCCACCTTGCGAATGCTCACAGGGCAAAATCCCTTTAAAAGGTGGTCTTTTGCTCTATGCGATGCATTTTCTGTCCACATTTGGTTGTTCTTGGGCTTGAATTGCGGTGGCATCCTGTGGAATAGCAAATCATTGATGGGGGTGCTTTTGTTGTCCAGTCACAGTATTGAGGCAGCCCGTATAAATGACTGGGATTTGGGCAAAGCAGCAGGAGAAGTTTAATTTGGCCAGACTGATACTTCACTCAGAGGATCTGTGGAATTTTAGTGGCCCAGGTCCTCTCTCCCTTACTGGACCCCCTTCAGTTTGCATACCGCCCCAATTGGTCAACCGAAGATGCAGTGTCCTTTGCCCTCCACCTGGCTTTGTCTCACCTAGATCAAAAGGACACATGTTAGAATGTTCTTTATAGACTTCAGCTCTGCCTTTAATACTATCATCCCACAGAACCTCATAAGGAAGCTACACCTAATGGGCCTTAGCACCTCCACCTGCAATTGGATTCTGGACTTGCTCTCTGGAAGGCCACAGTCAGAGTTCGTATTGGAAATACCATCCCAAAAATCACCAGGCTGAGCACTGGAGCCCCCAGGGCTGCGTGCTCAGTCCACTGCTGTTCACGCTGCTGACCCCTGACTGTTCTGTCAACTCAAGCTCCAACCATATCATCAAATTTGCTGATGATACAACAGTGGTGGGCCTCATCAGCAGGAATGATGAAACAGCTTACAGAGAGGAGGTGGCGAGGCTGGCAGATTGGTGCTCAGTCAACAATCTCTCCTTGAACGTGGACAAAACAAGAGAGATGATTGTTGATTTTAGAAAGGCTCAGGCTGACCACTTACCCCTGTGCATCAATGGCATCATTGTACAGAAAGTCAGCTGTTATAAGTTCTTGGGAATACATATAGCAGATGACCTGTCCTGGTCAACTAACATCTCTTCCCTTGCCAAGAAGGCACAGCAGCATCTCCACTTTTGCGGCAACTGAAAAGAGCAAACCTACCCTCCCCCACCCTCACTACATTCTACAGGGGTACCATTGAGAGTGTCCTGACTAGCTGCATCTCTGCCTGGTACAGTAACTGTAACATCTCTGACCATAAGTCTTTGCAGAGAATAGCGAGTACAGCGAAAAAGATCATTGGAGTACCTCTTACCTCCATCTGGGATATTTACAATACACAATGCACACGTAAGGTTTATAGAATTATAGAGGACCCTTCTCATCCCTCCCACGACCTATTTGTCCCACTGCCGTCTGGCAAGTGGTACCGGAGCATCCAGGCTAGAACTACTAGATTGCACAACAGTTTTTTCCCCCCGGCTGTCAGGCTCCTGAATACCCTGGTAGACAAATGCCGCGTCAAAAGCTCTGGTTTGCACAACGGCGTATAAGAACTTTGGCTGCTGCTGAACACGTTTATACAATGAGTACAACACACTGAGCTTGTATTTCTCTTGTCCAACTTGGTTTTGCACTAACTCTGCACTAAATTTGTATTGTGTATGTACTGTTTTTTTGCACTATTTGTACTTGCACTATTTTCTTTTGATTTTTTGTTTTTTGTTTGTGTTTATTATATGTCTTCTGTTCTATGTATGTCCTCTGTTGTGTGAGTCTGGGGGAAACAACATTTCATTCTGCCATGTGTTTTTATAGCATGGATGAATGACAAGACAGTAACTTGAACTTGAACTTGAACTGTGCCTGATGAGTTCTGGCTGAATAGTATCATCATTTGCCCATGTTAGGCAAGTTGGTAGCTTTACTCAGCTCCTCCACTGCAAGTTCAGTAACTGGCTCTTCCAAGACAGGAGGCCTATCTATGATGTGTAGAGCTTTCTTGGTCACAACATATCTCCTGGAATACTGGTCGAAGTATGTTCCACCTATCCCTCTGTTTCTTGCAATTGATGATGGCTTTCCAAGCTTTTGTTTTCAAAGGAGCTGTTATCTTTGCTAATGGACATCATTGCCCTTTCAATCCCATTAAATATGCACCTTAGAGCACAACTGACAGAGTTGTACCCAGTAAACTCAATGGCACTGTGCCTAGCAGTCCACTGCACTTAGCTCCGAGCAGCCCTTTATGCATTCACTCTTCTTGTTGACGTCTCTCTCACATAGATGAGGACAGATTGAAGAGCGGTTTCATTACAATGATTTTGGCCTCAAATCAGTCAACATTTTTTCAGTTCTTGTTTCCCGTACACTGTGAGTTCAGTGCTGTGAATGTTTTCTTGAGTAATATTCTAACTTGCTTCTGCATTCAGTGTGGGAATACTGAGAGTGTTTATTCATTGGAATCAAGGAACTATTAGTTCATATTTGGGTAGGTAGTATGACTGATATTGATGTGGAGGTGGCTTTTCTCCTTTGAATGAAAAAAACTCTGAAGATTTCATCCTTAACTTGGTACAAAGCAGAGACTGGTCTGTCCAAGACTCAGGGTTGTGGTGGCTATGTGTGTTGGGCTTGCTATTAAGAGAATCTTGAAAAAAACCCTGCAAATGCTGGAAATCTAAAATAAAAAGAAAATGCTGGAAATACACAGCAGGTCAGGTTGCATCTGTCCAAAGAGAAATAGAGTTAAGGTTTCAGGTCGATATTGTTTTGAAGTGGAAGCCTAGATTCAACTCTCCAGTAGAGATTATACCTTCTACCGACCTCAGAAGCGAGCATGATTCCTCTGAGCCAAGGCTGTAAACACAATTAACAGTGAATGGCAATAGTAAGGCTGAGAGTTAAATATAATATTAATTCCAGGAAACCATTAACAATGAATACTGAACTACTCTTCAACACAGTCAAATACACTTCCACATAATTTTCTTATTTCCTTTGCGCATTAGAGACACTGTATTACTTCAGCTAATTGTGTGTTAATTTTGTGCTTTTGCATTGACAGAACAGGTGTTATTCTTGGGCACATTTTTCAAATTGCTCCCCCGAGTAAATAACATAATTTATGTTAGCACACAGAGAAAGTGTTAACATTTTTTTGGCTTTCTTAAGCAGCAATTTATGGAAGATGTGCAAATTTAGCTTGTAATTACTTGATTTCTGCCTCTCTTTACATTTACATGATTGAAATTAACAGATTAGCAAAGGGGAAGTTCAAGTTTTGAGGAATGGACAAAGTAGGAGAAAACCTAGATATTGTCACAAGGAAGTCTTTCGGTGATTGCAGAGATTCTAGGGTAGCACAACTGGGAACCTAGTAGAGCTGCTGCCTCACAGCTCCAGCGACTCAGGTTTGATCCTCACCTCCAGAGCTCTATGTGTGGAGTTTGCATGTTCTCCCTGTCGCTGTGTGGGTTTCACCAGGGTCTTCATTTTCCTCCCACATCTCAAACAACATGCAGGTTGGTAAGTTGATATGCTACTGTAAATTGCTCCTAGTGTGTAGATGAGTGGTAGACTCTGGGGGAGTTGATGGGAAAGTCAGGAAAATAAAATACTATCAATGTAGGATTAGTATTATTTTGCTACATTGCTGTATTGGTTTATTATTGTCACGTGTTCCGAGGTACAGTGAAAAACGTTGTTTTGTATGCCATTCATACAGGTAATTTCATCACATCAATGCATTGAGGTAGTACAAGGGAAAAGCAACAACAGAATGGAGAATAAAGTGTTGCAGTTACCGAGAAAGTGCAGTGCAGGCAGACAATAAGGTGCAAGGCCATGACGAGGTAGATTGTGAGGTCAAGAATCCACCTTATTGTACAAGGGAACGTTTAACAGTGGGATAGAAACTGTCCTTGAGCCTGGTGGTACATGCTTTCAGGCTTTTATATCTTATACCCAATGGGAGGGGAGAGAAGAGAGAATGTCCAGGATGGGTAGGGTCTTTGATTATATTGGCTGCTTTACCAAGGCAGCGAGAAGTAATGGGTGCTAGGTGGTCAACACAGACTCAGTGGGCCAAAGGGCCTGTTTCAGTGCTGTAAGACTCTATGACTTTAGTCAAGGACAGCAGGAAAAGCTTGAAATTATAATTTAGGAGATTCAATAGCACAATGTTGAATTTTAGGAACTCATCCAAGGCAACTAATATCTATGGATATCAATCTTTTAGATAGTTTCAGGGTCTTTGACACCATTAATCTTTATGGAAATCTAAATATATTTTGACGATGTGTGCATGAGTGCAGAAGTAAAATGTGCATAGAAATGCCTGTCACTGGGGACATGATCTTTGATCCATTTTGACAACTACAGTCATATCTGCAGCTAGGCAGCAGCATTCAGTTGGCACCATCAGAGGATGTGAAACAGTGCTGAAGGAGAAAACAGGAATGCCAGTTTCATTCAATCAGGGCTCAACTCATTTATAAGATTCCTCCCATGATCTGAACTTGCTACAAATCAGAGAGTGGTCTGTCTCAGACTCAGTTTTCAACCTGAAACATCAAATATCCCTTTGCCTCCACAGATGCTGCCTGACCCATTGAGCTCCTTCTGCAGCTTGTTTTTTGCTTATAGAATCATACAGTAGAGAGACCACCATGTCCATGCCGATCATTAAGTATCCATTTATATTAATCCCATTTACAAGTACTTGGAGCATAGTCTTCTATGCCATTTGCACGAATGTGTGGGATGATAGAGATCAAGAACTTAACACAACAGGATGAAAGTCAAACAGTAAAATTATACAAGGTACTTCTGTGCTCAAATACACACTTGTCTTTAGATAACTTTTCTTCTTGGGGTGTGAGATCTTGTTGTGGCTGACTTGATTCCAAGGTGACATGTCCAGCAGAACACTGAAAACCAGACACAGGTCTGTAGGAGAGCTGGTAATCCGATATGTGAGTTTAGTAGGCCTGCAGTTCTCCAGGTGCTGTTGGTAATCGACCAGTCAGCTTGACATATTAACGGGACCTGGAGGGGTAGATATGTCATTGAGGTCTGGGATTCTTCTCACTCACTTCCAATTAATCCTGCAAGCCAATGCTTTAATTGAATAGCTGGATCTAGCTGAGTAAGCAATGCATTGCTTTCCAGCAAAATACTTGATGTGAATTCATACATTCTCCTCGAATGGTTTTCTTCTGGTAGCTGTGCAGTCTGAGTTGGTTAAACCCAGGTTCACCATCCGTGTATCAGCATCTGTGATGAAGAAACCTGCTATTATTCAGCTGCTAAAACCAGGCACTTCAAAGGACAAAATTGTTCCAATTGGCAGAGGAGAAGAGAAGGTGATTACATAAGAAGTAAGTGTGTTTGGATTGGTGGCTCTCTACCTCAAGGCAGTTACTACACTGGACCTGCTACCCACCCTTTTCATGGCAATGTTGGGGTGATACAAAAGACAGGAAGAAAAATCCACTTAGGATTTGAACCCCATGCCTTTGTCCCAATCCGCCATGTTGTCATTTACAAGTGGAGTTTACTTTTTTTCATTTTTTCCTCTATCTCTGACTTAACATGTTGTCCACTCCTTCCATATGATTTCAGAAAATGGGCCCCAATGCTCACTACATGCAGAATCCCAAAGTGAAGCAAATAGAAGTGAGATTGTAGAAGCTGTGGCCTAGAAATTTATTCTCATTTCAAAATAAATTTGATTTTTGTTTTTTTTTGTTTGCTGTATTAAAATTCATTTCCAGTGTAAAACTCCAAATGATGTCAAGTACAAAAATTATCACCAGTGAGATTTTCAGCCTTGTGGTCTGATAAACCACCATTCATCTTTACTGGCAGAAGAGACAAGTTTTACCAGCTTTGCTTCCTCTGGATCCGTGCTGTTTAAGGGGCCAATGCACCAATGTTTGTCCTCACTGAGAGCCACTATCTACTTAACCCTCAAATACAACTTCACACTCGTGTCTGAATTCCTTGCCTGTGGAGGTTAGGGTCAGAGTAAGGGTTACTCTCAGTTTCCCAGCCTCAGGATCTCTGCCACGTTTCACAGTTTGCACTCATTGGATAGGCTTCTCAGAATTAATTCACAAGGAAAGAAGACTTCTTCAACTTTTCCTTGTCCACAAGAGCAGGCAGAGTGGCATTTGAGTTCGTTGTAAGCTCCTTCAAGATACAGGCATTCAGATACTTCACACATATCCTGGCAAATATCTTCCTGTCCACCTCCTAGTTGTGGTCCTGGAGGTCTACATGTCCCCCATGCACAAGGAACATTTTACCAGTATGCACTGCCTTTCACCAATGTGTCAGAGATGCACTTACTTTCCATCACCATCCCATCACTTGAGCATCCATTCATTCAGTACCAACACTCCTCTGTAGGTCATGCAGTGCTGTTTGCATTGTTGTAGGTCCCCTAAGAGGTGGTTGCAGAGATTGCGTGTGCCATGCTAAATGCTGGCAGCTGCCTGAACTTGCAATATATCAATAGGGAACACCAGTACAACATTACACATGAAAATTGATAGCACTGTTCCATGAACTTTGCAATTAAAGATGTTGATGTGTGGCTTTCAGAAACAGCATTAGGGGGACCTACAAGACTGCTTTAATGCCATTAAAAGATTAATAAAGCAATTTCTAGCCCTGGGCTCACAACTTGGTCAGACCGTTTGGTTATCTTTCTTTCACAAGGTTATTTTTCATTTGTAATAACATAAAGGTAGGCTTCCTATTTAATATAATATGACAATGAACCAGCATAAAAACTAAATGAGTTTCTGACTGTGCTCCCCGCAGTGTGCAGGTGCGTTCTGTGAAATATTATTGTCTTTCCACTGGATTCATTCATAGTTCTGACTGGGTCACACCCTGTGTAATGGCACGTGCTGCACAGCCTCGAAAATAGCCCACTGTAGCTCAGAGGTCATTGTGGAGAGAAAATGAAGGAGTTATGGGCTGATCTGGTGCATTACGAATGTACACACAATGTGATTTTTGGCATAGCACACTGACTGCATGGTCATTTGTTGTCTTTTTCAATTCTACTGATTGGCCTGATCTAGACAAGGATGTGGTATGAAATGTATGCATTCAATGATTTCCTGTTTCCCTTGGGAAATCAGAAGTGTCACAGATTGTTGTTGTATTTGTTTTTGCTGCAGGGTTTTAGGGAAACAGATGTGACTCTCTGCTCCCTTTCCCCACTGCAGCTGTGACTTCGTGGATATGTTTCCATGAGCTGACGTGACTGATTCTTATGTAATTTGTAAATGAATCTTGCATGACAACAATGCTGCAGAATGTAAGATTATGGATACTTTTACTGCTACAGGCAACATTTTGGTAACTACAGATTAAGTAACAAATCCTGCAACTCATGTTTCATCAATACTTTGCATGAAAAGTGCAATAGTGCTCCCAGTTCCCAAAGAATGGGTCTTGTACAACTAGTTTTAAGCCCTAAGGCCTAGAACAGGTCTATAGGCCCTAAAGTTCACTCAGACCCACAGTGGCTCATGTGTTTCAGGATTAGCAGATAAGACCACAAGGTGATAAAGTCATAGAGATTCATAGAACCACAGATTCTATATGACTCTATCATCTTGTGGCCTTATTTGCTAATCCTGAAACACATGAGACACCGTTTCTCTGAGTAACCTTCAGGGCCTATAGACTTGTTCTAGGCCTTAGGGCTTGAAACTAGTTGCACAAGACCCATTCTTTAAGAACTGGCAACATGATTGAATTTCCAAAGTATTTTTAAAAAAGCCGTTATTTATTTTATTCTCGAAAGTGTAAATTTTTGGCCTACTCTACAATATGTTAAATAATTGATAAGTGCAGTTATCTGATGAATCACAGAACACCAGAATGCCATATGTGAATTTTCTGGTTACAAGTTGCTGATTGACACATAGTGCATTTCCAAAAATTTCCATTTTTATATAATCTGCACTTATTGTCTGTAATAATTGAGAACTGCTTAATGAAATGAATTATTTTAGTTACATTACTGCTTTTTCAAGGCTTCTCTCAGAGGATAGTGAATCTCCGGAATTCTCTGCCCCTGAGGAAGGTGGAGCCAGATCATTAGATATATTTAAGGTGGAGATCAACAAATTTTTGAAAGATCAAGGAATTGAGGGTTATAAGGAACTGGCACAGAAGAGGAGTTGAGGCCAGCACAGATCAGTCATGATCAAAGCCAATGGTGGGGCAGGCTTGAGGGGCCTGGTGTTGTGTTCTTGTGATTCAACAATCTTTTTACCATGTGTCAATTGTACAGAGGTGCTGATGGTGAAAAATATATACAGTATTTCCTAATCTACACTGATAAAAGTGATTAAGGATGAAAATATTATGATATTGTGTGAAGTTTAGCTTCTGTTGATGTTCAGATGCTACCTAAGCAGCATTCTCATGTTTATACACAGGCCACTGACAACAGGAGGACCTGGCTGGTGGTCTGACCAACTGATTCTTTCCATTGTCATTCTTATGTTGGATTTTGTCCACTTTCCTTGGCCTTTCCTTCGGATCTTTTCTGTGGAATTTACTTGAGTTCAGTCTTTACAATCTGTTCCTCTCACCTTATATGCTCCTTCATGTTCACCATTTTGTTCTTTCAACTTACATATTCACTCTCTCAGATTCCCTTTCTTTCCACATTATTTGTTGGAATATGAATTGTTTGTCATACTATGGGATCTAATCCACCACACTATCTGAGTAAATAGTGCCCATGCCCTAATAGGCCTACTTTGATGTGACCACACTCTTGATGTTTTTTGTTCCAAATTCTTCCAATTATTTAATACCTGTTTCAGGAAAACAGTCCTGTTCTCCCCACATCATGACATAAGCATTGGGTTTGTTCATATGTGGCATTGGACTGAAACTTGCAGCAAGCAGGACAGCCTCTGTCATGGAGACACAAGAGGCTGCAGATGATGGAATCTGGAGCATCCTCTATCATGTTGTATAAGATTTAATATTGACGCCTTGTTCCTTCACATATTCAGGAGATCTATGAATCAAGTTCTTCTTCTTAGTATGTCTTTAAAATGATATTGGAGCCCATTTCATGTTATATAAAGGTACCATTGTCTAATTAATGTTGAAGACTATACTTTACCAGTTCCATGTTTTGCCATCAGTATTAACATCTATCTATTGCTGACAATATTCACCCCATAGTTATACACAAAAAGTGCTGGAGGAACTCAGCAGGTCAGGCAGCATCTGTGGAGGGAAATAAACAGTCGACGTTTCGGGCCAAGACCCTTCATCAGGACCGGAAAGGAAGACGGCTGAAGGTGGACAGCCAGGACCTCCCGGTGGCCACCCACTTCAATTCTACATCCCACTCCCATACTGACATGTCTATCCATGCCACACTGCCACATTGAGGCCAGATGCAGCTGGAGGAACAACACCTCATATTCCGCCTTGGAAGTCTCCAACCTGACGGTCTCAACATCGATTTCTCTGACTTCCAGTAACCACACCCCTTCTTTTTCTTCCCTCCACTCCTTTTTCTTCACCTGTTCCTGTGCTCCCTTCCCTGGCCTTGATGACCTGCCCATCTCCTCTCCTCCCCTCCCCCATCCTTTATTCCATGGTCCACTGCCCTCTCCTACCAGACTTCTTCTTCCTCGGCCCTTTGCCTCTTCTACCTATCACCTCTCAGCTTATTACATCCTATGGGCAGGCACGGTAATGTAGCAGTTAGCGTAACACTATTACAGCGCCAGTGACCTGGGTTCAATTCTGCCCACTGTAAGGGGTTTGTATGTTCTCCCCGTGTCTGCGTGGGTTTCCTCAGAGTGCTCCGGTTTCCTCCCACATTCCAAAGACGTATGGGTTAGGAAGTGGCGATACTTGTGGGCTGCCCCCAGAACACTCTACGCAAAAGATGCATTTCACTGTGTGTTTCAATATACATGTGACTAATAAAGATATCTATCTATCTATCTATCTATCTATCTATCTATCTATCTATCTATCTATCTATCTATCTATCTATCTATCTATCTATCTGCATCTTCCCTCCCCCACCCACCTACCTCCCCCCTCTCACCTGGACTCGCCTGTCACCTGAACTCAGCCATCACCTGCCTGCGTGTGCTCCTCCCCCTCCCCCCGCCTTCTTATTCTGGCTTCTGTCCTCTTCCTTTCCAGTCCTGGTGAAGGGTCTTGGCTCGAAATGTTCACTGTTTATTTCCCTCCATAGATGCTGCCTGACCCGCTGAGTTCCTCCAGCACTTTTTGTGTATTGTTCCAGATTCCAGCATCTGCAGAATTTCTTGTGTCACCCCATCGTTAGTTCCCTTTTGAGCCAACCTGTAAATTTCCATGATCTTTTCACATTTCAGATGTTCAAGTCTACCTACATACTTACCAAACCAACAGACGATTGATTTGATTGGCATTTCCTCCCACTTGTTGCAGATCTGTCTATATCCAGATGTTTTAGCCATGCTCAGTAAAGATTATCCAATTTCACTCAATTTAGTGATTTCTGGCTATTTGCAGTAGTGGAGTTAACCTGAAACTGAATAATAGGATAGTTTGTGGTCATAGGACAAAAGTAATTTAAAATGCTGCACATTGAACCTGTTATATATTTAACATTTACATAAATTTAATGCTAACTCCCTAAGAAAATATAGAATATTCAAAGTGCTGCAGGCAGAATGGAGAGGAGCCATAGGTTTGATCCCTTTTGTAAGCAGTTTGAACAATGAGGAATGACAGGATTGAGTTGGGGGCCAAATTTAATAGTTCTTGCCAGGTGAGAAACAGGTGGTAGCTGCTCAGCTTTCCATTTCCATTGAAATCCCTTCCTTTCAAATGAGGATTGCTAACTCTGTTTGGATCTATTCCAAGAAGTTTCGTCACTTGACATATTGCACCAGGTGTAATTACGTCGCATGATGAAATGCATTGTGACTGATCTACATCCAATAGCTAAGCAGCCCAAGCTGAGCCAGAAGAATCCCCCCAACCTAATCTTCAACTCGAATTAGATAGTGATTTTCTGCAGCAACTTCAAGCCTTGCTGATGGTGAGAGCGATGTCCCTCTACCCCATATTCATGCTGCTTTCTCAGTTCCAAACTTTGGCCACTAAATCTGCCCTGATCCCACCTCACGTTCCAGTCTAGGGATGAATCCATCTGGGTGTCAGAGTCACAGTCATAGGATCATAGAGTGTAGAAATGGGCCCTTCAGCTCACCATGTCCATGCCAACTTTTTTGCCCATGTATTGATGTTAATAATCTCTGGAAGATATTTAATTTTATTTAAATTAAATAAAATGGTGAACTATCTGGGAGGACTCACAATCCCAGTTTAAGTAGCCTGCAGATGCTACACATCAAAGGTCACAAATGAATAATGGCCAGTAGGGGTGAGTAAAGAGAGGATGATTATGAAACACAGGTCCACTTTCCTCTTCCTCATGTTGGCAAGGCATGGGCAAGCAATTCCAAGAAACTGCTTGTTTTAGATGTGTAATCTCTATTTAAATATTATAATGCATGCCAATTCAAGCTCATGAATGCAAATAGTGGCCCAGATTCTGCAGTGGTAATGACAGTAAGATTTCTCCACAAGCTGTGCTGAGGAGCCTTCTCCGGAGCAATTAAGCTGGAATCACTTGAACTGCTGTGATTTTAAAATTTTAAGTACCTTAAAAATCTTCTGTTCAGTCACATGAGGTCCCTGAGTTTTGAACAGCACACTATGTCACAATTATTGCTTAGCAAGCTGCATGAGCCTGAAAAACTAATCTTATCTGGATGGATTTAAGAGTTTTCTTATATGAATATTTCAAGATACAAGCAATAAAACAGATTTGTACAGGCACGGTAGTGTAGCGGTTAGCGTAATACTATTACAGCGCCAGCGACCCGGGTTCAACTCCAGCCACTGTCTGTAAGGAGTTTGTACGTTCTCCCCATGACTATGTGGATTTCCTCTGGGTGCTCCGGTTTCCTCCCACATTCCAAAGATGTACGGGTTAGGAAGTTGTGGGCATGCTTTGTTGGCGTTGGAAGCGTGGCAACACTCCAGAACATTGTACGTAAAGAGGCATTTCACTGTGTGTTTCGATGTAGATGTGACTAATAAAGATATCCTATCTTATCCTATCTTATCTTATCTTATCTTATCTTATCTTATCTTATCTTATCTTATCGTGTACTGTGTCCACTTCTGGGCATCATACCTTAGGAATGATATGAAGGCTTTAGAGAAGGTGCAGAGGAGATTTAGTAAAATAATTCCAGGGCTGAGGGACTTTAGTTATGTGGATAGACTGTGGAAGCTGGGGTTGTTATTCTAGTATGAGGGAATCTGATAGAAACATTGAAAATGATGAATGGTATAAACAGAGAAGACAGACAGCAACTTTTACCATTGGCAGAAATTCAAAAGTCAGGGAAAACAGAAATAAAGTGAATGGCAAAATAACCAAAAGAGTCATGAGGAAAATATTTTTCCACCATGTGAATGGCTAAGGTCTGGAATGCACTGCTAGGGGATTCAATTGTAGTGTTCAAAGAGGAGCTGGATAAGTACCTGAAAGGAAAAAAAAATTACAGGAAAGGGTAGAGAAGTGGCACTGGGTGCATTGCTCTTAAATAGAGACAGTATTGATTTGACTGCAAACATTTTGCAACTCTGAGAGTTAATTTCTTTAATTTAAAGAGAATTTTTTCTTTTTTTATCTTAAACTAATTCAGCTTCCACTGAACATTTTATCTTCAACTTTAATCATATGTATACATCCTGGTGTTTATTTAGCAGCCTGTATTGCTTCTTGGTTTTCGATCTGTGAGAATTTTCTAATTTGATTGGATATTCAGTCAGCTTGTCAGCTTAAAATTCAATTTTAAGCCCTATAGTCTATAATGTTTCTGATTGGAATATGCAATGCTGGTTCTCAATCTTACAATATGTTTCATTTGAACAATGTAACAGGCTAAAGTCCAGGGGATATGAAGAATGAGAACTAACTACATTTTCGATTATAATTTATTGAAGTGCATTTTAATTGTGTAACCTAATTTTTAAATTATTTATCTTTTGGGATTGGTCATCATTGAAGAGGCCAGCACTTATTATTCACCCCTTATTGCCCTTGAAAAGATATTGGTGAATCACCTTCTTGAACCACTGCAGTCCTTCTGATGAACGTACTTCCACAATGCTTTTGGGTAGGAAGTTCAAGGTTTATGACCAGTGGCAATGAAGGAATGGTGACATATTTCCAATACAAATGGGGTGCGACTTGGAGGGTAACATGCAGATGGTGGTATTCCCATAAGCCTGAAGCCCCCGTCCTTTACAATTGCTGGTTGTGAGGTGACGTAGACTGGTGAGTAACTGTTGCGCATTTTGTAGATGGTGCATACTGCAGCCAAGGCATGATGATGGTGGACAGAGTGAATCTATAGGGTTGTGGATGGGGTACCAATCAAGCAGGCTGCTTTGTTCTGGATGGGGTTGAGCTTCTTGACCATTGTTGGAGCTAGACTCATTCAGGCAAGTATTCAACCATTCTCCTGATTTGTGTCTTGTAGATCATGGACAGAGGAACTGATTCAAGGATGTTCTCAAACCTCTTTGAAAGAATGTAATACTGCCACTGACTCATAGTAATCCTGGGCCCATCACCACTTAAAATGGAGAAGAAGAATTTGAGCTGGCACTGAGAACCTTGATTCAATTCATTGGGAGCAAACAGAAGCCTACCATAAATGGCTGAAGGAGTGCACCAGCTCTCAAACTACCTGCCCACCCACCTCATCATGCACCTCCTCTTCCACCTGTGGAAGAATGTATGGGTCCTACACTGGCCTCATCAGCCATTTTAGAACCCACAAAATGTTTGTTTTGTCTGGTATGTTCACACAGAATGAGAAAGTGCAGAAGGGAACCGTGTGACCCATCGCACCTTTGGTGGCTCTAAGAAGGAGATTTCATCCTTCAATGGTGAGATAGTATTGGCTGAGTCTGCTGAATTACCTCAATGAAACTCTTGTTTCCCAGCTTGCGTGAGACTCTGTTTTCCAAATACAAATATGACCATCCCAGTTTGAAATGACTGTGGTGAGGTGTGCCCTACTGCAATACAAAATGCACATCAAGCTTACATTGTGCTGTTCTCTGAGAGGTTAGCATGTAGCCCTAGTTAAGATGTAAACTTTATGGCCTGCATACTTTGTCCATGATCTTAGGAAAGACTGCTTGGCCTTAATTTGGCAGACTTCCTGAGCCTATTAAACTTTATTTCATCAGTTTCTTTATCCTTTGGGCATTGGATACATCTTTAACTCATTAACTCCAATCTTTCCAAGCTGAGTGCACACTCCTCCTGCGGGGGGAGTATGATAGAGACCCTCCTTTCCTGCCCACCTTTTAGAAGCACCTTCATTTGGGGTATTAGTGATCAGCAACATTTTGCAGATGTCTCATGTGTCATTATCTGCTGAAAACCAAGAAATACACAGCACTTTAATCAGCATCTGTGGCCCTTTAATAACTACAAAAGTACACAATTTCCTGACTCAACTGCTGTCAGTGGGCTCCTGCTGACAGGCACAATCTGGTCAGGGAGGGCGTTTCCTATTAGTAAATATGACAACTTGGGAAATGACATGCGATTGGTCCTGCCTTTAAGTGTAAAGTGAATTGCTCTCCAGTCCTGGTCCAGTCAATGGAGTATATAAGCGTACATCTCTGTCATTAACTCACGACAAATAAGGAGCGCAATTAAAGTAAGTTTTCCATTCATTTCATTTTTAATGATATTTTATATTTTTTATCTTTTTCTGTGTACTTCCTTACAACATAGAAGGAGGCCATTCAATCCATTGAGTCAAGGCTGTCTCTCAGAGCAACCCCATCAATCTCATTTTCCATTTATTTCCCTGTAACTTATTATCTTCACATGGCCATTAACTCTCCACCCAGCTACACTAGGGGTAATTTACAGTAACCTACCAATTAGCACATCTTTAAGATATGGGAGGAAACTGGAACACACATGGAAAACAGGTGTGGTCACAGGGAGAATGTGCAAACTCCACACAGAAATTTTTATTTACAAAGTTCTCACCTGGATTTTCAAGAAACAGATTGGATTTTTTTAATGGTAGGCTTATCAGTATAAAGACAATGAAACTCTTCGGTTTTGTTGTGCTACTTGAATCAGAATTGTGTTAGTTTTCAGTTCTGGTTCCCTGTGCTATTTGCATCCTGTAATGGGAGTTCTGGTCTGCACAGTAGGGAACAGCATCCAATTCTGGTGCCAAAGACCAGGTACTTTAGAAGCAAGCAAAGGGCCATCACATACTTTATTTTGTCCTTATGAAAGAAATAGTCACCATCCAAAGAATGAGAATGAAGCATTGGACCCCCAAGGCTACGGTCTATCACTCCTTACTAGAGAAATCCTTGGAATTCTAGAGCAGTTATAGTCATAGAGTCATCAAGTTGTACAGCACTGAAATGGGCCCTTCAGCCCACCACATCCATATCAATCTTTCTGCCCACCTACACCAATCCCATTTGCCTGCATTAGGACCATATACTTCAATGCCTTGCTTATTTAAATGTCTGTTTAAATGTCTCTTAAACCTAGTGATTGTATCTGACTTCATTTCCACCTCTGGCAGCACATTCCAGATATCAATCACTCACTGTGTAAAAGAAATTTTCCCTCAGATTCTCTTTAAAACTCATTCTTTTCATCTTAAACCTCTGCCCTCTTGTTTTTGATATCCCTGTGGACTATCTACTCCATCTATGCCTCTCTAATCTAATATACTTTCATCAGGTCTCCAGTCAGCCACCTTCATTCCAGGGAAAACAAACGCAGCCTATCCAATCTTTCTCCATTACTAAAGTCCTCCATTCCAAGCAACACCCTGGTGAATCTCCTCTGTACTCTCTCCAGCACAATCATATTCTTCAATGGTGAAGTTGTAGAAAATGGGGATGAAGGCAGTGGTAGGATGGGGTGTGGAGAATACCTGCTGTTGGTTGACCATGAAGCTCATTTGTTATGTTTCTTCAGTTCCTGTTATTCAGATGTAATTTGGTATTGCAATTTATTGTGAATAGCTTGTACTGAAGGTATTTTTGACATATGATGCAGATACCATTGACGAATGGATGTTATTTTTTACACGTGCCAACCTCTTTTCATTTACGTTCCCGGGTGTTCCTACAGCAACATGCTGACAAAAGGATTCGAAAAGAACCCAGGCACCCTGCCTCTGTACCATTCAGCTCCTCCCCAGGCCTGTTGCCATCCCCTTGCTTCCCGCACACAGGAGGAAGCAGTTACAGAGACTGAGGGAATGGCACACTGAGCACAAAGAACAATGAGGAACGGGAAGTGGGAGATGAAAAGGCAGCCAATGAAACCAGCCCTTTGGCACATGTGTCTTACCACCCAGGATTCAACAGACCAACATTTAAGAGAAAGAAGAAAGAAACATCTTTGGTGCCCTGACAGAAAGAGTGGGTCTTGAAGAAACTTTGTCTCCCTACATTTTTCCTCCAAGTAATTTGGTTTCAAATATTTGACATTCCTTGAAGGAGTTTTTACTGCTATGGTGGTGTTCCCAGAATTTTCATTTTTACAGTAGAAAGCTCCCTCTTGATTGTGGACAAATGGTACTAAGCTGATTACATTCTCAATGACCCTAACCCATTTTCCTGGGTTAGATCTCTGTGGCCATGGAGGTACACATAGAAGTCTGATCCTATTAAAACTCTGCCCCAAAGAAGAATTTTGAGCACGATCACATCTTCCAAAGGGCAGAAATAGTTGATGTACTTTTCCTAAATGGGAGTTAACTAAAGGAAAAACTCATGATTTGATCCCAGATAGGATCAAAACAAACATATCCCACAAAATCAATGTTTTTATTTATTTTAGATGCTGAGAATACTGGAATAAAATTTATGAGGACTGCCACAGTGAATGGCATACCTGCTCCTGAGATGTGAAGCTCTCTTGAAGTCTCCAGGTTCTGAAATGCCTCACTTCCGCTTGTCTCAGTTGTCGCTGACAACAGCTGCACCTTGTATTTCTCAGACTAAGTTACCTTGAGTGATTTGTGAGTGTAACAGCAGGAAACTTGGAGTTTAAGTATCACTGGCCCTCATTATCATACACTTTTACAAGCTCACTGCAAGCTCATGGACCAAAAAACACAATTGGTTAATTTTCGGGTGGCAAATGGTTTCAGCCCCATTTTCTTTTTGTAATCAGTTATTTCCTCTAAGTTGCATTGAAATTATACCAGATGCTGCATGAAAATTCTCCCTCTCAACCTCTATAATTGATTTTACATTTCTAGTTTGTTTGCACACAAGTGTGGCATCCTGCTTCTGCAGAATTTTGAATGTAGAAACAATGTGTATTCAGAGCAGAGACTGAATTTTGCCTGAGTAAATTCAAAAGTTTGCAATGTAATCAATGGTCACTGTGAGTTGTAGAATGTGAGAATTGGAGCCTTGAAGCAAGTACATCCGCCAGGCTACTAAACGAATTAGATCCTTTTTATCAATCTGGCCATTGCCATCAAAGACATCATGAGGTGTTCCATGTAACAAGAAAGGTCACACATCATTTATTGCAATTTTACTTGTGGTGTTATGTTTTGAGTGTATCTCTGGGGAAACTGAGCAGCTCTTAGGAACTACCAAGAAAGGATTACTTCTACTGCCATCTGAGTAAACTGGTATTAGTATTTATGATAGATTTGGCTAAGATTTCAGTGGTTTTGCTTGTTAGTTTAGCTGATAGATTTTCTGTGGGATGAGCAATTTGTTAGACATTGTTCCAACTAGCATGCATTCAGCAGGATTATTTGTCTGTGGGGTATTGACATCTTTCATGTTGTTATCCCTCTAATATAATTTATCTAAAGATTACTAAGTCCACTGCATTTCTTTCTCTTTGTTGATGAGTTTTTACTTCCGGTCAGATACTCATAGCCACATTAGGATAAGCTTAAATAGCCTCAATGTCTTTTTTATTGCATTTTAAAAGTCCTGCTCCATTGATCTTTACAACAAATCAGTAGTCTACATAAGTTTGCCTGGTCCAGTGCATGTGATCCCTTCAGGTCATACATCTGCAGCTATTTTTGTACTTGCAAAGGAAAATCATTCAAAGAGTTTGCAAATGTTGTAATTAGCATGGTATGATATACACTGATTATACTGATGATATAGATACTAATTACACAAATGAAGTACTTACAGTTTCCTCATGAATCTGCACATATCTTATTTCCACATCCTGCAAGTGCCCATAATCCTATATGTGCTACATCAGCTGAATTTAATAGTAATTGTTCAAGATTGTAGAACTTCAGAAGCCGATACTGAATCAGCAGTTTCTTTATGTTTTCATGTCTCTTCCTTAGCTTTTGCTTCCAGCTCCACCCACTAATATTTCTCACAGTTTCTGAGAGAGGTTTGAGATAAAGTTGCATTGATCAAATTTGGGAATCTTTATTTTTTTTCTCGTTGTAGCAAATGTTCAATTGCCGACATTTAAAAAATTTTCAGGTTTGCTATTGGAAGCTATTTGTGGTGTAATATTCTTAGATTTGTATCCTAAAATACATGGGTTCAATCCCCACTTTAAAAACCTAAGCATGTAATCCAAACTGAAACTTTAATGCAGTACTGGTTTATGCTATAATATGTGAATTGCTGTATTTTGGAGCAAATAATAAATTCAATTCTTCTCATGTGGGCATAAAACACTCATGATACTATTAAAAGAGCATGGAAGATTTTCTTATGTGATGACAGATTATTTTTTGCCGAATGCAGATTGGGTGCTGCTTTGCAGGACAATTCCATTCAGTCCACAAGGGTGACCCTGAGCTTTCAATTGCCTGTCACGTTAATTATCTCAATCCAACTCTGACCTCTCTGCCTTAGGCCTTTTGCACTGTTCTAAGAAAGCTCAGTGTAAACTGGAGGAACAGCTTTTCATCTTTCGTCGAACATGTCATAGCCCTCGGGGCTCAACAATTTCAGATAACCAACCTTTCCAGTTTGTGTTATTACTAGGCAGTTTTGATGAAAGGTCATTAACCTGTAATACTAATTGCCTTTTCTTCTCTCTATTGATGCCACCTGACCTGCTGAGTATTTCCATTATTCCCTTTTATTTCCACATTTTCAGCAGCTGCAGATTTTTTTATTCCACAGTTCTAACATTGTTTCCTTTTCTCTCCAACTCCTTCCATTTACATCTCCTCCAGGCAGATCACCTGTGATTAAAAACTCTTCATCACCCTTTCAGCCAGCAACAGCACACTTGTGTCATTTTGTCTCTTGTCGTCTTCACCCCATCGCAGACATTGCCTTGGTTTACTCCACCAACCCCTTCTCTGCAACTTCAAACATGTTTTATTTCTAGTTTTCCCTAGTTCTGAAAGGTAATTGACTTGAAACATTAGATGATCTCCCTCCACAGATGCTGCCTGATCTACTGAGTATTTCTAATATCTTCTGTACTTATCTCAGATTTCTAGCATCTGCACTTTTTGATTTCAGAGAGTTTTTCTTCTTTTGTATTCAGGGCAAATATTTCATTTTCTTCTGGTGAAACCTTTGTCATATGCAAATTTGCTATCATGTTTCTCTACACTACAACAATGGGTACACTTAGAAAAATATTTAATTGCTGGAGGGTCTATGTAAGTGCAAGTTCTTGGTTTATTGCCTTCAGTAGTGAAGCTTTCACTATCATATGTCAGCTTAGTGACTCTAAACAAGATTTATCTTTGCTAGTGCTGTACTGACTCTTCTAGCAGTTTTAGACCATAAGATATAGGAGCAGAATTAGGCCATTCGGCCCATCGAGTCTGCTCCGCCAGTCAATCCTGGCTGATTTTTTTTCAACCCCATTCTTCCACCTTCTCTCTGTAACCCTTAATCCCTTTACTAATCAAGAACCTATCAATCTCTACCTAAATACACCCAATGACTTGACCTCCATAGCCCTCTGTGGCAACAAATTCCACAGATTCACCACCCTTTGGTTGAAGAAATTCCTCCTCAGCTCAGTTTTAGAGGGACATCCCTTTATTCTGAGGCTGTGCCCTCAGATCCTAGGCTCTCTTACTCATGCAAATGTCCTCTCCATGCCCACTCTCTCCAGGCCTTTCAGTATCCGGTAGGTTTCAATAAGATCCCCCCAATCCTTCTGAACTCCATCAAGGACAGGCCCAGAGGCATCAAACACTCCTCATACGTTAAGCCTTTCATTCCTGAGATCATTCTTGTGAACCTCCTCTGGACCGTCTCCAGGGCCAGCACATCTTTCCTTAGATATGGGGCCCAAATTTTCTCACAATAAGGTACTTGCAAAATCTTTCCTAAATTTTCCACTCTGTACATATGCCAGACTATTTAGTCATCTATTAGTATGTTGCCATCATCAATATGTTCATGTCTCATTGTGTGGTATTTCTTAGACATTTCCCGGTTAGAAACAGTGTTGTAGAAAAGCATGATAACACATACTGACCCCCCCCCCCGACCCGCCCCCATCAGCAATAATAAACATAGACAATTCAGAATGTATTTACTTTCTTTTCAATTCCTAAATCTTCAGCTTACTTGGTAAAATAACATAAGAGCATATGTAAAAGAAGCAAGAAGAGGTTATAGAATCCCTTGAGACTGTGCCACCATTCAGTAAGATCATGGCTGATCTGACCTTGGCTTCAACTCCACTTTTCTGCCTGATCCCTATATCCCTTGATTTCCCTGTAGTCCACAAATCTATTTATCTCAGTCTTGAATATATTCAATGACTCAGTCTCCAGAGCTCTCTGGAGTATAAAATTTTAAAGATTCATTACCCTCTGAGAGAAGACATACTTTCTTTTATCTCCACCATAAATGGGTGACCTATTATTCTGAAACTATACTTCTTAGTTCTTATTCCCCTGTGAGGGGAACATCCTCTCAGCATCTATCCTATCAAGGCCCCTCAGAATTGTACATGTTTCATGAAAATTACCTCTTGTTCTTCTAAACTCCAGTGGGTATAGGCTCAACAGACAACCCCTTTATCCCAGGATTCAACCTAATGCACCTTCTCTGAACTTCCTGCAATGCAGGTATATCTCTCCCTAAATTAGGAGACCAACACTACACACCATCTTCCAAATATAATTGCCTCAATTTACTGTCCTACTTTTATACTTTATACCCTCTTGCAATAAAGGCCAATAATCCATTTGCCTTCCTAGTTATTTCTCTAAAATAGTTTTCATTAGTAAATGTGCCATTGTTTACTGAAGAGTTGGGAATCTGAAATGATGCTTTTTCCTATTATTTTCATCCCTTAGATACAAACAAATTTGTCATGTATTACCAACTATTTAATCAATGACTACAATTAATTTACCTAATTCTATCAGCTAATCCATCTTCAAGCTTTTTATTAATGTGCAATTGCTTTTATTCATGGATATATTAAGCTTGAGCAGTACTCTGACAACAAGCCAATCCTGGAAATAAATACTTCTATCTCTTTGAATATACTCAGATCCAAAATTAGCTTATGACATCACTACAAATCACAATTTCTCTCCATATGTGATATTGAATTATCTACTCCTGAATAATTATCACATTTATCCAGTTCCTTGTAATTTAGATCTATCCTATAACTTAAGTCAGGTGTCTTTATTTTTCTTCCTAGAATGTGGAACGTGTTCCCTAAACATGGAACAGTTGAGGAGAATAGTGCAGATGCATTTAAGAGTGTCATAGATCTACACACGAAGAAAAAAGGTGTAGAATAATATTTGATTAGGTTATATAAAGAAGGATGGGAGAAGGCTTGTGTTGTAAGAACATTGATATGTTAGGTCAGATGGCCTATTTCTGTGTTGTAACTTTTATGTAATTACCACATCCAATTAGTGTGGTATTACTCTTTCATATACTGCTCATGGCAACATTAAATCAGTTAGTTTGTTTCACTGACACTTATTCCATGTAAAATTCTTCACGTAGCTTTTCCTTAGTTTGTACTTGATTTTTCATGTTCTATGACTTATTTATCATGGAGACTTGATAAGCTTTAAAAAATATGCCCATCCATTTCAGAGCATTTTATCTGTTATGGCATTGGTTTGCTGAAGTTAGTCATGGAGTCATTCAGCATGGAAACAGACCCTTCTGGCCACCATGTCCATGCTGACCATTAAGTACCCATCTATACAAATTTTTCAGTACTTGGCCTAAGCCTTCTGTGCCTTGGTGATTCAAATCTAGATACTTTTAAATTTGAGAGTCAGAAATGCTACACAGTTTCTGAAAGAAGAAGTGTTGGTGGTCTTGTAGTGCATAATGGTGGATAAATCTCTGGAGCTTGACCAGGTGTATTGCAGGATGTTGTGGGAAACAAGATATTTGTATCTTCGGTAGCCATGGACAAGGTGCCAGAAGACTGGAGGGTGACGAATGTTTTTGTCGTTATTTAAGAAGGGCTGCGAGGATAAGTCAGGGAACTACAGGCCATTGAGCCTGACATTAGTGGTGGAATGATACTGGGTGGGGATTCTGAGAGACAGGGTCGATCTACATTTGGACAGGGACTGATTGATGATAAGATAAGATTTCTTTGTTAGTCACATGTACATCGAAACACACAGTGAAATGCATCTTTTCCATAGAGTCTTCTGGGGGCAGCCCACAAGTGTCGCCATGCTTCTGGCGCCAACGTAGCATGCCCACAACTTCCTAACCCGTACGTCTTTGGAATGTGGGAGGAAACCGGAGCACCCGGAGGAAACCCACGCAGACACAGGGAGAATGTACAAGCTCCTTACAGACAGCATCTGGAATTGAACCTGGGTCGCTGGTGCTGTAAAACATTATGTTAACCACTACACTTATAGTCAGCATGGCTTTGTGTGTGTGAATTTGTATCTCATGAACTTGATTGTGTTTTTTAATGAGGTGACCAAGAGGATTGATGAAGGCAGGGTGGTAGACATTGTCTACATGGACTTCAGCAAGGCCTTTGACAAGGTCCCGCATGTTAGACTGATCCAGAAAGTGAGATCACATGGGAACTAGGGTGAGCCAGCCAATTGGATACAAAATTAGTAGGAATAAGAGGGTGGTAGTGGAGGGTTGTTTTTCTGATTTGAGTGCCACAGCAATCAGTGCTGGGTCCCCTTTCATTTGTCATATAAATGATTTGGATGATTTGGTAGCATGATTAGTAAGCTTGCAGATGACACCAAAATTGGTGGTACAGTGGACAGTGAGGAAGGTTGTCTCAGGTTACAAGATCTAGATCAGCTGGGAATGGTAAATGTAATTCAACTCAGACAAGTGCAAAGTGATACATTTTGGTAATTAAACCAGGGCAGGACATACACAATGAATGGCAGGGCCCTGGGGAATGTTGTAGGACAGAGAGGCCTTGGGGACCTAATTCCCTGAACGTGGCAATACTGTTAAACAAGGTGGTGAGGAACGCGCTTGGCATACATGCCTTCATCATTTGGGACAGTGAGTACAGGAGTTGGGACATAATGTAACAGCTCTACTTGGAGGATTGTGTGCAGTTCTGGTCGCCACATGATAGAAAGGATGTGATTAATCAAGAAAGGTTGAAGAAAAGATTTACAAAGATGTTGTCGGGAGTGGAGGGCTTGAGTTATAAGGATAAGCTGGGGACTGTTTACCCTGGAGTGAAGGAGGCTGATGGTTGACCATATAGAGGTTTATAATATTATGAGGGGCACAGATAGGATTGATTGTCACAGTCCTTTTTCCTGGGTAGGAGAGCCTAAAGCTTGAAGGCAGAGTTTAATGTGAGAGGGAAAAGAGTTAAAGAGAGTCTGAGGGGGATGTATTTCGCATAGCGGTTGGTGGGTATAGAGAACAAGCTGCCAGAGGAAGTGTAATTACTGGCTTAGATGGGGACCTTGGTCAGCATGGATGAGTTGGGCTGAAGGGCCTGTTTCTGTGCTGTATAACTCCCTAACTCCATGACTCTACTCCCACCACTGAAATCCATATATGTAATATGCTCCCAGGGATGCCATTGTAATTTGTCTTACAAGATCACAAAATAATTACAGAGGATGGATGCCATTTGAAACATCTTAGATTGGTCCAATTAGAAGCACCCTACTTCTCCTACAAAACAAAAGCCAATTAACCCTTAAATTATTCTTAAAACTTTAGTTCCATTATTATACCTAAAGGGTATATTGCTTATTCTTTGTGTGAAGATAGATTTCTTGATATTAGCCCTAAATTTGGCTTTAGTTATTTTGAACCTATATCAGCTGCTTCTTTCATCACAACTTACATCAGAATATATTGCCCTTTGCCACGCATGTAACTATCTGTAGTTCCCTTTAAAATCACTTCTCAAATATCTACTTCTGGAAAGAAAAAAAAATCAATCATGTGATCTTAAGCATTGCACGATAGTACTTCATCAGAAATGTGATTTTCAATTCAGGTATTCAGTGTCTGTGATGATCATACAGGCAGAGGCACTGGGCATGTACAGTGAAGCCAAACAGCATAGTTGGCTTGTTTTGACATCACTCGTGCAGAATTCTGCTGCACATCAAAGGTGTGTGAATGGCAGGAGCCTCAAGGGCTGAAGAAGGTCTTTAACAGAGGTTGGCGGCAGCTTTGATTTTGATTAAAAGGCCCGAACCTCCCTGGGTTGCTACCAGGATTCAAGGAGTCTGTTTCCCTCTAGGTAGGAAACTTGTTGAATATTTTTTGTTAGTTATTACCCCAGACCTGCTCCCGGCTAATGTCTCATGTCTCCCTTGTTGCCTCAAACATCCCTCTACTGATGATCTCCCTGACTCTTCCCCATCATTTTCTAATTCTAGCACCTGCAGACTCTTGTGTTTCCATTTCCTAATCCATCATCTCTCTGACTGTCCCCACATTCATCTTCACGGCCAACCATCCTTCCTTGATCATTTCCCCACCTTGCTCATTTACACAGTTTCCTGCACAATCACCTTGTTCCCTCCTCTTAGATCCTGATTGTCTCCACACTCCTCACCCCTGGTCTGTTCTCCAAATTGGCCCATCACCAGCAATCCTTGCTTGGTCATCCCCTAATGGTTCTCTCCGATCACCTTTCTTGCCCTCTCCTGAAATCTCCCACTGGTCTTCGCCCTGATCATTTCTCCCCTGCCCCCCACCCTCCAACACATTTCCTTTCAGTTTTTCACCATTGGGAGATCGTGGAGGAAAGGCCTTTCTAAACATTTTCACATGCAAGGTCCAAGCTACCATATTTGGCATCCCGAATATCCTTGAAAAATATCAGAGCCTGGGAGCCTCACTGAAAACTGTCATGTTAAATAATGTGTTCTTAGGTGCACTGCAATTTCTCTGCCTAAGTTTCACCAGTCTTTTCCCATAATTCAGACATCCAGTACTAAGACTGATATTCTATATTTTCCTTTGCGCTCCCTCTGAACATACCTCAGTGATTAGGTTCAATTTCAATACTCAAGCAGGACTAATTACAAATAATAACAAAAATTGCTGGGAATATTCAGCAGGGGAGTCAGCACCTGTGGAGAGAGAAACAGTTAGTATTTCAGATAAATGACCTGAAACCTTAACTCTGTTTCTTTCTCACAAATACAGCCAACGTGCTGAGCATTTCCAACATCTTCTAACTTTATTTCAGATTTCTAGCATCTACAGATTTTTGTTTTTGGACTAATTACAAACTTGGTTTAATAGTGTTTATATCATAACATAATCACCTATGGACAGTGGCGTTTCTCACAACTGACTGCAGTTTTAAAAATGTTTGTTGGAAATGTTCTCTTAAAGGTTTGAAAACATTGCATTAGGTGACATGAGTGGGAGTTTCTGATTTCAGGAATCTCAGCTGAAAGCTTAATTGTGGAAGGTGTGGGGAAAATGTAGGCAGGCTGCTAGTATTAGTTAATGTAAAGGTTTCTGGATGACAGGGTAGCAAATATTCTTTGTAGCTACCAAATGGATCATCCCCCTTTTTGAACATGGTGTCCTCCTTCTTAACTATCCAAGCATATGTAATATTGTAAAATTGCCATTGGTATGCTCAATGATAACCCCAAATATTGAATACTAAACATCATTACACCTACTTCTATTGGAAATCCTTGAGTATCAAAAAAGGGTTTCGTGAGACATAAGATCAGAGGTAACCTGGGGACTACCAGGAAATGTTTATTTATGTGTCAAGTACTGGGTGAGTGGCTAGCTGTTTAAAAATTAAGCACTGCTTGGAAAACATTCACTTTTATAATCTGTTGCTGATAATTACAAATGGCCTGAGCATACAGAGGTTGGATTTCTGTTTTATAGTTGTGGCATTGTACAACAAAGCATGTAGGGCCACATGGATGTAATCTATCAAGATCCCTGACACTGTAAAATTGAACATCTGTCCCATGCTGCTATCAGTTATCCCAGAGGAAGGAAATAGACTTACATGGTCAAGAAAACCGGATATGGGTCAGTTGAAAAATAAAATTATGTACAACTGTTTGGTTTACAGTCCTGATGTCCTCAGTTCTAGCTTGGAGTGAACCCAATGTTAAAATTTATGTGACCCAGTTGCCACTGACAGGGCAATCAATACCTGTGGGAATATTTAGGTACAGGTCAACTTTAAATTTTCAATACACACCCATTGTAAATTGAAGCCCTTGAAAGCACTGCTCCTTCGACAAATGGAGATTTGAGAACCTTTCTGTATTTTCTGTTATGGGGGGTAACAATGGCTGTGTGACCTGCCTGGCCTTTCTCTGTTGATTCTTCTCTTTTCCAAACAAAATGTGGGGTTTCCATGGTAAAACACATTGTGAAAATGAAAAATGGTAGTGTCTGGCCACTGGTCCCAAAAGCCTCAGACAACCTAAATAGCAAACAGGATACAAACAAAACAACCAACTGCAGCAGTGGCATGGAAGTGTTCAGTCCAATCATTGAACATGGCTTCTTAAAACCATCGGACACCTGCAGGCACATGAAACAGTGCTAAGACAGCAAGAAAGTAGAATATTTGAGGCTATGACTTCATTTGCAAGGATTCATTTATGAAGTAATGAGCATATTTGGCTCCTTATAACGTTAATAATGAGAAAGTGGGTACATCACTAAACAAGCAAAAGTGCTTTTCACACCAACTTCAGATCAGTTTTGATAAAATTCAATTTTGGTGAAATAGATAAAAAAATTTGACCCATTTGTTTTTCTTAAGTTAAATTATTTTTAAGATACTGAAAAATCTAATCTCAAATGCCGACTCAACAAGACATGCTCTATTTGGAAGCTTTTTTACCTGCATCATCATTCAGAGCTCATGGGAGTTAGATTACACAACAAAATTTGCAGTCTGCTTTATTTCTCTTGATGAATATCGAATCAGTTATCACTTTGTTGAAAGATTGAAACTTATATTTCTCCAAATTGACACGTCTCAACAATGATTACCAATATGTAAAGATGAGCCTCATATAGGTAGATTGATCTGAAAAACAGGTGCTAGTGTTCTGTAGTTATGGACAGAGTCCATTGTTGTGTATCAGACATGATGCAATTGATTTATTTAGAAATTTATTTCTAAAGTTAATCTCACTTTCATTGGAGAGTTAAGACCATGGGAATCATATATGCCAAGCATGGTAAGAGAAGGAAGGGATTGGAGCATCTGACGAAAGAAGAGGCTATGGGAAGGGAGATGGATTTGATGGCAGCATCTGGGGAGAGGCATGTGGCTTGAAGAATGTTAAATGCAACCCAAGAGCAGGGGTACCAAAAAGGGAGAATACAAGTTGAGGGGTCGTGCTGGAAGGTTCAAGGATGGGAAAGACAACTATTATAGAAGGGGAAAATATGATCAACGGGAAAAGTAAGAGATGGAAAATCCAGCTAGCATAAGGCAAGCCAGGGAGGGTTCAGTGGCAGAGTAGGGTGATATTGTGGTTTGGAAAATTTAGATTAGTGAGAATTCAAACTGGAGAATCAAACCATTCAGGAAATTGGCGTGGAAGCTACATGAAATCAGGCCATAGAATTAGAGGTGTTGAGGAAGGGGAAATTCTACTTGGGTATGTCATGAGGAAAATGTTAATGTAAGAAATAATTAGGAACGCATTGCCTGATAAAGTAGTGGAAACAGATTCAATAGTGCTTTTAAAATGGATAAATGATTAAAGAGAAGAAATTGCAGGGATGTGTGGAAAGAATTATCAGAATAACTGCATGGCTTTTTGAAAGAACAAGGTTCAGTAGACCAAATAGCTCTATTGTGCTATTGTGTGATTCTATGTGAATGTACATTTGCAAGATGTAGTGAAGGAGTTCCAGGATTTAGAGTCGGAGAAAAATCAAGGAACAATGATACATTTCCAAGTGGAGGATTTATGTTTCCACGTGGCTGCTATCCTTGTCCTTCTTGGCAGCTGAGGTTGCAAATTGCTGAAACAACCTTTTGATTTTTGAAGATTTATTTTGTAGACTGCAGTTTTGGTGCAACTAAGAGGGCTGCTTTGTCCTGAATGATATCAACCTTCTTGAGTCTTGTTGGAGCTGCAGTCATACAGTGTTCCATCACACATTTGTAGATATTGGTAGGCTCCGTGGAATTATGCCATGAGTCACTCACCACAGGATATCCAGTCCCACACCTGCTTTTGTTGCTGTAGTATTTATGTAGCAAGCTCAATCATATTTCTAGTCAATGATGGTCCCTAGGAGGTTGACGGCGAACATCCCCACTTCTAACCTTATGATGAAAAGAAAGTCATTGATGAAGCAGTTGAAGATGATTGGGCCCAGGGCACTCTTCTGAGGGATTCATGAAGTAATGGCCTAGGGCTAAGATGAATCCTCTCCAAAGTCCACGACCACCTTTATTTGTGCAAGGTATGAATCTAAAAATACAGTATTTTCTCTTTGGTGCCCATTAACTTCAGTTTTCCCAGGACGCACTGATGACAAATACAGCCAAATGCTGGAGCAACAAACAATCTGCTGGAGGAACTCAGTCGGTTGAGAAGCATCTGTGGGAGGAAAGGAATTGTCAATGTTTCTGGTCAAGACCCTGCATCTGGATGGACACTCCAGATTCCAGCATCTGCAGTCTTATTGTGTTTCCACAGTCAAATGCTATCTTTATGTTAGGGGCAGTCACTTACATTTAGTTCTGGAGTTCAGCTCTTTGACCCATTTTCAGACCAAGGCTGTAATGAGGTCTGGAGCCAAGGGTTTCTGTTGAAAGTTAAATTGAGCACTGTTGAGTAGGTTATCAGTGAGTAAATGCCACCTTATTGCTTCTATTACTTTGTTGATGATTGAGTGTAGACTGATAAGGCTGATAAGATGTAAGGCAGTAATTGGTTGGCTATTACTTGTCCTGCTTATTGTGGATAGGTCATACCTTTATTTTTCCATTTTGTTGGACGTTTGCCTATGTTTTTACTGGTAATTGTACAGTTGGCTGTATTGGGAAGGCCACATTGTTCACGTGACTCACGAAAGAGATGCTCAATTCTGAGTTCTTTCATAGGAAGAGATTACTAGACAGACAAAGAAAATGATTCAAGGATGTGCTCAAAGTTTCCTTGAAGAATTGCAACTTCCCCACTTACTCCAGGAGACCTCTGGCCCATGACCACAAGTTGGGATAGTATTGAGACTCTCCAGGGCAGTAATCAGGAGCACACTGAAACCTTGTGTTAGCGGTGAAAGGAGGGCTCTACATCACAAACTAGCTATCCATTTGCCCTGTTGGCCACCTACTGCCCCATCTGTGAAAGAGCTGCAGTTCCCACATTGGCCTCATCAGCTACCTCAGAACCTCCAAAACCAGAGCAGATGCAAGTCATGCTTCATCTCAAGGGTCTGCCAAAGAAAAAGAAGAACTGTGCTGAGAAAGTTTGACCAGAAGCCCAGGCAGTTATGGAACACGAAACTCCAGTATTACATAGGCAGGCTGTTATATGGTTTAAAAGCCCTTCCGAAATCTTGCTGTCAAAATTGTCTCATCTGTTGGTTCTCCTATATAAGAACATAAGAACATAAGAAATAGGAGCAGGAGTAGCCCATCTGGCCTATGGAGCCTGCTCCGCCATTCAGTATGATCATGGCTGATCTGGCCGTGGACTCAGATCCACCTACCTGCCTTTTCCCCATAACCCTTAATTCCCCTACTATGCAAAAATCTGTCTATCTAACTGTGTCTGAAATATATTTAATAAGGTAGGCTCTACTGCTTACCTGGGCAGAGAATTCCACAGATTCACTACTTTCTGGGAAAAGCAGTTTCTCCTTATCTCTGTCCTAAATCTACTCCCCCGAATCTTGAGGCTATATCCCCTAGTTCTAGTCTCACCTACTAGTGGAAACAACCTTCCTGCCTCTGTCTTACCATTCCAATACAGGATAAGTATCCCACCAGGAATCTCACTGCATCTATATTACCTGTAGGAAGAAAGAGATGAAAAGTGCCAAAGAAAATAAGATTGCAGAAGAAGATTATGAGGGTTAAAATTTTACTGGAGAAACAGAAAAAAGGTTGCGCTTCATCCTTCGGGATTACTTCAGGCTGCACTTCAGGGTAGACCCATCATTTCCAGTTGCTGTACAGGTCACTTTCTCTCTAAACCATTTTGCTCCCAGCTGTTTCCAGCCTGCCACTGGGGGTATGGACAATGTTGGTCCAGTGGTGCACAGCGAATGACCTGTGGGCTACATACAGTCCATTGGATGCTTATTTCTAGCTCATCTCAGAGCTTCTGATGTTGGCCAAGTAACTGCTGCACTCATGCTAACTCAAATCTTTCACAGTTTAATCTAACATAGAGCAGTACAAGAAACCTCTCCACTGGCTCCTAACCTGGAAAGTCACATGGTGCCTTAGAACGCCTTGTAAAATCCGAGCTGCATGTACACACCTTGCACATGCTCCTGGAAGCTGCTCCACCTGGAAAAGATCACGCCTCATATGCACTCTGAATTATATCTGTGGTGACCTTTATTGATCCAGCTTGATGTTGCTATCTTGCACAAGGTGTTGGAGTCAGACAAAATAAAAATCAATATTGATTGTGCAAAGTCAAGGCAGCTTTCTGAGTCTAGCAGTAAGGTTTTGTTGAGGTGATAGTGCAATTTTGCCAATGCTGCTTCAAACACACTAAGACAGGGTGGGGTGGTAGCAGGGCATGGGGTGGGGGGTGCAGTGGGGATGGGGGGACTGGTCCCATTTGGTTCATGCCAGTCAGGTAATTGTCAAAATAAATGACAATATTTTATTTGAAAGAATTTAACTTGTATTTATACTTTACCTTTATTTTCCCTGTGAGAAATGCCAAGCCACTTTAGAGTCACTGGAATACCACCTTCAACTGAAGAGTACTTCAAGTGACCAATACTCTGAGGAAGCCCTGAGGTTAGCAAAGGCACATAATGCACTCACGAAGAGTGTCTCAGCAGCACCACTGCAGATGGAGGTGGCCTGGCTACTGAAGCTGCTGGTCATGTCTTGAGCAGGTGGTTAGAGACCATAAGATCATAAGGCATAGGAGCAGAATTAGGCCATTCAGCCCATCGAGTCTGCTCCGCCATTCGATCACGGCTGATTTATTTTGCCTCTCAACTCATTCTCCTGCCTTCTCCCCATAATCTTTGATCCCCTTACTAATTAAGAACCTATCAACTTGTGCTTTGAGTATACCCAATGATTTGGCGCCACAGCCATCTGTGGCAATGAATTCCACAGATTCACCACCCTCTGGCTAAAGAAATTCCTCCTCATCTCTGTTCTAAAGGAACATTCTTCTATTCTGAGGCTGTGCCCTATGGTCCTACTACTGGAAACATCTCCACGTCTTCTCTATCCAGGCCTTTCAATAGTTGGTAGAGAAACAATGCCTATAAAGTACCTACATATTTTTCCACCCTAATCTGCATGTCACTGTTATATCTAACCATGAGAGGATTGTTAGAAGTGATTACCAGAAAGTTCGAGTTGAACTGATCTCACCTTCATCCCAGAGTGGTACAGCTAAAGGAACTGCTTTCTCACATTTCCAGTGACCCTCCTGACCTCTAGTGCTGTCTATGTGGAGTGAAGAGTGAAGTATAAATGCCTCTCCTTGATATTCAACAGACCTAGCCATTTTGTATTCACCACATTCACTGGCATGTACCAAATCTCCCTGTGACCATCCTGTTCATCATTACTGACCAGAATCATAACAGGACTAGAAAAGGAGGTTGGGTATTCTGCCACAAATGACTCACTCCAAAACCCAGAGTGTAATGGACCACTCTTCATTTATCTGAATGAGGCAGCTCCAACTGTAACCAAAACATTCAATATCAGCCAGCACAGAGCAGCCCAGTTGATTGCCATCCGACTGGCCACCATAAATGTTCTCTCAATTTACCTCTGCAACGCTGCAAATGCATTTCACTTAACTTGACTGTATCTTCCAACCCACAAAATCCGCAACCTGGAAGAGCAAGAATGACATAGAAACATTACCACTTGGAAATTCCCCGCAAAAACACACATTATCCTTTATGTTACCCTTTCAGTTATCCTCCAGTTACCCTTCATAGTTGCTGGTCTAAATTTTGGAATTCCCTGGCACTGTGAGTTTCTTTCACCATACCAATGACAGTGGTTCAAGAAAGAGGCTGTCTACCACTTTCTCAAGGGCAATTAGGGATGCTCAGATCCCAGGAGGGATACCTTGCCCTTCATTTTCCCTTCCCTCTTTCTTGATGCCTTCCCTTGACAGGTTAATTAAGATTGGGAATCTGTCATGAAAATCATGGGCATGAATCTACTCCATTTTGTTGAATTTTATCACTTTGTCATTCATAGATGCAATCGTACTGTTATCAACAGGGGGGAAATCAATTTGGCTTTGTGCTAACACTGTCAAGTATGCTTCAAAATAGGTACAGTGTGGCAATTGCCCAGGATGTGGAAATCTCCAGGGTAATGCTGTAAATGGACAGCATTATTTTCAATTAGCAATAAATGTTTGACTTGACTAGTTACAAGTCAAAATGCTACCAGAATCTACATTGTGAAGTGTTCCTGACAGGTCATGCAAATACAAAGCACTTATGTGGAAGCGGATATGTCCCGTATTAGTGATTAATGAGGTTTGTTGATTTCTTTGGTGTATTTGAATTTTTTTGAGGAATTCAGCCCAAAGTTCAATTCATAGCTGTAAAAATGTGTGTGATTATCATTATCTGTTTTATACACAATCTTTATTTGATCCAGTCAGAAAAGAAATAATTTTTCTATGAGCACAATTTTTGTTTGTGTCTTAAAACTTGCCAATGCAACCATGATACTTTGATTTCAAAGATTATAACAGTAAATTATATAAAAGTCTTCTTGGACTTCACAATTATCATGAATTTTTGTCATGACCCAATGCTGTCAAATTATCAGCACACGTGTGAGACATATCTACAAAAAGCCTTTCGATGAAATCACCTTACACAACAGGGTTCAAATGTGGCAATTTTTTGTTATGTTTAAATGGTAGGAAAGTAACATAATGGAGGGAAAATGTGCGCTCACCTTCTACATATAAAGAATGTGTCTTGTAACTGAGAATACATGCTAGTCCCCTTATAGAAACATCAATTTATGTCCTTCACTAAAAAATGGCTTCAGTTCAGGGTTAATTAAAACTGATAAGCGAATATCACAGTCCTGAAAGCAACATTTCATGATGCTCAATGCATCAGGATTTTATAGCATTCTGTATGCCTTACCGTCATCACCTAATACAGAATATTTGAGAGCAAATTGAGGGTATTTTAATTTTCAGCAATGTACATAAATAATATTCATCAGTTTTCAATATTTTTTAGATATACCCATGCACTTTTGATTCTGCTGCAACAGTTTACAGCCCAGCTTCATACGTTACAATTACAACTGTAGCAGATTACAAGATTCGTTCAGGTTTAATGGGACTCTTTTGAAGCAGTACATTGAATCCCAGTGATGAAACTCTTGGGTGCACCATATCTGATTAGGAATGTCTAGCCCAGATAGGTGGACTGGCATTTGAAACATAAGAATAATAAGTCCACAAAATTTCTGTTATTAAACTAGGATGATCACTTACTCATTTCTTTATATCCTCTTTGAATACACTTTACATTATTTTTCCTTCAATAGCCAGTAAATAAACATTATTAACTGCAAAGTAAAGAATATATAGAAGGGAAATAATATAATATACATTTCAAAGTCCCAGGCTAAAAGATAAAAAGAAGTGTGATCTGGTATTGGTGTGGAAATCTTAGCCTGGAACATTTACCACAAAATATCCATTTATTTCAGGCTCAGAAGCATACAATGCTGCAGGCAGGAAATATACACTCATTGTAAGCTGGAAGTAGACCATCTATGACATTTGATGAACACAAAAATAGCATCTAGAGTCCACAATTAAAACAATCATTTTGCTATTCAAAGAGTCTTGTGTGATGCTGTAGATAAAATCATGAAGAACAGTGTATAAAATCATAGGCATAGACAGGATGAATGCACACAGTCTTTTTCCCAGGGCTGGAGAGTCAAGAACTAGAGGGCATAGGCTTAGGGTGAGAGGAGAAAGATTTAATAGGAATCTGAGGGGCAACTTTTTCACACAGAGGGTGATATGTATATGGAGTGAGCTACCAGAGGAAGTGATTGAGGCAGGTACGTTAACAACATTTAAAAGTTACTTGGACAGGTACATGGATAGGAAAGGTTTAGAAGGATATAGGCCAAACGGGGGCATATGGGACTAGCTTAGGTGGGAATCTTGGTCTGTGTGGACCAGTTGGGCCGAAGGGCCTGTTTACCTGCTTTATGGCTCTATGAATCTATGAGTCTATGTAGTTCTGCAATATGGATTGCCCGGAATGCAGCTGCTGTACATAGGAAGATGAGGCCTACATTTGGTGAACAGGATACCCGGGATATTTTAAGGAATTGTTGCGACCCAGATTCAACTGTAATTTCTAAATGGAAAATAGTATTAAATCAAAGGAACAGGCTTATAAAAAATCCAGAAAAAGCAGTAAGGCTGAGGATTAGGAGCATTGTACAATTCAGCAAAGGATGATCAAGAAATTGATAAAGTAAGAGAAAACAGAATGTAAGAGTACACCAGGGAGCAACATTTAAAAAGACTCTAAGAGCTTTTGCAGGTATATAAAAAAGAGAAGATGAGCAAAGACAAATGTGGGTCCCTTACAGACCCCAATTATAATGAGGAGTTAGGAAATGACACAGGAATGGAAGAAATATTTGTGTCTGCCTTCCTGGAAGAAGAAGCAAACAATTCTACCAGAAGTACTGGAGAACCATGGCTCCTATGCAAATGAGGAAATAGAAGGTATAAGTATTACTAAAGAAATACTACTAGAGAAGTTAATACATCTGAAAACTGATAAATCCCCAGGACCAGAGATTTGAAAGAGGCGGCTGTGGAGATATTGGATATAGGAGAGTTGGAGTATGGAGTATAAGAGTTGGGACGTCATGTTGCAGTTTTGTGAAACATTGGGTAGACTGCAATTTGAGTTTAGTGTGCCTTTCTGGTCAGCATGCTACAGGAAGGATGTGGTGGCAATAGAGAGGGTGGAGAAGAGATTCACCAGGATGTTGACTGGAATGGAAGGCTTTTGTTATAAGGAAAGATTGGATAGGCTGAGTTTATTCTCAGTGGAATGTGGGAGGGTGAGGAGTGACCTGATAGAGGTTTGCAAAATTATGAGGGGCATAGATAGGATAGATAGAATCTTTTATTCCCAGAGCAGGGGAACCTAGCACTTGAGGGCACAGGTTTAAGGTGAGGGGGGAGAAATTTAAAGGAGATCTGTGGGGTGGGTTTTTCACACAGAGAGTGGAGAATGTCTAGAACAAGCTGCCAAAGGAAGTAGGATGGGTACTTGGATAGAAAAGGCTCAAAGGGATAGAGGCTATTGTGGGCAAGTGGGATTAGCAGAGATAGGTCAGTCAGCATGGACGGGGTGGGCCAAAAAGGGTCTGTTCTGTGCTGTATGTTTCTATGATTCTATGATTCCATGTTGGACGCTCTGGTTTCATCTTCCAAAATTCTACAGATTCTGGGATGGTTCCTATAGCTTGGAGGGTAGAAAATATGAAAAGGGAAGGTGAGAGAAAACAGGCAGCTACTAATCTGTTAGCCCAACATTAGTAGTTGGGAAGATGCTGGAATATATAACAAGAAACTGCAAGATATCAAGAAACTGCAAAAATAATAGTATGATTGAGCAGTGTCAACATGGATTTATGAAAGTCAAGTTTTATTTGACTAATTTATTTGAGTTCTTTGAGGATGTATCTTGTAGTGTGGATGAGAGGGAATCGGTGATACACTGTATTTGGATTTTCAATAACACACTACAGGAAGGACGTGGCAGCACCAGAAAGAGTGCAGAAGAGATTCAACAGGATGTTGCCTGGAGTGGAGGGCTTTAGTTTGGATAGGCTGGGTTTGTTCTCACTGGGCGCAGGAGGCTGAGGAGTGACCTTAAGGAGGTTCATAAAACTACGAGGGGCATAGATAAGGTAGATAGTCACAGTCCTTTCCTCAGAGTAGGGGAGTCTAAAACAAGAGGACATAGGTTTAAGGTGAGAGGAGAAATATTTACAGGTGACCTGATGGGCATGTTTTTCACACAGATGGTGGTGGGTACATGGAACGAGCTTCCAGAGGAGGTGGTAGAGCCAGGTACAATCACAGCATTTGAAAAACATTTGGAAAGGTACTTGGATAGAATAAGAATAGAGGGATATGGAGCAAATGCAGGAAAAAGGGATTAGCGTAGATAGCCATCTTGGTTGGCATGGGTGAGACGGGTTGAAGGGCCTTTTTCTCTGTTTTACGCCTCTATGATTTTCTACGACCCTAATAAGGTCCCATACTGGAGGTTGGTGAACAAGGTTACAGAACATGTATTTGGGGGGGGGGGGGGGGGGGGTGGTAGGATACTAACCTTTGATGGAGGATTGTTTAACAGGTGGAAAATAAAGGGTAGGAATACTCAGGTTGGCAGGTTATAACTGGTGTGATGTGAAAGCAATTGTTGCTTGAACCCCAACTATGCACAAGTTACCTCAACAATTTGGCTGAAGGGGCCAAATGTAACATTTCAATTTGTTACTTACATGGGTGGTGATCAGGATGCAAAGGGGTTTCAAGGAATGTAGACAAGCTAAGTGACTGGCAACAAGAATGCAGGGGAGTCTAGGACTGATGGAGTCCAATGTGGAAAAATGTGAGATTGTCTCTTTCAGTAGAAAAAACAGAAATGTTGAGTATCTTTTAAGGTATTAAAGATTGGGAAATATTTATATTCATAGGGACCTGGGTGTCCATTTATACATGTCACTAAAAACCAACATGTAGATGCAACAGGCCATGAGGGAAGCAAATGATTGTTGGGCATTTTTTGCAAGAAGATTTTATACGATAAAGATTTCTTATTACAATCATGTAAGGCCACAGCTGGAGTATTGTGTACAGTTTTGTTATCCTCAACTAAACAGGATGTACTTGCCACAGAGAGAATGCAGCAGACTCACCAGACTGGTCCCTGGAGTGGCTGATATGCCACATGAGGAAATCCTTGTTCTCTAGGATTTAGAATAAGAAGTGGTGACCTTATTGAAACATGCAAGATTCTTAGATACTTAACTGGAGTCTAGAACTAAGTGTCACAGTCTAAAAGAAATGGGTAGGTCATTTAGAACTGGGGTGAGGCAAAATTTCTCCATTCAGAGGTTGGCAAATGTTTGGAATTCTTCACCTCGAAGAGGCTCATGCATTGACTGTTTTCAAAACAGAGATGAATACATTTCTGCATGTTAAAGGAATCAAGGGGTGTGAGATTAGGCCAAGTAAATAGTGTTAAAGGTAGAAGGTTGTCCATGATCTTGTTGAATGGTGGAGAAGGCTCAAGAGACCTTGACTTATTCCTGCCCCTATTTCTTATGCTATGTTCTTATATTCTTTGCCCTAAATCCCAGTGGTGTTGCTAACAGCAATTCAATACCTTTACAACGTTATGAAATTGATTGCCCAGATGTCCTGTCACCACCTCACTCCACCCCTCCTCCTGATCAGCTTTTTTCCCCAAGTAGCACTCTAAGAACCTTTGTATTCAGCTGATCCTGAGAATCTTTAAGTCACAAGTTTCAGCAATGAGCTTGTGCAGCTCTTGGGGTCGAAGAGCTAGTGGGTTCCTAAGACATGTGCATGTGTCGAGGGAGCTTACATTTTATCCCAACAAATGTTTCCCATCACCCTCACCACAGAGACAATGTTTGAACCCCACAGCTACTGAAACTGAGAGCTGAGTGAAGGAAGAACTACAATTCCCACAATCCCCATGCAGTCTGTCTTAAAGTACCCATAATGCCTTAGTACATGTTATTTTGCTGTGTGTCATGGAAAGCACCTCAAGGTGTTATAATTTATACTGAAAGCCTGGCAGGTTCTTAGCTGTGCTGAGAAGGCCCACAGGTGTGTCTTGGGTCTGCATTGTACAGATATGCTGGAGGGCAACAAACATAAAGAGAAAACAGCTGCTCCAGTGATCTGCAATGATCTCGTTAAGGACTGACGATTTGGCCACTGTGGGCTTGTACAAACCAATGTGTGGTTTATGCTCCATCCAGTTTTTGTCAAATTTGGTATTGGGGTCCTAAGCAGGGACTTGACTATCCAACTAACACCTACCAGGTCTGACACATCTGTGGTGTATTCCCTTGTCACACAAAAATAATTGGTTGCCAATTTGGCAATTGGTGCCCTTCTGGGTATTAGACCAAGAAGATCACATTTAGGGATCAGTCCCCACAGTGTGCATTTTGTGCCCAGAAAGGCCAAACGTGTTTTAATTTCTCAGCAAACTCAGTAAGATCTCTGCTAACCCATGCTACATATTTCCATCATTTATATATTATTATACAGTACCCAAAACTTAAGCTTTTATGGAAGATGACTTCCTTACTTTTATATTCCAAAAGCTTGAAATTTCTGGGGTTGGGAAGAGCAGGGAGTGTGCTTCAAACTATCTGCATGGAATTAAGCATGGGATCTATTTTAGGTTGGTGCCTTTGTATGACAATCCCTTGTGAGATTGTGGTGTTTTTCAGCTGAGTTCCCCACACCCTAAGTGGCCATTATGCTGATTTAGGACAAATTTCAAGTGACATTTAGTCTTGTGAGAATTACCAACACAGTAGTTGCTGCAATAATTAAACTTAAACAAAATAATCACTCTAATCACACACCGAGTAAGCATTTGCATTGCACACATCAGGATAGGTCTGTGGATTATGCCGCATTTGTTCACTCCTGCTTGGGTGTAGAAAATTGGCTGTGAATCAATTTCAGCTCCTTAAATCAGTATATTGTTAGAGAGAAAAAAAATTGTGCCTTGCCACATCTCTATGGACTCCTTTAGAATTCCATCTGACGTTCACTCTTAGTTATGTAGGTGAATGCGCAGCCATCCTACTCACAGCAAGGTCCCACATACAACAATGACATGAATGACCAATTCACAAAAAGAACAGTTTTAGGAAACTCCTTGTAATACTGTGCCTCTTTTAATCCCTGGCTGCTTGCAGAGAATTTGACAGTTTATTACTATTCACGACAAGTCAATACGACCAGTAAAGATAAAAAAAGGGAGAAGGTTCAAAGTAAACTAGTTGCAACAGCAGTGAACTGCAATAAAAGAATCCCACCTTAAACACCCAACACCCACTGGCACACATCAATGGAATGAAATGACACAGATTAACTCCTTTGAGTACTGAATGTCTTTTGGAACTTGCATGTTGTTAACGGCCTAAAATGATATTTCTGAAAATGCAAGAAATCTGAAACATTTAAGGATAAAACATTAGTTTGCTTCCTCTTTTCACAGATGCTGACAAACCTACTTTGTATTCCAACATACTCTATTTTGAATTAGAAACAACATAAAAACTGCTCTCTATTTACCATGTGAATTTACTACAGAAAGTAACAATAATTTGAAAACCATGCCTTCGGAATTCCATTCCAGAGAATAATGCTTTTATGCATCATGCAACAGAATTGCGTGAATATAAATGGATCCTGTACTTTGTGGGGGTTAGTTATTTGGAAAGTTAGGTGTCTTCTGTGTACATGAGTGGTACAAGCACGGAAGCAATTGGGCATGTGCAGTGATGTCAAGTGGCATGCAATGTTCATTTCTTGTACACAATTGTACTGTGTAGATGTGGTCTGTGAACTTTGCGGTCCTCGCATACTGAAGTAGGTCCTGATCTGCCTCAGCACTACTGAAAGGAGCTTACTTTACGGAATGCTGTTAGGGTGTCCAGGGAATTCACCTTCTTCCAGATGGATTCCTTCTTTATCTTCCATTGTTAGTGATCTCTTCCATGCCATCACCCACTGCTCACTTTTGATGTCCTCAGAACACACTGCCCTCCACAGTGGAATCCTCTCCCCATTTCTTCTATGACTCCCTCTCTCCTCACAATGACATCCTGCCACAACAACCTTTTTCTCTCTCCCTGGTCTTCCCCACCAAACATCTTCCTAAATCTCCCACTATCCCCAACCCACCATCCAACTGATTCTTCTGTGATCCACACTATTCACAGTGGCAGAAGATCAAGGAGAAAAGGCCTTTGTATGAATTTCCTCATCCAAGGCATTTTCTGCTGGCCATGAGGCCCAGGGCACCATGCCCAGTGAACAGTTGCTGCCAGAGGACCTCATACTAAATAGGTGCAGGACTTGCAAAGCACTAGCTTAACATTTCAATTCTATGCCCACCTTTTCTGCTGGCATCTAAAATCTCCTAAAATGAGACCTTTGTCATCCATGCAGTTATTGGAATGGACGGCTTTGAGACACCCATGCCCAGAAATTGGAGCTCACCCAATAAGTGTGCTAAACATGTGCTGTGTACGACGCTGATGCACTCGCTGCTCTCCTGAGAAAACTCATGAAATTGGGTATAGATATTTCAAAAGTAGAGCCCTGGTATTTTGCACAATAATTCATCTGTTAACTTGGGACCTGTGCAGATCCCATTAGGAACTGTATGTAGAACTGGCAGATACTGCATCATTGCCATGTTGATTGCTGGAAAGTGAGTCAATACTTCAAGAGTTCCCCCTTGGTAGCCACATATAGCACAGTAAAGGCACCCATGGAGGTGAGTGTAAATGTGGGGGAGGGGAATATGGCACACTCTAATGTCTCTGGGGCAATTCCTACCATGCGATGAAGTAGCCCAATTGAGTCCTGCGCTGCGAGTGAACCCCAAGCCACTGCAAACTGCAAGCTGATCCAGGGGTCAGTGATTGCAGCTTGTAGCTCCCAATAATCTTTTTTTAAAAGGCTGTGATCAGTGGCGGGAGTGTCAGTGAGTTATTTAGCATAATGCTGGCCATGAAAGCTGGTGCTGGCTGATGCAGTGTGGGAGACGTTGATGTGATAGTGAAAACCTATCTCATTCCTTGACCTGCACAATGTGCTTTCTACTTTACTTCTGTGTTAATGATGAAGGTTGCTGGGTTACCCCAGAAGCTCCAATATTTTCCGCCTCCGGAGAAAACATGCACCGCGTGGCCTATGATGTCGTACAGTGCTGGGCAAACATCAGCTCTGCTGATTGCGCATCAAAAAGGTTCAGAAATCTGTTAAATTTCTAGGGTCTGATGTGTTCAATTTCAAACTGAAATCACATTGAATGAATTAAGAGAAGGTTAAAGACTCCCTCCAGACCTTCCAAATTCTTGATGGGCATTTCTGTTGTGAAATTTACACTTTATAGTGCTTGGTTTGTTTTTTTAGAACTGCAGATATGCTGACTTTCAGCCATCTCTAATAAAAGAATTACAATCGCATTAACAATTTGTCATCCACTGCCCTCATAGAACCACAGAACGAAGCCATTTGATATTTTGTTATCTGCACCAAACTCTTACAGTCAGTGCTTAAGGCATTTGCAGCCTGGTCTGATCGAGAACCTGAAAAGCACATGGTAAAATCTTCTACGGATGCATAAATAGGATAAGATCAGCAAAAGTTAATATTAGTCCCTTATGACCGAGACAATTGAAATTATATTGGGAATATGGAAGTGGCAGAAGAATTAAACAAATATTTTGTGTTTGCATGAAACAAGATGAAAAAAGTTATCCCAGAATTAGTGGAGGTGCAGGAAGAATGAGGAACTGAAAGAAATTAGTATTAGTTTAAAAAAGTCTCAGAGACTGAAAGCTGATAGATCCCCAGATCATGATGACCCGCATCCTTGGGTTTGAAAGAGGTGTCCATGGAGATAGCGGGTGTACTGGCAGTGGGTGCATTGACAGTGGTTACACTGATTACTGTCTCCCAAAGTTCTGCAGATGCTAAAACGTTTCCCACAGATGGGAAGGTATCAAATGTGGTTCCACTATTTAAGAAGGGAGGAAAGGAGACTGAGAACCACAGACCAATTAGCCTAAGATCAGTAGCAGGAAAAGTACCAGAATCTATCCTACAGGTGATTAAAGGACAGAAAACAGGGAGTAAGAAAAAGTTGGTCATTTTTGGATTGGGTGACTATGACTACCAGGGGTGCTTGGGCTATAGTTGTTTAAAATCTATATCAAAAATTTGGATTGGGGATCAACTGCTATATATAAAAAAAACTGCTGGAGGAACACAGAGGGTTGAACAGCATCTGCGGGGGTAAAGGAATTATTGATGCTTCAAGTCGAAACCCTGCATCAATTCTGGATTAATGGTAAACGTGTGAGGTTCTGGGTGAAGGCTCTGTATGACATTTAGTTAGGAGTCGTGATTGATAGAGATTATTGATGGACAAATAATGAGAGTTAATGCGTTGAGCAGTCTGTGAGATGAGTGATGCAGTTGTTGAAATTTTGCCTTTGATGTTACCTTCACTGACCTTAGCGGTGAATGGTCATTAAACTTTTGAGGCATGACCTCCATGTTCTTACAGCTTTACTCCTGGCATTGCCTTTGAATGTGGCCTATTCTCACTGCCCCTGGCTTCTTGGACTATAGTGCATAGCAAACTCCTCTCCACCATGTCACCCAGCCCATCATTGGATATTTGGGGTGACTACCCTCTTCCATGGCTTGACATGCCTTCTGGCAAGATTCTCAAACTTTTGGAATGAATTTCATCAGTATTTGGATGCAATGAGCACTTCTGTTTTTGGAAATGCACTTCAATCGTCAGGGCCCAGTAGGCTATGGATAAGTGCTGATAAATGGGATTAGTATGGATGGGTACTTGATTGTTGGCATAGACATGGTTGGCTGACGGGTTGGTTTCTGTGCTGTATGGTTCTATCACTCTGTAAGTGTAGACATTTTTGGCTTTTATTAGAACTAGCTGGCTTCAATGATGGCCACCCTCACAAGAAATTACTCCCTGCATATAGATGATAAAAGGAAGACCCTGAAGAAGTCCTGACCCAAAACGTTGACCTCCTGCTTTTCTCCACGGATGCTGCCTGGCCTTCTGAGTTCCTCCAGCATCATAGTGTTTTTCATTCAAAAGGAAAATTAGCATGGTTAAAGCTTCCCAGATGATACAATTTTAATGGAGCAATGGGAACATGGATTGCGCTGTGCTTCCTACACGTGGTCAAAATGGCAGGTCTAACCACATATTGCCATTCCAGTGTACATTTTCTGACCAATTTCTTCTCAAAGTTTTCTTATATCTGCTTGTCAGAGAAATGCATTTATGAACTCCCAGATCTATTAAACTTGGTTGGGAGGGTAGTGATTCTGGCCGGCACACCTCCATATATTTACTCTCCCTGCAGCTGCAGATCTGTTCATTCCTTTACACTGCTGTTGCGCTTCCTTTTGGCGGGTTGAAACTATTAGAAGCCCAACAGACAGAAATAAAATTCATTGTCTGTTGCCCTTTAAGTGTTAGAATGTTCAGTGCTTACTACACCATTGTGAAACTGATTTAAGTGGCAAAAAAACTGCTGCACATCACTAAATGTCTCCTAAATTCTTCTAGCCATCTACCCATGAGCCATTAAAGGTCATTTTAATTATTGCCGGAAGTTGCCACCTGCTGACTCAAACCACCCAGGATTTGTGGGTGGGATCAGAAATTGGTGGTAGCAACACAGGCAGGGGTGACATTAACACAGAGGCAAACTATAATGGTAAATTTTATAGTAAAACTGAGAGAGGAACAGACCCAGAGAGGAGTTGAGAAAAATAAGAAAGACTCTCATTCTCAAAACTGAGGGTAAATATAAAATAATAATTATTCTGGATGGTTACTTCCTCAAAGTACTCAAAAGAGATTACCAAAGCAACAAACCTTCCCCGAGAAAGGCAGAGAAAAATAATAGATTCAATATGCCAGATCAGGACAAAGGAAACTCATAACTTCAGATGATATTTATTATCTGAGACTTTTGAAAGAAATGAGGAAGAGGTTTCATAGGCAATATGTGGGACGCTATGGACACTGGTAAAGAACCATTAGACCTGAAACTTGGCAGGATTGTGTCCATATTCAAAAAAAAATGTCAAACCAGATGCTGACAAGAGATATCCTTATTAGTCACATGTACATCGAAACACACAGTGAAATGCATCTTTTGTGTAGAGTGTTCTGGAGGCAGCCCGCAAGTGTCGCCACACTTCCGGCGCCAACATAGCATGCCCACAACTTCCTAACCTGTACGTCTTTGGAACGTGGGAGGAAACTGGAGTACCCGGAGGAAACCCACGCAGACACAGGGAGAATGTACAAACTCCTTACAGACAGCGGCCGGATTTGAACCCGGGTCGCTGGCGCTGTAAAGCATTACGCTAACCACAACACTACCATGCCTGCTAATTACTATATACTAATTAGTTTAGTTTAAATTCTGAGCAAAGTAATGAATTATTCAGATGAAATTTGAAAATTAGTTGTGTATCTAGTAGATGTCAGATTGACAAGAAAGTTGTCTGGGCCATTCTGGAGGTCATTCAGCCTTTGTGTCTGTTTCATCATTCAATGAGATCATGTCTGATTTATACACCTTTATTCCATAGTCCTCATAGCCTCACCCAACAGCAATGAATTAATTCTGGTCTTGGAAAACCTTAATTGACCTGGTCTCATTGGCATAGAAGAATTTGGCTGCCATGTCGGACTTTGCATGGAGCCCATTTTTTCATTTAGGAAATGGTGGCTAGCTCTACTTGTAGACCCAATTGTTTGCAGCATCTGAGACCCAAGGTCTCAGGTTCCATTGTAGCACCAGCAGAAGCCACTCAGCTTCTGAGTGTTGCCTTGAAAACTCCAACCTTCTACGAGAGAGCTCACATCAAGCCAAGGGATCATCCCTGCTTCAATGAGGAATGTGGATGAGCATGAGCTTTGCACTAAACAGGAAAAACAGAGTGCAATTGATAGAGTTAAGTGATCAAACAACCAACAGATCAGATCAAAGCTCTGCAGTCCTGCCACATTTAGTCACAAATGTTACTGGACAAATGAACAGTTAATGAGAAGAGGAGACTCCAAGGACATTCTGAATCTCAATGATGGCAGGGGCCAGCACATGAGTGCTAAGGATAATGCTGAAATATTCACAGTCACGTCAGGTCAGAAGTGCTGAGTGGATGATCCATCTCGATAATGACATTCACTCCAAATGATATCAAGAAACAGGTGAGAACACTCAACACAGCAAAGGTAACAGAATCAGACAACATCCCAGCTGTAGAGCTGAAGACCTATGGTCCAGAATTGGCTGCATCTGTAGCTGAGCTGCTTCAGTGCAGTTATAACATTGGCGAAGGAAAATGAGGAAAATTGCCCAGGTAAGTCCTGTTCACAAAAAGCAAACCCAATCCAGTTAATTACTGTGCAATTAATCAATATTCTATCACCAGCAAAGTGACGGCAGATGTTGCCGACAGTGATACCGTGCAGCACCACTCATCAATAACCAGCTCACTGATGCCCATTTTGGGTTTCACTAGGACCACCCAGCTCCAAATCTTATTACAACCTTAGTCCAAGCATGGACCAATGAGGTGAACTCTGGAGGTTAAGTGAGAGTAACTGCCCTTGACATCAAGACAGCATTTGATAGACTGCTGCAGTCAATTGTCACAACTAATTGTTTCACTGTTTCTGAGGGCTGGCGTGGAGCACCTCTCTCTCCAGTACCACGACCAGCAATCAGTGCCTGCTCTCCTCTGTGTAATGCCATTCATAATGCCCTGCACCACATCAGAATAACTTCCACAATGACTCCTACCACACACTGAACCCACAATACATCATACCATTAGGACTAAGAGGTGCAGGCTGGCTTTTGGTACCACAGGCTAGCTTTAAGTGAGGCTAGCCAGTCGCAGTATTGGCCCCTCGGTGAGGCGCATAACCATTCAGCAGCACAGTTAGAACTGGATGTGAGCAACAATTATGTAAGTTAGCTGGCTGCACCACGTTGTTGCACTGCCTGCATTGGAAGCAACCAATGTAAGTTAATCCTGCATCCAGAACCCCTGTTTGTATTACTGAACTTATCATGCTCATATCTCTGCTACTACCTCTGCCCCATGTCTGCTCTGGTCTGTCAAAATGTAACTAGATTACATTAATCAGTAGTTAAAATGCTAATTTTCATCTCTGCTCTGTTTGAAAAATGTTCAATAAAATCTAACAGTTCAGTGACTAGCAATTAGCAGATAACAGAGTAAACTCCTCTCAATCTGCCTTTTAATGTTATGTGTTAAGTTTTTCATTGCCCCTATGCATACATGTACGTGTGCAAATGACAATACATGCTTTGACTTTGTGTGTAACAACTAACACCGTAGTAACAAATGAATTTCTGATCTGGTTGTTGAACAGATGAAATTTAAAGGTTGAATTGAGAATTGAGGTGCAAATAATTATTTTCTTCCAAGTGTTGGGCCAAATTGATTAACTGCTGAACAAAAGTTACCATTTTACTGCTGTCACTTGTTGTAATCAGTTTCTGGCTATTTTTAGTTTCTCTTTGTCATTTTCTTTCCTCTTCAAATTGAGAGGCATTCATCTAGAGGAATGAAAAGACTTTCATTGACAGATCCAACACTCCGGATGAGGCATTGCATTGCTGAGTAAAGTTCCTTCTGCACGATCCAACAATGTGCCTGCACTCCATTCTCAAATAGCACTGCCAAATGCAGAACTGAGATTTCTCCCATTCCCCACAAAAGCCATTCTGGAGCACTGATGACCAGTACTGTCAATTAGTTGTGAATTAGTGGCAGTTTTGCAGTGTAGGCCAATTCAAGAAACTAGACAATATTGTCTAAATGTATTTTTATCATTGGCAAACAGAGGAATATTCTTCTTTCAAATTTAATTTCAGTTAATGTACAATAATAATTTAAGCCAAATTTATTTCTGTAGAGGCAGTGATTTGCCACTTCTTTCAGTTTTTGTTGGCATTCTTAATTAACATTATTGCTAATATCTGTTATTGGTATTTTTTACCCCATGCTTTCAGCATTGGGATCATTAGGATTCAAATGGTTTAAGTTTGCCTGAGCTTCCAGTTCATACGTTTAATTGCCATTTCAATTCATTCGGGAAACTCAAAGTGTATTCTTAGGCTCACTTGGATTACATCTTAAGCCTTTATTTTTTTTACTTATTGAAGGGTGTACCTTCCTGGAATAAGCCTTCTGCAAGAATTTATGTTATTAGTCGGTGCCTGAATTGCATTTTAGACAGCAGTTCAAGTCTTCATTTTTCTGTATTGCTGAAAACTCATTAGTGAGTTGCTGATGAATGATGATCCAGTAACTGGAATAAAAACAGTTCTATGTTAGGAGTGGGTTTGATCGAAGTATAAAGAGTATCAAGCATTTGATGGAAGATCCATGATGTAGGTATTAAATTAGAAAGAAAAAAACTGTAAATGCAGGAAACCTGGAAAAAGAATGAAAAAGATTGACATTATGCAGCAGGTTAATTAGCATTCATAGAACATAGAACATTACAGCACAGTACAGGCCCTTCAGCCCACGATGTTGTGCCGACATTTTATCCTACTCTAAGATCTATCTAACCCTTCCCTCCTACATAGCCCTCCATTTCTCTATCATTCATGTGCCTATCTAAAAGTCTCTTATATGTCCCTAATGTATCTGCCTCCACCACCTCTGCCAGCAGTGCGTTCCACGCACTCACCACTCTCTGTGTAAAATACTTACCTCTGACATCCCCCCATGCTTTCCTCCAATCATCTCAAAATTATGCCCCCCCCCATGTTAGCCATTTATGCCCTGGGAAAAAGTCTCTGACTGTCCACTCAATCTGTGCCTCTTATCATCTTGTACACCTCTATCAAGTCACCTCTCATCCTCCTTCTCTCCAAAGAGGAAAGCCCTCACTCGCTCAACCTATCCTCATATGGCATGCTCTCCAATCCAGGCAGCATCCTGGTAAATCTCCTCTGAGCCCTCTCTAAAGCTTCCACATCCTTCCTATAATGAGGTAGCCAGAACTGAACACAATAGTCTAAGTGTGGTCTAACCAGAATTTTAGAGAGCTACAACATTACCTCACAGCCCTTGACTCAGTACCCCAACTAATGAAGGCCAACACACCATACACCTTCTTAACAACCCTATCAACCTGCGTGGCAATCTTGATGGATTTATGGACGTGGACCCCATGATCCCTCTGTTCCTCCAGACTGCTAAGAGTCCTACCATTAACCTTGTATTCTGCCTTCAAAGTTGATCTTCCAAAATATATCACTTCACATTTTTTCAGGTTGAACTCCATCTGCCACTTCTCAGCCCAGCTCTGCATCCTATCAATGTCCTGTTGTAACTTACAGCAACCTTCTACACTATCCACAACACCACCAACCTTCGTGTCATCTGCAAACTTACTAACCATGGTTCCTTCACTCTACCATTCTTACCCTGCCTCAATGGGACAAACCTATCCAGAACCCCATGCAAGTACTCCCTAAACACCCTCCACATTTCTGCTGTGCACTTGCCCAAGAACATCTGTTTCCAATTAATGCTCCCAAGTTCCTGCCTAATAGCATCATAATTCCCCCTCCCCCAATTAAATAATTTCCCATATCGTCTGCTCCTATCCCTCTCCAAGGCTATGGTAAAGGTCAAGGAGTTATGGTCACTGTCTCCAAAATGCTCTCCCACCAAGAGAGCTGAAACCTGATCAGGTAGATTGCCTAGTACCAGGTGCAGTATGGCCTCTCCTCTAGTCAGCCTGTCCACATATTGTGTCAGGAATCCTTCCTGGATACACCTAACAAACTTTACCCCATCTTATCCCCTTTACGTTAAGGAGGTGCCAATCAATAATAGGGAAGTTAAAATCACCCATGACAACAACCCTGTTATTTTTGCATTCTCCAAATTCTGCCTCCCAATCTGCTCCTCAGTGTCTCTGCTGCTAGTGGGGGGTCTGTAGAATACTCCCAATAGAGTGATCGCTCCCTTCCTGTTTCTGACTTCCACCCACACTGACTCAGTGGACGATTCCTCCAGGACATCCTCCCTTTCTACAGCTGCGACACTGTCCCTGATCAGCAAAGCCACTCCCCCACCTCTTTTACCTCTGTCCCTGTCCCTCTTGAAACATCTTAACCCTGGAATATCCAGCAGCCATTCCTGCCCTTATGACAGCCAAGTTTCTGTAATGGCCATAACGTCGTAGTTCCATGTACTTACCCACGCTCTAAGTTCATCACCCTTGTTCCTGATACTTCTCGCATTAAAGTAGACACACTTCAGTCCATCCAACTGACTGAAATTTTGCCCTTTCAACTGCTCATCCTTCCTCACAGTCTTTCTACACTCTGCATCTACTTGTACACTAATTGCACAGAACTGTGACTCTGATTCCCATCCCCCTGCCAAACTAGTTTAAACCCTCCCCAACAGTTCTAGCAAACCTGCCCGCAAGAATATTGGCTCCCCCTCCAGTTCAGGTGTAACCCATCCCTTTTGTACATGTTGTACCTTCCCCAGAAGAGATCCCAATGATCCACAAATCTGAAACCCTGCCCCCTGCACCAACTCCTCAGCCACACATTTATCTGCCAAATCAACCTATTCTTACCCTCACTGGTGTGTGGCACAGGCAACAATCCAGAGATTATTACCTTTGAGGCCCTGCTTTTCAGCTTCCTACCTAGCTCTCTATATTCCCTTTTCTGGACCTCGTCTCTTTTCTTACCTCTGTCATTCGTACCAATATGTCCAACGACTTCTGGCTGTTTGCCCTCCCCCTTCAGAATGCTGTGGACCCGATTCGAGATGTCTCCGATCCTGGCACCTGGCAGGCAACATACTATCCGGGAGTCTCTTTCACGTCCACAGAATCTCCTGTCTGCTCCTTTTACTACTGAATCCCCTATCACTACTGCTCTCCTCTTCTCCCCCCTTCCCTTCTGCACCATACAACCGGGCTCAGTGCCAGAGACCTGGTCACTGCAGCTTTCCTCTCGTAGGTTGCTTCCCCCCCAACAGTATCCAAAGCGGTATACCTGTTATTCAGGGGAATGGCCACTACCTGCCTATTCTCCTTCCTTCTCCTGACAGACACCCAGCTACCTGCCTCCTGCAGTTTAGGAGTGACTGCCTCCCTGTAGCTCTCATTCTCCCATAGGAGCCGAAGGTCATCCAGCTGCACGGTCTGTAAGGAGCTGCAGCTGGATGCACCTCATGCAGATGTTGCTATCGGGGAGACTAGAGGTCTCCCAGAACTCCCACATCTCACAAGATGAATACAAAACTGACCCCGGAGCCATGCTCACTACTCTAGCCAAGAAAGAAAGAAAGAAAGAAAGAGAGAAAGAAAGAGAGAAAGAGAGAGAGAAAGAGAGAGAGAGAGAGAAAGAGAGAGAGAGAGAAAGAAAGAAAGACCGCTCCACTTATACCTACCTTCCTTCTATTGGCTGCTGTTAATTAGCCAATCAAGTATTATCAATTTGCAAATGTGCCTCCTTTAGACTCCTGTAAGGTAAAACTCAGAAGCACAAGCACAGAGACTCACCTCTTTTCAAAGCTCCCACTCCAAATCTAGCTCCAACACCCGACTCTGCAAGCTGAAACGTAAAGAGAAAATGCGGGTTATAATAGTGCATTTGAAGATCCTTCATCAGGCTGAAACTGATATTTTGTGTTCAATTGCTCAACACATGCAGAATACAGGAGAAAGAGAAATGCCACAGGAATATTTATTGAAGAACATGATGATGCTGGAGGAACTCAGCTGACCTGCTGAGTTCCTCTAGCATCATCGTTTTTCATCTAGATTCCAGCATCTGCAGTCCTTTGCTTCTCCAGGAATATTTATTGTTTGGTGTTTTTAATACTTTTCTTTCAAAAAGATACTACAAAATTGACATCAATGATGTTGGTTGCAGATAAGAAAGCCTGCCAAAGTTTGCTGCTCCTGACTGCTCAGTGACTTTTGCTGATAGCTATGCACATGTGTGCTACACCAACCTTTACAACTGTTTCTCATCCTACACTCTCCCCCATGGGGTTGAATCCTCCTCCTGTACATCAGTTGCAACTGATAAAATGGATGTGCCTGCACGTGGTTTCAGAGACGTGAAATTTATGGTGGTATCTCACTCAGGTGTGGATACTTGGGTGAAGGGTGCTGGGTGAGTTGCACAGAGCAGGGAAATAGATGAGATGAACCCTTGACCTCATAACCTACCTTGTTGTGACCTTGCACCTTATTATCTACCTGCAATGCACTTCCCTGTAGCTGTGACATTTTACTCTGTATTCTGTTATTGTTTTAACCTGTACTACCTCAATGCACTCTGTACTGACTCAATGTAACTGCACTGTGTAATGAATTGACCCGTACAATTGGTTTGTAAGACAAGCTTTTCACTGTACCTTGGTACAAGTGACAATAATAAACCAATAGATATCTTTGGAAAATATGCAAGAAGAGATCCTGGCTCCCTAATACCATGATGGAGTCCTTATCCAGCTGATGGACAGAAGCAGGGAGATCTCGTTGTTCCTTGGGAGCAAAAGAGTCCTCTAGACAACACCACTGCATAGGAAGAGGTTCTGAGAAGAGATTTGCCAGAAGCTTAGCTCCTAGAAATCAACTTCAAGCTGCAAGAAGCAGAACAGTGGGGCACAGCTGGTAGAGCTGGTAAACCTTTGAATCAGGTTTATGGAGGATTCTGCAAGAACTCATTAATTTGGGGTTGAAGGATTGCACTCTCTGACAATGATCTGATCACGGTAAACTAATGGTGGATCAATGTTTGAAAGGACAGGGAGCCATTCAATCTGCATCACTTTCAAAGCTCCAGATGCTATTTGCAAAACGGAATATAAATAAATATCAATGTGGCAGCTGTTGACTCATGTTGGACAGCAATACTCTATTGCTGAATAAGATTGAAGTGTCAGAAGTTTGGAGGTGACCAGGACAGGGGGACAGGGGGACAGAGGAAAGATGGACTAGTTCTTGTGAACAATTTTGAATGAGTTGCTCTCAGGGACCTGGCAACTCAGGGCACGGGATATTGATGCAGCTCCTGCTCTTCCTCTATCTTTACGCTGCCCAAGTGATGGTAAGGCTGGTGATTCATGGTGGTGAAGCCACAGAGCATGTTAAAGTGACAACTTCTGCATTTGGATTCCTAGATGTTGAATCATTTTTAGTTCAGAGCGATGACTTGGAGAGTACAAAGTAATCAGACAAGAAGTTTATTAAACTAATTGAATAACAATTTAACATATTACTGCTGGGTGACTTAGTGGTGCAACTATTAGAACTGTTGCCTCACAGCACCAGAGAACCAAGTTCAGTCCTGACCTTGGGTGCTGCCTGTGTGGAGTTTGCATGTTCTCCCTGTGATTGCGTGGGTTTCCTCTAGGTATTCAGGTTTCCATTCGTATTCCAAAGGCGTGCGGGACAGCTGGTTAATTGGCCACTGTAAAATGTCACTAGTGTGTACGTGAGTGTTAGAATCTGGGAGAAGTTGATGAGAATGTGGGAAGAATTAACAAAAGGGATGAATATAGGATTATTGTAAATGGGTGGTTGATTGATGCTTGGCATGGATTTAGTGGCTGAAGGGCCATTTCCGTGCTGTATGTCTCTGTGGCTCCCTATGACTCTAAATTGCTGGAGCTCGACCTGGACCTGCATGATCTAATAGGGAGTGTGGACCACTTCTTGCGTGAGATGGGCAATGCAGCATTGCATTGTTCTGCAAGAAGCAGAACAGTGGGGCACAGCTGGTAGAGCTGGTAAACCTTTGAATTAAACCAGCTTTATGGAGGATTCTGCAAGAACTCATTAATTTGGGGTTGAAGGATTGTACTCTCCTTGATCTGATCATGGTAAACTAAAATGGGTGGAATGCCAATGAATTTCTGGGTCCACATTTTTTCAAGTAGGACTTTAGTTAGCTCAAAGGAAGAGAATCTGCTCCTTTCTGTTTTGTGACAGCTACATCAAAGGTGCTGTGCAATTTCATGTCATTGTGGTTGAGAGAAAAAGCAAATAGGATTGTACAAAGGGATTTTTTTAAAGGAATTTACACAAATGTGCTGTGATACATTCAATATAATTTCACAAAACATCTTGGAAAATAATGAAGATAGCACATAAAAATTCTTAGTGCAAGTCCTGGTAGGTAACTCAGCACACCGAAGTGCAATTTAATAAAATTACCTCTATTATGTATACAAACTTTGATCTTGACAGAATTGCTGGAGATGGGCGGTCAACTTTTGCAGAGCTCCCACTGAGCATAGCAATGTAAATGAGAAGAGGACAACTCCGCATAATGTTATCAAGTGGAATCAGTGCAGGGATACCAGAGTAGCAGCTTCTATCTATATAAACAAGGACCAGTTTGATGTTAAGACTACCTAGAGTGAGTAGTATTATTCCTTCTGCTCATGATAAGCGGAACAATTATCTTAACTGACTCCCTGGAGAGAATAATGTTTTCTCTCTTTGACTTGATGACAAGAATGATTACTTAGCTGACTGCATTTACAAGCTCTGTTCACCTCTGCCATAAGACACATGCTGGAGGCACAAGAGAAGAATCTCTGACCAATTAAACAAAACTACTTGAGATTAAATAAATAAATATAAAAGCTACTTCTAATTAAACTAGAAGTCATGGTGATGCTATCTCTAATCAGATCTCTGTGAACCTAAACAGAAATTCTTGGGGAATCAGTGTGACATGCAGGAGAATGGATGAAGGCAGCCCACTGAGTTTAAGGGGCCCTCAATGCTGAAAATGGAGGAGGGGAAAAGGGTAATCAATTTTGTGCAGACTGCAAATGAGATTACAAGAAACCCTCTCTTACTCATAAAAGATTTTCATTATTACACACCTCCTCTTGCAGTAGGTGCTGTGAGACATGAAGAAAGTGTAACTTGCTGTTGAGACATTAGCCCAGCTTTTCTTTCCCCTTAGGTGTGATCCATAGCAGGAATGCGTCAAAGGCAGGATTTACGCTCATCTGACTGACCCTACATTGGCCTCAGAATCAACTTCAACTAAATTTCTTAGGAAATCCCCAGCAATCTTCTTACCTTTGATAAAGGGAATGGGAAATTACGCTTTAGGACTTAGCAAGCTGAAGGGCCAAGCATTAGTCTTTATTATAGTCAGATAATTAAATCTTGTAAATTTGAGGTGCACATGTAAATTTGAGGTGAGAAGCAATGCTGTGTTTGGGACACAGAGAAGAAGGCTGGAGTAGGGAGCAGTGAGAGCAGAGTGGAAGGAGGTTATCCTTATAGTAAGTGCACTTTCATTTCCATGCTTGGCAATTCAGTGTGGCAAAAAGTTAGAAAGGGCAACTGTAAATAATCTGTTCATTGAGACAAAATAAGATTGGTTGCATCTCTAGTTCTACACTCCACCCACCTTTATTACTCATTGAAGTTAATGAAGAGTAAAATTAGGTGAGGTTTAAAAGCAGGATTTCATCTGATCCAATGGGTTTCTGGACCAGTTAGTTAGATGAAAGTTACCTGCAACAATCCTTTGGCATAGATTATAGAAGAATTAGCCACTACATCCATGAAGGATCATCTACTACAATCACCAAGTTCTTCAAGAACTTCCTATAAATGACCAGAAGCTGTAACAAATTTTATGGTCCCAATGCTCACCTGAAGGCGAACCACAACCTGGAGTACATTTGCCCCAGTAAAAACCTCATATGGGTTGTAACTGGTTCTAGCACCCGACACATCACCCCCAATGCACACTGCCCTTGGGAAGGCTGCGGGGGGTGGGGGAGGAAACGATCACTCACCTCTTTGCAGACTGTGGATTTGCAAAGAGGGTGTGGAGACGGATGCAAGGGTCGGTGTCCCAGTTCGTCCCCAGCAGCTGTGTAACAGAGGACTCTCTGATCCATGGGCTGTTCCTGGGGACACACACCGAGACAGATATTCAGGCTGCAGGAGTACATGCTGAAGGGTGCGCTGAAGCTCAGTGCAGCCAATGCTAAGGCTTTGTGGGGAAGGACCACAGCCTGGGCTCCTTCTGCTACGGCACATGGAGGAGCTGAGTTGGATGGGGAAGCCCCTTGAATAATGAAAGGTGCATCACATAATGTGGCAATGGTGCTATGTTTGTTTGTGTGTTTTTTTCTCTCTTTAAGTTTTACACTGCTGAATGTAAAAACCATGAATGTTAAGCTAGAGAAACAAAGGACTGCAGGTGCTGGAATCTAGATGAAAAACACTGTGATGCTGCAGGCCATGGGTGCTGCCTGGCCTGCTGAGTTCCTCCAGCATCATTGTGTTTTTCATGAATGTTAAGCTTTTGTATTTTGCACTGTTTTCTTCCTTTTTATACATTATTTATTATGAATAAAGTTTATCTTTGAAATAAAAAAAAGTCTGTTGACAATATGTCAAGTTGCACCTCCCGTTACTGAGAGGACATATTCATTTTTCAACTGAACTGATGCAAGAAAATATGGATGTAAAAATAGAAAGGGATCCTCCATATATAGTCCTGATCCAGTTTCTGTCATCACCCGCTGGTGCAGGGGAAGATCTGGGCCATAATTATCCACAATGAATTATAAAATGGCACTAGATTTCATCCAATTGCTATGAAATGACAGTAATAGTGAAAAAGAAATAAGAACAACTGTTGGTGAGGAGAGTGAGGATTTGGAACTTGCAGGCAGAACATAAATGGCTGTCAGGTGTTATCTGGCCCCCACTCTGATGATGATCCTTTTCATTGCCACTCCGCTCGGGGTCTGAAACCAAACTCAGAGACATGACTCTCTCCAGTTAAACCCTGACTTGACTGACCTAGTTGCCAGTAACTATGAGATTTTATATCCATTTACCACCTTCTTTAGAGGAAGGTTTAGGAGGGCAAGGCGAGCAAAGTGAGTCAGGGAAACATACTAGTAAATAATGGGGAGAAAAGTTCTCTGTGAATGCTGAGCAGTGTACTGGCATATTTCTTAGCAATCCCCACACCCTCTCCCCAGCACCCTTCCTACTCTTCTATTGAGTATTTAACTTCTTTTTAATGCACATGGATCACCTCATGAAGTAAACGTCTGTGTATAGAAGTATTGCTGGCTGTTAACAGTGATTGCCAGTTGGAACTAAAGGCACTCTCTGAGGCAATTTTTTTGGCAATAAAACCTTGTGGCTCAGTAGATGCTTTCCCTGCCCTGTGCAGCTGATCCTGTCTAATAGATTCAGTGATGCTCATAGTCTGTGTACTGCACTTTTTCATCTGAATACATTGACCACAGGAGACCATGCTGCTTCTCTTGTGCATTTCCTTTCTTTCCTCTTATGAGGATGAAGAGAAGGATTAGGAAGAACAATATAAAGTAGTCAGGTTAACAAACCACTGTGGCAGGGTTTGTAGGCAGCACTGATGCATATGAGATAGGAGATTGTGGGTTTAAATTACAGTCCAAAGAAATGAGTAGAAAACCTTGGTTGACACTTGAGTGCGGCACATCAAAGGACTGGATAGACATCAAGATTTTCTCCACAAGATCCTACAAATGCACTGGCAGTCTAAACCATCCAGGCTGACATCCCCAGCAACATCAGTGTAATTACACTCAGTCACCTCCATACTATCAATTTTCAGTGTATCCATTGCGTTAACTATCTCCTCCTTCACTATTACTTTGGAGGCATTCTCTTCCTTGGTGAAGACAGATGCAATATTTGCATTTAGTACCTTAACACTGCCCTCAGCATCCATGTAGACATTCCCATTTTTGTCCTTAATGTGCTCTACTCCTCCATGTATTACCCATTCATTATTTATATGCCTATCGAACACTTCTGGATTCCCACTTTTAGTGTATGGCATTTGGCAATTCATTGGAAATACAGCTTTTCCCAAAAATTTTATTCATGAGAAGGAATTCTATAAATTTAAAATCTTCTGCACTTATTACATTCTATAAACAATTTATAAACAGTCCTGAGAAAAGTTCCCTAATGTTATTCTTGATTACCTCCTTCCAGATCTGTCTGTTGTATGCATATCCCAACAACCATATATATTTAGTATTTTAATCCTGGCAATAAGATAAGATAAGATTTCTTTATTAGTCACGTGTACACCAAAACACACAGTGAAATGCACCTTTTGCGTAGAATGTTCTGGGGGCAGCCCACAAGTGTCGCCACGCTTCCAGCACCAACATAGCATGCCCACAACTTCCTAACCTGTATGTCTTTGGAATGTGGGAGGAAACCGGAGCACCCAGAGGAAACCCACACAGATGCACAGGGAGACCGTACACACTCCTTACAGACAGCGGCTGGAATTGAACCCGCGTTGCTGGTGCTGTAATAGCGTTACGCTAACTGCTACTCTACAATGATGTCCAACCATTTTACAAATTATATTACACAAATGCAACTTGAGAATAATGGTTTGATAATTTCACTTGCCATTATTATAAGGAATTTGTCTATTCCAGTGTAAATGCATAATATTTGTAGAGGCAGGTGATAGACCGTAAATTTTTTTCTGATAGGAACACACAAATAATACTTCTGTTTAATCTCAATAAGTGATGAAAATCTACTTTATTGCAGGTAACTTGCAGCAAACAGAAGCAAAATCATAAAACACTGGAAGCACTCAGTAGACCATGCGGCATCCGTTGAAAGAGAAACAAAGTTAATATTTCAAGTCATAGATCTTTCATCAAGGATTTTCGGCCTGAAGCATTAACTCTTTTTCTCTCTTCTTAGATGCTGCCTGGCTTGCTGAATGTTTCCAGCATTTCCCATTCTTATTTCAGATTTCCAGCATTTGTTGTTTGTTGACTTTCAGCGTCAAAATCATCACAGCCCTTGCTGAGAATTTGGGGAACTTTGATTGCAATCGGTCCCACTGCTAAATCAACAGCTTATTCCAGTCTTGATTCTTCTGTCAGCTGAGATGTCCAGGAGATTCACATGTATTTTTCTGGCAAGCCTTTCAGAATGGGCACTGCAGAAAAATTAATTGTAAGAGTAGCAGATCTAGCTGTGTGCATTTCCTATTGAGCAAAGGCACTCATGCAATTGGCTTTCAGTTCAGTGAGTTGTTGCTAAATGTAACCTTTAACATTGTCCTGAAGTAGAATTTGATTCTTTGTCAGGAATTCACATATGTTTGGGAAATCATTGGTGTTAATTTTCTTCATAAAGTGACCCCAGAATTCCAACCTTTATAAATCATTGCCTCACTTTTGGCCTGAACAATGAAGATGGTTGAGCTCAGTCCTTGAAGTCCAAGTTTAAGTTTATTCAGGCAAGGCAATACATCTGGCAAGTAAACTTTCCGGAATAAGCATTCCCTTTCATAAAACTTGGCCTGCCCAAGGGGCAAGTGTTTGTTTGGAAATGGAGTGTTGTGTATAAGTACTGCAGAATCTAAATATTAATGTCTGGATTAGCAATTGTCACATTTTTAACCAAAGTCTAATTCTGTATGTCAAGAAATGGAGAGGTTTCTTAAACTGGAGCAATATTCACAGAAGAAAATACTCAGTAGGTTTGGTAGCATCTGTGGAGAATGAAACATAGTTAATGCTTCAAGTTGATGACCTTTCATCACAATAGTCTGAAAAACAGTAATGTCAAAATCACGAAAGGCCTTTCCTCCATTTTGGAATATTCTGCTTGCATTTTGTCAGAAGATTCGTAAGTGCTTTTACAGGTGACCCTTGCATTACAGCTGTTTGGGTAACAGAAATTTACCCTTACAGAGTTCACAAATCACTACCCAAAAATTTGATATGCAAAATAAAATTCGCTCTTATGGAATTTGTGTGAAAAAGGGTAAATAAATAAATAAACACAAAATTTATTTTATTTCAACACTACTTTGTGTTACGGACAATTGTGATACGGTGCATCTTCTGGGAATGCATTCTCTCCCTCCCCAAAAACCGACCCATAACATGGGGGTCGCCTGTTTTGACCTGAAACATCATTGACCTGAGTCATTAACTCTGTATCTCCCTTCACTGCTGCTGCCTGAGCAGCTGAGTTTTTTTTAGTACTTTCAGTTTCTCTTTTCACCATCTCCAGTTATTCTTTTGCTTTTCAAGATCTGTATTTTCCTTTCTGAGAATTGTCAAAGATTAGACCTAATTTTTGCTCAGGTCCCATCAGACGGGCAAGGGGTAGGATGAACTATCGAAGCCACATGCACATCCATTTGATTTTAACTCCCAGACTTCATTTTAATATGATTGAAGCACTCCACTTACAATTCTTTCTGGAACCAGGCAACTTGCTCAGTTTTGCTGTACAATTTCCAACAACTGTCCAGAGGTGACTTATAATGAGAATTCTCCTCTTGATATAAAATGATCTTGTGTCTTGTTGGAAAAGTATAGCCAGAAGTCTCATCACAGTAATGGATCCTGTGCTACTTAGATTGTCTAATGTCTCCCTAGGTGTCCCAGTGCAGAGACTGGGAACTTTTGGGAGCATTTCCTGATTTACTCAATGCCTAAGTAACTATACACCAGGCTGACAGATGGCTGAGGGGGTCAGTGCTAGCTACAGCACCCCATGACCAGACTTCTGTGTAGAAAGAGGCTTAAAGGCTTCATAAGGACAGCAAGGGTGAATGCAATCCCTCCACCATATTCAACGACCTCTGAGAATACTCATTTCCCCCCCTCCTCCATCCTCAGTAATTCCCTCCTTTCTGTCACATCCTTCAGCATTCACTGGCATTGAGAAACTACAAAACCTGCACTTCTCATTCCAAATGAACTCCATCCTTATGTGTTCTCTGCAAACCAGAATACTAATTATGTTCTTTTCTCACCTTCAGGCATCTCCACAATCACCAATTGCTCTCAAGCCCCCACCCTTCTTCACCAGATTTCACCTGCCCACCTTCACTCCACTCTCACATTCTTTCTTTGTTCTCATTGCAACAATGATCTCCACAAGCACTTGTTATAACCAAGACCGCAAGAAACTGCAGAGAGTTGTGGATGCAGCTCAGCACATCACGGAAACCAGCCTCCCTTCCATGGACTCTGTCTATGCTTCTCGCTGCCTCGGTAAAGCAGCCAACATAATCAAAGACCCCACCCAGCCCCAGACACTCTCTCTACTCCTCCCTCCCATCGGGCAGAAGATGCAAAAGCCTGAAAGCATGTACCACCAGGCTCAAGGACAGCTTCTATCCCACTGTTATAAGACTATTGAATGGTCCCCTAGTACGATAAGATGGACTCTTGACATCACAATCTACCTCGTTAAGGCCTTGCACCTTATTGTCTACCTGCACTGCACTTTCTCTGTAGCTGTGACACTTTCCTCGTACTACCTCAATGCACTGATGTGATGAAACGACCTGTATGGACGGTATGCAAAACAAAATTTTTCACTATATCTCAGTTCATGTGACAATAATAAACCAATTTACCAATTTAATTTACCTGCCTGCATCTTTCCACAAGTCAAATCCGCACGTAATGCTTTTGGGGGAATGGGCTAGACTGGCAGTAGCATAACTTTCATCAGACTCTCACCTGGAGATTAATGGTCCAGTGAAGCCAAGTGCATTGGAAAGGCAAAGGCTGGCGAGTTATGGGGTTTGAATGTTACTGTATCACAATATTCCCTTCAGCAAATGTTCAGTCAGCTTCCCCACAGAACTCCCAAAAACACTAAGGTAGCATCAACACTGACACTGATGCTCTCCTTCATCTAGCCTGGTCCCGACATTCTTGTCCTATTCTGCTCTAGTTTCAGACCTCCCAATGAAAAGCAATAGCACAAATTCATTTACCAGCATTACTGTTATTAAGCAGGTGAAAAGACGGTTGCAAAAGGCACCAGAGGTAGCTCTCCTTTCACTTCAGGCCAAAATCAGACACCCCATAACAGTGCATCAATGGTGATTGTTGTGCTTGTAATAGAGAATTCTGCTCCTTATCATTTCTTATGTGCTGGAAATAATGTTACTTCACCTTGGTTAATACAAAAAACTCTGATTCACGTCTGGCACTCAAGGACAGCATTCAGTCAGGAGGCATGTTTTAAAAATTCGACCTTGATTTTAGTCACTTTTAGTCAATGTGGCCAAGAAAGTTCTGTGCTGACTTTATGTTAACACCCGACCTCAATTATTTACTGGAAAAATGTCTTAAAGTGAAGCTTTGTACTCAAAATAAAAATCAGATTAAAAGAAACAAAGGGAGCAGTATTAATGGAAATGTAAACTGGAATGGTTGATAATGGTAGGATGGGGGTTTGGTGGTGAGATTGTTAGGTTGTCTACACTTAAATAATTAATGTTTAGTATGACCTCATAATAGAACAAAAGCATATAAATATATGTGACACATATAAAAACAGTGTTGCCTACATAAAGGGATTAGGCCAAATAACCAGTTTTCGTTATTTAGGCATGCATATTATTGTTGGGGAGTAAGACTTCCTCTGTTTACATTCATAGCAAGTTATTTCTGAGCATTTATATGAAGAACACATTCACTATTATGCCACAAATAGTAAACGGAGGGGATCATCTTCCAAAGTTAGGGAGATTTATTCTTACAACTCCAACATTCACCTTGAAACACAAAAGAAAGCCACATGAAGTAGATTTTCTAAGGAACAGCAGATTGAATTTAATGGATACTAGCTGATGTCCTGTAGCATTGTTCATGGGGACTGTAGCACGGTTGTACTGTTTAAATCGATGCTATTCCGAGATGAGGAGGCAAAGCACAGCATGGGGCCATGAGTGGAGGGGGAGGGGCACTGATCGAGCAAAGGAAGACAGGGCTTTAAACTTAAAACCACTGGTTCTAGGAAGTAGAATTTTACCCTCTTAATGGTATTATAGAGATAAAGAACAGTGACAGCAGGTGCTGTGGTCTTGTAGAAAACATTTTGTTCTTGAAACCAATTTTCTGATCATAAGATTGTAAATAAAAGAATGATATTTTTGTTCAATTTCTTAGAACAAAACCATAGAACAATACAGCACAATACAGGCCCTTCGGCCCACCATAAAGCACCACATTTGTATTTTTGCTATATATCTACGCCTGCACATCTTTGACAACTTTTAAGCTACTGTCCCACTGGCTTAGTGAATTGGAACCACACTTTTTGCATAAATCAGGCCTGGATTATTTTAATTCCCAAGTCTCCCTGATTCTCCAATATCCTTCAGGGGTAGAGATCTGCCTTCCTTACCCAGTCTGGTCTTTTGTGTGCCTCCAGACTGACCAGTATGGTTGACTCTTAAAAGTAGCTTCTGAAATGGCTCAGCAACACTGTTTATGGCAATAAATGCTGGCCTTGTCAGTGACACCAAATCCTAAAGGATGAATGAATGAAGAATTGAGTAATGGTAACCCTGACACTACTGGATTGTTGTACAAAATCCAGTTAATCCACCGATACCTTTCAAGGAAGGATATCTGCCATCCTTCCCCACTCTGCCCCATATGTGACTCCAGACCCACCACTGTGGTTGACTCGTAACTGCCTCCTCAGTGCAGGAACTGTCAGGGATAAATGCCAGCACTGTTGGTGATGACCACAAGTTGTGAATGAATTAAAGAAAAATCCTAGCAAGTCCCAGCTCTCCAGCTTTCTTGGAAATTTATAATCGTGTTGGAATTTGATCTGTACCTTAGAAAAAGGACCTTGTCATCCAGATGGTGCATAAAACTTTTCTTACTACAGGGAGGACTAACTAAACAGGGCAATTTTAATCCCTGTAGGGAATGGAGGGTTAAAATCATGCCCTTTTTCCATGTGAACCCCCAACTTGCCCTGTACAAAGGAGAAGAGTCATAAAGTCATAGAGTAATACTGCATGGAAACAGGACCTTTGGCCCAGCTTATCCATGCTGACCTAAGCCAGTCCCATTTGTCCATGTTTGGCCCTTATTCCTCTAAATCTTTTCTATCCATATCCTTATCCAAATGTCTTTTAAATGTCATTATTGTACTTGCCTCAACCACTTTCTCTGGCAGCTCATTCCATATACACAGTACCCTCTGTGTGAAGAAGTCACCCCTCAGGTCCCTTTTAGATCTTTTCCCTCTCATCTTAAACCTATGCCTTCAAGTTTTTGGTTCCCTTTCCTGGGGAAAAAAGGACTGTGCACATTTTACCCTATCTATGCCCCTCATGATTTTATGCACCTCTAATAAGTTCACACCTCAGTCTCCTGTGTTCCAAGGGATAAAGTCCTACCTGTCCAACCTCTCCCTATAACTCAGTCCCTTGAGTCCTGGTAACATTGTCGTAAATCTTCTTAACACTCTTTCCAGCTTAATGACATCTTTCCTATAACAGGGTGACCAAAACTGAACACAATTGAGAAAGCTGACTACTTTTTTGTAAACATGTAAGCATGAAATTCCGAGGATCCTCAACTGCCATCAGAGTATATCGGGACTTCATGCATGCTACACAAGTGATTTTCTGTCCTTTAGTTTAATGGAGAGAAAATTGTGGACAACCCATCCTCAATTTTCTGATGCATGATTGCAGTGAGGGATTCCCCCCAATGCATTCTTGGAATGCTGCATGCCAGTAATTAACAGAGGAAACTGTTCAGTTTAAATTCACCTAAGTACCTGCAGCTGGGCATCCTGCTCTGATTAAAGCTTCCTCAATATTTTCCTGTCTGTACAGCTGGTGTAATTTTAAAAGCATGTCCCTTTCAATCAGTAGCGAAGACTTATCTTTTTTAAGTAAGGGCAGGGTAGCACTAGCAGGTCCCAGGCACAGCAACCACGCAGTCATCAAATCCCTCCCATGTTTGCCATTTACTCTGTGACCTTACCTTTGGCCAGCCACCCCAAAAATGTGTGCTCTGTGCAGCATTAGCCACAGCACGAGCGCCTGCAGGGTTTTGTCTGCGGAATATGTTTTGAGTTGTTGCCCAGCAGCTGCCATTGCCGCCAGGTATTGCTGGCTGCTCAGCTGTTGTAATGAACTTTAGGCCTTTAAATACTGGTTAAGTGCCTAATAATTGCTACTTAGGAGGACTCATTATGTAAACATTGGCTGCAGAAAAGTTCATAAGCTGTAACGGAATGGGTCATGCTGGAAGCACTCTGCACAAAATAGGAAGTAGCTAAAAGTTTATGACTGGAAGTAGCAATTTCAGTTAGTAATGGGATCAGTGCCTTATGCACTGGAAATGATTTCTATGCCAAAAATTTGAAGATGCTCACAGAATGAAAGTGCAGAGGACTGAGAAAAGCAATCCAGATTTTTCAACGGCTGAAGGCGTGTAATCAACATGGACTCAGCAGGTTACTTAATGTAAACTGTAATTGCAAAGCTACAGGACAAGTACATAATTATCAAAAATTCAATTAATGAGTGATAAATTTTTGTCTTCCAATTTTCCACTATGTGCCCTGCAGAACAGTGGAAGTATACCTCAGAAATTCTATCACATTTCAGTGGGAATGCATATTGGAGACTTGTAAAAATCAATATTGATTAGTTGTCTCAAGAAGAGAGCCAAACAAAAATCTAATTAACAACTAGGTTAAAGTTGATAAAGATAACAAAAAATTCACAGTGTATCCCACATTCACCAGCCAGGTATCACAAATCATAGTGGATTTGACTCATTAATCTCAGAGCCTTTTTGAGAAATGGCCCCACACAGCACTGCCATGTTATGGGATTTTACAGAAATTAGGAAGCATAATTGAGTTTTAACTGACAAAATTGAGAAACAGGTTTCATCTAACTGGGGAGTAAATTCTACTGCCCTCATAATGGGTGCAGGGATTTTGCTGTTCCATTAACCCATGCTCTTGAGTATAACACAGGGAGCAAGTTTATGCTGTTTGCTCAGTTCAATGATATCAGCATCCTGCCAGAATAATCTGTACAGTTTATTGGATCTACAAAAGGGTCCCAATATTGTGAGTGGTTAGCTCTAGTTAAAACTACCTGCGATTCATACAGGAAGGTGTATTATTGTTTGAGCAAGTGCTGGCAGTCATTTGACAGTGAATCTAAGATGTGTAGCACTGAAGAATGGGACAATATGGATGAAGAATGGGCTAAAGGTTTTCAGGCACTCCCCTGGAGGCCAGGTGAGGAGAGTGAAAAGTATGAGAGAGATCTTGGATCCACAGGGAGACAGGAGAACCTCCAGACACATGACTTTAAGGCAGATGGCCAAGAGCCAAGTCCCAATGATCAGGAAGCAATACCTCAAGTTGCTCAACGACATTGACAGAGTAGTCAAATGCCACATCTCATCAACTGCTGGACTGGCCTCTTACATTACTCTAAGTATCACAACCCAATCACTCATTTATTAACGACCTTGAGCCAAAGGGCCTATTTCTGTGCTGTACTGTTCTATGTTCTTTCTCTATCAGTTAGTTCTAATGCTTATTACTTATTGCACCCTCAGATACATGGCATTGCTACAATTCCAAATCACAGGGCTTACACACATCATCAACTGTTCAGCCAAACAGATCACCCAAAGAAGTTACATGTCATTCAAAACAGACTTTCTTTTAGCTTGCAGAAGAAGATTACGTGTAATTAATGTAGCAGTTAGGGGATAGGGGGACCAGCCAACCTGCTTGTTCCACAAGGAGGAAGTGCTGGCCATTATTGGCATGGCCATAGATGAGGCTCAGGTCCACAATGTGCTACAACTACTGACAAAGACTGCATCCTTCTCATATCATACCTCCCTGATAACTCACATTTCCAAGCTACAGTTAAGTACAAATGTTTTATTTTCTCCTCTTTCCCACAGGATAACTTACCCTTGTCACTTTTTAATTTCAGACACCCAAGGACTACAACCTGACCGGACAGTAGAAAAACAAAGTAGTCTTCATAATGGAGGTATAGCATTGTTAGTTTTACACTCTCAGACACCAGCTCAGGTACTGATATGGTGTACAATTTTAGGGGACAACTTGGAGGCAAGATATCTGCTTGGTAAAAGATCACAGGTGGTTGGCAGCCAGATCAAGGGGCCAAGATTTCATAACACATCAGCAGCCCAGAGAATGAGGTCGGAGTGCTGTTGTGGAGGACTTGGTTGAGAGTTTGAGGGGTGAGCACAATAAAACGCATGCTGTGGTGGGAAGCCTGGCAGAAAGCATGCATGCAATGTCAAAGAGTGTGGGACACAACCCTCTCTTCTTCACAAGGCCACTTTACTTTTTCTGAACTACATTCTCATCCATATATGACAAACATTGATATATATGACACCCACCAGTTCCCAGTCTTGGTCTCAGTGAGGAATGGGAGGGTTTTGCAAGGGCCTGGATGAGAGGAAGTGTTCTTTATTTGTGAGTTGTACTGCAGAATGGTTGACACTTCCAGCAAACCACAGAACACCATACAGATTGCACTAGTTTGGTTCTCATGTTGCTCCACAAATGACAGAAATTACTTTGGAGGGATAGGTGGCTGTCACCACAGATGGTACTGATGAGGGTTGAATAAAGGAATTGAATTGGACCATGAGGTATGGCATTTAGAGCGACAGTTTGAATCAGTTATTCTGAACCAGGTCAGGTGGGCGAGCTGCTGCTTTGGACATTTTGAGAGGCTGTCAAGCAGCCACCTTGGCAGGATTGGAACACCGCAGGAAAGCAGCCACAGTCACTTTAGCACTTGGGAAATTCTACAAGGGAACATGGACTTTAGCAAAGCTGTTGACAAGCTCCCATGTGGTGGACTGGTCCGGAAGGTGAGATAACATAAGGTCCAGAGTGAGCTAGCCAATTGGATATAAAATTGGCTTGATAGAAGGAGTCAGAAGGTGGTAATTGAGGGTTGTTTCTCAGATTGGAAGCCTGTGACCAGTGGTATGCTGCAGGGATCGGTGCTGGGTCCCGTGTTGTTTGTCATATATATCAATGATTTGGATGAGAAGGTAGGTGGCATGGTTAGTAAGTTTGTGAATGACAGAAAAACTGGTGGTTTGATGGAAAGTGAAGCAGGTTGTCTAAGGTTATAGCAGGATATAGATCAACGGGGACCGGGGCAAAGGAATGGCTAATGGAATTTAACACTGACAAGTGTAAAGTGATGCCTTTTGGGAAGATAAACCAGGCAGGACTTACACAGTGAATGACAGGGCCCTGGGGAGTGTTGTAGAACAGACAGATTTAGGGATACAAGTACATAGTTCTCTGAAAGTGGCAATGCAGGTAGAAAAGGTGGTGGTGAAGAAGGCATATGGCACGCTTGCCTTCATTGGATAGGGCATTGAGTACAAGAGTTGGGAGGTTATGTTACAGCTGCATAGGATGTTGATGAGGCTGCACCTGGAATATGGTATGCAGTTTTAATTGCTGTACTATTAGAAAGACGTGATTAATCTAGAGAGGATGCAGAAAAGATTCACAAGCATGTTGTGGGTCTGGAGGGCTTGAGTTATAAGGAGAGACTGTTTTCCCCAAGAGAAAAGGAGGCTGAGGGATGACTTTACAGAGTCTTATAACATCATGAGGGTCATAGATAGGATAGATCATCACAGTCTTTTTCCCAGGGTATGGGAGTCTGAAACTGGAGGCATAGTTTAATTTGAGAGGGGAAAGGTTTAAAGGGGACCTGAGGGGTATGGTTCTTGCACAGAAGGTGGTTGATATATGGAACGAGCTGCCAGAGGAATTGGTTAGAGCAGGTACAATTACAAGGTTTAAAGACAGGTTCATGGATAGGAAATGTTTAGAGGGATATGGGTCCAATGCAGGCTGATGGGACTAGCTCAGGAAGGCACCTAGGTAGCATGAACAAGTTGGGCCAAATGTCCTCTTTCCTGTGCTGTATAACTCCATGACTCTATCACTTGAACGTTTTCACATGCTCATAGCAAAAGGAAACACAGACTCCCAGTTCATGGACTTATTGCCACCCAGTGGCAAAAGCTTGTGATTGCAGGCAGAATGACTTCAGCCTAGCATTTTGCCTTCTTTACTCACACTTCAGTCAATTATGAAGCATTAGGCTGTCATGTAATGTTAGTTCAGAACCAGGACACTTAATTTACACTGGAATTCCTTTAACCCAGCGCCATCTGCAGGACTAACAGGTGTGGTTTCATAATGAGTTTTCCCTGTGAGATAGTGGTTGGGATTAGCTTGTTCAGCATGGCATTCTACCTGCCAGCTCTCCAGTGTAACCACATGCAGAGGACTTCCTGCAGGATACTAGCCTAATGGGAGCTGCACAGCTTGAGAAATGGCAGCCCTGTTGCCTCGGTACATCTGTTCCAGGTAGTACTAGAACCAGGCATAGGACTGGGAAGGCAGAAAGGGACCTGAACAGTGCAAGAGCTGTAGCCTTATTAGGCTTTAGAAGGCCACATCACTGCGAGCCAGAATGAAAAGTAGGGAGGTGGATATACAGTCCTTTTCCTCTATGGGAAGAATCTCAGGCCCAAGAGCCACTTTTCACACAGTGCCCTCAAAAAGTAGTGATAAATCAAAAGGATGGGCAAAGTCCTCTGGAGAGTCATTGTAGGCAGAGGGTTAGAAGGAATCAGTTACCAACAGGCCTCCTGAGAGTGAAAGAGGGGAAGGCAGTCCCAGTTTGTGTGCTGGCATTACAGATTCCACTCCCCACACTCTCCATGAATGATTCCACTTGATTTTAGGAAAAATCCAAGAGGAGAACCAGTATCTGAAATAAAAACAGAAAACACTGGAAACACTCAGCAGGTCAGGCTGCACCTGTGTGAAGAGAAACAGAGTTAATGTTTAAGGTCAAAGACCCTTCGTCAGAGCTGAAGAAGAGACAAAAGACGCTTGTAAATTGCTGGAAGGATGGTGGAGGGGGATGTCTCAGTTAGGGTAGACTGGGGTGACTGTGGAGGTAAGCTGTAAACAAGGTTACCTGGTCAGTGTGTGAGTTGGAGCAGTTACAGGGTGAGAACAGAGACAAAAGAATGTGGAGTTGTGAAATACCGAGCAGGAGGATCTGCCCAGCCTGACCTCCTGCACAGCATTTTGCAGCTCCCCAGTTTTTTGTCTCTGTTCTCACCCTCTAACTGCCCCCATTCACACATTGACCAGATAACCTTGTTTACAGCTTATCTCCGCAATCACCCCAGGTTTTCCCCTTTCAGAGGCATCCCCTCCCACCACTCTCCCTGCAACTTTACAGCCTTCTCTTTGGTATTCTTCTCAGTTCTGACGAAGGGTCTTCAGCCTGAAACATTAACTCTGTTTCTCTTTCCACAGCTGCGGCCTGACCTTCTGCCTATTTCCCAGCATTTCTGTTCTGTTTTAGATGTCTGGCAACTGCAGTTTTGTTTTGTTTTTCAGGAGAACCAGTATGATGTGATACCATTTCAGAGCATTTTAAAACTGTTTCCCCAGCATAAACTTGAGAAATCAGAAGAAAAAGAGTTTAAATTGAATTGCAAAAGCACCAGTGATGTTTGGAAACATGTTTAACACATCAGGTAGATCTGATCTACATTGAGCTACCTGAAAAAGGCAGCAGAGGCAGAGCAACTCCAAAGATAATTGGATATATACTTAAAGGAGAAAAAGTATAAGCCTAGAAATTGGATCTATTAGTATGTTGAACCTAAATAAGCACAAACATGACTTTACTTGAGTTAGGTTGCACAGAGCATAATTTCCAGGTGAAATTGATTCAGACACTAATATGTACAATTAACCTTAGCCCATCAGACATCTTTCCAGCATCAGCCATGCATTGAATGATATCAAGTTAGGCAGTTAGGCACTGGCCAGTGTGCAAAAGTTGTCAAAGCAACAGTGCAGATCATTTAAGTGACATCTCAATAGGCACCAGCTCAGTTAGGCAACTTGGTCTGCATGGCTGAGTTAGGCCGAAGGGCCTGTTTTCTGTGCTGCATAACTCTATGACCCAACAACTCTATGACAAGTTACCTCCATTGCCGGCATAAATGGGAGATTTTGGATGCAACTTAAGGCCTAGATTGAACACTCGCAACAAAAAAATTAGGAGCAGCGATTAGTATTGAGATGTCACTTAAATGGTCTGCACTGTGGCATTGACAACCTTTGCACACTGGCAGCCTCAGTTTTCAGGATAATGAAAACTGCAGAGCTGGTTGCTGCTTCCTCATTCACAGCCTTTTTATACAGGTCACACCCAAGTTGCAGACTGCAATGTCTGATCATTGATCATCCTGCACTTCATGGTGTCGTAGGGACACTTGCAGCAAGGGACTCAGTTGAGGCAACCACCACATGGGAGTGACCACACTATGTGTGTCCCCTCCCTTGCAAATTCCCTAACTTCCACTACAGTCTTTTGTATAGCTGTTCTGTGGCTGTCACACGAAAGGTACCTTTAATATCTGATGATTTTCCCGGCAATCAGTACCACAATGACTGCAGCAGCTACAAATATTTCAAGCAGCTCTCAATGAAAATTGAAGATCTTATTTTACATCCTTTCCAGAACATACTTTAAAAGGTAATTGAATCACTACTTGAAAAGGACAAATTCATAGATTATGAGAAGAAAGCTAGGGTGTGGGAGTAAATTAACAGATCTTTTAAATCGCCAGTAAATATGGGGTTAGCCTCTTTTTATGCTGTATTTCTCATACTTTGCTCATTTCTTTAATCACATAGAAAGAGGCCATTTGACCCATTGATTCTAGATCAGCTCTTAGAGTATTCTGAATAATCCATTTTCCCCACTTATTTCCCTGTAATCCATTCTTTTTCACAAGTCCACCAACTCCCCCTCTTTCTCCTTCTATCCACCTACATTAGGTGATTAAACCTACCAACGAATGCATCTTTGTGATGCGGAAGGAAACTGAAGCACCTGCAGAAACCCAATGCCATCACAGGGGAAACATGCAACCCTACACAGGCCACATCCGCAGTCAGGGTCAAACCCGGTTCCCTGCAGCTGTGAGGCAGCAGCACTACCTGCTGCACCACTAAATGTTGAAGTGCCAGCCACTAATGCGACTACATCCAGAATATTTCACACAAACCCATGAACACTACCTCATTATCCCTCTTTTGCACTATTTATTTTTGTAACTTATAGTAATTTTTATGTCTTGCACTGTACTGCTGCCACAAACAACAAATTTCATGACATATATCAGTGATAATAAACCTGATCCTGATTCTGGATCACTCAAACCTTCCATTTTAAAGTGTCGTCATTCTGATGCTTAAGATAATAACTTCCTGGTTATTTTCTTTCTGCTACCTCAGTAAAAAATTTACTAAAATCTGGGTATGTAATATGTCCATCCTTCAGTTTCATCCTTTGTTCCTTTCTCAGCAAATTTGATTTTAATGCTCTGCCTCCTCTATTTAAAACCAGAGAAATTTAGTTTTGGCACAGTAGCACAGCAGTCGGTGCTGCTGCTACACAGCTCCAGCTTTTACTCTGACCTTGGATATTGCCTCTGTGGAGTTGGCACATTCTCCTTGTGTGGATTAATTCCATTTGCTCAGGTTTCCTCCCACATCCTAAGAAATGCTGGTATGTTAATTGTCGACCCTTAGTGTGGGTGGGTGGTACGAGAATTGGGAGGAGTTGATGGGAACGTGAGAGAGAATAGGTTACATGGAAGTAATTATTGGAATGGGATTGATGGGAACACTCTGAGAGCCTGCATAGATTCAATGGGCTGAATGGCCTCATTCTATGTCATAAGAAAATATGAGAAGTATGAATTACTCTCAAATTTTCATTGAGTTGTCTTTGAATATTGGTTCTAGGTTTATCTGTTAATAGTGAAAGATCAACCGGTTGATAATTCTTTTAAGATCCTTTGATCCCTTTATGAACAAAACACTAAATTTAAGAAACAAACAATCTGCTGGAGGAATTCAGCGGGTTGAGCAGCATCTGTGGGAAAGAGAAGAATTGTTGATATTTCTGATTGAAACCCTGCATCAGAACTGATGCAAGGTTTTGACCCGAAACATCAATTCTTTTCTTCCCACAGATGTTGCTTGATCTGCTGAGGTCCTCCAGCAGATTGTTAGTTGCTCCAGATTCCAGCATCCGCAATTTCTTGCGTCTACACTAAAATTAATGTTCTCCAGTACCATATAAGTTTGAATGAATTCGTGAATATTTCTGCCAATGACTAACTTGAATTCACATGGAATCCCAGTATGAATCTCATCAGCTCTAGTACCTTATCTATTTGTAACTCATGCACTCACCAACTGTCAATACAATGGTATGAATTTACATATAAATCTCAATCTGACAGATTTGGGACAACTTCTTTGCTAGTTCTCCTGCATTGTCCTTTACTCTCGAACAAAATAACTTGAAATTTTCACCTATGTTGCCACTCAAGGCTCGACACTTGCTTCTAAATATTTTTTTTCCTTTCTTCCCAAAGGTGTTTGAAAATTATTTTGACAATTGTCTAAATTTCTCCAAAAATTCTAGGCCTTACAGCATAGAGTGTGGACTGTTGTAGCAAGCACTTCCTCTCCTGGTTAGTTCCTGATAACTGTAAGCAATCAAAGCCTGTAAGCACAGCACAATAATGAAGTTGATAGCAAATGTTTAAACCACTATACCCTACTGAGTTTTGTTCTAGACGTTCTAACATTTTTGATGTGGCCTTTTGCTGGTGACTTGTGAAGCGTTACCATTGTAAGATAATATTTTATCACATTTTGATAGGTAATTACTAAGTTAATGATTAGTTTTAGAATCTCCAGTCCTGAGTTAGGAAACCTGAACATTTAATTTCTAATTATTTTGATTCAAGAACACCACATAAAGACAAAGTTGCATTTTTATGAATAAGTTAACTATCTATAAATGGTCTGATTATGACATGTGATGCTAATGCACAAAAAGTGAATCCATTTTTCTAAAAATTCTCTCTGCTCCTTCAGCAGGGCTGCTAACTCATTTTAAATAAATAGGTTAATCCTTTGACAAAATAGCAGAAAATAACTTCACACTAACAAATTAGTGTTTCTGTGCTGGTTTTGTAAGTTATAACTTAGCCTTACAATTTTTTTGTAAAGTAAGGCATTGATTTGTGATTAGATTTGGTTGTAATTAGAATTTCAAATCTTTGAGCAGGATGTGATAAAAGCCATAAAGGAAAATTCACTGTCACCCTTGGGAAAGAATTACACAAGCTAGTGCAATAATCTGAAATGGGAGCTGTGGTTTTAAATTGCAGGAAGTGTGCAAATTACTGGACATAATGGCAGTGCTTCTGGCAAAAGTTAAATCTGGACTAATTTACACTCAGCTGCTGACCCTTCAAGTACTTTTCCCTTCAGGTATGTATCCAATTTTCTTTTCAATGTTACTACTGAATCTGCTTCCACCACATTTTTAAGTAGTGTGTGACAACAACAATTCGGTGACTAAAAAATATTGTCTGGATCCTGCTGCAGTAAATCACCACACCAGCAGTCGCTACAAGCCCACACTTACCGGGGCTGGTACACAGGGCCAAACACAGTGGCCCACCACGTGTGGGAAATAGATGACAAGGATGGAGTTATTGCGGAGACCCTCTCTCCTGACATGCTTATGACAGTCTCTGAGGGCAGAGATTTGCCTGTGATTGAATTTAATAATCTTTAAATTGTAGACATTTAAGACATTTAAAAATATTGAAGCAAATAATTTTTAAAAAAATCAAAGAAGTTAATTTAAAATATGTAAAGCAGAAATGATTATGAACATTAAACTAAAGCAAAATGATTCAAAATAACTTCCCTCTTACCTCCCAATCAGCAGGTCTGGAATCCCCATTGAGATCAGTGAGTTTTCATATCTTATACTTGGTCTGAGCTGACAGAGGATGCATGTGGTGATGATACTCCAGCATGACTGATCTTCATTGTCAGACTCCTTGTGGAGTCCAGGAAGGGAATGCAGAGGTGGATATGGCTCCCAAATCTCTTGGTAAGCCCTGACTTGCACCGCTTATTTGCAAGTCCAGCTCTAATTCCTGTGTAAATTCTTGCCTCACTCAGCATGATTGGCTGAATTTTTCCATGCCACACCTCTGGTTTGTCATTCACCTTTACTCTGCGTCCACTGGCTACTGACTTCACTGCTGTTAGCTGCAAAGTTCAGGCTCAGACCCATATTTTTCCTTTGGAAGAATAGCAGTTTAATTCTCTCTCAGAGGCCCCTCTTTTCTTTGTTTAAACCACTGCTCTTTTAGTCCAGTAAGCACTTCTTCATCTTTTCCATTCATATCAGAAGACAACGCAGATCAGGCCTCCAAAATCTTAACAGATACGTCGCGCATCACGAGCTTTCCTCTCTCAGGACTGTGCTGGAATTTCAGCAGTATTTATAGCAGCCATCAAATTGCAATGTGAGGATGGAACTTACAGAGGACAGAGAGCATTGTGCAGATATTGAAGTAAAGAAACTTGCCCCTGAAATAAGTCTGCCAACATCTATCCTGCAAGTATAAAACTCCAATTTTAAAAGAACCCTGTTAAAAATGTTAGTGCTGTAGCATTCAGTTTTAATTTTACTTTCTGTGTATTGCAAACATTTATAACTCCGTCATAACTTTCTTTTCATGAGTTGTGGTCAGATTCACCCATGAAATATATTAAAAGCAAATGTTGTCCATGCTGTAATTCTTTAGATAAACTAGTCAAATCTCCACTTTTGTCTTCTGCACAATTCAAGAGTCATCTCAAAGGCACAATGCCAATGACAGTATGTTAGACATTCATCTGCAGTCACATAAATCAAAACAACTGCTATTTATTGAATAATGCATTTGATCTCTACACATTCATTGTTTGTTTCATTTCAATACTTCCTCCAATGAATACAGTTAGGACAGTTGCAATATGTATTGTATATATGCAAAGACTTGTGCTTCTTTATCTAAATGAATCATCATGATTGAGATATTATGACTTGGCATGTTGTTTTGAATAAGGACAGAATAAAATTTCACTGATGCAATATTCTGACATTGTACATCATATTATTTTAAATGGCTAGAAGAATTTGTGTAGCGTCACTATTTCCAATGTGCAGCCTCAGAGATCGAGATTCCACATAGGAAGCACAGTCAGAACATTGCTACAACTGCATCTAACAATAAATTCAATGCGTGGACAATAGTCTGTCTTCTAGAATACTCTGATGTCTAGCCTGTTCTTATCCCTGTAAAGAGATTGGAATTTATAGAGTCATAGAGTTATAGAGCTTGGCAACAGCCCTTTAGCACAACTCAATCCAATGTTGACCATGGTGCCTTCCTTAGTTCGTCCCACTTACCTGCATTGGGCCCATATCCCTCTCAACCTTTCCTATCCATGAATCTGCCTTTTAAACTTTGTAATCGTACCCGCCTCAACCACTTCCTCTGGCAGCTCATTCCATATACTTAACACTCTCTGTGTGAAAAACCTGTCCCTCAGGTCCCCTTTAAGTCTTTCCCCTCTCACCTTAAACCTATGCCCTCTAGTTTGAGACTCTACTACCCTGGAAAGATGACCATCCCCCTTATCTATGCCCCTCATGATTTTATAAACCTCTATTGGATCATCCCTCAGCCTTCTTCACCAGGGAAAACAGTCCCAGTCTATCCAGTCCCTCCTTACAACTCAAGCCCTCCAGTCAGGGCAACATCCTTGTGAATCTCTTCTGCACCCTCTCCAGCTTAATTACATGCTTTATAGTATGTCGAGCAGAATTGCACATAATAGTGCAGGTACAGCCTCACCAACGTCTTGTACAGCAATAACTTGACGTCCCAATGCTTGTACTCAGTCCCCCAACAAATGAAGGCAAGTGTGTCATATACCTTCTTCCCCACCTTGTGTACCTGCGTCATCACTTTTAGGGAACTATGTACTTGTACCTCTGTTTTATAACACTCCCCAGTGCTCTGCCATTCACTATGCATGTCCTGCTTTGGTTTAACTTCCCAAAATGCATCACCTCACACTTGCCTGAGTTAAATTCCATCTGGCATTCCTTTACCCAATTTCCCAGTTGATCTAGATTTTGTAGTAACCTTAGACAGCCTTCTTCACTGTTCATCACACCACTAATTTTGGTGTCATCTGCATCTTACTATTCATGCCACCTGCATTCTCATCCAAATCAGTAATATATATGAGAAATAACAGGGGACCCAGCACTGATCCCTGCAGCACACCAAGGGTCACAGACCTCCAATCTCAGAAACAACAATCCATACCACCCTGTGACTCCCTTTACCAAGCCAATTTTGTATCCAATTGGCTAGCTCTCCCTGGAACCCATGTGATCTCACCCTCCAGGCCAGTCTACCTGCAGTACCTTGTCAAAAGCCTTGCTAAAGTCCATGTAGACAATGTCTACCATCCTGTGCTTGTCAATCCTCTTTGTTACCTCTTCAAAAAAACTCATTCAAATTTGTGAGACCTGATTTCCCATGCACAAAGCTATGCTGACTATCCCTAATCAGTCGTTGCCTTTCCAAATGCAGATAGACCCTGACTCTCATGATCCTCTCCAGTAACTTTTCTAGCCATGTTAGACTCACTGATCTAAATTTCTTGGATTGTCCTTGCAGCCTTTCTTAAATAGATTTTAAATTTTGGTCAGAGTTCTCTGAATACAGATGGGAACTACTCTTCAATTTCCACCAGAAGGATTCGCTTGAGTTGAAATCTGCTGTGGCTATCATTATCAAAACCCAAGTATTTAGCAGATAATCATCCAAGAGAATATTGAATAACAGAATAAAGTTGTGTTAAGTACAGAAATATATATTTAATTTAATCACAAAACCATTATCAAATTGAACCTGGTATGTTCTCCTAAATAATGTCATTCAGTCAAACTCACATGTAATTCATTCCAGCCCCCAATGCCTCTGTTTTAAAATTTTAAACCACTGGTTTAAATTTCTTCAAGGCTTTGCCTCTCCTATTCCTTTAGATATGTCCAAATGAATGTACCACCTGAATTCTTTGTTCCTGTGCATCTCTAATCTTGTTTCATTCCAGTATTTTGGCTACAACTTTACTTGTTTGGCTGGCAGCTCAATGTCCCTGCCTCTCCTTTTGATTCCATTCCTGAAAAATCCACCTTCTTGGACTAATGGTTAGTCATTCACTTTTGCCTCTTTGGGTCACTGTGGTACATTTTTCTATGTTAAACCTATTAAGTGATTTTTTTAAAGCTTTTGATTTATAAAGAAACTTTATGATTTTACGACTCAGCAAAGTACATTCCACAACTAATGAAGTTCTTTTGAAGTGCAGTCACTATGGCAATGTAGGAAACAAAGCAGCCTATTTGCACACAGAAAGTCTGACAAACAGCAATGTGCTAATTTTGTTTAATTGCCTTGATTGATGGATAAACATTGGCCAGGACATCAGGTGAATGTCCATTGCTATTATTTAAAGTAGAGCCAGATGATATTTTACCCTCATCCACGAGAATAGATGTTCCATCCAAAGAAAGGCAGATCTGACTGTGCAGCATTCCCTCAGTAATACCCAGGCATATCAGTCTGTGCTTTGCTATTGAGTCTCTGGAGTGAGATTTCTGGCAATTGCCTTCTAATTTGGAGATGAGAGCATTACATGTGAGCCATTGCAAAATTTTCACTCATAAGGCGTTGCTGCCTATTTTCCTGAGGTTTTCTATTTTATTCAATTTTATAGTTTTTAATTATTATAACTTAACAGAAGGCAGAATAAAAGGATTTAAGACTTGAAAATATTTTCCCATTGCAGCTTAGAAGTTACATTATTTTAAAATTCTAAAGTATAAAATTCTGTATTGTGGTCATCAACACTTTTAAAGCATTTTCCAACATTTCAAGCAGCCATATTTTGCAGTTGCTTCTTGTGACTTTCAGGAACATGAAGCTTCAGCACTTCCACCAGAGGGCACTCTTTGGAGGCAATCCCTTTATTGCTAAATAATATCACCGAAAGGAAGGGGTCACCCCTACTCAATGACTTACTGAAAAGTAGCCACAATAAAAATGTTCAAACATTTTAAAGCACTTTTTGTTTCAGTTTCTTTATATCCTTTTGCTGCAGGTTTATTGAGATGTTCCAGAATAAATAAAGTTGATGGCAAAATCCTGCCAAGCTAAACTTGCATCCGTTGCAGCAAGAAGGATATCTAAAAATGTTTGGGTTGAAATGGTGTTGGACCTGGCCTGCTGCATGGGTTCAACATCCACAGCCCTTGCCCTCTCAGATATATATCTCCCCTGACCCTCTGCAGCTGACATATGTTCTGGCAGTGGAATGGACTCTGAGCACTATAATCCTTGAGTGGTATACCGCAAAGACCCTGCCCCTGGAATGCCGAGATAGCCTTTGGAAGCATACTGCTGCCAAAGGCTTTGAAATCTTTTAAAAAATATCTGATATATACATTCAAAAAGGATTTAAATAGTCAAGAAATAGAAAAAAAGTTAAAATGTCAAAAGACATTAGACTAGGAATGCATTAAGAAAAACAAATAATTAAAAATAGCAAATAAAGCAAAATAAAAATAAATAATTCAAGCACTTAGCATTTTCCACAGGGTCAGCAAACTCATACAAAAGAATGGGTTCTCTCTGGCCTAAAGCTGAGGACCAGGTATGAAGTGGATGTGAACTCTCTCTTCATCATGTCATTGCTCTGCCACTAGGCTCAAGGTTGAGTCTAGCAGTGGGACAGAAGGTCAGGCATGTCACCATTTGACCTTCAAGAATTTTTTGGACTTCTACCTTTTAACATTCATGCATGGAAATCTGAGACATCCTGGACTTCCTTGCTAATTCCTAGTGGTTTCATGCAGAATAACCTGCTGCAGGTAAACACTATTCAGCCCCATAGTTGTACTGCTTGCAAATTTCCACCTACAAAATGAAATGACCCTGAATCTCTCCGAGGCTCTGCTGAAATTCCATGAGGGATTTTGGCAAAAAAATGCAGTAAAAGTTGTCTTTAAGGGTACATCGTCTCTTTTTCAGAATCACAAATGCCACCACAAAGCTTTTGAATTTTGCATTCAGTTCAAGTTTAAAGTTAAATAAAAATATCTGGTTGATATTGGAAAAAAATAAACATTTGTTGTGTAAAATAGAAACCATTTTCAGAATGATAAATAAGAAGGGCAATTTAGGTATAAATCTTGCAGTATTTTTCTATTATTTTACAATGCACTTCTTGTACAGGTTATACTATGCAGAATTCTTTTATAAAATACGTGTCATGTAGGTATGTATTGTGGACTACAGAGGCCAAAACAAAGATGAAAAGATTCGAAAGGCAGGCTCAAAATTACCACGTGCAATTGCACAAGGGAATTGGAATTATAGTTTAGAATGAAAAGCAAAAAAAATACAGATGCTGGAAATTTGAAGTAAAAGCAGAAAGTACAGCAGGTCAGTCAGCATTTATGCTTCACTATTTACAGAATTCAGGTCAATGACCCTTCATCAGAACTGGAAAAGTGGGAAAAAAACAAGCCTATTTTAAGTTGCACAGAGGAGGAGATTGGAGAGACAATGTTTGTGATAGGATGGAGACCAAGGTTGTCAAGGTGACACAGGGCTTTTGTGCCACCTAGTTAATCACAGCTGATCCATCTGGGGGAATGCAAATAAAGGGAGATGAATTAGGACAGTGAGGGAGAGAAAAAAATCAACAAGCATACACTGGAACTGTGAGAGCATAATACAGCAGTTGCTGGAAATCTGAAATAAAAAAAGAGTGCTGGAAATACTCAGTAGACCAGATGTGTCATCTGCGGAGGCAGAAGAACTGAGTTAATTTTACAGATCGATGAGGTGTTCTTCCTTCAGCTCACATTGGGCTTTGTTGGAAAAGTGTCGGAGGCCAAACACAAAGGTTAGAGTATGGGAGGGATGGAGAATTAAAGGGACAGGCGACGGGAAGCTCCGCATCACCCAGAAAACCTTGATCTCCACCCTTTCCCATCCATTCCCTTTTTTCTCTCTACCCCTACCTTACAATGCAATTTATAACACGTTGGAGCTGTGGACTGACAGGTCCCTGTTTCCGAATGTACTCCATCCCAGGGTCTTAAGAGAGATAGTTAGTGAGATAATTTCCCAAAGTTCTAAAGTTCCCTAGATCTGTAAGGATTCCATTAAATTGGAAAATGGCAAATGTATCCCATTATTCAAAAAACAAGGGAGAGAGTTAGCTTAACATCTGTCATAGGGAAAATGCTAGAAGCCATTCTAAAGATGTTATAGCAGGGCACTTAGAAAAATTCATGGTAATCAGGCAAAGTTAACACGGTTTTGTGAAAAGGAAGTCATATTTGACCAATTTATTGGAGTTCTTCAAAGAATTGAGTGCTGTGGATAAAGGGAACTGGAGGATGTACTATTCTTAGATTTCAAGAATACACATGATAATGCGCTGTATCGAAGATTATTGTGGCAAAGTCAAAGCTCTTGGTGAAGGATATCACCTATTAGCAAACAATAATAATGAAGAATCTTATCCAAATGGTGAGAGACTGCAGAGCTCTGAGGTACAAGGGATATGGGTGTCTTGGTGCATGATTCACAAAAGGCTAATGTGCAGGTATAGTAAGTAATTAGGAAAGCTAATTGCTAGAGTGATTGGATACAAAAATCTGGAGCAACACACACAAAATGCTGGAGGAACTCAGCAGGTCAGGCAGCATCTATGGAGGGAAATAAACAGTCATGGTTTCGGGTCAAGACCCTTCATCAGAACTGATAAAGGGTCTTGACCCAAAACATCAACTGTTTATCTTCCACCATAGATGCTGCCTGACCTGCTGAGTTCCTCCAGCATTTTGTGTGTGTTGCTCCAGATTCCAGCATCTGCAGAATCTCTTGTGTCTACGAAAATCAGGAGGTTATGCTTCAGTTGTATAATAGGGCATAGGTGAAACCACATCACAAGTTCTGTGTATACTATTGGTCTCCTTATTTTTAAGTGTCTTGGAAGCAGTTCAGAGAAAGTTATTAGACTGATACCTGGAATGGGTTGTTTGTCCAAAGGTAAACTCAATTCCTCTATTTCAAAAAAAATGTTGATTTATTTCGTCTGTGTATTGTTTTATTTATTCAGTTTTCAAGATCTGGGTGTCTCTGGCAAGGCCAGCATCTATTGCATCCTGAGTTGCCCTTGAAAAGATGGTGAACTGCATTCCTGAAACACTGTAGTCCCTCTGGAGGAGGTACTCCCACAGTGCTGTTAGATGGAGAGTTCCAGAATTTAGACACTGGGATGAAAAAGGACTGATAATATATTTCCAAGTCAGAATAGTGTGCATTTGGAGGGGAACTTGCAAGCAGTGCTGTTCGCATGCATCTACTGCCCTTGAATTTCCTGGCTGTACAGATTGTGCATTTGTGATTGCTGTTGGAGGAGTGAGAGTGAGTAACTGCAATATATTTTGTGGATTTACACACTGCAGTCATTGTGCACTTGGTGAAGGAGGGAATTAATTTTTAGGGTGGTGGAAGGGATACAAATACAGCAGACTGCTTTGTTCTGGATATATTGAACTGTTGGACATATACTCATTCAGACAAGTGAAGATGTCCTCTCATGTCCTTGTATTGTGGAAAGGTTTTGGCATGTCTGGAAGTGAGTCACTCACCATAGGATACCTGATTTCTGACTTGCTCTTGTAGTCATGGTATTTATGTGGTTGGTCCAATCGAGTTTCTGGTTAATAGTGATCAATGGCAAAGTAGTGTAGGGCAGGCACGGTAGTGTAGTGGTTAGCGTAATGCTTTACAGTGCCAGCGACCCGGGTTCAAATCCAGCCACTGTCTGTAAGGAGTTTGTACGTTCTCCCCGTGTTTGCATGGGTTTCCTCCTGGTGCTCCGGTTTCCTCCCACATTCCAAAGACGTACAGGTTAGGAAGTTGTGGGCATGCTATGTTGGCGCTGGAAGCGTGGCGACACTTGCAGGCTGCCCCCAGAACACTCTACGCAAAGATGCATTTCACTGTGTGTTTCGATGTACATGTGACTAATAAAGGTATCTTATCTTATAGTGATATGGTTAGGAAACGATACTGGTAATTATAAAATAGCGAGTTTCATATAATGTTCCCTTTACTCTAAAAATTCTTACAACTTGGCTTAGCAAAATACTCTTACAATAGTAATTGCAATTTCTGTTTTTCAATGAAGTATTGAAAGTATTAAACACGCAAGTTAAAATAAACCTAGCTGAATGAAATGGAATGATCTGTAATAATGATGCACATGGCTAGAGGGGGCAAGTACACAAATAAAACAAATGGAATCCAGCATCTTTTTCTGGATACATATTCTACACTCTCAGAACAAACAAATAACTATGCCCAGCAATTTGTATTTCTTTCAACATTTGGCATATGAGAAAGAAATGGTTATTTCAGAGTGGAATTTAATTGCAACAGTTTCTGGGTTGAATCATGGCACTCAGGAAATTTGATCATAATATACGTGTCAGCTGTACATGAAATGATATAATTCCCCATGTAATGTTCCTTTACAATATTGCCTGGGAAATTAGGTCACATTGTTCTGAAATGTGCCCGTCAATGAGCACTCTCAGAGCAACCTGACTTTAATAGTGCTAATCTCCCAGCCTACAGCTGGGAACTCCACTCAGGTAGGTTCTATTACTTGCATTCTTTCTTTTGAAGCCCTCTTCCCTGGTACTGAACAACCTCTCAATCTACCAATCTCATCCCTTGCCTGATTCTGTGACCAGAGCCTCTGAGCCTGACTCCTGCACCATTCCGCTCCACTCCAGATCTCTCCGTAGAGAACAACCAGAACTGACCCTGGACTTGCCTTATGTTTGCCTTTGCATGCCAGTGTGGAATGGACAATTTAGCCATTGAGTGGTGGGTGTGCACCTTGGGCCCTGGGTACAACAGAATTTTGCTGCATTAAATGAACCCTTTTGCATGTCTCCTCCAGTGCCAAAGAATTTCTGATACCCATTATTTTTCCCCGACATATGGCACATCTGAGTAAATAATATTTATGTTTTAGCATTACAACTACAAAATTAATAAGTGTGCCTTTGCTAACTTTGCACTTGCAATGACAATGCATAAATATAACGTACATGCATGTACCACAGATCAACTATGATAGACCATTTAGTTCATAGCTGTAGGGTAATCAACGGATCAGCAGCCAATGCTGTTCATTTTAAGGCTTTCTGCTTTCTTCCCCTTGTGTCCTTTAATATTTTTTCCATTTAAATCTTCATCTAGTTCTCCTCTAAATAACAGAATCAAGGTCAATTTTAACTGATCCACATCCTGGTGAACACACAGTTGCCTTGGTACAAACAGATGGAAACAAATAGCACTGGGGTATCTGTCCCATTTTTCTTAACAAAAGGTTTACATACTTGCATCCTCTCCTTTGGGCCTCAGCATTGACAGCATTGTTGTTGAAATGGGAGGGGCATTTGCCTTTATCTGATAATCTTCTGTTTGGCTAGTCCAGAAAAGGAGATCCAAAGGAGTTGCCAACCACGCTGGTGATCATTGGATGGGATTCTGCAACAAACAGATCTCAGTACAGGACAGCACTGATTTTGACTGCTCAGGAGATCTGATTCTGAGCCTTAAGAGTGATCTGCAACTGAATGTCAACTTTATTTCTCTTTAGTGAATTCCAGAGGCTGTTAAGAGGTGCGCTGAAAACATTACACCAAAATCCATGTATGTGGTGCAGGAAAATGTGATCATGGGATGTGCACACTGAGGCACACAGGAGAATCTGCTCTGAAGTATCTGTCTCAAATGGCAATTCTGGTTAGCTCTTTCAACATTCTAATATTCCTCTGCATTATATTTTTCATCTGAGATTATCCTTAGCCTTGATAATAATTTATCAGCCACTGGAAACAACCATGTACTGACACATTTCCATGGTCCATGGCTGAGAATGTGCTGCGTAATGATGGAGAGCCTTTCAGACATCAGCACTTGTGAAGTAAAATGTGGAAGTCTGAAGTTTCTGTCGCTGATATCCTGGTTCTTTAGAGGACACCCTGTTATGTTTTGCATAGGTGCAATCAATTCAGAATCAATAATGAGAATATCAGCTTCTCAAAGCATTTTTCCTGCTGCAACAACCGCTGAAAGGGGTTGTTGCAGCACTGAATTGAGTATACTTTATCATTTGATAAAGTATACTCAATTTTGCAGGTCATTCTAATTTAGGAAGCAGTGTAAATAGCACAGGTAGGTGAAGGGAGGTACAGAAGAATATAGAATGAGATTGTGGTGTGAATGGGATGAAGCTAGCACCAGTATGCATTTTAGGTCGTGCCCCTAGACAGGGCTTAGTGGTTTCCATGAACTACAGTCAAGTAATCCTATTCCGAGCTCATTGCGATACTGGGTATAGGTCAAAACCATATTGTTTGAGGTCAACTTCAAATGTGCACATCATTGTCAACTGTGGCCTCCTCCAGGGTTGATTCCATTCTTCTGAGAGGGCAGAAAAAGTATGTAGGCTTCTGGTGTAATCAGCTAAGGTTCCACCCAGGGTATGAGTCTGAAGAGCCACAAACTTCAAGCTTTGACTGTCTAGACATTGCCAAATACTCTGTTGAATTATGAACCTTGGAATTGTTGATGTGCACATTAAGGTGAACATGATCCACTGCAGACAGCACTAATTGAATGTGTCCAGTTTCCTGCACAAAGATGGGGTGATTCACCACGTCCAAACCTTAAAGCACAATGGGGAAGATGCACACATTGCAGAGGTTATACTTTATTGCTATGGTGCTGTTGGAGTGCCAGATGCATCAGTCCAGTTGTTTCATGCACTCATGTGCAATTGATATCTGTTTTTTTTAAATTTTTGACTCACTGCTATCAGTAGGCTGCAAGTTGGAGCCACTGTAGATGAATGATTATACTATTTCAACACTTTGAAGTAAAGCATATGCCTGCTTTAGGTGATAGGATTTCAATTTCCATAAAAGCAGCCTAGGATCTAAATAGGTAACCGATTACTATTTTTTGGTCAAAACACATTTCTACCTATCTATAGTCAATGCCAAGGTAAATAGCCAAGGTAAATAATAAATGATTTTCTGGGTACCAGTGGAGGAGGAATGCATTACTACCTCCCTGTACTCACACACTCTGTGATCACAGTCCCCTGCCAGCAACATCCATTACCGGTGGTTTCTCCAGCCTAATCTTGTGCCTCAGTCATCTAAGCTGCACCATGATTGTGAGGCTTGTTTGGTGCCTCGAACCCTGCCTGCCTGATTCAAATTCAACTAAGACCTCAGAAATACAAGGTTGTCTTGACTGCACTCCACCATTCATTTCCTCAAAGGGCAAAGTATATCCTCTTAAAAGTATGGACAAAACTGTGGTAGATGGAGTTCAGTGTGGTAAATGCTGAAGACCTTCACTTTGGATCCCAGAAAGGGTTTTTTTATGTTAAGATACCGAGAACTGTAGAAGCACAGTTTTAGATGTCCATGTACAAAAAAAAAAACAATCAATAATAGCTGTTGTACTAATCTAAGCCAATGAAAAGTGCAGAGAAGATTTATGAGGATGTTTCCAGGACTAGAAGGCCTGAGTTATGGGGAAAGGTTGGCCAGGCTAGGTCTTTATTCCTTGGAACAGAGGAGAATGAGGGACAACCACATAGAAGTGTTTAAAATTATGAGAGGCATAGATAAAGTGGATGGTAACAGTCTTTTTTCCGGGGTAGGGGAGTCCAAAACTAAGGGGCATAGATTTAGGGTGAGAGGGGAAAGATTTAAAAGGGATCTCTTGAAAACTTTTTCACACAGAGGATGGTGAGTATATGGAATGAGACGCCAGAGGAAGTCATTGAGGCAGGTATAAAAGTATCATTTAAAAAGTACTTGGATAGGTACATGGAGGGGCAGGGCTTGTAGGGATATGGGCCGAATGCAGGAAATTGGGACTAGCTGAGTGGGCATTGTGGTCGGTATGAATGTGTTGGGCCGAAGGGCCTATATTCATGTTGTATTTCTCTATGACTCTATGAAGGGGACTGGTATATGGTGTGACTGACTGAACTGAGCTACGTGGAAGCTGTAGCTAGGAGATATACAAGATCTTTATTCAACACAGGAGATCTTTGAGAGAGAATCTAGTTCTCCTCTCCCGATACAATGTTTTATTCCTTTTGAACACAAAGAAAACAATGAATGATTAGCTACAGTTTCAATGGCTATAATTGCCTACCTAACTTAAAAATTTTGAACATAAGTAACTTTGCAGAATTACATATTTACGATGGGAGCACATCCCAACTAACAGAACCGCTTTGAATATTCAAATACTGGTGGCTAGTCCAAAAGCTTCTGAGCACAAACTCCAGACACCCAAAATATACCTCTTTTGTTACAGTGTTGAGGGATGGCTCCCTGCATATACAACGAGCCAGAATATTAAGTGACAAAACAGACCTGTCATAAACTGCGCATTAAGTGGCAGGGATGTGCCTTTAACAATATGTTAATACAGGAGATGGCCACTTAATGCCTTCCATAATCTCATCCTGAAGTTTTCAATGATCACAAGTTAACATGAACACTCATCTATTGTCTTCCCCTGCAAAGTTTCAGTGGTACAGAATCAGAATGTCCCACACTCATTGATTGGTTTTGATGGCCTTAAAGTATCAATTGAAGTTAAATTGTGAACAGGTTTTATTTCCTGAAGACTGGTTCTCATTTTAAGTAATATTTGCTATCCATAATTTCATAACTCCAGAATAATCCCTAATCCCTAAAGGAGTTATGGTTCACTTGTATATAGCTTTCGCCAGTGTACTGTGTTCAGTTTTGGGCTCTGAATATCAGGAAAAATATAATGTCCTTGGAACATTTCCAACCAAGGCTGCCTCTGCAAAATCCTCCGTATGGACTAGTAGGGTAGACTAACCAATGTCAGTGTCCTTTACCAACTAATATCCTCAGCATCAAGATTCTCATTGCATTCAATCAGTTCAGACCAGTGGGCCACATCGTTGGCAAGCCTGACATCAGATTCCTGAAGCAAGCATTCTACCATGAGTTCTATTATGGCAAGCAATTTACAAAGACAAAGAAAGCATTTCAAGGACATCGTCAGTATGCTCCTTGAAATATTGTAACATCAACAGTGACTCATAGGAATCCCTGGCCCAAGTTTATCCAAATGGTGGAGAAGTATCCAGGAAGGAATGGAGCACTTTGAGTTTTTCAGAAGTATGCACATGGAGACCAGTGCAAGCAGTCAAAGGAGTGCAGAACAATCCAACCAACTCACCTCCTGCCTCCTCAAGCTAAACTTATACCACCTGTGAATCCCACATTGGGTTCATTAGTCACTACAGTACCCGCAGAACTGTAATCAAAGCAAGTTATCCTTGAGGGACTGCCTAAGAAGAAGACTGATCTGGGAGAAAATACAGCACAAAGTTACCAAGATTGTACCTTGCTTTAAATGGTTGAGAGGACAAATACGTTTGGCTTTGTGAACCCTGAGCTGGGAAAGTTGAAGGCTAACCTTCATCAGGGGCTTTGAAATGTTTGGAAATACAACAGAAGTAAAATACTATGAGCTCTGGAAATCTGAAATAAAAGAGAAATGTGAGTACAGAGAAAGCCAGGCAGAATTTGTCAAGGTGGGTTAATATTTCAGGCCAATGACCTATCATTGGAACTGATTTAACTGCTCTGATGATAAGTCATCAACATGAAACATGAACTGCTTTTCTCTCCATAAATGCTAACTAACATGCCTAGTATATCCCAGATATTCTGCTTTTATTTTGTGAAGGATTGAGTTGGATATTTAGGAAAAATCTATTTCTTTTGGCAGAGGATTCCAGAACATCAAGGCATAATATCAAACTAGAGTGAAGGCTTTTCAGGTGTGAAGTTGAGAACCATTTTTCATACTCCGATAAGTAGTAATCTGAGCCTCTCCTCACAAGACCACAGATTTCTGTCCAACTGAAATTTTCAAAAGTGGTAATGGCAGATTTTCATTGGTTTAGGATCTCACAGAATATTGATCAAAGTGGGAAATGTATTGTTGCAATGATTGGCCATGATCTCATGGACTGACAGAGCAGGCTTGAGGGCTGAACGGCTTGCTCAGTTTATTCTTGTTACTATGTTACACAAAGAGCAAAGAGGAAAATCTGTTGTTCAAGTTTGGATTCCTGAAAATGCACTAAATTACATTGTCTCTGCAGTTAAGTGAACCTGCTATGTGTCTTCTTGTGGTTCTAACCTATCTACAGTCCCAATAATCTGGCACACACTAATTTGGTATCAACAATTTCAACATTAAAACTTGTTGGGCTGACATTCAAAGTAATTATACATGAAGAACAAACAAGATATTTCATAGCACAAATTCATAAAATATGTTAATAATTCAAAAATACGTACCTGTCCTTAGATTGCTTTCGGTCCTCAAGTAGGCCAAGTAGTTATATTGTCAATAATTCCATATCATTTAATTTTTGCTTTCAGTCTAGTGTGCAACATCTTATCTGGCACATTCTGAAGATCCATATACGAAACAACCTGAATTCCCACTGTGATTTCATCACAGAAGATTCAATTAAATTAGTCTGAAAAGTCATGGGCTGAGCACCAGCAATTTACGTGGACACATTCCTATGTGTTCTGTCCCCTTCCTCTGGATTTCCTCACCTTTAGGCCCTTCTAGGGCAGGTGTAACACAGAAGGTGAAACGAATGCCAGCAGGATCAAAATATTGAACTAAAGTGATCCTACCAGTTCTATGAAAATAACCCATGAAAAACATAGGTGGATTTGGGAGGCAGATGTTTCACAAATTCAACAAGAAGCATTCTTTCCAGAGGTTTGACTTTGAGACAGAGGTATTGTGACAGAGGTATGTATACTATACTATATTCCAGAGTTAGGAATATCTCATTTGCAGACATGTTTTCACTCTGTTTTATGCTGTTGCTTTCCAAATCCCCCAATTCCATTTTTCAAAAACACCAATCAGATATCTGTCATTGCCATAACACTGAGACAACAATGCCATCCTCTGCGGCTGAGATCAGAGTAAACAAGCCCTCTCCATCCTTCTCCCCTGACCTGCAGCACCTGACAGGTTTGACCACATCACCACATTCCACATGGTGGGATTATTCTTATTGAGTTCTGTTAGCATTTATCTGGCCATAGTCAGGGAACCTCTTCCTTCCCTGCTACCTCCAGAGTCCCCAGTCAATCACTCCTTGGTCTTCTCTGATACATCATAATAAACATTTCTGCCTTAATACCTGGCACTCCTTTAGATTGTTCCTTAACTATTCCTGTCCTAATGTATTCTTTTTGACTCATATCAAAGATAATCAATGTTGTGAAGTGCTTGGGTATTTTATTAAAACTGCCCTGGAAATGTACACTGTTGACTCTCTCAGAAAAAGATGTATGTATATTAGTTTGGTTCCTTCTGGGCTATGCTTTTCTGGCTATAGTTCTTTGTAATTTGTGAAAACAAACCAGTGACTTAAATATTTAAATAGCGACTCTTATTTGATGGAGTAATTCATCCAGAGACACCAGATTACAGCCAGTTAACTGTCACATGCTTCAAGCAAGAACATAGCCATCCACAGTCAGCAAACAACAGCAGCCAGCCATAGGACTGGAATACTTATTAACTCCTCAGATCAGTCTGTATCTGTGGGGAAAGAAACAGTTAACTTTTAGATGAGCAACTTTTCCTCAGAACTGGAGTGGGATTCGACCTGCTAGCCCAGAGTCCAGAATGTCGCTACTGATGAAAAGTTTAAAACTTTTGTTAGGTCTTGATGCTTTTGCTTAGAGATTCTAATCTGGATTTTAATAATGCCTCTGGTTATTTAGTTGTCCTTCCGATGTCCACAAACAATAGAAGAGCTGAACATCTCTGGGAGTCTTCAGAAAATATGTCACATGTCTGGATGCATGTACTTGCTTTCTAAGTGATTGTCATACTACAAACGTCTAAAAAGTAAGCATCTTAAATGCATAATTTTAAACAAATGAGGGAGTTGAGACTAATTTTACTCATGTTATGACTTAACTTAATTAGCACTTTAAAAGGATATAAGAACTTTGAAACATTTTAATCATAATCTGAGAAGATATTTAATGTGACCCTGAGGTAAAATGTTAGTGCTTTTGGTATTTGAGGTAATAATTTGGATCTTGCCTTATGATAATGAGCTGCTTTCAAGAATTCCACTCCTTCAGTTTTTTATCTTAAATAGAAATAATGCATTTTATCTCTTACCTTTCAATTCAAATATGATGAACTACATTGTTCATATCAGTTCTTTTGTAGAATGAAGCTGTGTAAGCAGTAGCAACCTGAACCAGAAAAATAAGCACAGGAGAATATAAGGACAGGCAGGATGTCTGGAAGCCAAGCAAGTTGAAATCTTAATATGTCAAAAGAATGTTTGAAGAAAGAATCTGTCTAGTGCAAAGTCAACATATGGCAGTTTGCAAATGAATGAAATTACAAAGTTAGTCCAACCCCATTGGAGGGATGAAAAGCAGTCAAAACCAGTTCTGCAGGCTCTTTGGGCTCAAAGGGAAGTCCTATGTATATCATTATATCTTTATATTATCAGATTTATGGTGACTTTGACATTATTAATTGATTAATTTTTTGGTGAATTGATAATTCTGTTTTGTTTTCGAGGAGTTTATCACAACGTCATGTCAATTTTTAGCTTTTCGAATGAACAGTAGCTTCCATTAACATTATTTGCATGTTACAGAGAAAGAATATATATTGTAGTCTATGCAAACAAGAAAGCTATTTTGTGTCCAGTAGTATTCTAGGAGTGGAATAAATTGACAACCAGTTAATCCATGTTAATGATTTCAGTTGAGGAAAGACTACTGTTCACAACAACTGGAGGCTTCTACAGCCAAACTGCTTTTCACAATGGTATTCAGTGTGGTGGATATTAGCATTTCCAGTTTATTTTCCCAAAGTTGGTTTGTAAAGAATTTTTTTCACTATCTAAGAGACATAGACATTGCTAGGAATGATTATGTTATGATTAGACAGAATCAATGAAGTTTTCATGAAAGAAAAATCATGATCTAAGAATTCTTTTGATGCTGGGGATCCATTAACCATAGATTATCTGGATTTTCAAAAGACATTCTATAAAGTAATTCATAAAAGGTTATTAGACAAGATTAAGATTCATAGTATTGGGGTTAATGTGTTACAGTGGTATAAGGATTGGTTAATTGATAGAAAAAATTAATAGAAACTGCTTCATTTCAGGACTGGAGGATGTAACCATTTAGTGCCATAAAGGTCAGTGCTTGAGCCTCATTGAAGTTCAATGACTTAGAGGAGAAGAACAAATATAATGTATCCAGATTTGGTGAGAATAGAAAAGGTGGTTGGAAAAGTAAATTGGAATGAAGATATAAAGAGACAAGAAATAGATATAATTGTAAAATGGCTAAGTGATTAGGAAGAAGATGGCAGTTGCAGCTTAATATGGGGAAGGTTAAAATCACCTAGTTTGGGAGAAAGAGTGAATTAGCAGAATATTTTTTTAAAAGGTGAGGGACTTATAAAAGTTAGTATTAGTGGCATTAGGAGTTTAGTTCATAGTTCATAGATCTTTGCATATTTTGCTGCTGACCCAGACTCTCGACAGTAACTTCTATTTCCAAGTTTTCCCTCCCCTTTTATATTTTCCTTTTCAAAACTCTAATAAAACTTTCCATTGTCATCATATCTTTTGACCCACCCCTCTTCCCCCGCCCTTAGTAATTCTGTCTTCCAGATCCCTATTACATCACTACAATACTACTTGTCCTACTCTCCTGTTGCTATCTCTGGCTCAATCCATGCATTGGTAATACTACAGATTCCCTCAGTGCTTTTCTAATATCCTCCAAAGAGCACTGTGTACAGCCCTAGTCACTTCATCCTACTCTCTTGCCACTGGGGTCTACTCTTGGCAATCTCCTTTCCATTCAATTCACATTTGTGATGTAAGGTATGCAGCAGCTAATTTTCACACAGTAATTTCCCTAAACCAATAGGTTAATGATTAGTTTTAGTAACATTGAATAATAGTGAGAGAACATTGAAAAATGTTGGCCAGGACACTGGAGTTAACCTCTTTAAATTAGAGCACAGTTACAAAAGGTAATCAAATAATCTCACAGAATGCTAACCTTTATCTCCTGATGTTTGTAATTGAGAAGGAAGAATTAATGTTTCAATACTGCAGATCCTGGGTCAACCCTATTTACTATACATCAGGAAAGGTATTGATCTTGGTATGTTTACTGCATTGATTCACCATAATGTTATCAGGGTTTAAAGGATTAAATTATGAAGTCAGACTTTTTAAACATGGTTTTCATTCTTGTGAGTTTATAAGGTTGAGAGGTGATGTAATGGAATAAAGATAAGAGGTCTCAATAACATAGATGAAGAGAAACTATTTCCTGTGGTGGAAGAATCCACAACTAATGGCATAATCTTAAAAGTAGAACTATGAAATTCAGGTATGAAATTGGGGAGCCTCTTTTCACACATTAACAAAAACTTGAAATTGTCAGCTGAAGGCAAAACAGCTCTTGGGCTGAATGGTCTACCTCTTGTTCTTATTTTCCTGTATTGTATACAGTAGAGAAGGGGATGCAAATAAAATTAATGTAAACTTTGACATGTGGAGGAGGGAAATAAAAACAAAAGCTTACAAAGATTCTCACCATAATAACTTAAGTAAAAGGACTTCATTAAAACTTCAAAATAATGTAATATTTTTGAAAATTACAGAATTATCTAACGTGGTGAAATCTCAACTTGATTTTTTCCCCCATCAGGCCTTGTGAGTCTACATTTGTGTGTTTGTTTACCAAGAATCAAGCTCTGATCAGAATATTGTGTTTAGATTGTCTGTTTAAGTACTTCATCAGTGAATTGTGAAGTAACCTATTCCTTCAGATGGAGCTCCAATCAGCACAATGGATGGTAGTAAGTGTTCCCATATGCCATCAGGTGGTCCATTGAAACCTCTCTCTGCCTTTATGTAATATACTCCATAGATACATCATTCCAAGGATACACTGCAGTCTAATGGTTGTTGCCAATCCCAAATGAAAGAAGCTGCATGAGGCCTTTCTTTAAATTCTCTTCTATTCTGAGACACCTAATTTTGCCTTAATTAAAGTGATAACTTCCCAACAAATATCTTTAATAAAAATGTAGAATATTACAAATGCATCACTGCTAATTATGTCATTGACATTTATTCTAGTTGGACTCTTTTTAAATTTTCTTAGGCTTTTTGATGGTTGAAACCAATACTCAAACAGCATAAATTGTTTGGTTCCATAATTAGATGTAGTGTTTTAGTCCAATGTAGAATCACAGTATGGTTATGGTACAGGAGGAGGCCATTTAGCAACATTGTGTCTGCACCAACTCCCTACTGCTGTAACGTACTTGCTCCACACCCTGTACCCTTTTCCATAGCCTTGCAAATATTTCCTCACCATATAATTACCCATTTCCCTCTTGACTACATCAGAACCTGCCACCATCACATCAGCAGGGAGTGCATTCCAAATTCCAAGCAAATGCTTCATAAAAAAGATTTCCTCATGTCCCTTCCCCTTTTTTTATACCTGTCATCCCTAATTCTCAACCACTCCATTAATAGGAACAGCCTATTCTACCCAGAGCCCTTAACATTTGATACACTTCTATCAAATCTCCCCTCAGCCTTCTTTTCTTCAAAAGAAACAGTGTCAGCTTCATTAATCTATCCTTGTAACTGTCGTGCCTCATCCCAAGAACGATTCTTATAAGTCTCCTCTGGACCTTCCCTAGTGCTTCCATGTCTGTCCTATAATGAGGCAACCAGAATTGAACACTTTACTCCAGCTGAGGCTGGGCCTGTATTTTAAATAAAAATGTATAGAATGACTTCCCTGCTTTTATACTCTATGTGTCCATTGATAAAGCCCAGAATTGCACATACTTTCTCAGTCTGAACTGCCACTTTCAACGACATGCACCCATACCCCCAGATCTCTTTGCCCCTGCAGCCCACCATCCTTTATTCTACATTGTCTTTCCTCATTCTTCCTACAAAAATGCACCACTTCACATGTTGCACATTAATTTTCATCTGCCATACCTTTGCCCATTCTAACCAGCCAGTTCATATCCTGCTCTAATTTATCACTCTTCGCTTCACAATTCACAATAATATCAAATGTTATGTTCATCTGCAATTTCAGAAGTTGTGACTTACAGTCAGAAGTCTAGACCATTACAAAAAAAGTGATGGCTCTAATGCCAATCCCTGAAGAACACCATTATCCACCATCCTCCAGTCTGAAAAACAACCATTCACTAAGACCCTCAGTTGCCAAATTTGTATCAATGCTGTCAACAAAATAAACTATCCAATGAAGTAGTAAGCTCCAGCTGCAAAAAAGTGACCTCCATAGTGCGTCACAGGAGACAAAGAACAGGGTCTAAGGAATCAAAACAGATCACAAAGGGTAAGCCCAGTGGAAAATTTCTTGGATTCCAGAAAGAGGGAAGTGATGACTGGTAGGGTTTATTGCTGCGTTCACTTTTGTTCTAAGTAATTTATATCTGTACAATTTGGTCTCAGAAACTGGAAGTCAAAGTTCCAGCAAATTGTTGAATAAAGTTAGTAATCTGAGAAACATGTCCAAATTTAGGGAAAATCCAGAGTTGCAGATGGAGGAAAATTGCAATTGAAATGTTATAAAGTGTGACATTGATCTTTTAGGTAGTAGGTGTAAAGGCAACAGAGAAGTAGTAAGATCTGTAAATATAGATATATAGGTCGTTAGAAGTAGGAACACATGTTGGTAAAGCCACAAGGACTTAGGCTCATTAAGCACATGGGCACATTTCTAACAAGCTTATAAAAAGCCAAAACAGGGCAATCGAGCGTTTCCTTAACATGGAAAGTTATCACAACATCATTGCATTTATTGTCCATCCCTCATCACGATGATTGACGTGATGCGTGGCTGCGGACGAGCGCGCCCGCGCCCGGGCTGACGTGCTCAAACGCGTTCCTCAGCGAGGCTCTGGGTCGCTGGTGCTGCGACGTGGCGCGCTCCCGGGTGGAGACTGTGCGGCGAGCGGGTACGCGCGCCGGTCTCATGCTCGCGCCGGGGGTGGGGGGCGGAGTTGGAAGGGAGGCAGAAGCAAGTGTGAGAGAGCGAGCTGTGCGGGAGAGTGAGTGAGTGGCGCATCTTCGCTCTCCAGCCTCGGCAAGATGAATCCACAGTGTGCACGGTGTGGGAAAATTGTTTATCCCACGGAAAAAGTGAACTGCTTGGATAAGGTAATTTTATTATTTTTCCATCCTTCACAAGCGGAAGGTTGGTTCATGTCCGCGGCGCATCACTTGTGTCCGAGTTAAATTGGAAACAAAATGAGAATAAAGTGTGTGGTCGGGGGGGAGGAATGTGAGGTTATGGTGATCTGGCGAAAGGTGTGAGATCAGACAAGCCGGTGCATTAAAATGGGGCTGTCTGACTCTGAACTGCGCGAAAAGTGTCGATTCCAGGGACTGAAATGCTGGCAATAGATCTAATTTACTTGTTCGATATGTGACGCATTGCTGAATGGTGCGAAGGATTTGACTGGAGACCGATGGTACTAAGCAACCTGTCAGTGAACGTTGTTGTACCTGAAGCCATCTGGGTTAGCTATTCATTTAAAAATATGTAATCAACGTACTTGAATGCTCAATTCTGAATATTTCCCATAAGCTGCTATTTTTTGTGCATGCATTAAACATTCTGCATTTACGAAATCAGTGATCCACAGTTTGACGCAGAATATATTGTAGAGAGGTGTGTGGAATAAAGCAAATTAATTTTCTTTCCGACAATACTGTTATTTATTTATGTTTTCAGATTGGATTCGGGTTGTTATAGGAATGGCACGTATGGAATGATTAAGACTTTTTCTGGGATTTTATTTTCATGTTGTCTAAGTATTGGGCAAACAAGAAAATAAATGTTTTTTTTCTTTTTACAGTATTGGCATAAAGCATGTTTCCACTGTGAGATCTGCAGAATGACTCTCAATATGAAAACGTACAAAGGATATGAAAAGAAACCTTATTGTAATGCGTGAGTCAATGTTTAGTTATTTTTGATGCGTTGATAATGACAAGCCTCACTGAAATGACCCAACAAAAAGATCAGTGTTGTGTTTTACTCTCGTTTTAATCCATGCCCGCAAACAAGTTTGGTAAGCCTGAGGTGTGGCAGTTCTTTATTAAGTGTTTATTTTTTCATCAGTTACATATTTGGAAAAATGTCTTATTGTGAGGTAAGTTGATTCCCTCCCCCCGTTATGATTTGATTATCAAGAATAATCACAAAAGTTATACAAAATACTTCTGTCCGATGACCTTGAATGCTGAACTATTCTGTTGGTTCACACAACCAGAGCCTTCAAAAAATACTTAGCATTTTTTCAGAAAAGACATTAAAAAATGAAGATAGAGGAGACTACAGATGCTCATATGGAGAATATGGAACAAAAAATAGAATTCTGGAAGAACTCAATGGGTCAAGCAGCATCTGTGGAGACAAAAGGTGTAAGTTTAATTTCCAGATTGAGAGGGAAGAGGAAGGATTGTCGCTGCACAGCAATATGAAAGGGGGGGCATGGGATAGAAACTGATAGGTGAAGCTGGATGGGGAGGGGAGGTTATGCAGATGGACCAGGTGGGTGGAGGGGGGGATGGGAGAAGTGCACCAAGGGATAAGAAAATTAGGTAGACAGATGACTGTGTGGAAGGTGACTACTAGAGGTATGGATTACCTGAAATTGGAAAATTCAATGTTCATACCATTGGGTTACAAGCTACCCAAGTGGAATACAAGATGTTATTCTTCTAATTAGTGTTTGGCTTCTCTGTAGCATTGGAGAAGGCTGATGCGGGAGTGGGAAGTAGAGTTAAAATAGCATGCAGCTGGAAGCTCTATGCCCATTGTGGACGGAGTGCAGATGCTCTGCAAAAGGTTGACTAGTTTATGTTTGATTTCACCAATTAGAGGAGGCCACATTGAGAGCACTGAATCCAGGTTGGAAGAAGTGCAGGTGAACCTCTGCCTCACCTGGAAGGGCTGTTTAGGTCCCTGGATGGCGATGAGGGAGGAGTTGAAGGGACAGGTGCTACACCTCTTGTAGTTGCAGGGGATAGGGAGGGGTGGGTGGGAAGGTGTGAACAAACAGGGAGTAATAGAGAGAGTGGTCCCTGCAGATAGCAGAAAGGGATGAGGAGAGGAAGATGTGACTGGTGGTGGGATCATAAAGACAGAGATGGCAGAAATGGTGGATGATGATGATGATGTGGAGGCTGGTGGGGTGAAAGGTGAGGACCAAGGGAAGTTTATTGCTGTTCCATTTGGGGAGAGGTGGGTTGAGCACGGATGTGTGGGAAATGGAGGAGATGTGTGTGAGGGATCTATCAACTATGGCAGAGAGGAAGCCACCTTTCTGGAAGGAGAACATTTCAGAAGCCCTATAGTAGAAGGCCTCATCTTTATTTGGCTTGTATCATCAAAATCAAATTTTGAAGGTACAAATGGATGCGACAACATGAGAACTGGACACTGGTAGGATTTATGTTCACTGGTAGGATTTATGACATCACTTAATAATAAGGGTCCTCTGCTGGAGTAAGCACCTCTTTGTTAAATTGGTGCATTTGAAATTTCACTTATTTAACCTGCTCATCAAATTATGATGGGAACAATTACTGGGCTGCTTTCCCATGTCTTATACAAAAGCTTCTAAAGTGTTTTTAGAGGCCATGATTCTGGCTGTTTTGGTAAGTTCTTCTCTGATGACTTGTCCTTGCACAGTTAGTGCAAGGCAAAAAAAAGTTCATTAGATTTGTACTTTATCATTTGAAAAATATGGGAATGTTGTGTTTATTCTCAAGTCCGACAATCAGTAAGAACTAGGCACTCTGACTGGTAGTTTTTTTGCAGATGATGCACATAATAAACTGCTTGCAAATAGGTGTGTGCTTCTTATTACACAAAAGTACTATTTCTCAGTATCTTCCATTTGTTTAGTGTTCAACTTGTTCAGCTAAGGTAGCATTGTGGTTAAGTTAATAGACTGTTATCCAGAGGTCTGAATTATTGACTTGAAGCCAAGAGTTCAAATCCCACCATAGCAATTTAGGAATTTAAATAAAATGCTAGTGTCGATAATGGTGACCTTGAAACTACTGGATTGTCCAATGCCACTGGTTCACTAATGCCCTTCAGGGCAGGAAATATGTCATCCTTACTTGGCTTTGGCTTTATGTGGTTCCAGATCTACCAATGTAGTTGTCTCTTGATTGCCCTCTAAAAGTGACAATTAAGGATGGACAATAAACTAGCCTTGCCTTGGCAACCATGTGCTGTGAATGAATAAATAACCTCTTTGGGCTTTGAAAAATGCATGCTATGTGCAGTTTCTTTCTAGTGGGACTCTTTTACACTGTATCAGCTGTTAGTACCTGCTCTATTCCATGCAGACTCATGGGTTTTGATGTCAAGAGCAATTGACCGATTCTCCAGTTATCTAGGAAATATGTGAGAGTCATGATCCAATAAGGGTTCCGGCTGAGCAACAGTTTCTGCCCTGAAACAATATTCCACTATCTGGATAGCTTATTGGAGCCATTCAGAATAGTTATTTGTTGCATTCTCTGCAATGCTGCAGTCAAAAAGAAGTAGACTTGCAGCAAACTGCTAAGCTGTAAGGCAGCAATTTATTGAGTAGAGGTGCACCTGAAATATCCCTTCAGAATACCAACAATTTCCACTCCAATCTGTCACATTCCTAACACCCGCCATTTCAATGCTATATCTGTTACATTAGGATGATTGGAAGACAACAACTGGAACAAATATTTTGCTTCTACTTCAAAAGTGTCCAGTCTTGATATGACAAAATGTTTCATTACTGAATCCTGTAATGTATCAGGCTTATGCAATGATCTATTGTCTTCAGATGGCACCAGTCAAATATGATATCGATGTCTCCCCGTAGGCAAGTTGCCAATGAACAGTGTGAATACTGTTGGTAGCCTGCCAACTCTGTTTAAATTTTTAAAGATGAACAATAAATATTGTCAATGTGATCCTATTCCTTCTATTTAATCCCAGTTCTCTTATTTTTGCCTTTTGTTTCTCTTTTCTACTTTGTTGGCTTGGCCAACTTCACCAATATTTAATTCTTCCTGATACGGCAAAGCCAGATGGAAACTGACCTATGAGGAGAACCCAAAGAGTCTACAAAAGAAAACAGACAGATTGGATTAGGGCAAAAATGTGTCAGATGGAACATAATATGGGAAAATATGAGGTTTTTCAGTTTGGTAGGAAGAATAGGAAAACATTTTTTCATCTTTGCGAAATCAGTGGTGTACAGAGGAATGCTGTTTCATGTAAAGTGGAAAGTAAACATGCAAGCCAAGCTTGCAATTAGGAAGGCATGTAGTAATTTGCCTTAATTGAAAAGGTATTGGAGTACAAGAAAAAGTCAGTCTTACTGCAGTTGTAAATAATTTAAGAACATATTTCGTATTTCACATTTTTATCTCTTGATATGACATATAAGGAGGCCAGCTGGTTTTCAGAGAACTCCCATCATTTGCATTCACTTATTTCCCTATAACCTATTCTCTATCATATGCCCATCTCTTACCTAACTCTCCTGTCATCCACCTGCACTAGGGGCAATTTACAATGGCCAATCAACATACCTGGAATAATGCGTCCCATTTTCTTTTGCATATCTAAGGAAGGATAAATTAGCTCGGCCTACTGAAGTTCAGAAAGTGAAAAGTGATCTCATTGTCACTCTCAATCTCACTCAAAATCTTGCATGTCCCAGAGGTTGCTTCCTCTCCCTTGTGGTCTTGAACAAGGAGGGTTCAAGGCAATAGCCATTTGGGGCTTGATTAAGGAGAAATTTCTTTACCCAGAGTTAATTCTTTGAAATTTTCCATCCAATACAGCTGTAAATACTTATGGTTGAGCAATTTAAAGGTTGAGTTGGATAGATTTTTGTGTACTAAATTGAGGGATATGGGGATTGGTTGGGGAAAATGGAATTAAGGTCTAGGATAAGCCATGACATTGAATGATAGAGAAGGCTTGAGGTGTCATATATCAACATTTGCAATTTTGTTAGAAATTGTCTTTCCTTTGTATGCAAATGAGAAAAATATGTTCTCCATATTGTCAGTACTTGGTGAATGAATTTAAAAAAAAAACTACAGTATAGTGTTCTGAAGAAAATGCATTTGGATTTTCTGAATATTTAATATTTGTCCAAATATCAAACATTGGCATATCAATTTGCCTTTTCTCAGTGCCTTGTTGAGTTACTATATGCAACAATTTCTTCCTAATTGTCCTTACTGGAACTGCAAAAATTGTGTACTTTGTGCAATTAGTCACAATTAGTTGCAAAGTTATTCCATTGTCTCTTTGACTTTTGCTGCAGAGATCCAAAATAAAAATATTTTAACAAAAAGTAATCTTCTCAGTGCTAATCATTTAAGTAATCTTGGATTTATTATCTTTTAAAATCAGATTTGATGAGGGCATGTAATTTTGTTTTTATTTTTTTGACAATAGAATGTAGGTTCATTAGTAGGGAAAGGCTTGCATTTATATGGCACTGTTCACAAAATGAGGACATTTCAAACTGCTTAACCAACAATTAACCACTTTTAGAAGCGTGATCACTTTTGCATTCTCTCTTTCACCACTAAGGTAATTTGCACAAGGCAATAGCAATATGATAATGATGAGATAACTTGTCTTCCCTTGATGTTGATTTAAAGGATAAATGTTGGACAGGAATATCTTCCCAGTTCTTCAGAGTAGAATCATATGATCTTTTATGCCATCCAACAGATCACCTTGATTTATGTCTCATCATAGCCAGGGATGGGAAAGAGGAGATATTGATTCTTAATACATAAGAGCTCCCCATCAAGTAATGGATTATTTTGGGTCTTTATTTCTTTCTAAATGCCTTAATTAAAAAGACTATTGGAAATAAAACTGCTAATTTTGCCAAAATATTAGTGTTGAGAGATATCAAGATTTCAAGCTCGTAGTACAAGATTTCAAAGCTAGTACAATCAATTCTGGTACCTAATAGCCACAGAGAAAAGTACAAAACAGGTTCCAGATCTAACAAAACAAGCCAACAGGCTGAACCTTGCTGGTTCTTAGCTGGTGTGACTGAACGGATATGCTGGCTGTCAATTATTTGCACCTGTGTACACCTTGGATTTCCAAATGTGTGCAGTGAAAGATTACTGTCTGAGAAAAGCTGGAAGTCGGATGCTGTTTCATCTGATTGACTGATCCTTCTCTGGACTTCTCATTGAGCCCAGTGGTAGGCCAGTGATGTGTTGAAGTGAGTGTCTAGATATACACTACAATCTGAACTTCATCCATGTACCAGGGAGGTCTGCCATACAAGTAGTAACCTCATTCATTTCAAAGCAGTTACTGACCCTCTGGAGCAGGTAAGTACAGGTACTTGCTTAGCTTATTTTTCTTTATCTTAATGCATTTTAACTAAACCTTATTCAAACTCTTAATAGTTTTTAAAATGTTATATTTTTGAATTTATTAAATGTCAAACTTTTCAAAAGACCTTCAGAGGGCTCCAAATCAAGGATATGGCATCTAATATCTTGGAGCATGCTCTGTCTCCCCATGTGCCTGACAGGTGTCGAATGTCAGTCCAGCCAGTCCTTCATGTTTAGAACAAATAAATGAAGGTATGTGGGAACAATTTCATCAGGCTGGGTCTTGCACAATTGGACACAGTTCTTAAGGAAAGATGTTTATGCATTCATTACTTCAGAAGAAGGGTAGAGCTTTGGTAGTAGGCAAAAAAGAACTATTCTGTGTTACCTCAATAATTAAGTGGAAACAAAAATCATGTTTCTCATCATATTAGTGTGGTTTAAATATTGTGATGGTCAACATAATATTGTGGTGCTTCAAATATTAGTGGACATTTTTACTGACTGTAACCCAGAAGTTGGATCTGAAAATATTGCTTCATGTGTCCATTCAGCTTACATTTCCTACAGATTTCATTGTCGTGCAATCAAAATGAAAAATGGGCAAAAATTTATATAAACAATTACAGTTCAATGAAAGTGGCAAACTAGAACCATATAGAACATAGAACAGTACAGTACATCACAGGAACAGGCCCTTTGGTCCATAGCTGTGCCAAATTAATTAACTGCCTAACTAAGCTAATCCCTCTGCTTTCACAATGTCCATATACCTCCATTCTCTGCACATTCATGTGCCTATGTAAGAGCTTCTTAAATGTTTCTATCGTATTTGCCTCCACTACCACTCTTGGTGGTGCATTCCAGGCACCCACCACTCTCTGTGTAATTAAAAAAAACTTGACCCACTCATCTCCTTTGAACTTACCCTCCTCACCTTAAAGGCATGCCCTCTAGTATTAGACATTTTGACCCTGGGAAAAAGATGCCAGCTGTCTAGTCTATCTGTGCTTCTCATAATCTTATAAGCTTCTATCAAGTTTCCCTTCTGCTTCTGCTGCTCCAGAGAAATCAACTCAAGTTTGTCCAACCTCTCCTTGTAGCCCATGCTCTCTAATCCAGGCAGCACCCTGATAAATCTCTTCTGCACCCTCCAAAGCCTTCACATCCTTCCTATGATGGGAGACCAGAATTGAATGCAATACTCCAGATGCGACATAACCAGAGTTTTATTGCGCTGCAACTTAACTTCTTGACTCTTGAACTCAATGCCTCAACTAATAAAGGCAATATATTTCTCTTTGCATATGAAAGCTGAAATGTGGCTATTTTAACTAGATGTTTAATGTAGCTATTAATAGTATAGCTATTATTGCTGGATGCTTAAAAAAGTTAAAATGAGGAAATTTTTCAGTCTTTGGTGTTATGTCCTGATACTATGAAAATGCAAGAAAGAAATTGGAAACGGATAGATTCACATTGCACAGAAACAGGCCCTTTGGCACACCATCTCCATGCTGACCATCAAATTGCCCTCTGTACTAATACCTTTTTCCGGCACATAGTGCAGGTCTCAGTTAATTTTAATATTTTTAAATCGTAAAATTGGAAAAAAGCCCCAGGAAAAGTGTGTTTTTCTTGCTGCAAATCTGTTTGTAATTTGAAGAGAGTACCTAAGCAAGTGCAAGTCAGGAAACTCTCATGTACACCTTGGGATGAGGTGGTTGGGTTGAGATGCATTCAGCCAGATGTATTGATAGACAATTACAAAAGATCAAGGAGATTCAAGGATTTTGAACTTGTGTACGTAACCCACTTGCACCCATAAGTCACCAGTTCTTCAGTTTGTGTATTTAATTTCTGCCAATTTTGCATGTTTATGGTAGAAACACCCAGGAAGCTCCAAGCAATTATGTCACAATTTATTTTTGAAAATATAAAGACTTAAAATGGATTCCTGAATAGAAACAAAATATCAATTATATTATGATTTATTTAACAGTTTTTTTTAACAATACTCATCCTTTTTTTTTAGCATGCTACCTTTAATGGGATTTGGAGGAGTATTCTCAGAACATAGTTGTCACATTGCAACCCAAAACCCAGTGAAGAATTATGAAATGGAAGCATAAAAGTTTTTATTTCATTGGCATTTCAAATTCCAGACCTGTTAACCAAGAAGTCCAATGTAATATCTGCCTTTTTCTGCTATTTATGTTTAGCGTGAGTTTTGTTCCTAGCTTTATGCCATTGAATCTGACCAGCATGCTGTAGAAGCCCAAGAATGGAGTTGGCTGATGTCTAATTGATGCTGTTTTGATTGGCATGACTGAAACTGAGAGTTCTTTGTGTGAAAATAGTATACTTGCACAGTTGCACTTCCTTATTGCTACTGGTGGAATAAAATTATCAATTACATAAATCATTAAAATGTTGTGAAAATGCATGACATATAGCTATTATAATTTGTCCTGTATGTGTGCCATGCAGTTTATGAACCAACATATTAGGCATTTTTACCTCAGAATTTCAATTGTTAAATACTGCTGTGAAACCAGTAATTCTAAAGTATGGTTGAGGCTTAAATTGGATATTGTATACAGAGCTGAATTTGTGATCATTAGTTGGCTGGTTGGCATCCTTCCATCTCTGTGAGATAATAGATGTACTGCATTCAGTCTTTGGTGAGGTCATTATCATTCACCACATTTCTGTTGATAACTAAGTTGCTTGATTCTAAAAAGATAAGTCTGCCACATGTACTGCAACTGGAGGTGTCTTCAGCTAATGATGTTGGGTGATCTACAGTTCTGTGGCCTTGCCTGCAGAACTGGTGTCAACTATGGAGCTGTTGAAACCACTGATCATCCTGGTGATGCACCCCTATCCAGAGCCAATGTCATAATTAGCTTCTGTCATCAACTTCAGTTTCCCACTTGTCACAACCGATTATTGAATGCTGATTTCATAACTAGCATCCCAAAAATGGAGCTCTGGATTCAATATGGGTCCTTTGGCTTGGACCATCTCTACATAAAATGTATCCTCAGGGATGAGGCCACCTTTCATCCTGTGCAGAAGCTTGAATTAGCACAGTCTTTGCTAGGATCTGGGATACTTGGCATCTTTGACTCTGAAAGGATAGGTATATTGTGAATGTTTTCCTCCTTTTGAGGTGCCAGGAATATGATATGGACATTGAAGGTAGAAGTTATTGAGTTGTCTTTCTTGGCAGTTAAGTCTAGTCCACAGTTCCCTGCCATACAGCAAGATTTTAAGAATGCAGACCTGAAGAATCATCATCTTGGTCTTTAAGGTGTGTTTGTTATCTGGCACAGTGGACCCAAGAGAGCAAAATTTGTTGACCATATCTAGTACATTGTGATCACAGGTGAAGGTGTATAACACAAGTTCCATAACTACTGTTTTCTTGATATCAACAGCAAGGGAGGACACAGAGCAGGCATGGGACGGATGATCCAAGAGTTGCTAAAGTTGAACTTCTGTCTAGGCAACTAGCATTAAGCATCATTAGGACTTGACTGATGAGAGATCCTGTTGTTCAGAGTCTTTGACTACAAAGAACTTTTTTGGATAATTCCACGTCTTGCTCTTGATTTCATGGGGAACATACTATTAGAATTGGTTTATTATTGTCACTTGTACCGAGGTACAGCGAAAAACTTGTCTTGCGTGCTGTTCATACAGATCAATTCATTACACAAGTGCATTGAGGTAGTACAAGGGAAAACAATACAGAATGCAGAGTAAGGTGTAACAGCTACAGAGAGTGCAGTTCAGGTAGACAATAAGGTGCAAGGTCATAACAAGGTAGATTGTGAGGTCAAGAGTCCATCTCATCGTACAAGGGAACTGTTCAATAGTCTTATAACAGCAGCATAGAAGCTGTCCTTGAACCTGGTGGTACGTGCTTTCAGGCTTTTGTACCTACTGCTCGATGGGAGAGGGGAGAAGAGAGAATGTCCAGGGTGGGTGGGCTCTTTGATTAAGCTGGCTGTTTTACCAAGGCAGCGAGAAGTGTAGATAGTCCATGGAGGGGAGGCTGGTTTTTGTGACGTGCTGAGCTGTGTCCACAACTCTCTGCAGTTTCTTGTGGTCCCGGGCAGAGCAGTTGCCATACCAAGCCATGATGCATCCACATAGGATGCTTTGTATGGTGCACTGATAAAAATTGGTGAGTGTCAAAGGGGATATGCCAAATTTCTTTATCCTCCTGAGGAAGTAGAAGTGCTAGTGAGCTTTCTTGGCTGTGGAGTCTTCGGTTGGACCAGGGCAGGCTATTGGTGGTGATCACTCCTAGGAACTATAAGCTCTAAACCCTCTTGACTTCACTGTTGATGTAGAGAGGAGCATGTGCATTGCCCCCCTTCCTGAAGTCAATGACCAGCTCTTTTGTTTTGCTGACTTCGAGGTAAAGGTTGTTTTCATGGCACCATGTTACTGAGCTTTCTATCTCCTTCCTGTACTCCGACTCTGTCATTTGAGATACAGCCCACTACGATGGTATCATCTGAAAACTTGTAGATGGAGTTAGAGCAGAATCTGGCCACATAGTCATGAGTGTATAGGGAGTAGAATAGGGGGCTGAGGACACAGCCTTGTGGGGCACCAGTGTTGAGAATAATCGTGGCGGAAGTGTTGCTGGCTATCCTCACTGCGGTCTGTTGGTCAGGAAGTCAAGGATCCAGTTGCAAAGGGAGGTGTTGATTCCCAGGTCTTGGAGTTTGGTGATGAATTTGCTTGGAATTATAGTATTGAAGGTGGAGCTGTAGTCAATAAACAACAGTCTAATGTAGGTGTCTTTACTGTCCAGATGCTCCAGAGATGAGTGTAGGGCCAGGGAGATGGCGTCTGCCATAGACCTGTTTCAGTGGTAGGGAATTGCAGTGGGTTGAGGCTGGAGTTGCTGCGTGCCGTGACCAGTCTCTCAAAGCACTTCATGATGGTGGGTGTCAGACCATCGGGCGGTAGTCATTAAGGCACGTTACCTTGTTTTTCTTAGGTACCAGGATGATAGTGGTATTCTTAAAGCAGGTGGGAACCTCAGATTGAAGCAGGGAGAGGTTAAAAATGTCTTTAGTATTGCAGAGAGTCACATCAAACAGGAATAATGAGCAATATGTTTACCTCTTCAACTTTTAAAGTTAGTGTATATGTTGCCTACCTATTCTTCCTTTGCATTTCCCTGTGTTAGTTCAAATAATATGTAGTAACCCATCATTTTTTAAAATCGGAGTAGTGATTGCCAGATTTACTTATGGAAGATATCATTGTTCACACCCATTCAATCTGGAAAATCATCTGTTAACTGATACTCTGTAAAATCCTTTAATCATGGTTCACACTCCCTAGTTTATCATAGACTTCTTAAGATGCATCATATCAATGCCTATTGAAATTCCATCATGTTCATAACATATAATGTACAGTTCATTTTTTAATTCAATGTACTCGATTCTTTAATTAAATTTGTCAGTGATGATTTGCCATTAATAAATCTGTATTGACTGTTGATAATTAATCACAATCATCTCAGGCAGTTATTGTTTGTCCATGTTATATTCTGTGGAAAGCTGCTGATTCAAGATAGGTCAATAGGTTATTGATTTATCCCTCCCTTTTTTTAAACAATGTCCCTGCAGAACCTTCGTATTCTTTGATTCAGGTTCTGTTTCCAAATATGTCTGAAAGATTATGGTCTAAGTTCTCGTATCTCATCACATTCCAAAATGCACACCAGTAGGATATATACTGCTTTTACTGTTTGGTATTTCAGCCAATTTTTTGAATATTAATTCTTCATGTAACCTCCATTCCCTCCTCTTTCACACTTTCATTTTCAGTACTGGAGAATGGTGATGAAGTACTGAGTTTGTATCTCTGATGTTTATTGATCTTCCCTATGAACTACTGTTTGAAAATCCATCATGTTACCTGCCAGTTTTTTCCTACCTTGAAGCAAAAGCAAAATGCTGGAAACCTGAAACAAAAACTAAAGATTGTGGAAATAATCAAGAGGTTATGTGGCTAATAGGGACATAAGCAGGAATTTCATTTAAATTTGTCAGTTTTTTGCAAGGGCATACACATGCATTCTTAATGATATGGGGCCAGTGTGTAGGTACATGACTATAACCTCAAGTTGTATATTTTTTTGGACAAGTGGTAGGGGAGGATTGTACCCCAGGTGTGCTCCCTTTTGTATGCCCTTGGCCACTGTGGAAAGGGGGAAAATTAGAGGGGTGAATATTGCTGAATTCCTCATGGAATTAAAAACTTCTGAGGTGAACAAGATGGATTCAGTAGGCTAAAAATCTGGTGCAAAGCACCATCTTGTAAAGAAATAAATGCAAGTGCTAGGCATAGCTACCTGGTGGCTCATTAAACAGTCAGTTGCCACTTAAAATGCCTGCTAGTACTTATGCTAGCCACAAAATGCTATGCATAATATCAATTACCATCCTTCTCTAACTGTGGTAAACTATTTGGGAATGAACACTGTGCAAATGCCAATTTTAGCATAACTTAAATGGAAAGATATTGTAAAGCATTCAGGGACAATGAATATAAATATTACTGGAAAAACTCAGCATCTGTGGAGAGAGGAACAGAATTAACATTTCAAACAGAAATGTTAATCTTTCAACAGAACTGGACATCTTGCCAATGCCGCTGCAAAGTTTATTCCAGAAATTTACCAAAGACTTATTCTGAATGGATTATTCTAATTATAGGAGTCACCAGATGAAAGGAACTGGCTGGTCATGGGTTGGAAAAAATCAGCTATGATCAAATGGCGGAGCAGACTTGATGGGCTGAATGGCCTAATTTTGCTTCTATATCTTCTGGTCTTATGGAGCATCCTGCAAGGGATGCCTCTGGAGTGGATGTGAAGTAGCAGGAACACATATGCCTGGAAATTGGATTTCACCTTTACTTGAATGCAAAATGATTACTGTGTTGAATTCAACCAGGAAACTTGTGCCAAAAAATTGAAAGTTGGAAAATTTATCCTTAAGAAATTGTTAAGGTGGTTTTCATGTATATGCTGTGTAGAAATGTGACACGCATGATTCTGAATGGTAGCGCCAACAGATTTTACAGTTGCTTTGTTTTGCTGTCAAGGATCATAGGAAGTGGGTTGCAGCCTGAAATAAGTCTTGCCACGGCAAACACATGAGAGACTGCCATGAAGATAAGAGATGATAGAGGGAGAGAACATCCTCATTATATGTAGCATAGAACAGTACAGCACAGGAACAGGCTCTTTGGCTCAACATTGACATCCTTCCCCCTCCCCACCCCCAGTGATGTTATTCATGGAATTGAGTCTAGTGCCGAGTATTCAATCATATTGTATTTCCTTCAAGTGGTTTGATGAGGTTTACTGGGCTCTTTTAGAAGAACGTTAAGGCGCATAACATTACTGTGAATCTGGAATTAGAGATTGGCCAGATTGCAAAAAGATGTAACAAATTTTCATATCTGAAGAACATTAGTGAACAAGATGGATTTTAAGACAATCCAATAGCACCATGGATAGTCTTAATAACAAGATCACAAGATAAGGGAGCAGAAGCAGGCCATTCGGCCCATCGAGTCTGCTCCAAGGAAAAGGGAAAAAGAAATGGGGTGGGAAAAAAAAGAAGAGAAAAAAAATATTCTAATCCCATTTGCCAGCCTTATCCCCATATCCCTTGATACCCTGACTATTTAGATATCTGTCTATCTCCTCCTTGAATACCCCCACTGATCTGGCCTCCACTGCTGTGCGTGGCAAGGAGTTCCACAATTTCACCACCCTCTGGGTAAAGAAACTTCTCCTCATCTCTGTCTTGAAACTGTACCCTCTAATTCTAAGATTGTGCCCTCTGGTCCTGGACACGCCCACCAAGGGAAACAGCCTAGCCACATCTACTCTATCCTTACCTGTCAACATTTTAAATGTCGCTACGAGGTCCCCTCTCATCCTTCTGTACTCCAGCGAGTGCAGTCCAAGAGCCGACAAACGCTCATCATACTTAAGCCCTTTCATTCCTGGAATCATTCTCGTAAATCTCCTCTGAACCCTCTCCAACGTCAGCACATCCTTCCTAAGATGTGGGGCCCAAAACTGCGCACAGTATTCCAAATGAGGCCTCACTAGCGCCCCGTAGAGCCTCATCAACACTTCCTTACTTTTATACACTATACCTCTCGAAATGAATGCCAACATAGCATTCGCTTTCTTAACCACCGATCCAACCTGGTGGTTAACTTTTAAGGTATCTTGTATGAGTACCCCCAAGTCCCTTTGTACTACCGCACTATCAATCTTCTCTCCTTCTAGATAATAATCTACCCGCTTATTTCTACTTCCAAAGTGTACAACTGCACATTTCTCAACATTGAATCTCATCTGCCATTTCCTTGCCCATTCTCCTAAACTGTCTAGGTCCCTCTGCATTCTTTCTATTTCCTCTATGCTCCCTACTCCTCCACTTATCTTGGTGTCATCCGCAAACTTAGCCACACAACCATTTCTTCCATCATCCAAATCATTGATGTACAAGGTAAAAAGGAGAGGCCCCAACACCGACCCCTGCGGCACACCACTAGTAACCGGTAACCAACCAGAACGAGATCCTTTTATTTCCACCCTTTGCTTCCTGCCAACCAGCCAATTTTCCACCCATTTTGCTACCCTGCCCATAATTCCATGACCTCTCATCTTATTAATCAGTCTCTTGTGAGGCACCTTATCGAAGGCCTTTTGAAAGTCTAAATACACAACGTCTACCGCCTCTCCCTTATCCACCCTACCTGTGATTTCTTCAAAAAACTCCAATAGGTTGGTCAGACAGGACCTCCCCTTCACAAAACCGTGTTGACTAGGTCCTATCTTGCCTTGCGCCTCTAGGTATTCGGTAACCTCCTCCTTGAGGATAGACTCCAATAATTTTCCCACCACTGACGTCAGACTAATAGGTCTGTAATTGCCTTTGTGCTGCCTCCCACCTTTCTTATACAACGGAACTACATTCGCTACCCTCCAGTCCTCCGGAACCATGCCAGAATCTATCGATTCCTGAAAAATAATCGCCAATGCCTCCGCTATCTCCACAGCCACCTCCTTCAGAACCCGGGGATGCACCCCATCCGGTCCGGGAGACTTATCAGCCTTAAGCCCCTTTAGTTTTCCAAGCACCTTCTCCCTATTAATCTCAATTGAACTCAGCTCCAATTCGTTATGTTGCTGATCTATTCACATTCATTTAATTCCCGTTCACACTGCCTTGATGTAATTTGACACACATCCCTGAATTTTTTTTTAGGTTTCAGGATTACAAGTCCAATAAGATGATCTCCATTCTTTTTTTAATAATTATTCTACTGGATCGCTTCTTAGCTCATGGAAATTGGTCTTATGAGTCATTGATCTCTCGCAGGTTTTCATTGCAAACCTAACTCTACTTTGGTAATTGATTTACAGATATTCTTCTATCCTTGCTATGTTATTGGAGTATTGTATACACCACTAAATGGGAAAGATGTTGTAGTAATAGAATGTAGAATAGACCCACCAGGATGTTGCCTGGAATGGAGGGCTGTAGTTATAGGAAAGGTTGGATTGGCCCGGTTTATTCTCACTGGAATATAGGAGGCTGAGAGATGACCAAGTTATGAGGGGTACAGATAGGATAGTTAGTCAAAACCTATTTTCTTCCCCCCAGGCAGGAGAGTCTAGAACTAGAGTGCATAAATTTAAGGTGCAAAGGGAGGAATTTAAAGAAGATTCGGGAGGTAAGTTTTTCCAGAGGGGAGGTGAATATCAGGAACGAGCTTCCAGAAGACGTGGTAAAGGCAGATACAATTACAATGTTTTAAAGGCATTTGGACAGTTACTTATATAGGAAAGACATGGAGGGATATGGGCCTAATGCAGGCAAATGGGATTATTGTAGGTTGGCATCATGATCGGCATGGACAAAATGTGCTGAAATGATCAGTTTCTCTGCTGTACAATTCCACGATTCTCTAATTCTGTGTCCCACTTCATTTTAGTAATGCTCCTTCTTGGACTAATAACATAGCCTAGTGTATGTTCCTTGTTTAAGTCAAAAACTTGGTGGTAGTTAGGCCAGTCAAGGAAGAAACATTTTTGCTAACTTCTTACTGGGGTCCTCTTTTATTCTTATTTTTGGGTACATCTTGATTTAGGCAGACACAAGAGACTGTAGATGTTGATCCACCTGGCCCCCACCACCCTATCTCTTTCATCTCCCCCACCCTCACCATCTGCCCATCCACATACCCTCCCCACCTTCCCCCCCCCCCCATTCAATGCTCCACCTTCTTCTCCAATCAGATTCCACCATCTTCTCCAATCAGATTCCACCATCTCCAGCCTTTTGTCACTTCCACTGATCACCTCCCAGCTTTTGACATCATTCCCACTGTCCCCCCCTCCCTCATCTGTCTATCACACCCCACTCTCCTCTCCTGGCTCCACATGTCACTTGCTCCACCCCTTCCCTCCACCTTTTTATACTGGCTATCTTCCCTCTTTCTTTCAGTCCAGATGAAGGGTCTTGACCTGAAATGTTGACTGTCCATTTCCCACCATAGATACTGCCTGACCTGCTGAGTTCCTCTAGCAGTTTGTGTATTGCTCTTGACTTGGGTAGCCTTTTGTCCCACTTGAAACGGGCAGTACTTTATCGCAGTTTGAAGAAAGGAGTCAAACAACTGGTGAGATCCTTAAACCATTTTCATAAGTACTTGTGTTGCATTTGCCAGTTCCTCGTCACCTGTACTCAAAATTTGCATGGTAAAATTGTGCACCATCTAAATATGAGTTATTCATGTCTGTGGAGGACATTTCTTTTGTTGTATTCATTGCATTTTGTTGATACTTAACTATTTTCAAAGTGAGTGGAATGACTATAAAATAATCTGAACTCTTGAGGCTTCTCTCAATATATTTTTTTCCCCTGGTTATTTCCCACTAGGCAGGGAAGCAAAGGGAACAGACAAACTACTGTAGCTGCAGGGAAAGTGAGAAGATTTACTTGTAACCCAACATGCCTGGGGTTTCTAAGACCAGCTTCTGGCAGCTTCAAATGCAAGGCTGTCATGTGGTTGTATCACCATCTGCAGCAGGACCTGTAACCAACTGCCACAGCTCATACAGTATTGTAATTTGCAGTCAAGGTCATTGCAGCCTATTCAATGTAAATGAATCCCAACCGCATAAATTGTTAGGGATTTTCACTGACCTCATCTAGTGGGCAGAGTAGACATTCCACCCATTGTCTTCCAGATGTGCTTCTTGCCAGAACTGACTCTATTAAAATAATTTCTGCTTTGTTATCAATTAAATTACTCCTAATCCTGTATATGTTTTGCTAATTTTTATTGTACATGACTATAGAACCTTCCTGTAAATTTTCTCAAATTAGTCTACAGATTGCTCTTCTCAATTATGAAAGCCTTTAATATAATCCAGCCGATGATAAATCCCTTAATATTCCTTAAAGCTAATCAAATAGCTTTTACATTTCTGTACAAAAGCCGGGATGCGTTTAAACCATTGTAAAACACTTAAGAGGTGGCATGGTGGTGGTGAACACGCTCCTGTTTACGTCAATGGTGCTGAGGTTGAGAGGGTTGAAAGCTTCAAGTTTGTAGCAGTGAACATTACCAATAGCCTGTCCTGGTCCAACCATGTCCCCTTTAACCCTCACCAATTTTTAATCAATGAACCATACAAAGCATCCTATCTGGACCGATCATCACGGCTTGGTATGGCAGCTGCTCTGCCCGAGACTGCAAGAAACTGCAAAGAGTCACAGCTCAGCACATCACAGAAACCAGCTTCCACTCTATGTACTCTGCCTATACTTCTCACTGCCTCAGTAAAGCAGCCAGCATAATCAGACCCCACCCACCCCAGGCATTCTCTCTTCTCCCCTCTCCCATTGGGCAGAAGATATAAAAGCCTGAAAGCATGTACTACCAGGATCAAGGACAGCTTCTATCCCACTGTTATAAGACTATTGAATGGTCCCCTAGTATGATGAGATGGACTCTTGACCTCACAATCTAACTCGTTGTGGCCTTGCACCTTATTGTCTGCCTGCACTGCACTGCACTGCATAACTGTAACACTGTATTCTGCCTTCTGCTGTTTTACATTGTACTACCTCAATGTAATGAAATGATGTATGGATGGCATACAAAACAGTTTTTAACTGTACCTCCGTATGTACGACAATAAACTAATTTACCAATTTAAATAAGTTGCAGGTCTACAAGCTCATAGTGAGCTTTGTTGGAATACTGCAAGGCTGAGGACAGGGGTATCATAGTGGGAGTGACATGGAGAATTAAAGTGGCAAGGTGATCCCTTGTCACATTGAGTCCAGATTTCACCAGTATCTGAAGAAATGTACCACAAAATGCTTTTGAATGGGATTTGTTTTAGAACCATTTGTGATTCCAATGCTCAAATGTAAGTGCATCGGCACAACCCTCCCCACCATCAAGGACATCTTCAAGAGGCCATGCCTCAAGAAGGCAGCGATGTTCCCTTTTCTCATCACTACCATCAGGGAGGAGATGGACCAAACTCAATGATTCAGGAACAGCTTCGTCCCCTCCGCCATCAGATTTCTGAACGATCCATAAATGCTACCTCATTATTTCTTAATTATTGCACTATTTATTTATTTTTGTAATTTATAGATTTTTATTTCTGCACTGCACCTCTGCCACAAAACAGCACATTTCATGTCATATGTCAGTGATAATAATTCTGATTCTGAGTAAATCCACTTGACCTTGTATATGGTTCCTGATGATCTACCATTTCCACTTTGCCTGAGTTCAGACTGATCTTGGTTCGGCATTGCAGAAAAACTGTCAGTGATCTCCAGGCAGTTAACAATTTAACTGTACAGTAAATCTTGATTCATCACTTCATTGCTGAAGGTATTAGAATTATGTATGAATGATGTATTCATGCAAAATATGCAAATATTGTACTGACCACCTCAACACAACCCCACCTCTGAAAATGCAATAAAATTAAATCTATAATTGATACAGCACTAGTTAATGTGAGTCATAAATATTTCTGGATATTCCACAGAAATATATTTGCCAAAATGAAGTGGACAGCCCTGTGAAAATAATGTCATGTGGTATCTCCCCTGCCAGTGATGCTGTAGGCATGGATGGGTAATGAAATTAGACATTGCTATGGCAAAGTCAAATAAAATTCAAACAGTTTCTTTTTATAAATGGAATCAATTGAAGAAAAATGCTATATTTTAATAAAGATAATTTGCATTTTTGGCTGCTCTACTGTTAGAAGGACTGAATTTCCTCTCTTTCATCTCCACTCAGCACTAGTGCAAGTAAGAAACATATGATAAGTATTTGAATTAGACCAGCCCAGAAGATTTGATGAACTAGCACCCATGACTACCTGTGAAAATACCTCCAAAGCTACAACGTGTTTATCAGTTATCTTTTACACATACTTTTCTAAACAAAAAATCAAAACAATTTTTCGGATGGAAAATTTTGAAGTTTGTTCTGTCGCTTTTCAAAAAATACATTCTTGAAAGAAACTGTTTATATTTATTTCAACATTGCACTTGCTTCATCCATCATAAGAAGTTAGCACGCTGCTCGTGTTAAGACGCATCCAAGTTCAAAGTTCAGAATCACAGCTCTTGGTTCAAATATGGCCAATAGCAAGATTCCCAAATTAAGCTGATACTGCAAAGACCAATGGACTTTGAGTGTGGACAGGGATAAAATGTGTCCAGCTTTGCAATTTAGGGTAGTGGGAAGGATTTGCCTTCTGAGAGGAAGATGTGATTGGCTAGCTTTTATGCAGTAGGGCACCACAGTGGTGCAGCCAGTACAACTGCTCCCTCACAGTGCCACAGACCCAGGTTCAATCCAGACCTTGGGTGCTGTCTGTACAAAGATTGCACATTCCTCCCTGTAACTGCATGGATTTCCTCCAGGTATTCCGGTTTTCTCCCACATCTCAAAGATGTGTGGGTTGGTGGGTTGATTGGCCACTATAAAATGTCTCTGGTGTGTAGATGAGTGGCAGAATTTGGTGGGAGTTGGGGGGAGAAGAGTTGATGAGAATGTGGGGAGAATTAAAAAAATGATCACTGTTGGATTAGTACAAGTGGATAGCTGGTGGTTGGTATGGACTGAAGGGCTTGTTTCCATGCTCTATTTCTGTATGACTCTCTATTTACCTGAAATTTCACCTTTTAGAATTTACCTCTGAATGTAACAGAACTAACGCTGAAAGCTGCAGTGCTTTCGAAGAAAAAGGCTGTTTTTAGGGATGGTTAACTGGCAGATTCTGTGTTATATTTTCTTACCTAACCCCCCCCCCCCCATTCATTTTAACATCATTTCATGTAGCCTTCATCATTACAGGAGAGGATTTGGCTCTTGAAGCTGCTCCTGGAAGGTTCTACATTCTGTCATACACCTTGGCTTGCTTGGCCACAAACCCACCCTACTAGTTGCTATTTGAATGTAATATTGGCATTCCTGGTCAGAACTTTGTTTTTATTGGCAGCTGACATCATGGTGGCCATGGATTTTTACATTTCTAACTTGTTCCAGTGTTGAGCAGGGGAAATCTGAAGCATTTTGCATTTTCCAGCTGACAGTTGCATTAAGCAGGTCACAGTGTATAATTCAGGAGAGAATTAGTCAGCTAGATGAGTGGGTGGTGTGAGATGTATGCTTGCAAGGGCCATGGGTTGCTCTATGGTGCATGGTGCCTTTTACTAGTCTCAGAAATATCAAAGACACCACATGAACTTAGAAACGTGCATCAACTGCAAGGGATTCCACTTCCTGAACATCCGTGATGGCCACCGCCTTGTATTCAGGAAGCACTTGTGTTACTTCCATCTTGTGCCAGTTCACTGTCCTTTCCATATTTGAGCAACTACTCTAAACCAGAGGGTGGCTTCCAGAAGCCAGTGACAATCCTTTGATCAGGTTCTTTCCTTCAGTCTTATGGAGCTAAACTTGTGTATGAACTTGCTCCCCAGGAAACTAGGACTGAATATTTACCCACCTCCCTGAAAAATCTCCTATCCTGGCAATGGGCCCCTTGTGCCCAATGACTTGCCACATGTAAATATTGCCCCTAAGCTAATCTCTACAGTATATAATGTTTCTGAGCTGGTGGGTACCAGTGACATTGATGGAGCACCTTCATTGTTGCACTCTTTTTTTCAGGCACTACCTAACTAGGTTTAAATCTTTGGGAATCCAGGAGGAGGATGACACAGCATTAGAAATATGATGATGGGAGGAGGGGAATTTAATGGGGAAAATAATCAAAATAATGAGATGGTAGTATGTAGAAATGTATTTTTTTTAGGCAGGCAGGCAGCCACTCGTATCCTTAAGGACTAGAAAAACTGTCCAACCCCTATCAATGTTATATTTTTTAAATTTGATAGATCCTTTGTTACACTTGGCAGGGCTTTGGTGAGACCATAGCTGGAGCACTGTGTGCATATTTGGGCTGCTTATTTATGAAAGGATATACTTGCCTTAAAGGCTATGCATCAAAAGACCATTAGATTGATTTATAGGCGGAAGTGGTTGTCCTGTGAGGAAAGTTTAAACATAGTGAACTGCCTTTTTCTGGTGGTTTGAAGAATGAGAGGTGACCACATTGAAACATACGAGATCTGAGGAGGCATGAGAGGCTGGATGCTGTGAAAACGTTTCACTTGGTGGGTGAATCTAGAACTGGGGGCATAGTCTCAGGGGCCAACCACAAGTTAGGAGGAATTTCTTTTCTCAAACATTCTGAATCTGTGAAATTCTGTGCCCTAGAGAGCTGTGGATGCTGAGTCATAAGTATATTCAAGGCAGGGATAGATCTTTGCACCACAGGGAAATATAATGCTATAGAGATCAGGTAGGAATATGAAGTTGAAGCCAAGGAATAGATCAGCCATGTTCTTACTGAACAGAAGAGTGGGCTTGAGGGATTGTATGGTTTCCTATTACTTGTGTGTTCTTATGTTGCATGCCCTGAAGTAGCATTATTTTCTCTGCTGGGAGTTGGAAAATGTTGGAAATGCCATATAAATATGACTGCAACAAATCTTGATATTGGTACATAGAAACTGTATTTAAACATATCAGGTTTGTCCTTTGAACATTTCTGAGTAATACAAAATCATAAAACTGCTCCTGAGTATCACAGTAGTAACAGCATATGGGAAACAGAATGGCATCTCGTTGCCAAGGGAACCGCTGCTGTGCAACCAATTTTCTCTCACTCTTAGCATGTTTTTCCCTGCAGTGTACCTATCGATTCTAAATGAGTGGTAACTTTCTTAGAAGCTTCTTTTGCTTAAAATAATGATCAGAATTGCTGAAGATCAGGATCAATAAAACTGCAATAGAAGTAATAATATTCATTGTAAAGTAATCTAAATTATGTTGATTAGCTTGAATATTTCCTTAGTCATTATACTCCATTTGGTTACCTCATGCTTCTGTTTCTGTTGTTGGCTTTGTGATTGTTTTAGTTGCCTATGGTTGTCATGGAGCATTCTTTTGTCTTTTTAAGGTCTCAGGTTTGGTGAAATTGATAATCAGAGTTGATGAAAAATGTCTATTCAAGTCCATTAAGCAGCAGATCATCAAATAATTGATGAGTTTAAAAAAATCAGGGAGAAAATGAATATTGGATAACTTGGATTTTTGGACTGCCTAGATTCACTAAAATGTCTGTGTAGCAGAGCAGCAGCAGATGGAAACCAAATGGAGTCTTGATGCTGGAATAATGCCATTTAAAGTCATGATAATTTTGATTTTTTTTTGTTGTTGTGCACATTATACTTTGTATTTTGTAAAATATTCAGATTCTGTTTTGAGTTAAGAAGAGATCAGTAGACAAGTAGAGGAAGCTGATTTTTATGAATTTCCCACAATACTTAATTAGTACACTGGGATTCTGTTTAGTTCTACCTCAAGGCACTAATTTGCCAGTGCTGTTAGTCCCTCAGTCCGCACATGGATAGTTATATACTCCCTTGGACTTCAAAATAGACAACTGGTTGAGTTGTGCACCGCTGTGCCAGGAATCTGGTTTGAACCCCTGTCCTCCTCATCCCAGCCTCTGCTGAACCATTGTCCAATAATGAATTACCCCACTGCTCGGTGTACGAAAAGCTGCATGTGATGTTTGGTGTTGGATTGACTGGAGTGAATGCTGTGTTTGCTCAACATTGAGAAGTGGGGTTCAGGACTACACCTTTGATGGCACAGTGAGTGTGGGCATTACTGGTGACTGGCAGAACCTGCTTCATGTGTTGGCTGACCACCCAGATCCTACAGTCACTCTCTGCTTCTTGTTGGATGTGATGTAATTTGGTGTCTTCCCCTCTCAGTTGAGCTTGTTACCGTGGAAAAATCTCCAGGCTGGGGACAGCTGTGTAAGCAAGCAAGAGAGGGAGAGACAGCAGCTTCCCTCATATCCAACGTGAGTTGATGAGTGAGACCAGAGGTTTGAGCCAGGCTCCTGACACCCAGGTGACCTCTTTTTAACACTGATTCTGTCAGCATTCTCATTTCTGGTAATGATCCTGAGCATTGAGCGAGGTCTCAGTGTAATGGTGAAGGTGCATTAGATGGCTATTGGGACATTTTCAGAATTTTTCTACTGTTTGTCTTTTCACCTCCCTGAACCCTAAGAATCACTCAGAAATCTTTGTACTTGATGCAGCTTTTAGTTACAATTGTGGATGGTCAGTTTTGGGAGTGTGATAATTGGCCAAAGTAAACGTAAAGTAGCAAGGAAAAGGCTGCGATAACGACCTTGGCTGAAGAAATGGGCAGGAAGGTGAGAATATTGGAAGAACTCGCCATCATGCATGCTTGAATCTCATTGATGGGGGGGATGAAGCTAAGGTTCTTGTTGAGGATGGATTGTTTGGAATGAGAGGGGAGGATCATAATGGATAGTGAAAATGCAATAAGAGTTAATGCTGGGGAAAGAGGTTGAGTTAGAGCAAAATGAAGACAGAGGAAGATCCACTGGAGTGTTTTAATTCAAATTGAAATTTGATTTTTTTCCACCTGGGATGAGAATGTTGTCCCATTTGTGAGTGGCTAAAGAAATTAAATCTATATTCCTTGAAGTTTAGAAGAACGAGGACTGATCTTATTGAAATATCGGAACAGGACGAGGTAGATGTTGAGATATTTGTACCAGTGGGAGAATCTCAAAAGAGGGGACATAACTATAAGAATAGGGGGCAATAATTTACAACTGATGTATGTAGGAACTTTTTGTTGCAAGGGATGGTGAATCTTGCGAATTCTCTACCACAAAGGGTTGTGGAAGCTAGAATATTAAGGGAATTTAAAGGGTGGTAGATAAATTTTTGGAAGTTCATGGAATTGAGCACTGTGGGGAATTGGCACAGAATAGGAGATGAAGCCTGAGTAACCTGGTGATGCTAGAAAGAAAGGTTAAGCGTATACATGTGCTGACACAATGCAGTAAATGTGGGTGTCAGGATGTGACGGGAACAGTGATTCAACAAACTCTGAACACACCTGTGATCACAGATGGATTGGAAATGTGAGGGGTAGAATTTGAGTTGTCAGAGCCAGAGAGATTCACTGAGGAAAGAGAAATGGTAGTGGAAGCAAGTTTTTGTCAATGCCTTATCAAAAACGAGAAGGGTAGCCGAATTGGTGAAGGTGAACAAGGTAAAAGAGACAAATGGAAATTCAGTTGCAGAGAGGAGCAGAACTTCAAGGTGGCGATTCAAAGAGGCAGTGAAATAAACAGTAATCCACTATCAAAATATTGCAGATACTGTTAGTTTGAAAGCACCTCCCTCCACCCCCCCCCCCCAACCCTCCAGAAAACGCTGGCGAAACTCAGCAGGATCAGGCAGAATCAGTGCAGACAGCAATAGTTAATGTTTCAGGTCAGGACTGGGAAAAGCTAGAAATGAAACAAGTTGCAGAGAATGGCTGAAGGTGCAGAGAGACCAAGGCAATGTCTGTGACAAGGTGGAGACCAGAAAAGTTTGAGGGATACAAGTGCCAGCTGAACAATGGTGTGAAGTTCCAGCTGGAGATGCAAAAAATTCTGCAGATGCTGGAATCTGGAGCAATACACAAAAAGTGCTGGAGGAACTCAGAACTCAGCAGGTCAAGCAGCATCCATGGAAGGAAATAAACAGTCGATGTTTCAGGCCGAGACCCTTCATCAGGATTTTCTGTAGTTACAGCTGGAGGATGTGTAATTAGAAGATAATGAAATCTGTAAATGTGAGATGCAAAGATAGATTGGCTGATTACCTGAAGTTGTTGAATTCAATTTTCAGTCCTGGTTGGAAGATGAAGTGCTATTCCTTGAACTTGTGTTGAGCTTTGTGAGAACTGTGTAGGAGGCCAAAGACCAAAAAGTCAGACTATCTTTTGCCTCCTCCAGTGTTTCGTTGAATCTCAGCGTAAATTTGAAGGACAGCACCTTGTCTTCCAAATTGCCACATTCCAGTCTTCAGTATTTGCTCAGAGTTTTTTTTTGGAATTGCAAGGGTTATGTAGACCTAACCTTCACCCCTCCTGGAGGCATTGGTTGGAAATGGTGCTAACTGCAGAAAAATACATTTTTTCCTTGGCATGAGCTGCATTAATCTGATGGACTTGAAATTACATCCCCCACCCAAAAATACTTTCAAGACAGAGTAAACAGCTACAGGAAATGGGTCACTTCTCTGCATCACAGAATTGTGATAAACTGCAAACAAGACAATTTGACCAACAGTATTGCTCAGTCCAACTTTCATTCTGAATGGATTACTTAATTGCAGGTATTATGTGACTTTGCTACTTAATTGAGTGGTTAGAAATCTGATGTTAAGCATACCTGGAGAGTTAAATCTCATCTGTCACTGGGAATGTGTTAACTGGGCTGTGGGATTTTTCAGTTTTAGTAGTTTTACTCTGTATGCATTTGAATGAAAAGAGAATCAAATAAGAATATATTCCACAGAAAGATGTCCCTGTCACATTTTTTTTAAACATTTGGCTATATACATTTGTTTATATTCCTAGATGTTAAATAAACTCCAAAAAGTTGAGAGTTGTGTTATTCTGGAGTACAGGAATTTTGTGTACATTTCTGGGGACCTTGGCAACCATCAGGGGATCCCTCTCCTCATTTTTTTTGGCAAGATTTTTATGTTCCTAAGCAGTTTTATGTCCCTTGAATTAAATTAACTGTAGTGCAAGGCACAAAGTTTGCCTCCAGTAAGATTTTCGACCTCACTGGTCTGAAAAGTAACATCACTCATTTACTCACAGAACAATCTGGTTTTACTAACTCTTGCTTTGACTGAAACCTGAGCCAACACACAACCTGCATTCCTTGTCATTACTATGACCTCAGATTCAATCTTGCACGTGTGCCATAATTGCTTTATTTCTGAAGTGTAAGGTTAGAGTCACAGTCACTCTCGGTTTAAGAAAATTAAAAAAAACACTGTAGATGCTGGAAATCTGAAATAAACACAAAATACTGGAAACACTCAGCAGGTCAGGCAACATCTGTGGAAGGAGATACAGTTAATGTTTCAGGTCCAGGGCCCTTCATCAGAACTTGGAAAGGGAAAAACAATTTTCAGCAGGAGAGAAGGTGGGGGATGGATGAGTGGAACAAAGGAGCTACCTCCTGACAGGGTACGTTCAAATGGGTTAATGGGGACACCTCAAGCTACTTTGTGTAATGTGTTGTGAATGGCAAGGCTGTTGGACACGCCCAGCAGGCTAGACTATAGAAATAGAATCAGAAGAACCAAGCCACCACGATGACGGGCAGAAATGGCCAGTTCTGATACAGACAAAAGAACATAGAACACTACAGCACAGTACAGGCCCACCTCATGTTTTATAATAGGATCACATGATGTGCAGTCTATTTTTGTCTGCAGAGAAGGGCTCGACATTCCAGGTTATTTGGCTTGCAGCGGCAGCATGTTGATGCCAAATGTGTGAGGTGGAAGTTCTGAGTTACTACTGCAGCTCCAGATGGTGTCACAATGTGGAATGGTGAACTCACTGGAGATTCATTGTGCATTGTTGTTCTTTTTGGCAGTTTATTCCTCATTTATAGAAACAAATTAATGCTAGTACCTCAGGAATATATCGCTGCTTATTGGTTTGTAACTGATTTAAAAATAAAACTGTTCAAAGCAGATTATAATGTATTAAATTTGAAAGAAGAAGTCTTGCACATACCTGCTAATGTCCTTATTCATGAAGCATAAAGTTATACAGCTTAGAAACAGACCCTTTGGCCCACCATATTCATGCTACCCATTGAATTTAGCTACATGAATCCCATTTACCCACATCAGATCCATAGCCTTCTATGCCTTAGTGATTCAAGTACTTGACTCGATGCTTCTTAAATATCGTGAGAACATCTGCCTCCACCACCTCTTCAGGCAGCACGTTCCAGACTCCAACCTCCCTCTCTTTGGGGGGGGGGGAAGGGGTGGAAATTCCCCTCAGATCCCCTCTAAACCTCCCATCTCTCACCTTAAACCTATGCCCTCAAAGACACTGCCATCTACATTTTTACTATCTACACTGTCTATCCTCTCATAATTTTATATACTGATATCAGATTTCTGCTCAGCCTTCTCCACTCTAAAGAAAACAAGATAAAAGGGACTGCAGGTGCTGGAATCTGGAATAAAAAGCAGAACACTGGAAGAAGTAAGTGGATCAAACAGCATCTCTGGAGGCAAGAGTGCAAGCACATCCTTCCTTTGGTGTGGCAACCGGAATTGTACATAGTACTTCAGGTGTGGCCCACCTCATGTTTTATAAAGTTGTAACATGACATCCCAGCTCTTATATTCCATGCTGTGACTGAAGAATCTTGTTCCATCTTTTGCCTGCAAACTTTTTACTAATTGTTACATATCTGACAGTGAGCAAGCCTAGATCAAGTAAAGGCAACTTCTGCCAAACCTTTCTGGATAAGTACCATTCACTGCCCCAGCAGGTATAGTGGAGACTCTTGATCTGTAAAAACCAAAATCCTCCATGGGGGTTTGTTATCACTTAAAGCATTATTTTAGCATTTGTTGATGTATAGCTGACCAGAGTCAAACAAATCCTCAGCTCTTCAGAGATGACAATCCCTCGTGATATTTACATCATGTTGTAATATGGAGCATTGATCATCTGTCCTCTCATTCCTTGGTATTCTTTGTGGACAGATACTTGTCAAGATATTATTTTTGACTTGGAGTGGCTTAACATATCGACTATTTTTGCTGGGCTGTAATGTATCTATTCCTGTCTGTGTAAGGGGAAATTATTTGCGACCTCCAGTCGTGCTTGAGGCAGGTACATTTTGTGTATGTCATTAATTTTGCATTCAAAAGTCTCAATTAGTCTGCTTGAACTTGTGTGACTTCTGATATTCAGCATTTGATAGGATAAATGTCTAGGAATTTCTCAGCACCTGGAAAGATGCATTAAATTTTTAGTTGTGACAGAAGACCGATGCATATTTTCTGCGAGGGACAGTCACTTCGAAGTTCTAATGATAGTGAAACCTGTTGCAGAACAAGTGAAGGAAAGTAGGTGGGCCATATGGCTGGTGTTGGAGTGGTGTATGGGAGAGGCACATGAAGGTTGGGGGTGCAGGAAGCTAGGGCATTGGGTGGAGGGTAGGGATGGTAGATTACACTTGGCTCCTTGAGAGTGGAGTTATAAATAGTTGTGCCTCTGTACTCCAAATAACATTTATGGAAGTGGCATCCAGATATTCTTGGCATTCATGGGACGTTGCCGTGTGTCCATGTGCATACTTTAGGACATCATAGGTAGGGAGGAAGCAGAAGGAAAATTATGGACTTCATGATTTATTTAGCAGCTCCTGGGTCACATTGAGTAATCAGTTTTCCTAAACAATTTCTATATGCAATGGAGACAAATATGCAATCAATTTTCCAGGTCTCTGTGTCTCTTCATTCTGTTCGGTTCCTGAATCATGTTGAGTTTTGAGTGGTCTCACACTTCAAGGCTCAAGGTCCTATAATTGTCCCTATAATTCTTTGCATATCATGTGTAATGTTTGAATGATCTTTCAGAGGTATGACATCTGAAGCTATGCACAGCATTCCAAAAGTTGCCTCAATTGTAACTTTTTCAAAATCAAAATAAGTTCTGCTTATAATACCTTTCATGCTTAGCTTTGTATTACCTTCCATTTGGTTAATTGGATTATTATTGTCATGTACCAAGGTGCAGTGAAAAACTTTGTTTTACAAGCCATCCATACAGATCATTTCATCACATTAGTAGATCATGGTAGTACAAGGGAAAGGCAATAACAGAATGCAGAATATAGCGTTACAATACAAAAAGTGCAGTGCAGGCAGATAGTAAGGTGCAAGAACCATGATGAGGTAGATTGTGAAGTCGAGTCCATCTTATCATACAAGGGAACCATTCAATAGACTTATAACAGTGGGATAGAAACTGTCCTTGAGCCTGGTGGTATGTGCTTTCAGGCTTTTGTATCTTTTGCCCAATGGGAGGGGGGGGAGAGGAGAGAATGTCCAGGGTGGGAGGGGTCTGTGATTATGTTGGCTGCTTTACCAAGGCAGCGAGAAGTGTAGACAGTCCACAGAGGAGAGGCTGGTTTCCATGATGTTCTGAGCTGTGTCCACAATTCTCTGCAGTTTCTTGCGGTCTTTGGCAGAGCAGTTGCCAAACCAAGCCGTGATGCATCTGGATAGAATGCTTTCTATGGTGCATTGATAAAAGTTGGTGAGGGTTAATGGGGACCTGCATTTCATTTGGAATGCCAAGAGTGTTGGATTATTAAAGCCTTATGCCAGAAATTCTTCTGTGCAATGCCAAAAAGGTGACAAATTTGAAAATTATATTGATGTAGAGCAAATTTTGTGAATGTGTCTGGATGTTTTAGCACCAGTCACCACCAGCATCTGCTCATTTTCAGGCAAGATTTTTGTATTTGGTTGCACTGTTTCTCTGGTACCCAAATCACCCAAGTAACTTCAACTGTGATGTAATGTCCAAAATTCATCATCAGCAAAGTTTTCAATCACATTGAAAAATGGTAGTTGTTTATCATTCTTAGAAGAACCAGTTTTTACTCATACTCATCAGTCAGAAACAAGTGTTTAAAGGGCCAATCATAAAGATCCACATTTCTAGTCAGACCTGCACACCATTCTGCACACTGCTCATACTGAAGACTGAACTTTCCTTGTGTCTTGAACCACACTGCAAGCAAAACTGACTTCCAATGGCTGTTTGTCTCGGCCAGCTTCTCTTGATTGATAACATGAACCTACAACAGGCATTTCGCAGGAACCATAGGCACCTCTGGAGTATGTGTCATGGGAGGCATAGAAGGGATCATTAACAAAGGTGTTATTCACGTAAGGTTTTTAGAGAACCAGAAGGAAGAACAAAGTCTATAAAAGCTGTGCCTCCATAAGATGATCACCACTGAGATCTGTGACCTCAGATACATGTTCACACGTGTCTGGATTGCTCTCACATTTGAAAGTCACTGTCATTCTCCTTTACTTGGCCTCAGGATCATTCCAAGTATCACAATTATTATAGTTTGCTGTTCAGTGCTGCAAGAGGGAAGTTATTGCCCATACCCATTTTTTCTGCTTTTGTTAGGAAGAAGTAGCTGGTCACTTCTGGAGATATGAGAGAGAGATTAAGATTTAGCTCAGTGCTACACAACCATTGTCAATGTCTGTCCCCCCCCCACCGTCCCCCCCCCCCCCCCAGCCATCTTTATAGCAGCTGCTAGTTCCCCAGTGTTTGGCTCCCGTCCCAGGACAACCCCCTATTAGAATTGTCAGTGCTTTATGCTGGAGTCAAATCTTGAAAACTCAAAGGTAGCAGCAATCCAATAACAAATAAGGAAACGGAGCATATGGTGGATAGGGGAAAGAGACAGGGATCATTACACGGGTGGTGGTGTTGGTGGAGAGAGAGGGCAAAAGCAGAGAATTTGCCTCTTTGTGCCTCTCTCTCCCAAAAAGGGAGGGACAAAGACAAGGTGAGAAAAGGGGACCGAGTGAGGCAGAGCATCAGGGACATGACAGGCAGAAAGGCAAAAGGAAAGGGAAAGAAGCAGGTTGTGTTTGTAAGTGGGAGAGAGTGTTGCGAGGGAAAGTGTTAGCAGAGTTTGAATGGAGGTGAAGGCAAGAGCTGTGGACGTAGCGAAGAAGTCTTAAGTTGTGAGAACTTTTACTAATGTTGTGAAGTCATGATTTTTTTTTGATACGGGTCACCAGTGTCACAAAAAAGTTGCTCCCAGCAGTTCCTTCGCTGTTGGTCTCCTGCTGTTGTTGCCTATTTGTTGGTCTGGAGGGTCTGCTCTTACACAGTACTTCTCTCCTGCAAGTCCCTTTCACCAAACCTGGGAGCATGTTTCCTGCCCTCAGGAATCATTGGGCAGGCATGGTGAAGCTAACAGCATTCTCTATTATGTAGCTGATGCTGTTGTGCATGCGTGACTTTATGGGCTAGTTGATGAGCGTTGCAACTATGCGCTTGCACATTCAGATAGAGCTGTTTTGTACTGCCCACTATTTTTGAAACAGTTTGACAAGAGAGAGACTGACATTTGGTTTTTAAATGGTGTTGTTGAATAAAGCAGTCTTTTCCGACATTTTATAAAATGCCTTGGGGAGACGAGCAACAATGTTTTAATGCCAAAAATGTGGCCCATGTGAATTTCTCGGCTGTAGTTCATGAGACATTACACCCTGTCTTTGTTGTTTAGCTGGGTGCTATTTAAAGTGCAGAGTCACTATTTTTCTTAAAACAAGATGAAGTGGTTACTTACCATGTTTTTTGTTTGTGGTATTTAAAAGTCTGCCAATTGCTGTTAGAAAACACAAAAACACCTTAAAAAACAATTAATTCTATGTGAAATGCAATAGTATCTTGATTTTCAGGATAAAGCTCTGAGTGTCATACCTTGCCACCTCAAAATAGATATATTATCTCCCATTCCTTCAGGAATCTAGGAATCTCATGCATTTCATATTTATTTTTAACTTTGGAACTTTTGGGCTTGTGTTCTTATTTCTCGTCTCAAGACAATTGCAATGGGATTTGCAGACTTTCCATTTGCAAACCATTCCTTCTCCAAACTTCCCTCCTCCTAACTCTTTGTTAAGTAATAATGTTTTGACACTGTTATGACATCATCATAATGGTGTTGGTGTGGCTCATTTGGCATGCTTTCACATCTGAGTCATAAGTTGTGGTTTCTCATTCTTCTCAAGACACCCTGACAAAAAATGGAAGCTGACACACGAATGTGAAAGGAGCATTGCCAGAAGTTCTTTCCATTATCTTTGGACCATGGACAGAGCTGATACCTTTTCAGATGGATATGTAACACTTTAATTGTTTGACTGGTTCGATATCCACTGTAAGATATGGCTTGTTCACTTCCAGCTTCTTTGCCTTTTGCTTAGATCTTTGGTTATTGTTCCCTTCTGGTTGCTATGTACCTAGTCAATTTGAAAAGTTCCTTTGGGATACCTTTCTGAGCTAATACTTTCAGTAGTTTTATTGCTACCTTTCATCTGTGTCTAACAATATTTCTTTTTTGACACTTCACCTGGAAATTGTAGTGGAGAACTTTATTACTGAATAATTGCACCATAAGTGGCCTTCCTTTTTTAATTTCAGGTTCCGTGCCAATGTTGTTTGGGCTACAATCCAAGTGAGAGTCTTGGCTAATCACTCTGACTGTTCTGGTGGTTCCTGCTGTCTTCAACTTGGCTTCCCTTTGCTTTGACTTGCATCTGTCATTTAGGGCCAGAAATCACCACAACGCTAACTTTGTTATTATTGCTGACTTGATGTTTTGGATTTGCCACGCTCGGATACTGTGCATCATTGGCAGATACATTGATTGTGGTTGAGGCAATAAAGCTTTCAGTATTGGTTAACAATATTAATTCTGCATTCAGATTCTTCTCATTTCTAGATCTGTTTCAGAATTTGATCTGATTGAGGGTGGTATTTTTTATTGCTTATTTGTTCACAGGAAGTGAAAGTGGACATCGTTGGCAATGCTGGCAGTTATTTTGTACCCTTTACTCTTTCATCAGATCATGGGTAATTAAGAGTCAAACGCATTAGTAGGTCTGGAGTCATTTTTTTAGGCCAGACTGGGAAGGATGTCAAATCTCCTTTCCTGAAAACATTATTGAACTAATCCTGTGATTTCACAGTTAGTGTTAATGAGACCAGTTGCTTTAAGAAGTTTATTTAATACTTGTATTGCCACACTGGAATTTGAACTCCTGTCTCTGGAACAGTGATTCAGAACTCTGGCTATTAGTCCAAGAACCTTAACAGCTATGTCATTGTACCCCTGATATCCGGGTTAACACTGTGATCAAGGGCCATGCACATATATTCAAATCAGAATCATTCAGCTCAGAATCATTCAGCTCTGCAGAATCATGGTGATATGTGGGTTGATGTCCAGAATGTATGAAACTTGGGCCAGTGGCAGAATCTGAGGAATCATCTCCCTGTTGTGTGTCATTGTCCGTACCAGAGCAAAGAAATGTATTTCAAAGCTTGCCAGCTGATTTTTGTCTGTCTGTCAAAGCTGTCAGGGTGGGATTGAAATCAGGTTCAATCACTGCACAAAATGTTGCCAGGATTTCAAGATGGCTATGACACAGAAATAAAACCATAAGAAATAGCAACAGGAATAAGCTGTTCAGCTCTTGTAGCCTGCTCTGGAGTAAGATATGTCAGATCCAACTTCCCTCAATTCCACTCTTAGCCCTTCATCATTAAACATCTATCTCAGTTTTGAATATATTCAAGGATTCACCTTCCATAGCTTTCTCAGACAAGGAATTTCAAAGACTCTCAACTCTCATGACCAAGACTTGTACTCTCTTGTCCTAGATTATTGTATGAGTGGAAACATTCTCCAAGCACTTACTCTGTCTTCTTACAAAGAATCTTACATGTTTCAATAGGATCACCTCTCATTCTTCTACACCCCAATGAGACTAGACCCAACCTGTTTACCCTTTCATCACAAGAAAATCCCTCCATACCTGACATTATCCTAGTGAACCCTCTTTGAGTTGCCTTCTGTGATGAAAGGCCTTTTCTTAAATAATGGGACTAAAACTGTTCACAGTATTCTAGATGTGGTTTCCCTACCTTCCAGAGGGTTTGGGGTATAGAAGAGGAATAAATGCTAGTATTTCATGTAAAAGCAAATTATGCTGCAGTTTTACGTAGTCTTTCTCCATTGAAATAATAACCTGTTTTGTCATTCTACTTTGCAAAGTGAACAATTCCCCATTTTCTCACATTATATCCCATTTGATAACTTTTATACCGCATTATATACTCTGTTATACTCCATTTGCCCACTCACTTAACCTATCAGTATCTCTCTGTACACTGAGGGACAGCACCTCATATTCTGCTTGGGTACACTGAATTCTGAATTCTCCAACTTCTGGTAAACTGCCTACCCCTCCACCCCCCTCCTTTGTCCCTTTCCTCTCTCTTTCTGATCTACCTAGTTGTTCCTACATTCACCCCAGCTCCCCTCACCCAGTTCCTTTCCTCTCCTCCACCCACACCGTCTGCCCATCACCCATAAACTCCCCCCACTGGTTCGTCTCCCCCACTGTTCCCATATGCCCTTGCCACCTCCCTTGCTTGATTCCATGCAGCACCTTCCTCCCCTATCAGATTCCACCATCTAAAGCCCTTTGTTGCTTCCATCTATCACCTCCCAGCTTTTGGTGCTATTTCCATTCTCTTCTGTCTGCCTATCACCCCTCCTCACCTGAATCCACATATCGCTTGCTAGTTCTTGCTCTACCCCTTTCCTCCACCTTTTTATACTGGCTATATCCCCTCTGTCTTACAGTCCAGATGAAGGATCCTGGCCCGAAACATCGACTGCCCATCTTCTTCCATATCGGCTACGTGATCTGTTGAGTTCCTCCAGTGCTTTGTGTGTTGCTCCAGATTTCCAGCATCTGCAGTCTCTTGTGTTTCCCTCCACAGATGCTACCTGACCCACTGAGTTCCTCCAGCATCTTGTGTGTTGCAACACATCACATCACCTTGTCCATTAAAATCTGTTGCAGGAGGCACCTTATTTCTCGACTTGCCATCTCAGGAGACCATTTCTCGGATTGCCAGAATGACAATCCATCCATGAGGCTTGTCATGTCACATGAAAGGCGATAGCTTTGGAGAAATTGATGAAGAAGAGATCATGTTGCAGTTGCACAACTCCAGAATGCTCTTTCACCATCTACCGTTCAATTCTCGCTGGGCCTTCAGTAATCTGCTGATGCCATTTTCCACTGCATGAGAAAAAAATCCATAGCCAACATCTTACCAGTCACTCATTTCTAATTTTCTGGCCATGTAACATGACAAACTGGATTTTGTCCTAAAGAATTACGGTCACTCAGCTCAGAAGATGGGGAGTGGAGAATGAGGCTCAGGATAAACATAAGAAATGTGAGTTTAGACTCGGCTTTATGAAACAAAATCACAGTTCCAACATCGATCTCTTCTGTATCCCCAGTAATTGGGTTCCATTGAAGTGCCCATCTGTCCTGGCTTGTGCCTGGTCCAAGCCTTGTTTACAAGCTTTGACAGTACCATCAAGAAATAAACAAATTAAGGCTGAGTAAATCTTCACAGGTCCTATCCTCGCACTAATGTCAAACAAATTTTCACATACTGCTGGTGTGACTTCGTGTTAAACAGAAATTGCACAAGAGCCCATGTTTTTTAAACTGTGAGGTAAGTAAACACAAAACTTGGCATTTGGCAGATATATGTGGGACTCAGATAAATAGAACATAGAATATTACAGCACAGTACAGGCCCTTCGGCCCACGATGTTGCGCTGACATTTTATCCTGCTCTAACATCTATCTAACCCTTCCCTCCCACGTAGCCCTCCATTTCTCTATCATTCATGCGTCTATCTAAGAGTCTCTTAAATGTCCCTAATGTACCTGCCCCCACAACCTCTGCCGGCAGTGCGTTCCATGCACCCGCCACTCTCTGCGTAAAAACTTTACCCCTGACATCCCCCTTATATCTTCCTCCAATCACCTTAAAATTATGCCCCCTCGTGTTAGCCGTTGTCAAACTCATGCTCAGAACCAGCAGGAATCTCTTCAAACTACAGTGAGTACAACTCCAGAACCAAGGTCACCAGAACTCAGTTATCAAGCTACAGTATGCAGACAATGCTTACGTATGCATGCACTCAGAGGCCAAGCTCTACGGCATCATTGACTCATTCACTGAAGTATATGAGATGCAACATGTTTTTCTCTAATTATCTCATTTTAATTAGTTTGATGACATCATTGCAAAAAATGTAGATCTTAAACTTTGCTTTTCTGAAAATCATCAAAGAAGTTGCAGGAAACATTTAAACTTGGAACACAGAACAGTAGCACAGGAACAGACCCTTTGACCCACAATGTCTGTGCTGACTACAATGCCAGTTTAAACTGTACATCTGCCTGCATGCGGTCTATATCCCTTCTTCTAGTCTGTCAATCCAGACGATGGCCTCTTGAGATGCCAAGAGGAGAAATGTGTTTGATGGCCCTTGGCCCTGAAAAGTAAAGAGTGAGGGGGGGGGTTGAGGTTGCAAATATGAGTAATAGAAGGGGCTGGAAATATTTAAACACATTCAATACCTTCTAGGCTCTGTCAATGCTTTTAGTAGCAGTTGTATGATTTGGCTTTATCAGATAGAGAAGACTGATTTTCAGGTCATTTGAGTGAGTGACGATTGCCTGAGGTTCGGTGGGTCTAACTAATTCCACTGCATGTAATACATGTAGGCAGCATTCAAATCTACTTAGTGATTCATACAGTTGATTATTTAAAATGAGTAATATAATGCTCATGGGAAGATGAGATGCTTAAGAAAATTCTCATCCTTAATGACCATGGAAGGATCCAACGTGTGAGTGCTAAAGAAAAGGTTGAAGAATTTTCAACCATATTCATACAGAAGTGCTGAACAGATCCAGTTCTGCTTCCTCCTCAGATCTTATCCATCATAGGAGCTAGCCTCTCACCAATTTGATTCATTCCACATAAAACCAAAAAACAGCCGAAAGCAGTGGACATGGCAAAGGCCATGGGACCAGCTCTAGAACCGAAGACTTGGGCTCAAGAACTAGTTGCGCCTTACACTAAGCTGTACGAATATAGTTGCAACACTGGCACCTACCTCACAATGTGGAAAATTGCCCAGTATTCCCATTGACAAAAAGCAGGACATAACCAATTCTGCTAATAATCACCCAATCATCCTACTCTCAAATTAGTAAAATGTTGGAAGCCATCTGCGACAGTGCTATCAAGTGGAAATTACTCATCGAAAAGCTACTTCCTGCTGTCCACTGGGATCCAGGTCTCATCACTGCCTTGGTCCAGACATTGACCAAAGAGCTGAATTCCAGAGGTGAAGTGAGAATGACTGCTCTTGATACCAAAGCAGCATTTGACAGAGTTTGGCATTAAACTGTTCTGATAAAACTGGTCAATGGACATACAGGGAAAAGACTTGAATGGCTGGAGTCATAGCTAGCTCAAAAGAGAATGGTCATTGTTACTAAGGGTGAATCATTGCAGGCCCAGGACTTCTCTGCAGGAGTCCACCAGGGCAGTGTCCTAGACCAAGCATTTTCAGCTGCTTGATCAATGACCTTCCTTTTCTCGCAAGGTCAGAAATAGGGATACTTGCTGATGGTTGCTCAATGCTAAATCCATTCACAACTCCTCAACAAATGAAGCAGGCCATGACTGCATGCAGGAGGATAGACAACACTTGGGCATGGACTGACGAGTGGCAAGTAACATTCATGCCACTGAAGTGACAGGAAATGACCATCTCCAACAACAGTGAACATAACCACTTACCCTTAACATTCATTGGTATTGCCTTTTCCTATTCCCCACCATCAATATCCTGGGCATCACTATTGACTGGAAATTCTACTGGACCAGCCACTTAGATACTGTTACATTTCAGAGGCTGGTGACACCCTAAAGCCTTTTCACTCTCTTTATTTGCCTCGATGAGTGTGGTGTCAACAACTTTAAGAAGCTTGACACAAACCAGGACAAAGAAGAGTTTTCCCTAACATGTAACACTACAATTCACTACAAGCCTCTTCTGTTGTAGCTTGTACCTGCTAGCATTTCCTGGTCTACCAGCTGTGGATGATAAAGACATTGCTGTGATGCTTTTAAACCAAAGCTGTTTCAGCTGTTCTGCAGTGTGCTATTCTTCAGCTGAACATTTGCAGGCACGGTAGTGTAGCGGTTAGCGTAATGCTTTACAGCGCCAGTGACCCGGGTTCAATTCCAGCCACTGTCTGTAAGGAGTTTGTACATTCTCCCTGTGTCTGCATGGGTTTCCTCCGGGTGGTCCGGTTTCCTCCCACATTCCAAAGACGTATGGGTTAGGAAGTTGTGGGCATGCTATGCCGGCGCTGGAAGCATGGTGACACTTGCAGGCTGCCCCCAGAACACTCTACGCAAAAGATGCATTTCACTGTATGTTTTGATGTACATGTGACTAATAAGGATATCTCATCTCATCTCATCAATTTAAAAAGCTAAGAAAGAAACGAATGGGCCAAGAGACCTGTTCCTTCCAATGTATTATTTGCACTTTACAGTGGCATGAGCAGTTTGCAGGAATTTGAATCATGCAAAAAATGAATAGCCACACCCAAATAAACACTCAAGAATTCTCAGACTTTTCTCCTTGATCTCAAAAGTAAATTGGTAGGAACACTTTATCAATCCACAGTACAACTTACATTTGATGGTTGTCATTTCCATGCCCTAGGTCATTTGAATGTCAATGTCTATACTTAGAGCCTTGACTCTGGTTTTTAAATAGGTATTTGTACAATTGTTTCTGTTAAGACTGTCTATCAAAGTGGTGTTAATTGCTTTGACCTGATGTCCTGATCAACATTAGATTTTTATTGTTTGATACTCTAGCATACCCACATGAGCCATGATCCCATTGGTGCTGTGGGGTTGTGCAGAATGCATTGAGGCCTCAGCTACTAAATGAAATAGAGAAAACATGTTTACCACCATTGTTACGTTCTAATGAAACATGATTTGTTTGTGCATTACTTTTACTTCTCCATTCTCTGCTTCAGAAGGATGTTTTACATATATTCAGAATAAATGTGAAACATCCTTATGCCAGCCTAACCTGACTCTCTCGCACTCTCTATTTATCTCTTGCTTCCAACAGGGAAGTCTCTCATCTCAGTTATGCTGTCTGTCCTCCCAGATATACTGTCTGAGATCTCCAGGTTGTTGTTATGCAAGCCCTTGCCTTATTACTCTCTGGTGAAGTGCATTGATATGTCGGTACACTATTGCAAAGGCAACAACAAGAATTAAATTTACTTTACAGTCTTAAATATCCCAAGCCACTTCACAGGAGTTATCAAACAAAAAATTTATGTAAGACAGAATGAGATATTGAGTTGAATGAGTGTCTTGAGGAGGAAAGAGTGGTAGAGAGATGGTAAGGAATTTGGGGTAGGCTTAGTGAGGGAATTCTGGAAAAAAGATCAGGTGAAACAGCTACAGTGTCGGATGCTCAATAGACCAGAGCTAAAGGGACATCAGTATTGGAGGATATAGACCTGGCTAGGTGTGAGGAGCATGGAAGGTTTGAAATCAAGGGTGAGAATTTCGAAATAAGGTAGCTGCTTAACAGAGAGCTAGTAAGTCCGCTAAGACAGGATGATGATATTAGACCAGAAGCAGCAGAATTTTGGATGACTTCATTTGTGGAGGATAGAGAAGGAAGGTCTCCAGAAGTGTGTCAGAATAGCTGGAGTTAACCAAGGAGTTGGAAAAATATCTAGGAGTCAGGAAGAGAAAGTCTTACTCTTGATAATGACACACAGACCTTCTGCTTCTATTATTGGTGTAACTTCTCCAGTTATCTGATAGCAATCAGGTGACAAATATAAGATATTGATCATCTTGAAAGGGATTTTCTTGGTCCTTATTTTGTAGGAAATTGACATTGAAGTTGCCAAGGTATCCTTGTACAATTGTCAACATCTTTGGGATTTCTCAAAGCAATCCTTATTGCTTTCCTTTTCACTGTTGCTCTAATTATGGAATGCTGCTGCAGTTCACCGTGGCAGTGCAAAGTTCGTGTAATTCTCCACTATTTAAAGTGGGGATTCATACAGACATGCACATCATTTCAATGGAGCAGAATTGCTGTTCAGGACTTTGCCAAGGAATATTTAAGACTGATTTTTTTTTAACTTGCTGCAAGTTATTAAAGTTTTGTTAATAGTAGTTTTTGGCAAATTTGAATAATTTTGGGGAATTTGAATATTTCATACATTTAAAAAGAATTAGGAGTTTGACGATGCTGGGTAGGCCAGGGGCAGTGAATTACTTGGCTGTTAAGGTCCCACCTTCTGCGAATGGGGCTTCTTATGCCCTCTCCTCAGTAATCTTGTTGTGTCATTGAAGGCCCATTTCAGTTAGTCACCTCTGCATGTTGAAGCTGTTAGATCATTACAAGGTAAGTTTATAAGATCTTTGAAACTCAGTGGCGAGTACAGGTGAACTGGCATTGAAGGGTAATTCTGGCCAAATAAATTACTTGTCTTGAAGATGATGGTTAGCTGTTAATGTTGATGAATTAAGTAATTTACATTATCAAGTAAACTCATGAAATATTAATGCAAATTTTACACCTGTAGTAAAGCATAGGGGGATGATCTAGTTGGAAATAGAACTAAAATAAATAGCAGTATAAAATATTTAAGTATGTAAACAAAGATTTGTACCATCAAATTTATAGTCATGGTAAATTAATGATGCAAACAGAAAACTCTAAGAATTAAAGATAAGATAATCAAAAGGAATGAGAGCTAGGAAATAGCTGAAGTGGACGACATCAAACTTAGCAAATGGGTCAGTGACAATTAGTGAAGCGTGTGTTATGAGTAATCTCAAGGAATGCATTATATAGAGAACATTTGAACCAGATGGCTTATTCTTTGAAATCTCCAAGGAATAGGAGGAAATCAAGAAGGCTCAATATTATATTAAGAGATACATATTAAAGGTGCTTTGCTACAAACTGGGGAAAATGCTGTTGTAATATATAGAAGGAAATGAACATGAACATAAGTTATAGACCAACACTACTTATGCTCATAATCTGTTTTGCAGCATGTTGTTAGTACTTATCTAAAGGACACCAAGGCCATAGGGATTTGCCAGCATGGATTTAGCAAAGTAGATTAATTTTTCATAAATCATTGGAATTTCTTGGGAAAACAACTATAGCACATATTTTGTGAAGTTGCTTTCTTGGAGCAGAGATGTGCATTAGAAATTAAGGTGTAGAAGTTAGCATATTTGTGGTTCTTTAATTTTAATGAATGACATATTTGCTTGCCATGAACCAACCCTTGTACTTCTGCATGTGAAACTGCATCTCAATGTTAATTTTGGGAAAGAACTTCTATTTACAGAACACCTTTTGCGACCTCAGTGCATCTCATTGCATCAAGGCTAATGAGGTATTTCATGGATACTGTTTGACATACTTTGTCAGTTTCCTCACAACATAGAATAAAGGTATTTGGTCCATCATGTCTGTGCTGGCTCTCAGAGCATTCCCATTAATCTGATTTTAACCCCCACTTATTTTCTTGTAACATTTAACCATCAGGGCGGCACAACATGGGCCGAAGGGCCTGCATTGTGCTGTATTGTTCTATGGTTCTATGTTCTTTCTTGCATGCTAATCAAGTCCCTCAATTGAATTCTACTGCCACCCTACTACACTAGGGGCAATTATAATAACTTCATCAACATGGCTTTAGGATGTGGGAGGAAAGAGAAAAACCCTGGGGAAACCCACATGGTTATAGGTCCTCCCCAGGTTATAAATGCCTGACTTATGTACAGCACATATGCATGAAAAAGCATTTGGGAGACCGGTGGGATGGATTTGCCAGCTGTTGCAGGGCTGTAGGCATCTTTTGCTGTGTGGAAGCTCAGTGTGAGGCCGCATTTCGGACTTGCTAACTGTCCAGGTGACAAACAGTTTACAGGAACAGAACCCTGCCGTAACTTGGGGAGAACTTGTACAGGGACAAAAAGCAAAGATAGAACCAGAAGTAAGGATTGAACCTGGCTCTGCTTGCCACCCTGTCACTCCACCACACATTGAGATGTAGTGACCTATTTAGACACAGTAAGATTTCACAAAACACAGTTGGGCAAATGAGTAGGTAATCTATTTTAGTGATATTGATCAAGGAATGTGTGGTGTCTGTGACATCAGTAGAACAGTATTGCTCTTATTTGAATATTGCCAAGGAATTTTACATCCACTTAAGAGGACAAAGTACTATAGTTTAATGAAACGCCTTGAGAAAGGGGCATTCGCTCTGTACTACACTGAAGTATCAACCTAGATGATGTGATTATGTTTCTTGAGTGGGGCTTGTGTAGATTGCTATTTGGTCCATCAAGTCTGTGCTAGCTCTTAGAACATTCCCATTAATCTGATTTTATCCCCTAATTATTTCCCTGTAACCTGTTCTTTCTTGCATGCAAATCAAGTCCCCCCAATTCAATTCTGCTGCCACCCAACTACACTTGGGGTGATTTATTGCCTTTTTAGAGCTTGGGTTATGCAAGAAACCTCCTTGCTTCCTTGATCCTATTCCCTTTGATTGTCTGGCTATTCAGTTCCCCTTTCTGGTCCCTACGCTGATGTTGTTAATGGTTCTTACTTCTCAGGAGCTGTCCCTCCCCTCTTGAGCTTTGCCATCATCACACCTCTCCCCCTCAAAAATATCAAGCCTTGACCCTGTCTATCTTGGCATACTATTGTCCATTTCCAGCATTCCATTCCTTTCCAAAGCCCTTAAACTGTTGCCTCCCCCTCTCCTATGCCAAAATTATGACCACCAGTCTTAGAACTCCTTATTTCAATCCTTACAATCAGGTCCCATGCTCTGCTAATGTACTGACATGGCTCTTGTGGCATCTTATACCACTGTGACAAAGGTACTGTAATCTAATTCTCCTCCTTCTCCACCACCTCCTCCAATTTGTATGTAACATTTGTCACAGATCACCTGACCATCTTTCCACAGTAGCCTTCTACAATTGTGGGTTGGATATAACATTACTTGCCCAGCTCCATCCAAATCTAGAGACTGGAGATGCTGTAATCTGGAGCAAAAAAAAACTGCTGTAGGAACTCAGTGGTTCAAGCTCCAGATTCCAGCATCTGCAGTGTCTTTGGTCTTCATTTTACTACTTCACTGCAAATTCCCTTCAAGACATGCCACTTTAGAGAAGCTCAGCTCCTCTGTTCAACAGGGGTTATGTGAGTCCCTCTCTCACTGTTCACCCTCTGTTGTTTCTACTACTCTTTCGTTCTTCCTCAACATTCTCACTAATCTCCAACTGCCCATGTTTCCGCACCTCACCTGGTTCCACAACTTGAGGTCATCCAAAACTGCTCATCTGGGCCTTGCCTGCACCAATTTTCATTCACCTGTAACCCATGTGTTTGCTGCCTTGCATTGGCTCTTGGTTAAACTGTGCCTTGTTTTCAAGTCCCTTCATGGCCTTGCATCTTCGTAGCTCTGCAATCTTTTCCAGCTATTGGTTACTGTAAATTACTTCTATAGCGGTTGGGAGAATCAGGGTGGAATTGATGGGTATTTGAGAGAGAATAGGTTACAGGGACATAAATGGGGAACTGAGATTGTTGGGATTGTTCTGAGAGCTGGCATAGACCTGATGGGCTGAATGGCCTCCTACTGTGTTATCACAAGTATCAGAAAATATTCAATGTCTCATGCAGCTGTGCTTTTCCATTTCTGGTGTCATGGTCGTCCCAAAACTTAATCATTCAATCTGTGTCTTCAACTGTCAAAAATATAAGCTATGAAATTCCCTCCCACCCTGAACCACAATCTCTCTATCTGTCTTCTTCTTAAACCTATTGCTATATCAACGTTTTGGTCAGCCACCCTAAAACCCGGCTTGGTGTCAAATCATGTTTTCTAACGCTATTGTAAAATGCCTTGAAAGGTTTTGCTTCATTATTGGTGTTTTATAAATAGATACTACTGTTACAGCTGCCGCTTTTTAGCTAAAGCTATATCAGACCTGTGTTTCTGGAATATTTTCTCTGAAACAGAAAGTAGAAGATACAGAAATACACAGTATTAAATAGTTAAATTTTACAGCTTTGCATTATGTTCTTTGCTAATCATACTGTTAATGAATGACATAGGTTGAGTTTTTTTTGAGTAATTCTAAGCATAACCAGCGATTGGTCTCATACGAGGAGATCTAGAGTGATTTATATTTTTGAGTCAAGAAATAGAAATTGAATTTTAATGTGGACAGATATGAAGATCAGAACAGAAAGAATGGAATATGTCAAAATGCGAGAGGTATATTTTAACCAAGCTATAAAATGGTAGTATTTGAACTTGATTATTGACTTTTCATAGACAGTGAAATCAGTACAGAGGCTGTATCAGCAAAGTAAGTTTAGTACTCAGTTGTGTTAAGATATTTCATTAAAAACACAAAACAAGTTTCGGATGAACCCAATGGAATATTTTATGCAGTTTGAATGCCTCACTTTCATTGAAAGATATTTGAGAAGATAAACTCTGGTCCTATATGGAATGACCTGCCAGAGGAAGTGGTTGAGGCAGGTATACTAACAACATGTAAAAGGCATTTGGACAGGTACATGGATAGGAAAGGTTTAGAGGGATATGGGTCAAATGCGGGCAAATGGGACTAGCTTGATTGGCAGCTTCGTTGGCATGGACCGGTTAGCCCAAAGGACCTGTTAGTTTGTGTACTGAATAACTCTATAAATAAGATATTTCTGGAACACAGAAACCAATTTGAACTCCCAAGCTTCACTCAAGGCTGTTTACAGACAATGTACAAGTTAGGAGTGGGAGTGGGCTACTCGGTCCCACAAGCCGGTTTTGCCATTTATTGAGTTCATCGGTGATTGTAACCTCAAGTCTGCTTTTCTGTCTACCCATAGTTACCTTCCACCCTCTCACTTATCAAGTATCCATTCACCTCTGCCTTAAAAATATTCAAAGACTCTGCTTCGTCCACCCTTAGAGGAAGAGAATTCAAGGACTCAAGACCTCTGAGGGAAGTATTTCACCCCACCTTTATCTTTAAATGGGAAATCCATTGTTTTTAAATCCTCTTTGAACTCTCAATCTAGATTCTGCTACAAGAGGAAACATCCTTTTCACATTCATCTTGTTGAGATCTCTCAACAGCTTATATGTTTGAATGAAGTCCCCTCTCACTGTTCTAAATCTCAACAGGTACAAGGTCAGCCTGTCCAGTCTTCTCTTAGCACAGTCTGCCCATTCCCGGTATTGAGTCTGATAAACCTCTGAACTGCTTCCAATATATTAGCATCCTTCCTTAAATATGGAGACTAATACTACACACCGTATTCTATGTGGTCCACAATGCTCTCTCCCCCATCCCCCCCCCCCCTCTACTTAAGTGAAGCATGTCCTCCCTACTCTTGTATTCAATTCCACTTGGAAGAAAACAACAACATTTTGTTAGCTTTCCTAATTACTTGCGTATTGGCTTTTTGCAAAAACATGCAATAGGCCTCTTAGACCCCTCTGCATCTGAGTTCTGCATCTCTCATGATGTAGATAACATGCTTTTTTATTTTTTTTTGTTAAAATCCACAATTTCACATTTTCTCACGTTATACTTTTTGGCACATCTTTGGCCATTCGTGTAACCTATTAACTTATCCTTTATTAGCCTCCTTATTTCCTCTTAACAACTTGTTTTCTTGTCTATCTTTGTCAACCAGAATAATTCTGGAAAACATAAGATGAAGTTACGAGTCTCTCATTTTACTTTATTGCATTAAAGGAGGGATTAGGGCCTAAATTGGCTGATTATACTGCAGTATTATGGATATGTGGGACAACAATCCCTTGCTAACAGTGGCTTGTGTTCCTGATACTCCTGGAATAGCTGAGTCATGTAGGATTATCTAATTTTAAACAATCGAGTGAGCACCCATTCTCGGAAGCATATATTTTTGACTCTGGGTGGCTGAAAAGCAAGATGTGTCATCTGATACTACTGGTGGGGAATTCCTCTATGAGGAACTGGAAAGCTTAGAAAAAGTGAACATCACTATATTTCTTAAAAAAAATCCAATGGCTTATTTGGTTGTTAATGGTGTTTTGCGTTGCTACTGTCTAGATCCAGGTTTGTTCACACCTTCAGTCCCAACTTCTTTCTCTGTATGATGGTAATATTTTGCCAACATCCAACTTGTTAGAAGGTGGTTAATGTGGGGTGATGCCAACTTGCCCGTCCTGAGAGACCAGATAAGAAAGATCACTGAACTGAAGAATAATGTTTGCTGGATCATAAAACTGTCATGATAGACTCTATAATCTTAATGATAATGAATGATTTTTGTTTTTTGAAATTTCACTCAATTTTTTTTAAGAGGCAAGTCTTAAACTTTGCTGTGCCTGTTCGTTGGGAGGTAAAGTGATTCATTATTATTTGTGACAGCATTTTGTTTTGAAGTGCAGATTGAACTTGAAAGAATTTGGGTATTTTTAATTATTCAAAGAATCATTTCATCATGTATTTAGCAAAGTTAGTAAAGGAGTGCAGAATATATTTTTGAAGTACAGATGTGAACACATATACATTTGGGTATAACTGCTCCAAAGAAACAATTCACCATGTGTTTAGCAAAACTAGTGAAACTGTGTAGAAATTTTGAGGATAGTGATTTTAATGTACAATCATTTATTTAAACTGAGTATACCAGTAATACTTGTATATTCCAATACTTTTGATATACCATAAATAATTCAGTAGGATAAAAATGATTTATGCATATAAACGTTAAGGAGGGAAATGTTGTGGGGGTTATGGTTCTGGTAGGAAGGCAAGAGGTAAAAGGGCAGATGTGGCAATCACAAGAGATGCCACACCTAAGCTACTAACTCTTCCCTTCATACCATGCATGGAACCAAACAGTCCTTTAAAATGATTCACTTGCACTTCTTCCAATATAGTGTACTGCATTTGGTGTTCACAATGTGGTCACCTCTTTGAGGGAAACCAAACACAGATTGTATTTAGTCCACAGGAGTGATTCAGAGCTCCCTGTTACCTGACACTTTAATTCTCTATCCCACTCTCTCTCTGACCTATCTGTCTGTGGCCTCCTGGACTGGCATAACAATACCAAACATAAATAAGCTTGAAGAACATAATCTCATTTTATGTCTGGGAATGTTACAGCCTTCAGGACTCGATATTGAATTCTACAGCTTCAAGTAAGTTGCTTCGTCTGCATCAAAACTGCCCATTTCTGCTGTAAATCATTCATCTGTGATCTTGGCTCAGTTTTTCCTCTCTCCATTAGCACAGCCAGACCCTGCATTTTGCACCTTTTTATGTTCCTTTGTATTCTCATTCTAATCGTCCTTACCTCATAGCTTTTGTATATTTTCTCTCTGTCTGTCTGTCTCTTTAAATTTCCTATTAAATTATTAGTCAGATGAACTTGATAACTGATCCCTTTGACAATCCTGCCCACATCATATCAGAGGTGTTCCCTTTGCTCTATCCACCCTCCCTATATTCTCTGCAAGCTTATTTTATCTTTTCCCCAGTTCTGATGAAGGGTCTTCAAACTAAAATGTTAACCGTTTCTCTTTACAGAAATGCTGCCTGACCTGACTAAGTGTTTCCAGTATTTTCTGTTTTTATTTCAGTTTTCTAGCATCTGTAGTTGTTTAATTTTCAATCCTGATTAAGAATTCATATCCTGACTTGGTGAGTTATGAAACTGAATTCAGTAAATCTAATAATGTCCACATTGACCCCAAAAATATCTAATCCTGAAAACAGCTGGAAAAATCGAAATATTAAAACAAAACAAAGCTACTAACATTCAGTGAAGGAAGCTTGTTATCACTGTCTATTGATACTGTTTTAAGCAGACTTGTGGATTGAAAGGGAATTATCTCCAATATTTTAAAATTTTGCTCATGTTTATTGGTATTGGTTTATTATTGTCACTTGTACCGAGGTACAGTGAAAAACTTGCCTTGCATACTGTTCTTACAGATCAATTCATTACACAGTGCATTGAAGTAGTACAGGGTAAAAACAATAACAGAATACAGAGTACAGTGTCACAGCTACAGGGAACTGCATTGCAGGTAGACAATAAGGTGCAAGGTCATAACAAGGTAGATTGTGAAGTCAAGAGTCCATCTCATCATATAAGGGAACTGTTCAATAGCCTTATCACCCTGGGATAGAAGCTGTCCTTGAGCCTGGTGGTATGTGCTGTCAGGCTCCTGTATCTTCTGCCTGATAGGAGAGGGGTGAAGAGGGAATGACCTGGGTGGGTGGGGTCTTTGATTATGCTGGCTGTTTCACCAAGGCAGCGAGAGTTATAGACAGTCCATGGAGGAGAGGCTGGTTTCCGTGATGTGCTGGGCTGTGTCCACAACTCTCTGTACCCTCTTGAGGTCCCAGGCAAAGCAGTTGCCATACCAAGCCATGATGCATCCCGATAGGATGCTTTCTATGGTGCATCGATAAAAATTGGTGTCAAAGGGGACATGCCAGATTTCTTGAGCCTCCTGAGGAAGTAGAGGTGCTGGTGAGCTTTCTTGGCCATGGTGTCTAAGTGGTTGGACCAGGATAGGCCATTGGTGATGCTCACTCCTAGGAACTTGAAGCTCCCAATCTTCTCGACCTCAGCACCATTAGTGTAGACAGGTGCATGTGCACTGCCCCCTTCCCTGAAGTCAGTGACTAGCTCTTTTGTTTTGCTCACATTGAGGGAAAGGTTGTTGTCATGACACCATGTCACTAAGCTCTCTGTCTCCTTCCTGTACTCCGACTCAGTTACTTGAGGTACGGCCTACTGCGGTGGTATCATCTGCAAACTTGTAGATGGAGTTGGAGCAGAATCTTGCCATGCAGCCCACAATATATAGGGAGCAGAGTAGAGGGCTGAGGACACAGCCTTGTGGGGCGCCAGTGTTGAGAATAATTGCGCTGGAGGTGTTGCTGCCTATCCTCACTGATTGTGGTCTGTTGTTCAGAAAGTCAAGGATCCATTTGCAGAGGGAGGTGTTCAGTCCCAGGTCTCGGAGTTTGTTGATGAGTTTGCTTGGAATTATCATATTGAGGGCAGAGCTGTAGTCAATAAACAATAGTCTAACGTAGGTGTCTTTACTGTCCAGATACTCCAGAGATGAGTGTAGGGCCAGGGAGATGGTGTCCACTTTAGACCTGTTTCGGTGGGAGGTGAATTGCAGTGGGTCGAGGTTTTTTGGGAGGCTGGAGTTAATGCGTGCCATGACCAGCCTCTCGAAGCACTTCATGATGGTGGATGTCAGAGCCACTGGTTGGGGGTCATTAAGGCATGTTACCTTGTTTTTCTTCGGTACTGGGATGATAGTGGTCTTCTTAAGATAGGTGGGAATGTGAGATTGAAGCAGGGAGAGGTTAAATATGTCTGCAGATACCCCTACCAGCTGATCTGCACAGTATCCGACGACACAGCCAGGGACGCCATCCGGGCGAGATGCTTTCCTTGGGTTCGCTCTCTGAAAGACTGATCTTGCGTCCTCAACAGTGACCATGGGTTAAGTTGCATTGGTGGCTGTCAGCATGGGTGATGACAAACCACTCCTGTTCAGAACATGCATAGGGTGTGTTAAACTCATCAGGAAGGGATGTGCTGTTGTTGACTTTGCTGACCGACTTCGTTTTGTAGCCCGTTATTGCATGTAAGCCCTGCCACAACTGATGAATGGTCTGGAATTCTATTTTGAACTGGTATTGAACCTGCAGGAAAGATATCAATAACTTGAAAGAGTGCAGAGAAAATTTACATGGATGTTGCCGGGACTTGAGCGCCTGAGTTACAGAGATAGGTTGAATAGGTTAGGACTTTATTCCCTGGTGTGAAGGAGAATGAGGGGAGATCTTATCGAAGTGTACAAAATTATGAGGGGTATAGATAGGGTGAATGCATGCAGGCTTTTTCCCCTCAGGTTGGGTGAGACCAGAACTAGGGGTCAAAGGTTTCGGGTGAAAGGTGAAATATCTAAGGGGGACACTCAGAGGGTGGTGCGAGTGTGGAATGAGCTGCCAGCAGAAGTGGTAGATGTGGGTTCAATTGTAACATTTAAGAGAAGTTTGGATAGGTGTATAGATGAGAGAGGTATGGAGGGCTATGGCCCGGGTACAGGTAGATGGGATTAGGCAGAAAACTAGCCTGGCATGGACTGTGTGTGTGTGAGAGGGAGAGAGACAGGCCCTTCATAATTGCGTTAAATTGCAATTATGTAATGCAATAAATGTAGAACTGTGGCAGTTTTCAAAACTGTCAATTTAAAAGATATTTCTCTCCCTCTTCAACTTTGGGTATGTGGAGATTAGTTTTATGACCATGACAGCTATTGGCATAGAAATTACAAGAAAATGCTGCATCCAGTATTAATTATGTACAGGATTTAAGTGATTAAGGGTGAAAATGTAATGAAACTGGAATGATTTGTGTTGGATTGTAGTGCTTTCACTTTACATTGCTCCTAAAATTTTATTGTGTAGATGTGGAATCAAAGTATAGATATTTTTAATCAGATTTTTAATTGGAGCTGAGACAATGATCAACAGTGACATCATGAAAGAAAAAAAATATTTAGGTGTTGTGGCTCACCCTGCAATTTGAGAGGGTGAGCAACCAGACGATTAGGCTGAGGTTAAGTGAGAAAGATACTGAGGGTAATTTAGATTAAGGTAGGAATTACCACTAGTTCTTTGGATGCAAAGTTATTTTGTAAACACTTTGCTTGTCAGACGTACAGTTCAAACTTTGTCCTTCCTATCACATCATACTGTTGGGTGGTGGGGGTTATTTAGAAGTTGCAGGAAGGTTCATAGATTTTTTTTCTTCACAGCTGTTATCATCTAACATTTTTGCACCAAGTTGGGTAAGCAGGTAATTGTTTACTCAAGAGAAACAAAGGACTGCAGATGCTGGAATCTAGGTGAAAAACACTATGATGCTGGAGGACCTCAGTAGGCCAGGCAGCATCCGTGGAGAAATGTTTACTCATTTCATTAGTTTCATGATTGTAGAAATCCGTCGCTTTCTGCCTCCACATTCATTTATTTCAGGAGGTCCATAGTTTTAAAAAATTGCGGTGGACCTCTAAAATATACTAGTTTTTGCTGCAACTGAGTGTATGTGATGCAATTATTTTTTCTCACATCGCATTTTCTCACATATTTGACTCGGCTCTGAATTAGTATTTTGCTGGTGCAATTGTGTAGCTTCAGAATCTCCTTGCAATAATATTAAAAGAAAACCCAACTGAAATTGTCTAAGGCCAGCAATTCTGCTGGAAGTAACTACGGTTCAATTGCTAAGTAAATTTGCAATTGATATGTACTGAAGAAAGTAGGAGCCTTCCAGATCACACCCAGATTACTGCTACCAAATGGGAGTGGCTGAGCTGGAAATTTGTTGATGTTAACAGCAACATCCAAGACTGATCTGAAATTGGGCTTCCAGTTCTCTCTCTAAATAATCTGGATTAGCAACCTACTGCCATCTTGCCTGTGCAGGAAGCTCGGCTAACAGTTGTATTCTGTGTTGAGTAGCCCCATGGTGAGTTGTAGGAGAGGTGATGGTGATGAAGGGGAGCTTTATCTTGGGTGGTGCCCTCCTACAGGAGGGTTGAGCAGCATTCCGCTGGCTGGTTTCACATGGATGGTTTTTGAAATTATTGGATCTGGAATTTCCTGGTGGCTATCCGGCAGGTTTGTTCAGAAACTCCGGCAAGCAGCAGAGTGTATGGCAATGTGTTCCGGACTAATGCGCATGAGAAGGCGGAAGTTGGGAAGTGATGTTTCACTCTGCCCCTGAATTCACCCTTAAGTCCAATGGCATTGTGTGTTGCTAGCTCACAGAATGAGATACACTTTATAAGATAAGATGTCTTTATTAGTCACGTGTACATTGAAACACACAGTGAAACGCACCTTTTGCGTGGAGTGTTCTGGGGGCAGCCTGCAAGTGTCACCATGCTTCCAGTGCCAACATAGCATGCCCATAACTTCCTAACCCGTACATCTTTTGGAATGTGGGAGGAAACTGGAGCACCCGGAGGAAACCCATGCAGACACTGGGAGAACGTACAGACTCCTTACAGACAGCGGCCACTTGGATCTGTTTGGGGTCACTGACCATTTATTTAAAATATTCAACTGTTTTTGAATGTCTCTGATCATTAGAGACATTTGGAAACGGTGAAAAAGCCTAAAGTCTGAGCAATCAGGAGGTCTGTGGGCTGCAGCTTAGTTCCCGATGCATGTGGCCTAGTCTTCGCTTTCAGCCTGCTGTATCTCATAATTTGATCTTGACAATGGCAGAACATTGGGAGCCTACTGATCTGATGCCAGTTCTGCTAATTGTGTGCTTTAATGTCATCAAAAAGGAACCTTCAGAGCCTCTTCACATTCAGAAGGTTTCTAATTGTTATTTTAGCAATTTTCAGGGTAGCTGAAAAATGGTGCATCCCAGTTTTGATTCTCTTTTTTTTTCTTGGACATTGTGATAGGTCTTAAAATAGACCCAACAAGATCTGGTTTCTACCTGGCCTTATCCAAAGTGACTAAATTCACCTGAACTGAAGATAAAACAACTTAGCAATTGTGAACTGAGACCCAGTTGATACTCTCAAGATCAGTACCTTTATGCCATGCAAAAAGTTTTAAAACCTAGTCTGTTACTGTGGCTTTTGAGATGCTTAGCCTTTGCTATTTAACTGAATACTGGGCACTAATCTCTTTGTCCATCACATCACTGTCTCTCTCTATACCCCTCTGAAAAATTTGCCTTGCTACATCTCTCACTTCCCCTTAATTTTCTCTCCCTGAATATTAAGCCATTTAAAAGAAACAATACATTGAAGAAGCATGTATTGTTATATACATTCAAAACTTTTGCTTAGGGGAAGTGTATATATGCTCACTGAAGTCAGAGGATAACTAATAGTAATAGAGATGGAAAGTATTCTACTGAGCAAAGACCCCTTTTAACTAATCAAAGGTTAGTTTGGAATGTAAACAAAAGAGGTAAATGCTCAGCAGGTCAGGCAACTTCTGTGAATTGCAGATGCTGGAAGTCTGACAGCTGAGTATTTCCAGCACCTATTTTAATTAACATTTCAAGTGAAGACTTTTCACTAGGACTCTTCAGCTTGAAACATTAACTCTGTGTCTTTTTCCCCAGATACTGCCTTACTTCCTGAGTATTTCCAGCACTTTCTGTTTTTATTTCAGACATCAGCATCGGCCGGCTCTTTGCTTTTCAAAGATGGGCTAGGGGTGTGTTTGGCTTTATTTCCTATTCTTTACACATGCGTTGTTTATAAAAAAAGGATAGTTTGGTTTCAGTCTTTCTTTAAAAGAGAACTGCTGGAATCATTGTTTATATGGCTTGTCCATGCCCTCAGTTCTGATGTGATGGGCATAGCACTCAAGCTATGTTTCATCGATAGAAAACCTGCATGTGGTTTAGATTTGCTGATTTGGAGCTCTGTTTGAGACAGCATTAACATGTTTGTACTTGCTTTCTGATTCTCCTGTAATTGTGTGCACACTTAATGTAAAAGAAAATGGTGTAAAATCATGACCTTGCTGTTTAAATTGAAGGTTTTCCTCTTGCAGGGTGATGCTTAATGTCTGTGATTAATTTACAATACTAAACATGATTTAACTGTTAATAATGGCTGAAATAGATCTATAGCCGAGAACATTTTTTCACAGCATGCTAATAAGACAGTACTGTAGACAAGATGACTCCCCATGACAAATCAGGACTCATCTATGTTCAACCATTAGTGTAAAGAAGCACTGAGTGAAGAAGAAGGCTGTATTTAATCTGGTGAATGAAGGGTGGTGGAGAACAAAGCCTAGAAATTGTCTTGCTACCTTTCAATAGGTTATCCTGTCCCTATTTGGCTATTTGGAAGCTTGCTGCACCACAGTGCACTCTGACAATAAAAATTCATCATATTCATCATGAGCCCCGCCTCCCCACATCTTGGAAGCCATCTTTCGACAAAAGCCGTCATTGATGGTGTGGCATGGTGGCACAGCAAGTGAAGTCTTTGTCAGAGCTGGGAAGGAATTTAATGAAGGGTCACCGACCTGAAACATTGACTGTTTCTCTTTCCACAGATGCTGCCTGACCTGAGTTTTTCAGCATTTTCTGTTTTATTTGAAGTTTTGATAAACCTTTACAAAGCACTATCAAGTCTCAGTTGGAACGCGGTGTCCACGATTAAGCCTTGGATAGCTTGCAGAAGAGACTAGAATTATATCTGGGATGGGGAAGCTTAAATACGTGCAGAGAATGGGGCTGTTTTGTTTGCTCAGCAAGTTACTGTGTTATATTCCAGAGAAGATGGCACCAGTAGATTCTATATTCTGTTGACTCAAAAAGAGAATTGAATAAATATTTGATTTGAAAAATTTACAGATCTCTGGGGAAAGAACATGAAAGTGGAATTAATTAGATTGCTCTACCAAAGTTGATCAGATGCAGCTTTGTAAATGGCCACCTTCTTCGCAGTAACATTCCATGATACAGGCACACAGAAGATCAGTGAGTATTTCTGGCCATCTTAGACAAACAGTTCCAAATTACATGTAGCATTAAGCATTGTACCATATTCTGGTATGTCAAATATTGAGGTGCAGGTATTGTAGAATAGGAACACTAACATTCAAGTAGATGTTAAATTGGTATTTGTTTATTACTGAGATACAGTAAAAAGCTTTCGTTTTGCATGCCATCCAGACAGATCATGCCATACGTTAGTACATCAAGGTAATAAACAGGAAAACAGTGCAGAATATAGTGTTGCAGTTATAGAGAAAGTGCAGTGCAGGTGGACAAATAAAGTGCAAGGGCCATGATGAGGTAGATTGAGAGATCAAGAGTTTGTCTTTCAGCATATGAAAAGTCCCTTCAAGAGTCTGATAACAATGGAATAGAAGTCGTCCTTGAGCTTGGTGGTATATGCTCTCAAGCTTTTGTATCTTCTACCTGGCAGGAGAAGAGAGAAGAGAGAATGACCAGAGTGGGAGGGGTTCTTGATTAAGTTGGCTGCTTTTTTGAGGCAGCATGGAGTGTAGGCAGAATTGAAGGAGAGTAGGCTGGTTTGTGTGATAGACTGGGTTGTGTTCACAACTTTCTGCTATTTCTTGTGGTCAGTGGGCAGAGCAGTTGCCCATACCAAGCTGTGATGCATCTGGATAGGATGCTTTCTATGGTGCATCTGTAAAAATTTGTGAGGGCCATAAGTGTATACAATATTGGCAGGGTATCTGTTGCCATGCTCTACAATGCAAGAGTTCAGATTTTGTTTCCTGACTATGAGATTATATTGTGTAGTCATATGTCATGCATTCCAATATACTTTCATACAGTTTCTTAACTCCTCTTTCTATTGCTCTAAAGCTCTCAATTATTGTGCAGATCTGAAATTAGAATCAAGGAATTGTGTAAAAGTCCCAAAAAATTCAAATTTCTTTGACCTTAATTTTTATCAAATTTAATAAATTATCAAACATCAGATGTAGCAAAAAAGATGCACGCAATTTTTTGAAGGCATTTTAATGGTTATTGATCTACATTTTACAGTAAATATACAATTACAAGCTCTTGCCTTAATTCTTTCACTTGGATCACAAACTGATTGTATCTAAAAACAAAATTTAAAAACTATGCATTTTATTATCACAAGTGTAATGTGTGGATCTTTCAGATTCTATACGTGACTTCTACTCTATTATTAAAACACTTGGAGACACTAGATACTGCAGCTGCTAGAATATGGAGCAACAAACAAGATGCTGGAGTTTCTCCAGCATTTTCTTTGTTGCTATTAAAACACTTGGGTTCTATGAACTGAGCTTGGAAGACAGTGACACTTCCATAATTCTGCTCCTGCTTTATTATTGTTCCAATTGAATTCAAAATAAGAAAGCCCAAATCTGCAATTGAAATACAGTCAAAGGAAAGCAGTGAGTAACTGCAGTGTATTCTGTAGATGTATACACTGCAGCCTGTGTGCTGGTGATGGAGAGAATGTCAGGATGGAGGATTGGGTGCCGATCAATTAAGCTCCTTTCTCCTGGATGGTGTTGAGTTGCTTGAGAGGTTACACTCATCTGGACAAGTGGAGAGTATTCCATCGCATTTCTAACTTGTGCCTTGCAGATGGTGGAAATAACCTGGGGTATTAGGTGGTGAGTCATTTGCTTCAGGATATCCAGCCTCTGACCTACATTTGTATCCACAGTATTTATGTGGCTGGTTCAGTTGAATTTTTGGTAATGGTAGCCCAAGAATGTTGATGGTGGGGGGACTCTGCACTGTTAATGGCATTGCATGTGAAGGGTAGGTGGTTAAACTCCCTCTCACTGGAGATGGTTATTGCTTAGCACATTAATGATGTGAATGCTACTTCCCCTTATCATCCCATGTATGAATGCTGTATGGCCTTTGGCACTTGTAGGTATAGACTGCTTCATTTGATGAGGAGTTGCAGATAAAATTGAACATGGTGCAAACATCAGTGAACGTCCTCCCTTCTGATCTTATGATGGAGGGAATGGCATTAATAAATCAGCTGAAGATGGTAGGACTTCGGACACTGCCCTGAGGCACTTCTGCAGTGATGTACTGTGGCTGTGATGACTGATCTCTGACAACAACCACCATCTTCCTTTGGCATGACTTCAGCCACTAGACCAAAACCAAGGAACAGATTGTGGACTTTAGGAAGGGGAAGTCAGCTGAATTAGCCCAGTCCTCATTGAAGGGTCTGTGGTGGAAAGGGTGAGCAGCTTCAAGTTCCTGGGTGTCAACATCTCGGGCAATCTATCCTTGCGTAGATGCAACCACACCTCAAGGTTCAACAACAGCTTCCCCACTGCTATCATGTTCTTGAACTGACCTGAAAAACCCTAATTTGCACTAATGTTGTTATGTTTATTTTGTCGTAAAAGTTACGTATAATTTATGTTAACTTAAGTTTATGTAATTTATGTTTGTAATGTACTGTGCTGCTGCTGCAGAAAGCTAATTTTCATGGAATTTATACCTTGGGTAGATAAGCCCATGACAACGAACTTGAACACTGGAATGCTTTTGAGGCATCTTGATGCCATACGTGGTCAAATGCTACTTTGATGGCTCTCAAACTACCTCTGGAATTAAGCTTTGTGATCCATAGAGTCATATAGTGTGGAAACAGGCCCTTCGGCCTACTGCATTGACCATCAAATGCCCATTTACCCGAATCTCATTTGATTTTCCCCACATGCTAATCAACTTCCCTCAAATTTTACCACTCACCTGCACCTTCAGAACTATTTTGGTGGCCAGTTAACTACCAACCCGCACATCTTTGGGATGTTGGGGGAAAACCAGAGCCCCCAGAGGTAACCCATGTGGTCATAAGGAGAATGTTCAAACTCCACATGGTGAGCACCAGAGGTCTGGCTTGATCTTGGATTTCTGGAGCTTTGAGCCAGCAGCTCTGCTAGCTGTGCTGCCATGCCATTCATGTCCTAGAGGTAAGCTATGATGAGATCTGATGTGGGAGAGGTCCGCATAAAACCCAAACTGGGCATTAGTGAATAGATTATTATTGAGTAGGAGCCATTTGATAGCATTATCAATGACAGCTTTCATAACATTTCTGATGACTGAAAAAGGACCTGATTGTAAGGTAGTTATATAGATTGGATTTATCCTGTTTTTGTAAATATATTGCTTATTCCCATCCTTTTGCAAAATGCATCCTCTCACGATTCCCTGCACTGTGTTAAATTTCATTTGCCCTCTGTTTGCTCATTCTGCTGGTCATCTGTGTCTTATAGCATTTGCTCAGTATGACCATCATTGTTTGCCAAACCTTCAAGTTTGGTGTCACTGGTAAATTCCAAAATGCTACTTTGTATTCAATGTCTAGGTCACTTTTATATATGTGAAGAAAAACTGTGGTCTTATTACTAAACCTTAGGGAATACCTCGATTTATATCTTCTCATCCAAAAAAATTCATTTACCATATTTTCTTAAGCCATTTTTAAATCAAAATTGACATTAACCTCCTTATTCTGAGCCTGAATTTTATTAGCCAGCATTTTATTCACTACTTGATCAAATTATTTCCTAAAGTCTACACAGACAATATTCACTGCTGTCCGTTCATTAAACTTCTCTGATACTTCATCAAAAATTAGTCAAAAACAGGGTGAGTAAATTGTGCCACCTTTCTTTAATTAATTCAAACCTTTCCATGGGTCTGTTAATTGGTAAATTGGTTTATTATTGTCACATGTACCAAGGTACAGTGGAAAAACTTGTCCTGCATACAGATCAATTCATTACACAGTGCACAGTACAAAGGTAAAACAATAACAGAATGTAGAATAAAGTGTTACAGTTACAGAGAGAGTGCAATGCAGGTAAACAATAAGGTGCAAGAGTCCATGGAGGGGAGGCTGGTTTCCGTGACATGCTGAGCTGTGTTCATGACTCTCTGCAGTTTCTTGCGGTCATGGGCAGAGCAGTTGCCATACCAAGCTGTGATGCATCTGAATAGGATGCTTTCTATGGTGCATCCGATAAAAATTGGTGAGGTCAAAGGGGATATGCCAAATCTCTTGAGCCTCCTGAGGAAGTAGAGGTGCTGGTGAGCTTTCTTGGTTGTGGTGTCTATGTGGTTGTACCAGGACAAGCTTTTGGTGAAGTTCACTCCTAGGAACTTGAAGCTCTTAACCCTCTCGATCTCAGCACCGTTGATGTAGGCAGGAGCATGTCCACGGTCCCCAGTTCTGAAGTTGATGACAGCTGTTTTGTTTTGCTGACTGAGGGAAAGCTTGTTTTCATCACACCATGTCACTAGGCTCTCAATCTCCTTCCTGTACTCCGATTCATTGTTATTTGAGATAAGGCCCACTATGGTGGTATCATCTGCAAATTTAGATGAAGTTAGAGCAGAATCTGGCCACACAGTCATGAGTGTATAGAGAGTAGAGTAGGGAGCCAAGGGACACAGCCTTGTGGGGCACCAGTATTGAGAATAATTGTGGTGGAGGTGTTGCTGCCTATCCTCATTGATTACAGTCTTTTGGTCAGATGGAATCTGATTAAATCACTGAAGTGGCACTGGTCCAGAGGTGAATGTAGGGCAAGGGAGATGGCATCTGCCGTGGACTTGTTGTGGCAGTAGGTGAATTGCAGTGGGTCGAGGTTGTCTGGGAGGCTGGAGTTAATGCATGCCATGACTAGCCTCTTGAAGCACTTCATGATGGTGATGTCAGAGCTACTGGGTGGTAGTCATCAAGGCACGTTACCCTCGTTTTTCTTAGGTACCAGGATGATAGTGGTCTTCTCAAAGCAGGTGGGAACCTCCGATTAAAACAGGGAGAGGTTAAAAATGTCTGCAAATACCTTTGCCAGCTGATCTGCACAGATCTAAGGATATGGCCAGGAACATTTCCCTGTTTGTTGTTCTAAAATTTTACTCGTCACCAATGTTGAAATGACTGGGCTATAGTTACTAGGGATGCTTTTAGTATGATTCTTTGAACAAAGGTGTACATATTGCCACTTTACCATATCTAGGGACGGTTGAGAGATTATAGCAAGTCCTTCTGCTGTCTTGCTTCCAGTTGATTTAGCAAGGTTAAGACATTTCATACCTCTTTCTTTTTGATAACAATTTGTTCTAGTATTCCATTGTACTCCTCAAATTCTCCAACAACCATGTCTGTGTCTGTAGTGAATATAGATAAGAGTCTTCATTTTTCCTCAGCTAAGTTCTTTGGCTCCACGCACTGATTGCCACCTTGATGGACTCTTCTCTTTTCCTGGTTACCTTCTTGTCCTTAATATTCTGATAAAATGCTTTAAGATTTTCCTTAATCTTGCCAGTGCCATTTTGTTTCTGCTCTTTGCACTGCTAATTATTTTTTTTAAGTACTCCTCCCCCTCCCCCCCCCCCCACACACACACACTTCTATACTCATGTGAGACCTTGCCTGTTTTCACTTCTGCGAACTGATCATAAGCTTCCCTTTTTTCTTTATCCACTCCTTGATGTCCTTTGACATCCAGCATTCCTTGGACTCGTAGGCCTTGTCCTCCTCCATAATGAGGACAGGTTCGCCCTGAACTCACTATTTTGTTTTTGAATGTCTCCCACTGGTTGCCTCTAGACTTAACTTGCAGGTATTTGTTGGTTGTTCTCACTCCAGAAATTTAGCCAGTTACTTCATGAATGTGCCTGATATGGTTTCCAAATCAGATGTACATCAAGCGATGTCATTTCCCATGCATTGCTTTGAAGCATTGCTTGGGGCATGAGTCCACCTTGTCCCAGGAACCACTGTCATTGGTAATTCTGGGAAGATGTTATAATTGCATTTCATGTACTAATTTTAAAGCTATATTTCACAGTTGTAAAATGGTTTCCTCCTGAGTTACTTGGCTAATGATTATGATTTTGGGTGTGTGCTAGCAGCTCAATTGGATATGACCCTTGTCAAAAGTATGGATTTTTTGTTTAAATGGGCAAAGCTATGATTACTTTGCTAAGTTGGTCAAGTTCTCTGTTTTTGGTTTAATATGAATCTGCTTTGACCCATAAGAATAAATGCTGTGAATTGCAGTGTACATCTGCCAACTTATTATGGGGTTTAGAAATTGAAGTTATGAAATAAATAAAATGTTAACAGAGTTTTCCTTTATTTATCATAGTTCTCTACATTATGTTGCATTGATTTTAGTTTTTTTTTGTGTGTGTCTGCTCTTGTACATGTTTTACATACTAGAAACTAAATGCAGAGATAAACAGCCTTGTAATTGTGTAATATGTTCCTGTACTTGTCCCACTTTCAGATATCTATTTTAATTCAGTTGACTCAATGTAGTTCATATATTTAAGCAGATCCTGCAATTGCGAGTTACTTTAAGCAGATGCTTAGAGTAAGAATAAGTATGTTTTTTTTGTTTTTTTTAATATAAAAGGCACTTCAGTTTTAATGAGAGATTACTCCCATTGACAAAGATGAGATGTTAAACCAAGGCTGCTTCAGCTTATTGATTTGGATGCAAACTGGCATTGTCCAAAGTGGATTTCTAATAACCGGGCAAATATTTTTCTCTGAACCAACAGCAAAAAATTAAGCAATTAGACATCTATCTTTCAGACAGGTTATGGGATTGTACTGTGTCTAAGTTGTTGCTTTGTAACTGCCTAACTTTTCCAAAAGTAATTGATGTGTAGCATTTTGGTATTTCTTCAAGATGCACATGCTGTATTAATATTAGCTTCTTATCACAAGATAATTACAGAGCAGCAAAGATTAGATTGGAATGTATTGATGTCAAGGTGGGCCACTTTGGCCTGAATTCCCATCATGTTATTACGTGTGCTATCCAAGGGAATTTATCAAATTGGTTTTCAAGTCCACCACAAGCAATATGCATGCAAGCCTCTGGACATGCATGGTGCTGTCAGATGATATTTAGTGACATCTTGAAACCACTTCCAGCAAATTTATCCACGTATACAAGGTTTGTGAACATTGCAGGTTACGGACTCAGAAGCAACACATGAGACCTGCTTTAGTATAACAAAGGTGATCTGTCTGACTAAGTCCAAGGCTGTGGAATGTACCACATGGAACATTGCACAGATAGCTCCTCTAAGTTTTCTATTTATTTATTGATGCAAATCTCCTTTTACTCCCTGGCCAGTTAGGATTCCAACACCCCACGTCCCCACCTAATTGTGACCCTGGCCAGCCAAACAAACCAACCATACCCACCCAACTCAGATATCACTTCTGTGATTTTTGGTTCATGTTTGCATGGTCTGCTGTGTGGATCAAACCTTCACAAGGCCAATCGGGAGTCCTGCTGTGTTGGTACTTAAGAGATTTCCTAAGCAGATCCATACCTATTGAGTCTGGAACTGGGATCCTGCTTCAGGTAAGACTTTGAGTAAAATGCTAAACCTATTGCAGCAGTTCTGCAGCTAATCATCAACCAACCCCAGCTGCAACCTCCACTTAACCCCATCCTCAAATAATCTTGTACCCAACATTTCCTTCCCCACGATCTTCATTGTGTTCTAGTTCACTCCAATCAACTGCTATCCCCTCTTGAGCAGCAAGTCACGGCAATCTAATCCTAATCCAGTTTTTCTCCTCAACTGAGGGGCCAGCCATGGGCTTGTCCAAATCATTGTGGAAAAATTGGGAGAAGTGACTTTGAGAATGAAAAGCCTTCTGTGTAGCACATGATGTCTTGGGCATTGTGAGCTGTAGTATTTTGCAGGACAGATTTCTTGAACAAAATTTTTTGCCCACTCGCACTTCTTCCATCTGAACAGTATGCTGTACTGTATCAAAGCTGGCATCTCTGACAGTGTAGCTCTCCCTCTGTATTGCTCTGGTGTGGTGAGCTATTCTTACCAAAATTGCCTTAGTATCACCAGGCAGAAATACTAAAAAAAACCTCTTTCAAACTCTTCTCTTTTGCCTGTTCTATCTTCAACTCAATCAACATGTGAAAAGCTCATAGCCTTGTTTGTCACAAATCATTAGATTCTTTCCTTATACCCACCATGACATCTTTCTCCTTGGGCATCTCCTGACCTATCCTTGAACCTATCGTCTGGCGTTCCTTTCTTCTGACTTTATTCTCTATACATGTTCATTTTGTCCATGAGATTCACATCCTACTCATTTGTGCTGAATACCCAACTTCCCTCCTGAGCTGTGTGCACACTTTCATTGTTAGTGGTTTTAGCTATTTAGGTACTATCCTGTGGCTTATCATGGCCAATCTATATCCACCATCATCTTCTGCTTTGCTGAAAAGTGCTCACTTGAACTCCTTGGCTTTACAAACTATATCTTGAACTGTAATCTCTTTCCATTCATTGAAGCCACTATGTTTGTTATTCTGTCACTGGCTGCCACAATTTCACATTTGACTCTCTCCTATGGGTTTTACATTCCTGCTCCAAATGAAGGTTGAGTAAGACATTGTCCTTGATAGTAACTGCTTAATTATCTCTTTGTGATTTATATGTAGTATTTTGACATTGTTGCCCACACCATTTCCCTCCAATGACACTCTTCTATTGTCCAGCAAAATAGAGATCACCTTGCTTTGTTCCACGCTCACTAAGTGGATTGTGACTAGAACTTCTCCAGGAATAGCTTAAGTCTAATGCTTGCCCATTTACTTCAGTTCTTCTGTATTTTACATGATGTCCTTTGGTGATATCATTCATAGATATGTCTTCACCTTCTAACTCAACAACCACTTTTAAACCCTCAACTAACTCTGAGTTATAAGATCCATTGTCTTGCATCAGTTCTGTAGGTGAGTACAATGAAAACTGAAGCCTTTAGATTGAAACATTTTGTGTGTGATTTGGAGAGAACTGTGGTGAAGTGCTCCTTTCAGGTCAGCTTGTTGGTGAATTCTGCACCCATGCATTGTGGCGTGAAGCATTGAAGGTCAGAACCTGGCACACCTGTTCTCCCGTACTACCCCTGGGCTAAGATCTAATGTTCCTCAACATGTTTTAAATTTCCTTCATTTAACTGTGTTTATGAACAAATCTATTTATTAGTTTTAAAGGAGTTTTAAAAAATTAAAATTTATTTTTGTTGCATTTAAATATTATCAGAGACATTTATGAACAGTTGAAAAGGCCTTTGACTGTGCAAGCCAAGAGGTTTGTCTGGGGCGGGGCCTTGATGTCTGCTGATTTGTGTGTTTTTGTTACTCCTGGATGCTCCCCTGCAGTAACAAGGCCAGGAGCTCAATTTTGAGGCTTATTTTAGAGATCACATGGAGTGAACAGAAGGCACAATCTGGCCCATTGTTTTAAGTGTCCACCACAAACTCCATTCCATCAGCACCAGTTTCATCCTCTCCTGCCATTTCCTCAGACTGTAATCTTAACATTCTATTCAGCTCCAAGCTGGGGTCTCAAGATAGTTTCTCCTTATTGCCTTTTCCTTAGACCATCTGCCACTGAAACACTTAGCTAAGTGATTGTCACAAGTAGAATTGACTACTTTCAGTGCTTTCTACCGGCTTCCCTACCTCCATTTTCTGTAAACTTCAACCCAGGCACAAACCCTACTGTATTCAAACTTCCACAAATTTTGTTCATATCTTATACTGTTTTTGCTGATCTACATTGACTCTTGGTTCTCTATGATAGCTCTGAGTTAAAATTCTCATCCTGATTTTTAATTCCCATTAGGATCTTAGCTTTCTTTTCCTTAGCCTTGTGCAGCTCTATACTTCTCTGTCAAAATTTCACCAGCTTTCTGATTCAGGCCAGTTTGTGTGCCTTCTGCCCTGTGCAAAAAAAACCTCATTCTCTTTCTTCTTTTAAGAGGTGTCTTAAAACCCACTGGTGAAGTTTTTGTTCACTCCACTAATAAATCTTTGGTTATCTATTGTGAAGTGCTTTGGGATGTTTATCCATGATAAAAGCACAATATAAATGCAAGTTATTAAATTCTTAAAGTCAATACTATTTCGTACTTGAATATTGGTTTCCTTGGCTCCTGATTTTCAGCTTTGCTGTAATTAATTATTTATAAAGATGATATTCTCGAGCAAATGGAAATCAATAACGTACGAAGCACTCTTGCACTCTTTTATATGTCTTTTATGAATTGATCATTATGATGGTTATAAATGATTGGGATATTATGAATATGGAAATAGGAATAAGCCATCTAGCCCTTTGATCCTGTTCACCATTTTTAGTGATTTGTAATTGAGCTGTTCCCTAGCATATATTTCTTCACTCTTGAAAGGCCTGTCTCTTATTTTTAGACTGGGCTCCCCAGCTCTAGACCTCCTAAAGAATATAATAAGTTTCTCTCATACATTTTGGAAGAATCTCTTATCCTTCCAAATTTTGAGAAGTTTAACTGTAATATGTGTAATTTCTCAACCTCTGGAGTCTAGGTATTATGTTCGTGAAAAAGCAATCTGCTGGAGAAACTCAGCTGGTTGAGCAGCATCTATGGGGGAAGAGGAATTGTTGATATTTCAGGACAGAACCCTGCATCACGACCTGATGAAGGGTCTTGATCCAAAACATCGAAAATTCTTCTTCCCCCACAGATGCTGCTCAACCAGCTGAGTTCCTCCAGAAGATTGTCTGTTGTTCCACCTGCAGTCTCTTGTGTCTTCATTGTGCTGGTAAATCTATGCTCCACTTTGTTTAGCATATCCTTTCTAAGCTGCAGTGCCCAGAATGCTCACGTTTATTGCCGTTTTGTCAAACCATGGCCCAGTATAGCTGTAACATAATTTCTGCCACTTAGTATTGTTATCATCTAGAAATATAGGTCAGCATTCCATTACCCTCTTTGAACCTCTAATGCTTCTGACTTTCTGCCATTTAAGCAATCATCTGTTCTATCCTTTATAGGTCTAACCTGGATGAACTTGTATTTTCCTGTGCCGATATTCATTTGCCCACAGTTTTGCCCATTTGTTTAATCTATTAATGTCCCTTAGTAATTTAATTTATCCACAGTGCTTCCACTGCTGTTTATCTTTGTGTAAAAGGAAACTTGAAAAGACAGCTTGCATCTCACCATCTAAACAGGATGTAAATGCACTGAATAGTTGTGATCCAGTACATGTCCTTGTATTGGGGTCACAACTCAGCAGTCCCTACTCTGTCTCCTGGCACTCACCTCAATTTCCTAATCAGCTCAATAATTTGCCTTTAATTCCATGAGCTTTTAACTTAGCTAACAGTCTCTTATGAGGGACTTTATCAAATGCATCTGGAAATCCATATCCATAAAACATGTTCATATTCATATGTGTAACTGAATGGGAGTGTTGTGGTGGAGTACTTAATGGCCTCCTTCCTGTGCTGTAATCATTCTGTGACTCTGTCCTTAACTGTGACAATTGTGAATATATTTTGGGAACACTAAAAGGATTATAAAACTAACTTGAGTAAAAAGCTCATATGTTAGCTGCAGATGGTTGAGGCCACTCATTGCCTTGATTGTCCTTGCCTCTGAAATCCCAGTCATAGTGCTAGTTACTTGTTTGTGCCAAAGCAGATGTTAACTAGATCGGTATGTGCATTTCTAATATTGCCATCTGGAGTAGAGAGGATATTTTTTTTCATCCTGCAGTCCATTCCAGAATATAAAGACTATTTCTTACATTATCATGCAAACAAAGTCTCACTTGTACTGTAAATGCATCTGAAATATGTGATATATCTGTAAGAATTGTATTTTTAATCCTGAAAATCTCATCATTGTGCAAAATGGTGCTACAAAAATATGAGTAGACCTACCTTAACTCAGACTATAAAGCTTTGTTGGTGATATTTTGTCATCCTGGTTATGTTTGAGGAGAATCTCAGTAGTTCTGCCTTCTTGTCACACTTTGTGTATCTTATCAGCTTCAGTTGCCATTTTTACACTTGACTGACATGAGTAGAAGGTTATTGTCAGCAAAGGTGAAGGACCACTTTTCAGCTGAGATTGTGAAGTAGTTGACTGTGACAAAAGTTGAAACTTGTTGAACAAGATAGTTTTTAAAATAATTAATTTAAAAATCTGCAGGCCATTGAGGACAGTACTGTTTATCTGGCAGTCTCCAATCTCACTCTGAATGAAGAATTACTTTACTTTTAGAGCCTTCTACAAAGAATGCCCCGTGTCTCTGTTTCACATGTACATTGATTCTGTTTCTATTAATGTTGGCATATCATTTACTTGGAAAGACCTCTTGGTGCAGTCTGATATTGGCAAACTGGATGCAGCTTCTTCATTCACCTTTGTTCGCTGGCCTCCTTCCTTCCTTTCCTTCCTGCCATCTTGGACCCTCAACAACCCTTTGCAGGTGATGCAATGACTTGTATTTCTTTTGATTTAGAATATTGAACCTGCTGCTCACAATATGATCCTCCCCTATATTTGGGAAATCAAATGCAGCCTGCGTGATCACTATCTAGATCTCTGTTCAGTGCACATGGGTGATATTGAACCTCTGGTGCCTTCTAGACTCTATTGAATTCAACAGTTTCATATAATCAGCCATCTCAAGCTTGTTTCAGACTTTTGATGTTCACAGTTCTTTCCCTCTTGTGATTTATTTAATCTTAATTCATTTTCAAGATGTGGGCAGAGCCGGCTAGCACTTATAGCTCACCACAGATAGCCTTTGAGAAGGTGGTGGTGAGGCACCTACCTGAACCTCTGAGGAGAATTTCTTCAGCCAGAGCGTGGTGAATCTGTGGAATTCATTGCACAGAGGGCTGTGAAGCCAAGTCATTGGGTGTATTTAAGGCAGAGATAGGTTCTTGATTGGTAAAGGGGTTAAGGGTTACGGGGAGAAGGCAGGAGAAGGGGATAAAAAAAATCAGCCATGATTGAATGGTGGAGCAGACTCGATGGGCCAAATGGCCCAATATTGCTCCTAGATCTTGTGGTCTTATGGTATTTCTGGTGAAGGTAACTCCCACGGTGCTGTTGGGAAAGGAGTTCCAGGATTAATCCAGCAACAGTGAGGAAATTCAGATTGCATTGTCACCTGTTATTTGCACCTTCCGAGACATACCTTTTCTTATTTACTACCTTCACAATCCTATTTCAGCTGACTCCACCATAATTTTCAGTCTCTCCTGCCCTCCAGCATAGAACAATATTTTGGTTCTCACTAGCTCCTCCCTTTCTCTGCAGTTGAAAATGTTTCGCCTTCCTGATAATAGCTCATCAAACTGAAATGTAAACCCTGTTTCTCACTTCATAGTTGTTGTCTGAGCTGCTGAATATTTCCAGCATCTCCCAGCCAACCAACTGGCTGGAGTGTTCAAGGACATCTTCAACCTATCACTGCTTTGGTCTAGGTTCCCACCTACTTCAGAAGGGCAGGAATCACACTGGTGCCCAAGTAGAGCAGGGTGAGCTGCCTCAAAGACTATTGATTGGTAGCACTCACATCTACCGAAAAGAAGTGCTTCGATAAGTTGGTTATGGCTAGAATTAACTCCTGCCTGAGCAAGGACCTGGACCTGTTGCAATTTGCCTACCACTGCAATAGGTCTATAGTGGACACAATCTTACTGCCTCTCCACTTTGCTTTGGAGCACCTAGACAACAACAAAATGTACGTCAGGCTGTTGTTTATCGATTACAGCTCGGCATTCAACACCATCATCCCTTCAGTATTAATCACCAAGCTTCTAAACCTGGGCTTCTGTACCTTCCTCTGCAACTGGATCCTTGACTTCCTTATTGGGAGATCACAGTCAGTGCAGATTGGTAGTAATATCTCCTCCTCACTGACAATCAACATAGGGGCACCTCAAGGATGCATGCTTGGCCCTCTGCTCTACTCTTTCTACACTCATGACAATGTGGCTGAGCACAGCTCAAATGCCATCTATAAATTTGCCAATGACACCACTGTTGTTGGTAAAATCTTAGATTGCAACGAGGAGGCGTACAGGAGTGAGATGGATCAGCTGGTTGAGTGGTGTCGCAACAACGACCTCGCACTCAACGTCAGCAAGATCAAGGAATTGATTGTGGACTGCGGGAAGGGGAAGTTAGAGAACACACACCAGCCCTCATTGAGGGGTCAGTGATGGAAAGGGTGAGCAGCTTCAATTTCCTGGGTGTCAACATCTCGGAGGATCTGTCCTTTGCTCAACACATTGATGTAATCACGAAGAATGCACACCAGCGGCTCTACTTCGTTAGGAGTTTGAGGAGGTTTGGTATGTCACCAAAGACTCTTGCAAATTTCTATAGAAGAGCGTTCTGACTGGTTGCATCACAGCTTGGTGTGGAGGCTCCAATGTACAGGATCACAAGAAGCTGCCAGAGGGTTTGTAGACTCAGCCAGCTCCGTCACGGGCTCAACCCTCCCCATCATCGAGGACATCTTCAAGAGGCGGCATCCATCATTAAGGACCCTCACCATCCAGGACATGCCCTCTTTTCATTACTACCATCATGGAGGAGGTACAGGAGCCTGAAGACCCAAACTCAACGATTCAGGAACAGCTTCTTCCCCTCAGCTATCAGATTTCTGAACGGTCCATGAACCCATGAACACGACATCATCATTCCTTTTTTTGCACTATTTATTTACTTTTGTAATTTATAGATTTTTTATGTCTTTGCACTGCACTGCTGCTGCAAAACAACAAATTTTACATTGTATAAGACAGTGATAATAAACCTGATTCTGATTCTGTATATTTCTGATCTCCAAGATTTGCAGTATTTTTCACTTGTTTTATATTAACTTCAACTTGATGTTTCCACCTATGGAGGGAACTTCATGTCTTAATAGTAAATTAAAATGATTTTTAGATATTTTAAGCAGTGATTGGATTTTTTTGTTTGGCATGATAACCATTTTTTAGAGAAGGAAAATGCAGTGGGGTAGAAATTCATCCTTGGTCAAATGGAAGCAAAGTTTTTAATAAGGATACTATATGGATATGCAACTGCAACTACACTTTCATCTCAAGAGGAAGAAGTGAATTTCCATTCCTAAGAACTTTCAAATTAGTCCTTCACCAGAATCAACCATATCTAAATATCATGGTAATTGTTTTGGTTTATTAAATTCCCTTGGTGTCAAGTACTTTGTTCAAGATTTATATATCCATGGTTATCAGTGTTCTGGCCTTTTGCCTTTACGACCCAAAGGAAGAGCTGTAGAGCTTGGGGTACTGGAAATATCTGGCATAAGTTAAACTTGGAATAAGTCTGGCAGACAGATGTGATGATTGCTGGTGACATTTAATTTATGGATAAAACACCAATAAATCATTGAATGTGCTTACTGAAGAGTTTGTGGGAGAATGGTTGTTGAAGTACAAGATTGTTAATGTTAGGGTTGATCCAGAAGACAGCTAATTAGGTACTGATTGTTTGGCCAAGAAGTTGTCTGAACTCTTAGTTGGGAACATTGTGCTGAATTCATTAAGTGTGGATTGTTCTGAGAAGTGTAATGGTAAAAGAACACCAGAAAATAGGAGCAGGTGTAGGCCATCAGGCTCTGTCAGCCTGCCCTACCGTTTAATTTGATTATGGCTGATCTACGCTGGTCTCAACTCCTCTTCAGTGCTATTTCTCCATACCCTTCTTTTCCTCTATCAAATATTTATCCACCTTCACTTCATATACTTCTAGTGATCCAGCTTCCACCACTCACCAGAGCAGAGAATTCCAGAGATTCACCACATTCTGTAAGAAGAAATTTCTGTATACCTCAGTTAGTGGTTAGCAAAACACTATTACAGTGCCAGCAACCCGGGTTCAAATCTGGCCGCTGTCTGTAAAGAGTTTGTATGTTCTCCCCGTGTGTCTGCGTGAGCTTCCTCCGGGTGCTCTGGTTTCCTCCCACGTTCCAAAGATGTACAGGTTAGGGGTTGTGGGCATGCTATGTTGGCGCTGGAAGAGTGGCGACACTTGCGGGCTGCCCCCAGAACATTCTCAGTGACACAAAAAAACGCTTTTCACTGAACATGTGACTAATAAATAAATATTTTAATTTCTTACGTCCCCTTGTTAGAGACTCTCGTGAGTGAAAAACATGCCCAACATCTACTGTATTAATGGAGAAGCAGTGGTGAAAGGCTGTATGGCCTACCACTGTTTCTATTTCTTAAGTTCATGTTATTATAATTTTTCTCTTAAAACACAGATCAAGTTCTCTTAGTTGAGAAGGACTGCATTTCATAACTGACATGGAAACATTCTAAATTTCTGCTTCCTTCAGGAAAAGTCAGTTTTTGTCCCTCTGTTGCAAATTTCTCTATGATTAGATTGAGCAATGTCAATTTCTCTGTCAATTTGTCCCCTCAAAAGCTTTTATGCTAATAAAACTTTTTTAGACCATCTATTTTGATATGTTGGTAGCCCCTCTTTGTATCTATTAACCTTATTCCAATGTACCTCCACTGATCCTTAGCAAAGAAACAAGCTGCTGGAGGAACTCAGTGGATCAGGCAGCATTTGTGGAGGCAGAGGGATGGTCAATGTTTTGGGTCAACACCCTGCATTGGGACTGCACCTTCCTCCACAGATGCTGCCTGACCTGCTGAATTCCTTCAGCAGTTTGTTATTTTTTCGCTCCAGATTACAGCATCTGCAGTCTCTTCTGTCTCCACCGATCCTTTTTAAGCTTCAAATACACTTCATCTAATTGGGTGCCCAATGCAGCATCCAATTATTTAACTTCAAGTTTTCTTTTCACTGTCATAGCTTTCTTGTTGCATTTTTGTGATTTTTTTTTCTTGCTGAATTCCTATGTGTCTCGATGTTACCTTTCTGTTTCTCAAATCTGTGAGAAATCTTTGATTAGACAGCACTATATTGAAATGTCAGCCTGAATTATGTGCCCACATCACTGGAGTGGGGATCCTGAACACTTAATTTTCTGTTTCAAAACCAAGGCCTACATGTTAGAAAAACAATATTTAATTATTGTTTGCTGCTCCTTAGCTGGTCCTGCTGCTCAGAAGGGAAGGGAGGAGAAGATGTAGGCAGTAGTGATAGGGAACTCGATAGTCAGGGAAATAGATAGGAGGTTCTGTGGCAGTGAACATGAATCCCAGATGGTATGTTGCCTCCCAGGTGCCAGGGTCTGGGATGTCACTGATCGGGTCCACAAGACTCTAGAGCAGGAGGGAGAACATCCAGAAGTCATGGTTCATGTTGGTACCAACGACATAGGTGGGAAGAGGGATGAGGTCCTGAAAAGTGAATTTAACAAGCTAGACAGAAGGCTGAAGAACAGGACCTCGAGGGTAGAGACCTCGGGATTGCTGCCAGTGCCACGTGATAGTGAAGGTAGGAATAGGAGGAGATGGCAAGTAAATGCGTGGCTGAGAAGTTGGTGCAGGAGGGAGGGTTTTTAGATTTTTGGATCATTGGGATCTCTTCTGGGGAAGGTGGGACCTGTACAGAGAGGACGGGTTACACCCGAACTTGAGGGGGGGCCAATATCCTTGCGGCCAGGTTTGCTAGGGTGGTTCAGGAGGGTTTAAACTAGATTGCGAGGGGGAAGGGAACCGGAGGAGTAGGTCAGAGGAAGAAGGGGATGGGGAAAAAATCGGATCTGACAGGTAGAGAGGCTTTGAGGAAGGAGAAGCAGAGTACAGGCTATAAAAGTAGTAAGGTGGATGGGCTAAGCTGCATTTACTTAAATGCGAGAAGCATCAGGAATAAGGGAGATGAACTGAGAGCTTGAATAAGTACATGGGACTATGATATTTGGCTCTTACAGAGACATGGCTGACATCAGGGCAGGAATGGATATTGAATATTCCTGGTTTTCAGTGTTTTAAAAGGGATGGGGGGGGGGAGAAGAGGAGGAGAGGTGGCGATACTGGTCAGGGACACTGTTACAGCTTGCAGAAAGGGTAGATAATGTAGAAGGATCCTCTCTAGAGTCAATATGGGTGGAAGCTAGGAATAAGAAAGGGGCAGTTACCCTCCTGGGAGTATTCTATAGGCCCCCCGGTGGCAGTAGGGATACTGGGGAGCAGATTGGGAGGCAGTTTTTAGAAAGATGCAAAAATAACAGAGTTATTATAATGGGCGACTTCAACTTTCCAAATATTGATTGGCACCTACTTAGTGCCAAGGGTTGTAGATGGGGCACAGTTTGTTAGGTGTGTCCAGGACAGATTCCTGACACAGTATGTGACAGGCTGACTAGAGGGAATGCCATATTAGATCTAGTTTTTAGGTAATGAACGGGACAGGTGACAGATCTCATCGGTGGGTGAGCATTTGGGGGACAGTGACCATTGTTCCATAACCTTTAGTATTGTCATGGACAGGGATAGGAGCAAAGAGGACGGGAAGATATTTAATTGGGGAAGGGCGAATTATGACTGGGAGTGTAAATTGGGGTGATATTTTTGAAGGAAATGTACTATGGAGATTGTGGTCGATGTTCAGGGATCCTTTGCAGGATGTAGGGATAAATTTGTCCCGGTGAGGCAGAGAAGGAATGGTAGGGTGAAGGAACCATGGGTGACGAGAGAGGTGGAGCAACTAGTTAGGAAGAAGAAGGGCAGCATTCATAAGGTGTAAGCAGCAAGGGATCGGACAGGGCTCGTGGGAATATAGAGTAGCAAGGAAGGAACTTAAGAAAGGGCTGAGGAAAGCGAGAGGGGGACATGAAAATGCTTTGGCGAGTAGGGTTAAGGAGAATTCCAAGGCTTTTTTCTCATACGTGAAGAGCAGAAGGATGGCCAGGGTAAAGGTAGGTCGATTAAAGACAAGGTGGGAGTATGTGCCTGGAAACTGTGGAAGTGGGTGAGGTTCTCAATGAATACTTCTCTTCAGTATTCACCAAGGAGAGGGGTCTTGATGATGCTGAGGACAGTGTTGGTGAGGGTAATGTTCTCGAGTATGTAGATACTAAGAGAGAGGATGTGTTGGAGTTTGTTAGAAAATATTAGGACAGATAAGTCCCCGGGGCCTGACGGAATATTCCCCAGGCTGGCTTCGTGAGGCGAGGGGAAGAGATTGCTGAACCATTGGTAGGAATCTTTGAGTCCTCGTTGTCCACGGGGATGGTACCGGAGGATTGGAGGGTGGCAAATGTTGTCCCCTTATTCAAGAAGGTAGTAGGGATAGTCCAGGGAATTACAGGCCGGTGAGCCTTACGTCTGTGATGGGTAAGCTGTTAGAAAGGATTCTAAGAGATAGGATCTATGAGCATTTAGAGAATCATGGACTGATTAGGGACAGCCAGCATGGCTTTGTGAAGGAAGATCTTGCCTCACAAGCTGATAGGGTTCTTTGAGGAGGTGACCAGGAAGATTGATGAGGGTAGTGCAGTGGATGTGGTCTACATGGATTTTGGTAAGGCGTTTGACAAGGTTCCGCATGGTAGGCTTCTTCAGAAGGTCAGAGGCCAAGGGATCCAGGGAGGCTTGGCCGTGTGGATTCAGAATTAGCTTGCCTGTAGAAAGCAGAGGTTGTGGTGGAGGGAGTGCATTCGGATTGGAGGGCTGTGACTAGTGGGTCCCACAGGGATTGGTTCTGGGACCTCTACTTTCTGTGATATTTATGAATGACTAGATGAGGGGGGTGGGAAGGGCTGGTTAGCAAGTTTGCAGATGACACAAAGATTGGTTGGTGTTGTGGATAGTGTGGAGGGCTGTCGAAGCTTGCAGAGGGATATTGATAGGATGCAGAGCTGGGCTGAGAAGTGGCAGATGGAGTTCAATCCAGAGAAGCGTGAGGTAGTACACTTTGGAAGAACAAACTCCAAGGCGGAGTACAAGGTAAATGGCAGGATTCTGGGTAGTGTGGAGGAGCAGGGGGATCTGGGGGTCCATATCCACAGATCATTGAAAGTCGCCTCACAGGTAGATAGGGTAGTTAAGAAAACTTATGGGATGTTAGCTTTCATAAATCAGGGGATTGAGTTTAAGAGCCGGGAAGTGATGATGCAGCTTTACAAATCTGTGGTTAGACCACACTTAGAGTACTGTGTCCAGTTCTGGTCACCTCATTATAGGAAGGATGTGGAGGCGTTGGAAAGGGTGCAGAGGAGATTTACTAGGATGCTGCCTGGATTAGAGAGTATGGATTATGAGGAGAGACTAAAGGCGCTAGGGCTGTTCTCCTTGGAGAGAAGGAGGATGAGAGGAGACATGATAGAGGTGTACAAACTTTAAGAGGAATAGATAGAGTAGACAGCCAGTGCCTCTTCCCAGGGCACCAATGCTCAAAACAAGAGGACATGGCTTAAGGTAATGGGTGGGAAGTTAAGGGAGGTGTCAGAGGGAGGTTTTTCACCCAGAGAGTGGTTGGTGCATGGAATGCGCTGCCTGGGGTGGTGGTGGAGGCTGATACATTGGACAAGTTCAAGAGATTGTTAGATAAGCGTATGGAGGAATTTAAGATATAGGGATATGTGGGAGGAAGGGGTTAGATAGTCATAGGTGTGGTTTGAAGGGTGGCACAACATGGTGGGCCGAAGGGCCTGTATTGTTCTATGGTTCTATTATGTTTACAAATTACAAAATATATTGCAACAACTTTCCAAAACTACTTTAACAGTATTCCCAAAACTTGCAGCTTCTATCCCACAGAAAGAGTATGGCAGTAGACACAGGAAAATGCTACTAACGAGTTCCCTACTAAATCACATGCCATCCTAACTTGAAAATATATCTGACTCGGTTATAATCCTGGAAATCATTACCTAACAGATAGGTGAGAGAACCTTTATTATAAGAACAGCATTAGTTAAAAAGCCACACCATCTCAAGGTCAGTTCGAGATGGGCATTAAATAGTGATTTGTCAGTGATATCCACATTCAGTGAGCAAGAGTTTCAGAAAGAAAAAACAGTACTTTCTGAGACATTAAGTTAGACCTTTAATGAAAACCAAATGTGCTTACACTGAAATCCATTTCCAAACTTTAGGTACTTACAAACGTGGTCGGAATTCTGGTTTGCCTCGTTCCACATATGGATAGGCGGGTCCAACTTTTGCACTCTAACAATTTTGCCCGAACACTCACTTCAGTCAATATGTGATGTCTAGCCCTTGTATGTTGCTCTCTTCCTTTGGCTGTAAATGAAAAACAAAAAAACTGCAGATGCTAGGAATCTGAAATAAAATCAGAAAAGGCTGGATGCACTTGGCAGCACTCATGAAGAGGAATAGAATTAATGTTTCAGTTGGTTGACCTTTAATGAGTTCACTTAACTCTGTCCACAGATGCTACCTGACCTGTTGTGTGGCTCCAGCATTTTCTGTTTTTATTTCAGATTTCCAGGAGCTGCAGTTTTTGCTATTTGATTATTATTTACATCTTGTTTTAAGACTGGATGTGTCTCTACAAATATGTATAGCTCATGCATCTTTAAAAATGTTGATTTTGCAAGTTAACACATGGATAGCTACTGTTTTGAGCTAATTGCATGTTACTTTTAAGTAAATTTAGAATTCGGAGAAAAAAACGAGAAAAGTGGAATTAAGGGCTAATCGGCATTCAAACAGATTGCTTTGTTTTGGTCATTGGCCAAATATTTGAGCTATAGTTCAACACTAACAATATGTGGTTTTAATTGGAATATTGACAGCTTAAGTTTAACATGTAATTTTGGTACATTTCACAAAGGCAGTTCAGATGTCATTTGAAAAAAAAATGTCTATTGCTGGTACTTGATCAAATAGCATATTGACAAAAATAATATTTATTACTTGTTCCTATTTTGGGGAAATAGTTACATTACAATATCTTTAGTGATGGTTAATTAGTGGATTTATTTTTCATAGCGCATTGTAAAATGGATGCCCTTTCTGTGCTCTTTGGGTTTGGATCTATTTCACAGTGACTTTCCAATTATTTTTCTAAACTGATTGTTGATCTCAATTTGTGTTCTATGGATGGAGAAACACCCTTCCCAGCTGTTTATCTTGGCTGTAGGAAATGGATGTTTGATTTCTTTGTTTCCATGATGTTTAAATAAGCAGAGTGTTCTTTTGTATTGCAACAGGAAATGGCTTAATTTCCTTTCACTGGCGTTCCCTGTGCATAGGTTTTAGATTTGGCTTCAGCAGGACTTTTCTATGCAGTTTGCAAAAGATTCTTCTTTATATAAAAATTGATCATTTTGTGATTTTGAAGTGTTAAGTTAACCCAAATAAAAAGCAAAATTAGCAGCATTATCAAAAATTCATGCATTTCTAATTACTAGCATTAACATGAATAATGCATCTCCTTTTGTTCTTGGTGATCAATGTAGGGAGTCAGAGAAAGAGATTTTGGAGAATAGGGGAAGTCCGAGGATTGGCTTGCTCTACTTCCCTCAGGTCACTCATCCAGTGATTCTCTGAAAGACTCTTGGCCCCTATTTTGAACTATCGTTTTTGCCACTAGCGCTAAAGGTGGAAAAGATGGGGGCCATGAGAAGGAAGCTTTCTGTCATCCATCTCCCCAGTGGAAGCTGTATATTTAATGGATGTCCCTCGACATGAACTGTAAGGGATTATGAATTTTAGACCAATGCTTAGATCAAATCACAATATAGCCATGTAACTAAAGGTATTTTCCCGTAGATAATTAGCTTCAGAAATTTTTGAGGAAAGATAACCGGGGCCACAAGACAAGCATGAGAATATCAAGGAGGAAGATACTGAGGAGGACACGATGAGGACAAAGTGTTTGGAAGGAAGGAATGATGGGTTGCAGTGTTGCTCTCAGACCTAAGGAGAACAACCCATTAGTGATGTGAAAAGCTTTAAAGTGAAACTATTTTAGGAGTAATCATTCACATAATATCTTGAATAAGATTTTAAAAATATACAAACTGCATCATTCACAAAAAGAAAGTAAGTGATAGAGGAGTATAGGCCTGGAAACAAAGAACCAAGATTAGAAGAACATGAACAAAGGTGACATGAACAAATGCACAGGTTGTCATTATTTTTATATCCTCAAGGCTCTACTACCATTTCCCCAAATGTAGATTTCGATTAAGACGCCCTGAAAAGCTCAGTGGTCAAGAGATTATTGCACACAATAAAAAAGACAGTGTAAGATGGTTGCTCAGGGCTACTAACATATTCTTGTGCATTTTCTTTGTGAAAGAAAATGTGGTGTCTGGGACCGGATTTGGGTTCAAGGGATTGGGTGTGAGAGTGGACTGGCAGTGAATGGTCCAATTGGGACAAAAGGTGGGAGGGGAGGGTGGTGGCATTCATAGATTGGGACCTCAATAATTATAGTTGGAGTTGACTGGAAAGTTGATGGGGTGTCATTCAGGGTGATCAGAGAGAAAAGGCAATGCTGGGTGGTTAGGTGGGGTAGGGGATATGTGGCTGGATGAGGTTGCTGAATAGGGGAGCTCAAAGAAGAGGTAAGTAATGGCACTCTTTGAATAGAGTCCCAAGGCCAGAGTGACATTAATAAAACCTGGTTCCTCCAGGGATCCCAACAACGGATGTTATTTGGAACATTTTGGATTAATTTCTGGAGCATCTAGAAATATCCCTGAAAAAACTCTATTTTTATTTGTGCAACATTGAAAGTGACAGCATTATGCATGTGCATTTCTAGGCTTTGTATTTAATGCATTTGTACCAAATTCCTCACTCTGTTACCAATGCATCAACAAATTAGGTTCAGTGAAGAGAGGAATTTGATATAAGCTCCATTAAGGATCCGAAGCATTTTACAGGATTAAATATTTATTTATCCAGAATTATTCTTTGTACTTTTTAAGAATTTCAGTTTTAGTTTCCTCGTGCTCTGCTTCTTTCTTATATTTTATTTGAAACAGATGAAGCATCAGACAGAGAAGCATGGTCAAAAATTAGTGAAACATTTCTAGTGATCCATGAAATGATGGTGGGGTCTAATAGCCTGATCATACCACAATCCTTTTTTGTTTGAAAAATAGCTACGAAGAAGAAAAAAAAATCACTCTCCTGTTGGCAAAGAAAAATAGCCATCCTAATCCGTACAACGGAGCAAGATCCAGAGTGAAAGTTTTATCCTTATGATATTTACTGAGCTCTACTAGATGATGCTGTAGTTAGATACAGCATTGGTAGGTTCTTGCATCTTGGGCAGGTGCAGTAACCTTTGATGGAAGTGTGCATGTTTTGACTTCAGTCCTGTCAAAACACGAATTTCACAGTTTATATTTAGCAGACAGTGGTTACCAAGGATCATATGAATAATATCTTGGAACAGTTTGGGATGGAAATTAAGTATCTACATCCCATTTTAGCTGTTTGTCCTTGAATTTGGTCATGGAAAATATGATAAAAATTAATAGTATACTGAGAAAGGCATCCCACCTTAACACAAAGACATCTTTGTTATGGTTGAATTTTTGGTTGAGGATGAAGTCAAACCATACAGTTCAAGCTAAAACATGCTGTGTATGCTGTGTGATTTGTTCGGATATGTCCGATTTGTGGCCCTGTGATCAGAATTTTTTGTAACTTTTTGGAGTGTATAGATGGGAGAAGGCCATTTTGCCCCTTGAGCCTGCTCTGCCATTCTGTAAAATTATAGTTGATATAGTTCATTCTAGATTTCTTAACTCATGGGTATCTCCTTACCTGATCAATTTTCCCACTAATTGTGTAAATTCCAGGTTCTCTGACCATAATTTGATCCTAGGAGCCTGGTATCATTCTGTTAAATCTATGCTGCACACCTTCTAGACCACTATATCCTTTCTGATGTGGTTCCAGAACTGATCACAGTTCAGAAATAAAACAGAAAATACTGGAAATACTCAGCAGGATTTCATCTGACAAAGGGTCCTTGACCTGAAACGTTAACTCTGTTTCTCTTCCCACAGATGCAGCCTGACCTACTGGTTATTTTCAGCATTTTCCATTTTTATTTTAGATTTCCAGTTTTTATGACTTTTTTTTGCTCACAGTTCAAATAAGTCTATCCAAGGCTTTAACATGAGAGGCATTGACCGTGTGGATAGTCAGAAGCTTTTTCCCAGGGCTGAAATGGTTGCCACAAGAGGACACAGGTTTAACGTGCAGGGGAGTAGGTACAGAGGAGATGTCAGGGGTAAGTTTTTTTCTCAGAGAGTGGTGGGTGCGTGGAATGGGCTGCTGGCAACGGTGGTGGAGGAGGATACGATAGGGTCTTTTAAGAGACTTTTGGATAGGTACATGGAGCTTAGAAAAATAGCCGGCTATGGGTAAGCCTAGTAATTTCTAAGGTGGGGACATGTTCGGCACAACTTTGTGGGCTGAAGGGCCTGTATTGTGCTGTAGGTTTTCTATGTGTCTATAATAACATAACATCCAGTTTCTTGTATTTCAGTCATTTTGGTGAATGTGTCATCACTGAATTAGCCTTGTTGGTTATTTTTCATGTCTCTCAATTATATTTTAATGATCTGCGTACAGTTTGATAGAAGTCACACATGCAATCATTTGACACAATTTGCTCATTCATTTGACCTGTTCTTAGCTGTTTGTATTTTACTATTGCCATCCCTACTTCTTAAAATGCCAGTAATCTTTTTAATATTAGCAGACTTTGATATATGGCTTTCTATCCCATCTTCTAGTCATTTATAAGTACTTGGAAGAACTGTGGGACCTCGCTGCTTGATTGAGTACCTGCCCATCATCCCTACTCTGTCTCATGCCACTCAACATTTAACAAGACAGGTCAATAAATTGTCTTCACTTCCATGAGCACCTGGCTCCTTAATATATTTTTTTGAAAAGTTTCTAGATTTGAGGTTTCCCTGGTTAATAGATGTTATTGGCAAATCAAATATGAAATAAGACCTGGTGAAATCTCATTCTAACTGTTGCATGAACAATCAGGGAAGTCTTGTGGATACATGGGATAGGTTTAGTTGCCAAAAATCCAAAGAAGCATTTTTTGTTCAGTGTTTTAGGCATGCTTTCAAATGCATAAATATCATGGCAAGTGTAAATCCTGCTGAGGACAAGGGGTCAATTGTTAGTGTGGACTGCAACGACAGAAGCCAAAAATAAATCCATAGTAAATAGAATAACTGTCCCAATACTCCTCCTTCAGCTCCCAAAAATAGTTGCATTCACCATTCACCAGCAAGCAGGAGAGCAAAAAGAAAATAAAAGTTACTTCCAAATTTCTGATCTCCAAACTATTTAAAATGAAAACTATTCTTCAGGTTAGTACTGCTTGCATTTACTTTCCTGAATTTACATCTAGTTTTAACAAGAATGAGCAAAATTCCTTCAGTTGAAAATCAGCAGTATCAGAGGTTTGTTATGTTTTGTGATTCTTCCAGAAAGAGGACTTGATTTAAGTGTTGGTTCTTAAAATGAAGTGGATTTACACAGGTTTAAAAAGGGAGGCTGCAGGTTCAAGCATTTGCCAAATCTATATCAGGGCCAATCATCGATGTGGTCCTGAGGACATTTGGGAACAACAGGGGAATTGCTATCCATTGCAAAGATTACCTATAAATGCACACACCACGAGTGGATAGAATGTCCCTTTCTATTGATTATGTGCTAAACTGCTTGCAAAGGCAGAATTCATATTTGAAGGCTTGGTTAGTAATTCTTCAAAACCAATCCCTGGACAGGGGAGAGATCTGGAACCAAACACCAGAAGGAGATGGAAAAAATCTATAGATATTGGGAACATGCACAAAATCTGATGGTAATATTCTTGGTCTGAGCCCTGGGGGTTGGACTGTATCATCATCAAAGTGAGGGACTGCAAAGATGTTCACATTACCTTTGCCACGAGAGGTTACGATGACTGGTGGACTGATCACAGTCTACTTTGTGCCATTATCTCCATCAAAACATCAGTGTCAACAAAAATGCAAAAAGATCAATACCAAAGCAATCAAGGACCCCATAACGTTATCTCTTTGTAGACAACCCTTCAAAACCAACCTCTCAATTCCCAGGAATAACAAAATGATCATAGTGTAAGAGCTGCCCTGAAGTCTACCAAAATTGACACCTGGTTTCTTTGTGACTCTTCACCAGGACCGATTTGATGAGAATGACTAGGAAATGGATGAGCTACTAAATGGATTAGTAGATCCACTATCCTTCCAGGGTGAAGAAACAACTTTGCAGGCATCTGGAGGAGGAGGTCCAGCAGAAAGCCCCTGTCCTAAAGAGTGGATGGAAAAAAAATGCAAAGTTTCATCAACTCATTGACAGCCATCTCATGTGCAAGCTTTTCAGTGCTCCCAAGACTGTCTATGGCCCAAACATTCAAAGCCTCAGCCCATTGAGAGTTTGTTTTCCACCCATTTTCAGAGGGAATACCATCCCTTGAGAAATTGAACTGGGCACTTCATTTCACGATTCACTCTGAGATTGATATAATTTCCCTGTTGTATTTCAAACACATTGATGATGTATTCAAAGATAGCAGATGAAGATTGTCTCATACACAGCCAAGAACTACAAGTGAATTAAAGGATCCCTGCTGTGGTATTGATTTGATTTTCACTAACTTGATTTACAAGTGCATGGGGGGCCCTATGACCCCAAACTGTGCAGTTTAAACTCTTCCTGCATCTCTTTTTTGTTTGCCCTTCCCCACCTTTGCCCTTCCCATCAGTTCTATCTAGAGCTTGGGTAGCAATTTTCATATGTGAATAAGAAAGTCATCTTGTAATGTTTTTATATGGGTAAAATAACTATGATTGCAATTTCTTTAACAATTTTTTCTTTAGTAACATCTGATATGCTGTTTGGGCAAAACTTAGTATCGATTTATTGTGCCAGAAATGGGTGAGATCCAGTTTTTAAGCTATTGTAGATGAAAAAAAATGTTCAGTTTCATTATTTGCCTACTTCTTGGGTGCAAAGTTTCGCTTAGTTGGGCCTGTTGTTCAGATACCATGGCTGCCTTTTAGAGACCAAGACCTGCTTGCGTACTAACCTCTGCCGTGAATTATGCCAGGTACCAACTTGGTGAAAGTATTACCACTCTAAGTTGTGGAAAAAGCCCTGCATAACATTGGTGCCCAACTCTTCTATGTTTCTTATAATGAATGCAAGCTTTTTGGTTGGATTCCATCAGGCCTTTTATTTGGTAGATATCCACTTTCCTTTTGCAGCCTGTCCCATCAATGACCTCATCCTAATCATATGAAGAAAAACTTGGACACATCCTCACTCTTTGGTGAGCTTACCTATACACTGTCTTTTTGCTCCCCTCTGTTCTTTCGCTCCCCTCTGTTCTTTCTTTCTCATGCTAGTGCCTTATTACATGTAGATTTTACTTCCATCTAACTTCTGAGATGTGTGAAGTATCATTACCTAAACGTGTAAACAGTTTGTTTCATGTGTTCACTTTTTCAAGTTGTTCCTCCATTACCTGGCTAGGTTTTACTCAGATATCTGAAAGAGAAAGGGACATGTGTTTACTCAACATTGATGTTTCATTGGGGATAAGGACATGCTTGTTCCCAACAATTTACCTCCTGTTACGTGCCATCATATCCTGAGAAATTGTGGGAGCTGTATTTTTCCACCAGGTGATGTTTTCTTCAGAGGAAAGTTTTCTTAAGAGGAGAGCTTGCATAGAATCCTCTCTATGTTCAAGGGAAGCTCAAAAGTGCAGATGCTGTATAAGATACTTTTACTCTACTGTGATGGTGTCTAGAACTTGGGAGCATGAATCAGGATAAGAGTTTGAAATGAGAAAATTTCTTTAATTGGAATTATGAATTTTTGCAATTCTTCCTTGGAGCTATGGTTGCTAAGTCATTATTTACATTCGTGGCTGAATTTGATTCCTAGAGATTAGAAGAATTGAGGGTTATGGGTTCAAACAGGAAAATGGATTTGAGGCCAAAGATCAGATCAGCCATGATTTAATAGAATGCCAGAATATATTTGAAGGGCTGTATGCTTCTAGGGCCATCATGGTTGAATATTCAGTTTATGCAAGCTGCAAGGCTTGGGTGTAAAGGACGCACAGGCAAGAATGCACAAGAAAATAGGAGCAGGTTCCTCAAGCTTGCCCCAACAATCAATGTGATCATGGTTGATTTGCCCCAGGCCTGAACTCCTCTTCTGTGCCAGTTCCCGATAATCAATTCACTGATCTTTCAAAAAAAACTTATTAGTTCTAAGTAACCCCAATGAATCTAGTCTCCATAACCCTCTGGGTTAGAGAATTCCAGAGATTCACTTTGCAAGAAGTTCCTACACACCTCTCATTTGTCCTCTTATTGGACATTCTCCTTCTCATGCAAACATTTTGACATCTGACTTGTCATGCCCCCTTATAATCTTATGTTTCAGTAAGATCACCTCTCATTCTCCTGAACACCAAAGAATACGGAGAACTTTTTTAGCTGATCATGTTAAAACAACCCCGTGATCCCAGAAATTAGCTCAGTGAAAAACACTATGATGCTGGAGGAACTCAGCAGGCCAGGCAGCATCCATGGAGAAAAGCAGGCGGTCCACATTTCGGGTCAGGACCCTTCTTCAGAACTGAAGATAGGAAAAGAGGAACTCCAATAGATAGGAGGGAAAAACAGGACAGTGATAGGTGGACAAACGAGGGGAGGCAGGGTGGGCACAAGGTGGTGATAACTCCAGATTCTCCACGGATGCTGCCTGGCCTGCTGAGTTCCTCCAACATCATAGTGTTTTTCATCTGGGTTCCAATATCTGCAGTCCTTTGTTTCTCTAGTATTAGCTCAGTGAATATCTTTTGGATTGCCTCCAATGCTTATACATCCATCCTTAAGTGGTGAAATACTATGCACAGTACTTAAGTTGTGGCCACACTAACATCCTGTACCATCGTAACAATACTTCCCTATTTCTAAGCTCCAACCTCATTGCAATATGCTATTAACCTTCCCAACTACTTGCTGCAGCTGCTTGCTAACTTTTTCTGATTCATGCACAAGAACACCAAGATCCATCTGTACTCTACTCATTTGCAGTCTCTCTCCATTTCGATGATAATGTGCTTTTTGATTCCCCTTGTTGAAGTGTATGACTTACATTTTGCCACATTAAACTGCATCTACCAAATTTTCACTTACTTATTCAACCTATATATATCCTGTTGCAAAGTCCAAATATCATCATTGTAACAAACCCTTCCAACTATTTTAGTGGTGTCATTAGCAAAGTTAGAGCAGTGCAAAAGGACATAGCTATAGAGGCTATGGTGGAGCATATATATTTTAGGTTTGTGTCCTGACTGATTTAGAGTACTGGTAGATGAATGATGGAGGAGTGGTGAATTGAGCATTTTCTGAAATTTTTAATGTTGTTGGTAGGAAATGGCATTTGAGGTATCATACCTTGAGAACTTGTGTGATGTCATTGAACTTTGAGTTAATGCATCCAGGTCACTGAGGCTAGGTTCTTAGCAGTAACCAACTTTGCTTTTGAACATGTGTCTGAACGGCCTCCTGGCCCCTCCAGATCTAGGATATCTTGTTTTCCACCTCCCCTACCAAGGTATACATGGCAATATTTGAAAATCTTGGAGCCTGTGCTCTCTCATATTATTCCATCCTTCTCTCTTTTACACATCAGATTCATTTACTCCTTGACTGTTAGCATATACTCCAGCCACAGTGCACCTCTGATCTACAAGGTGCAGGTTAGGCTAAGTGCTATTTCGAAGTTATAATTTTGAATCGTTAGTGAACAGTGTGGTTAGTAGCCATGATCTCTTCTGAACTATTTTATTCTCCCCTACTTACCTGTGTTTGATTAGATTTTTAAAATGTTTTACTGAATATGGAGATGTTCTTGGTGTGATATTGGGGGCCCATAAGATAGGTACAGATTGAATCAATTTAAAATAGCTTTCTGCAGTCTTTGCACTACCATGATATCGGAGTGGCCAAGTGTGCCACAAGAAATAATTGTGAATCCTGCTATCACTAAGTAATAGGCTTTCAGACCAGTGCACCTCCACTGCTTTTATGAGTTTCTACCTCCAATACCCATCTCCTACCACACTTTTTAATCTTCATATTAGACTGACAACTCCCCCCCCCCCACCCCCACTCACGCACTTTGGTTCTAGATCATCCCAGGTCCATGGAATGGATGGTGTCTAACTCCCATCCCCCATGATCAGTGAGTTGCTTATCATAGGCAGCTTGCCAGTTCCAAACAAATGAGGGCTTGCAGTTTGGGCTTCTCACTGTTGACAGCGTGTGTTCAGATTACTCTGCTTGACATGGACTGAAATTTATACCCCAAAGCTTGTCATGGTGCTCAGACCTTGAAAATGTTTTATCAAGAAATAATGATTAAAAATATAAAATCTGTGCTTTGAGTTGTATTCTAAAGATTCACTGTATTTGGTTAATATTGTGGATAGGAAGAACATTCTTTTTGGAGAGCTATAGGTTGAGTAAATTCTAAATATAATTGAAATTTGATTTAGTTATTTTTGTTGTACACTGAGCAATTTTTTCTCTAAATATTGGGATTTTGGTATCGAAGAAAAACGACAGATTTGCTTAATAATCTTTACATATTGATAGTTTTATCTCTTTTTGATAAATATAAATTGTGGTTTATTCGAGAAATCTTTTGCAAATTGTTTCAGAAAATATTTCTTCATAAATTTTCCTAAAGAGAAAATTATTTAAATAGTTACCATGAAAAATTACTTTGTTTCTTCTATAAACTTTTAGTTCATGATCTGATGCAGATTTTCATTGATAATTGGTGACATAACTTTTAAGAGTATATATTAATTATTGCTTAAATTACTTTTATTTTGATGTTTGTTATTTTGAGTGGATATTCGGAAATGTAGTAGTCAATTAAAAACATTTTACATACATTGTGGTGGAGTGGATGAATTAAAAAAGGAATGATTGATATAAAGTGAAGCTTATATTGAGTAACAATAAAGAAATGCTAAAAATCCATTCTTTCAGTATTGATTTCTTGCAGATTGCTGCTTTCTTTTGCTGTTTTAAGTGTGTTGCGTGATGTTAAGTGCCAGTCTGACTGCAATGTGGCAAATCTATGTAATTAATGAAGCTACCAAGTGTACATGACAAAAAGACCTTCAGGTGAACGTATCACAATTGCATTAGCTGATATTGAATTTCTTTTGTAGTTTAATTATTTATGTGTAGACTAATGTGAAATGCTGCAAGGTAACATGTCTCCCTCAGAGCAGAAAATGATAGCTTGAGTTTGACTGTAAGGAATTTCCAACTTTATCTTACATTTTTTTGTAAGAATGCAGCAATTTATAGAATGGGCATGTTTCAGGAAACAGAATAAGAGGCATCTTAATGTTATTTATGTGTGTTGTCACAGATTCAACTTTGCTTAGTGCAGTACACTTGGTTTTGAGCCAGAAAGTTGTAAGTTCAATATGTTGTCTATAGAAATCTAGGATGACATCTTAATGCAGCTTGGAGAGAGGTGCCATCTTTTGGACCGAATATCAAATCAAGATCCAGTACTACCTGTTCAAGTAGAGATAAACTATCCCATGGTATTTGAAAAGGACCAGGGGCATTGGTTACTGGCAAATATTTATCCCTCAATCGAATGCACCAAAAGAATTAATTGGTCATCTTATTCATTTGCTGTTTGTGGATTATAATTTTGCTCAGATGGGATATTGTGTTATCTTACATGACAACCAAGCACAGGAACTAGTCTGAGCAAAGTTAAAAGTAAATTTAAGTAATCTGCTAGTTTAGAGTGCAGTGTACACTATAAATCAATATGTGCTCATTCTCAAAACACCCAACAGTCCCTTTCAGGATTATATATATTGCAATTTAATTGAAAGGTATTGATAGAAAGTCTATTTTTTCACAGCAAAGGTTTTTCTTACATAAAGTGGTAAATATTATCAAATTCTAAATTGGATAGAAAGTTAAAATTACAGCAAAAAGTAGAGCAAACTTCTATAGTAGCCTATTTTTGATTGATGTACTGACAGTTAAAGCTGCGTTACCCTTCAAGACAATGTAGAATTAACAGCGATAAGTTGTGGTATTAAGAGTAAGAGATTTAAATGAAAGATATTTTCTTTGACAGAATAAAGAACAAAATAGATTGGCCCAGATGTTATCCATCCAGAGAGCCGCCAAAATTCGAGCGGTGACATGATGAATTGCAATATAACGGAACTTGACTCTAAACTACCTCTGCTCACTAATCTGGGATCTGACCTCCAGCACTGGTGGCTGACCTTTGCCATGCACTGCAATTCAAGCACATGGATCATGAATTTAGATTTCCCAACTGGTTTGTTCATAAAACACAAATTTATTTTTCTACCAGTGATGTTGCTTTTACAATTCACAGACTTTTAATGGTAGAGAATTTACTTAATCCATTTCTGTTGGTGGCAGTGAACAGATATGAATGGAATTAGATTTGCAGAAACTTTGCACGGAAAAAGGTAACTATAATCCAGAAGGTAACTCTGGGAAAAGATGCAGCTTACAGCCCACAATTTGTAGCTTTACAGGTGATTCCTTTCTCACTTGGGTGAACAACTGTTACGTCTTAAGAACAGTACTTTCTGCATGATCAATATGAAACAACAGCAGAATGTACCAAGGAAAGTTTGAAGGAATAACAAAAGGAACAGACAGGGCTCAGTGATAACAACATATGGAGAAATAACATGACATGTTAAAAGAATATATTTGAAATTTGGCTTAAATGAAGACCCTGATTTTTCACAGGAGTTATCCTCCATGAAGAATCTAAGCTTTGATAACGCAGAAAGATAAAGGTACAGAATGTCAGCAATGAAATTTCACGTTTCCTTTCGGTCATTGAAGGACATAAAAGGCATTAAAAGTTCTTCTAAACCTTTAAGATTCTTTCACAGAGTGTGTACATGTTGTTTCGTCATGTTTGCTATGTCATTTCATTAATGAAAATCAAGAAGAAATTGCATATGCTAGAATTCTGAAATAAGAGCAGAAAATCCTAGAAACACTCAGCAGGCAAGGCAGCATCTGTGGAACAACAAACAGACTTAACACTGCATCAAAATTGGGAAAGAGAATACAAGTTAAAGTTGCAGAGAGGGATGGATAGGATTAAGGGAATATCTTTGATAGGTTTGCAACAGGGATAAACTTGATGAAGTAAATCATTTTATTTTTGATAATCAAAGATAATTTAGAAAATTCCCAGAGCAACATCTTCCTGTTGATACCTGAAACTTCCTCCTATGCATTAAAAGTCACTGTCAGAGACACTCATTGGTCTGTGAGGAACTGAAGGTTTATCCTTCAATAAAAAAAATCACTTAGTCAAGTGATTCTCCAAAAATTAGTTTTTTACAACATGAACCATCATTGTTAAACGCATACTTGTGTCGTTCATTCCTTGGAACAGAAAACAGATTAGGCCATTGAGCTTCTTGGACTGTTCCACCATTCTTTTAGATGATTGCCAATTTGTGCTGTAACTCTGTATATTAACTCCTGCCCCATATTTCTTGAAACCCTCGCCTTACAACAGAATATGAGTGTTAGTCTTCAGTATTTCAATGGATCTAGCATCCATTGCTTTTTAGAGGAAATTGTTCCAGATTTTCTGCATCACTTCTATGCAAGGGTGCATTCTGATTTCATTCCTTTTAAAAAATGGGTGTATTTTGAGTACATGGCTGTACAACCTTTACTAACAGTGGAGATTTTTCTTACCCGTTGAAACAGATGTTTGTCATTGGGAACATTGGTACAAAAGCGGGGCTTAAAGGACATGCTACAGTAAGTTAGTTCAAGGAAGACAGAAAACAATTGGTAACTCAAATTATCTCATGTGTATTAAAGTTCTGGTATCTGGTGTACATTTCCTCTTCCTTTCACACTTCTGATGTTAATATCTACAATGGAAAAACCTGTAGCAACATGTCTAAATTTCACACATCTGGTTTGTTTGAAACAATTAACTATTTAAGTGGTCTTTGAAAAAAGGTTATCATATTTTAGGTCTCCAGTCCCAGTGCATCCAACCACATTCCCATGTAAAAATTAAAGAAAAACTGCAGATGCTAGAAATTCAAAATACAAATATTTTGGGAATGGTATACATTGTGCAATGTCAGTGGAGGGAATGGATGTTTAGAATAGTGAATGGGATATCAAATTAGGTGAGATGCGATGTTTGGATGGTGTTAAGTTTCTTGGGCATTGTTGGAGCTGCATTCATGGGGTTAAGTGGATAGTATTCCATCACATTCCTTGTGTCTTGTAGACGGTGGAAAAGCTTGAGGGAGATGTAACAATTCACCGATATCTTTCTTCTAAGTATGCATGCACAGACATCCTGAAGTCATTTCTACACAAATAGAAAAAGCTACTTTCATTTACATCACATCCTAACAGACAAAATCTCAAATTTTTCGCAAAGCAATGATGAGAGAGCTGGATTTTAGCTCGGGTCAGGCTGGGCAGGCCCTTCATCCCCAGAGAGAAAAAAAAGGAAAAGGGAAAAAAGAAACAAGCTGAGCTAATTACAGATGGACAACTGACACAAACATAGAAATCAAGTTACTAGAAGTTGTAGAATTCACTGTTGAGTTCAGAAGGCTGCAATGTGCCCAGATGGAAAATGAGGTGCTGTTCCCCACGCTTGCATTGGGGCTCACTCCAACAATACAGGAGGCCACAGACTGATAGATCAGATTGGGAGTGGGATGAGGAATTAAAGTGGCAGGCAATGGGAAGCTTGGGGTCACCTATGCAGACTGAACAAGGACGTGAACCATCAACATCAAAGACATACTTGTGTCAATCCTTCCTCCAGAACAATCTAATGTGTTTAATCATCCGATTTGGAGTCATTCACCTGCCCTTGGTCACTTAAAGAAACATTACTCTTTAATTGCGTATATTAGTGTGAGATAGAGTTATGCTTCCTTTGGTTCTGAGTTTATTAACCTTGCAAATTGTCCTCTGTGAGGGTCCCTGGCATTCGGTAGAGGAAGAATATAAGGCTATGTGGAATTACTTGAAAATGGATTCAAATAATTGTTTTAACTTGACAGGTGGATACATGTTAGTAATTTAGACTTTCTCTTTAGTAGTGCTTATGTTAGGTTGTTTTAATTGGAATTGTTTAAAGGTATTTGTCATGGTTCAAAGGTAATGGTGAATACCATGTATTTTGGCTTGTATTCCAATTCCAGTAATTATCATTGATAAATAAAAATGGGCCCAGATTTTTGTTATAAAGTCATGAATGATGCCTGTAATTTAGTACAGAAGCAACTGCATTATAAAAGAAGCAAATATTGAAAATCTTGCTTGATTCCCTTAATGCGTACAATTTTGTTATTTTCGGTCTTGAATATATTCAGTGATTGATCCCCTATTGCCCTTTTGAATAGTGAATTCCAAAGATTTTTTCCTCTGCATGAAGAATTTCTTTTTCATCCCTGTCCTGAATGGTTGACCCCTTATTTTGGGACTGTGACCTCTGTTTTTGACACACCATGCAGGGAAGCATAATCTATGCATCTAAGAATTTTTTAATATTTCTGTGAGGTCACCTCTCATTCTTTTAAACTCAAGTATAAGGCCTAATCTATGTAACTGCTTCTCATAGGACAAAATTACCATCCCAGGAATCAGTCTGGTGAACCCTTGATACACTCCCTCTATTGCTAGTATTTCCTTTTGTAGGTTGGGAGACCAGACCTGAATACCATGTTTCAGATGTGTCTCACCAGGGCTCTGAGTAATTGGAGCAAGATGTTTTTACTCTTGCATTAAAGGTCAACATACCATTTGCTTTCCTAATTGCTTGCTGAAGTTGGATAATAACTTTCCATGATTCACGTTTCAAGGTCGCTCGGGTCCTTCTGAACGTTAAAACCTTTCCAGCCCTCGCCATTTACAAAAAAACACTGTAGTTCTATTTTTTTCTATTGAAATGGATGATCTCACAGTTTTCTGCATTATATTCCACTGTTATTGGCTTAGCCAGTCTGTATCCCCTAAAGCCACTCTGTATCCTGATCGCAACTCTCACTGCCACTTGTATTAGCAGCAAACATTTATATACTAAATCTGGTCCCCCTCATCCAAGTCATTGATCTGGATTATGAACAGCTGGGGCTTCAGTACTGATCCTTCTGGCATACACTTCCATTTCAAAAATGATAAGTCTATTCCTGGTGTTTTTTGACATGTTGACTCTGTTCCATTGAGAATGAAAAATTGCAGATTCTGGAAATCTGGACTAAAATAGAAAATTAGGAGAGAGAAGCAGAGTTAATAGTTCAGGTTGATTAGCTTTCTTCAGAAGGAAGGTCCAATCTGTAGGATCTCTTTTAGAATCTGTGGAATTTTGGAAGATTGCAACCAGTGGATCCAGGGGTCTTTGACCAGAAATGTTAACTCTATTTCTCTTTCCAAAGATGCTGCCTGGCCTGAGTGTTTTCAGTACATTTTGTTTCAGATTTCGCACATCAGACTTTTGTTTTATTTGTATCCACTAAAATTTCCTTAGCTGCTTCCTTACAAACCCTACTGCTGAGAAATTATGCAGGCAGATGCATGATTCATGAATTTGAATACCGAATGCTGATATCTGTAGGTAATGGTATTCCACATGTTTGAATGGTTGGTTCCTTGGAGATGTGTGCTACATGTTCAAAATATGAATCATAACCTTCGTGTGTATCCCCTAACTATGTATTCTCTAGCCAAGAAACTGGTATAAACCACTGGTGTTCTTTTGCAATGTTATTTGAAGAGAATAAGAATAATTGCAATTTTTTAAAAGTACATAATGATATGAAGGGGGTCTAAGCCTATTTTTAAAAAAATGTACTGAAATATGATGAAGGAGCAGCAGGAGGAGGCAGGTTAGTTGACAAGAATGAAGCAGCAGCAGGGAATAGTATGGGTTCAGAAGCCTACAATTCTACAGTTCCTTCTTTGAAGCCTTCTTTGTTTCACTGAGAAACCTCTGTGTTTTATTAAAGGCAAACATTTATTATTACTTCAAAAACTTTCAAATAAAAAGAATGGCTGCAAAATTTGAAGTAATGTGTCGTCTTAATTGTAAATAAATATGCTTTTCCTGTGTACTTAGTTCTGAAAGGATTTCCTGTCTCTTGGATTGTGGTAAATACAGATAGGATTTCAACAATAATTCAACAGATTCAGTTGAAATTTTGCTGAGATGAGCCAACTGAGATTATTGCTCCTATACATTGAATTTCCACTGCTAGATTCTAAAGAATAGGGAACTCTTGTCCAATGACAGTCCACTGGCTAATAGCATTTTATACTGCACATGATAAGTTCATATTTCATGCCCCTAAGTATATATAATGGTGGAGTTAAATCCTTTTATAGGATGGAAATAAAGGTTCCTTATGGCTGCACAGTTCACAGATGTGGCAGAGATTGCCAGAGCTGCTACCTTCAAAAGTTGGAATGATCAGTGAAGCACTCTGTAGTATAGTGGAACTCCTATTCATTTTTGTGTTGTGATCCACTTTCAATAGGGTAATTAGATGAGATAAACTCTTGGTTAGACATTGTATTGTTGCCTCTCCAGAGATGTCATATAACCCATTCTTACTTGAAGAATGTAAGTTGGACAACCATCATGTCTTAACAGAGAAATGTCTCTATGAAGACTGTGATTGAGGATACTTTAGTGGATTGATATAAAGCTCATGGGAATAAATAGAATTATTGCAGTGAAATTGTGTAAAGGTAAATTCAGAATAGCTCCTTAAGCTACCTATGTTAGATTGTATGTAAACATTATCTATGAATGCTCAATGATATTGCTTCACACTGAAAACTACCATTAGTAGTTCACACCTATTTTAATATGATATTTAATGTCAGTCTGTTTCAACCATCCATTACAGAAAAAAGCTACCTATTTTCCTGAATAGTGAAGATTCTTCACAAAATCCATCTTCCCAAGAACATGAATAAATGTCATCATCCAAAGCTAAAATATTTGAATGTGTATTTTGTAGAATTTTCAGAAATTACTCAAGGTTCTTATTGGGAGTTTAGCATTGTTATCACAGTGGACCATCCAGCTTCTGACTGCCTTGCTGGTTGCTGGTGTTTTTGAAAATGATGTGTAATGACTTTTAAGCTGTAACTACTGATTTTAGCTTTCTTGTTGCCATAAGAACTAGCAGCACCATTAGCATGGCAACAACAAGGCATTAATCCTTCAGCTGGGTAAGAAAGATTTTATTGAGCCTTTTTGGGGAAAAATGTTGTTGAAATGTGTATCAGTAATGATCTTAAAGATTTTAGATCTTTGCATTTCACTCATTAGTGTTTGCAGCAAGATGTTTTGAAAAATAACATCTCTTGCCATACTTTTCATTTTTCCTTTTCCTTTTAGAATTTGGAACAGATTATTTGTGTTGAGTTTAAATATTCATTTGTTAGCCTTGTTCCCAAAACAAAATGACTATTTTTGGATATAAACATTCTGCAGTTATCTTGTATGAATATTAACTATGTGATAATGATAACCTTATAAAGATATTCAATGATGTGACCTGAATTAGAATACACTGTTGGTATAGGGAATGGATTGCAGCTTTTTGGGTAGAACTCATGAGATGGTTCTGCTATCCATTCTGTGCTCTTGTAGACTGCAGTTATAACATGACAATTAAATTAAATGAGAATGCCAGAAATAATTTGTTAACATTTTAAAACATCAATGATGATCTCCTCGTTACTTGTCCCATGATCATCCAGCTATCACTCTAGGGTCATTTCCTCAGACCCATTCACCTAATCAACCTTTAGCCCGTATCTCTTCTCCATTGTGGGGAGGAAAGCTGGTGGAGAAAAGGCCTATTTTGTGCAGTTGGACGTATATGGCCTGTTTGGCAGTGCTCAACAGCTGATTTTGGCACAATGAAAAACTTCTAGCCCTAATTGTTTGCCAAGTGCTTTCAGATTCTGTAAATTTCTGTGAACATTCTTTGGAGTTTTTGAAAATATATGGAAATCTTGATTAAAGTTGAAAATATAAAGTACATTCCTGAAATGAACAATGAGTAAGTCAATAAAAGATAAAAGAAAAAATAATCTCACCTGTGGGCATCCAGGCAAACATACCTTGCCAATTGGAAAAGCATGGAAGTGTTTATCTTCATCCTTCAGCTATTCCTGTACCCATGCCAACACTTTACGTTTAATATCATGAGCTTCACAACAACAATTATTTGACAATTTATCAAATGCATATTGACAGTCAAAATATGCCATAGCCAGATTTTGATTACAAGCTTTGTAATTTTCTTGATGAATCTTCAATTATTGAATAAGTTACCGTTTTACTTATAGTGAGAGCCTGTCATCTGGCTCCATGAGCTGATAAGATCTGAAAATTGTCGCTGCAGGAATTAAACTAAGGTTTGTAAATGGCTTTTAAGCACGTGTATTTCTCCATTTTTCCCTGTCGATCAATATTCTGGACAGGCAGGAGAGGGAATTCATCAGCTGCAGGTTAAAGCTGGGGGTCCATGGGAACAATCCCTTACTGTCAGGTGACAGAAACTGTAGTTCAGGTCCTGATCTTTTCAGACCCTCTCTGCATTTTTTTAAAAAGCACATATTGCCTTTGTGTGGGTTTCCCACTCATCCGCATATAGGGCAGGTATTGGTTTATTATTGTTACTTGTACCGAGGTACAGTGAAAAGCTTGTCTTACAAACCGATCGTACAGGTCAATTCATTACACAGTGCAGTTACATTGAGTTAGTACAGAGTGCATTGATGTAATACAGGTGAAAACAATAACAGTACAGAGTAAAGCGTCACAGCTACAGAGAAAGTGCAGTGCAATAAGGTGCAAGGTCACAACAAGGTAGATCATGAGGTCATAGTCCATCTCATTGTATAAGGGAACCGTTCAATAGTCTTATCACAGTGGGGTAGAAGCTGTCCTTAAGTCTGGCGGTACGTGCCCTCAGGCTCCTGTATCTCCTGCCCAATGGAAGAGGAGAGAAGAGAGAATGTCCCAGGTGGGTGGGGTCTTTGATTATGCTGGCTGCTGCACCAAGACAACGAGAGGTAAAGACAGAGTCCAAGGAGGGGAGGCTGGTATCTGTGATGCGCTGGGCTGTGTCCACAACTCTCTGCAGTTTCTTGCGATCTTGGGCAGAGCAGTTGCCGTACCAAGCCATGATACATCCAGATAGGATGCTTTCTATGGTGCATCTGTAAAAGTTGGTGAGAGTCAAAGGGGAAAAACCAAATTTCTTTAGCCCCCTGAGGAAGTAGAGGCGCTGGTAAGCTTTCTTGGCCGTGGCATCTACATGATTTGACCAGGACAGGCTGTTGGTGATGTTCACTTCCAGGAACTTGAAGCTCTCAACCTTCTCGACCTCAGCACCATTGATGTAGGCAGGTGCATGTACACCGCCCCCTTCCCTGAAGTCAATGACCAGCTCTTTAGTTTTGTTGACATTGAGGGAAATGTTGTTGTCATGACACCATTCCACTAAGCTCTCTATCCCCTTCCTATACTCCGACTCATCACTGTTTGGGATACGGCCTACAACGGTGGTATCATCTGCAAACTTGTAGATGGAATTAGAGCAGAATCTCTAACTCCATCAGGTTAATTTACCACACCAGAGGAACATATAAATTACAGAGGGTTAAGTGTCTGGTTGCACCTTGCCAACTTAATTCAGCATAAGCAAGTTAAAATTGGAGCAACAGGACAAAGTAATAAAACTTGAGAAGAAAAATAATACAACAAAGTATCGGATCCCAGGTTTCATTTATATGAATGTAAAGAAATTATTCTAAGAACATTTATTCATTAGGCAACAAACAACCTGCTGGAGGAACGCAGCGAGTTGAGCAGCATCTGTGGGAAGAAAGGAATTGTCGACATTTCAGGTTGAAACCCTGCAACAGGACTGAGAGTGGAGAGGCAAGATGGCCTGTATAAAGGGGAGAGCGGGAATGGTGAGACAGGAGTCCGTGGTGATTGGTGGACTGAGGAATGGTATAAGATGACAGGCAGGTTGTGCCAGGTAGGGGGGGTGGGGGTGGGGTTGGGAGAGAGTGTTAGGTGAATCATAGATGGAGGCAGACAGAGAGGGGGGAAAAGAATTGGAGAGGCAGTTGGAGCAAGGTTGGGAGAGGGGAGGATGAAGATTGGAGACAACTCCTGGAGGGAGATAAGCAGGAACACAAAGGGCTACCAGTGCTGGACTCTGGTAAGTAGAAGAGTGGAACTAGAAGCAGAGAGGGGAGGGAGTGTGTGGGGTGGGGATAAGCCTGTGGGCGAACTATATGTATAGTGGGTGGATGGAACCAGGAGGTGGGTGGGGATGAAGATGGATGATGGGGGGCGGGGGGGGGGGTGGTATTTGAGGGAAAGGGGACAAAAATGTGAGGACCAGAGGAGAATCAAAAGGAGGAGGAAAGAACCCACCGGAGGGGAGGGTTACCTAAAATTGGAAAGTTCAACGTTCATACCATTGGGTTGCAGGCTACCCAGGCAGAATATGAGGTGTTGTTCCTCTAGTTTTGTGTTGGGCCTCACCATGGCAGTGGAGAAGGCTGAGGATGGACAGGCCAGTGTGGGAATGGGAAGGGGGATTGAAATGGCATGCAACTGGGAGCATGGGATGGCCATTGCGGAGTGAGCATAGGTGCTCTGCGAAATGGTTGTCCAGTCTGCACTTGGTCTTGCCAACGTTAATGGAAGTCACATTGGGAGCACCGAATGCAGTAGACTAGGTTGGCAGCTGTAGGTCCATCTAAACTTCTCAGTTCTCCCACCTGACCTTAGGTTCCTGAAACTCCATCATTACCATCTTGCTCTCCCACCCAGCCCCAAGCTCCCAGCGCTCCACCAGATCTTCATCATCCTTCCCCCACTACCGTTGTCACTATGGCCGTTCTCACCATGGCCCCCCATGCTCTGAACTCTTATCCTACCCCCAGTCCCCACACCACATCTCCCCCTTCCCCATCCCCTCCAGCAGATTATTTGTTGCTTCAGTTTCCAGCATCTGCAGTCTCTTACGTCTCCATCTTCATGTTTAGATGATTGCGGAGAACAAAACTATCAGATTTTTGTAAAAAAAAAGCACCTGACTCACTAATGTCTTTCAAGGGATGATAACTGCCATCCCTTTCCGGCTAACATGTGACTCTAGATCCAAAGCAATGTGTTTCATTCTTAAATACCCTCTGAAAGATCCTGGGAAGCCATTTATATATTGAAAGATATAGGCATTTTTAGAGATGCACCATAGAAAGCATCCTTCCTGGATGCATCAGGGCTTAGTATGGCAACTGCAAGAAACTGCAGAGAGTTGTGGACACAGCTCAGAACATCATGAAAAACAGCCTCCCCTCCACAGACTCTTGCTGCCTTGGTAAAGCAGCCAACATAATCAAGGACCCCACCTACCCACCCCAGACATTCTCTCTTCTTCCCCACTGTTATCAGGTGGAGGATACAAAAGCCTGAAGCCGTGTTCCCCCTTGCTGAAGAACAGCTTCTATCCTGCTGTTATATGACTATTGAATGGTTCCCTTGTATGATAAGATGGACTCTTGACATCACAATCTACCTCATCATGGCCTTGCACCTTATTGTCTACCTGCACTGCACTTTCTCTGTAACTGTAACACTTTATTCTGCATTAATTTTTGCTTTTCCCTTGTACTACCTCAATGCACTGGTGTGATGAAATGATCTGTATGGATGTCATGCAAAACAAAGTTTTCACTGTACCTTGGTACATATGATAATAATAATAATAAATAATAAATCAATTTACCAATTCAGTTGTACTATCATCTCTAGTTTAATACAGGCATAGGATAAACCAGATGAACCACTTGCATCATCCTGGGCACTGAATTCAGACATGGCTGAGTTGCTTCCAGCCTAGTTAACCTTGCAAAATCTTCACATATGGGGACTGCTGCCTAAATTTGGAGACTTGTTAAGCAAAAGCCTGACTTGGTTGAATTCACAGAATCAAACCTATAAAGACATTGTGTTGGATTCCTCCATCACAACCCCTGGGTAGGTCCTTTCTCACTAGCACAACCGAACCATCAGGGGTGGCAGTGCAGTGGTATAGAGGCAGAAGGCAGTGACTCTGGAGGCCTTCAACATTGATTTCAGATCCCACAAAGACACGTGGCATTAGTCAAACATGGGCAAGGATTCTACTTCTATACTATCCTCCTTCCTCAGCTGATGAATTGGTGCTGCTCTGTGTTGAACAGTACTCGGAAGAAGCACTGAAATTGAAAGGGCACAGAATAGACTCTAGGTGGGGGGCTTCAGTATTCATCACCAAGAGTGGTTTGGTGGCAACACCACTGATTGCGCTGCCTGAGTCTTGAAAAATATAGTTGCCATACAGGGTCTGCAGCAGATGGTGAGTGAACTGACATGAGGGGTAAACCTAATTGAACGCGTCAGTCTGTATGTTGCATGTGTCACCGAATGATCCTTGTGGAGAAGAAATCCCGTCTTCACACTGAGGGACCCTCTCCATCATGGTGTATGGTGCAACCATTCTGCTACAAGGGATAGACTTGGATAGATCTGGCAGCTCCAAACTGGGCATCCATGAGGTAAATTGGACTATCAGCAGCAGCAGAAATATGTTCCTCCATGATATGTAAATTTAAGGCCCACATATTCCTCACATTATGGTTACAATCCTGCCAGGGAGTCAACCCTCATTCAGTGAGGATTGCAGCAAGACATGCCACAAGCAGCATCAGACATACCTAACGATGTTTGCCCAGCTGACAAAGCTCCCACACAGGACTGCATGCATGCAAAACAGCAGAATGAGTATGCAATAGACAGAGCTAAATGATTGCACAACTAAAGGATCAAAGTTCTGGCATTCTACCACATTTAGTGGTGTAAAATTAAACAGCTAATGGGAGGAGGAGGATTTCCATCGACGGCAAGGACTGTGAGTGCCGAGGACAAGACTAAAGCATTTGAAACTATGTTGAGTCATTCTTCGGCCAATTCAGTTTACTCAGTATGATATCAGAAAATGGTTGAGCACTGGTTTCAGGAAAGGCCATGGGACCAGACAACATCCCAGCTGCAGAAATGAAGAAATGCTCTGCCGAACTATAAGGGCCTCTAGCCAAGCTTTTCAGTACAGTTAAAACACTGATATCTACGCACCAACAAGGAAAAGTACCCTCCTGTGTCTTTTCCACAAAATGAAGGACAAATGCAGTCTGGCTAATTACTGGTAAATCAATCTGCCCTCAATCATCAGCGATGTGATTAAATGTGTCATTGCCAGTATTACAGACTGAGACCTAGCTGCTCACAGCAGTGTAACTGACAGGACTACTTGGCTTCAGACCTCATCACCGCTTTGATCCAAACATAGTGAGAATCACTTAAAGACAACATCTTATTGCATGTGGAATCAAGGAGGCCTGGTAAAGCTGGTATCAGTGGAAATCAAAAGGAAAGCACTTTGATAAAAGCAGAAAATGTTGGAAATACGCAGCAGCTCGAGCAGCATTTGTGGAGAGTGATGCAAAGTTAACATTTTAGATCAGTGTCCTGTGATCAGATGAAAGGTTATAGATATAAAATGTTAACTCTATTTCTTATCCGACATTAATCCCTAATCCGCTGAGCATTTCTAGTGTTTTGTTTTTATTTTAGGTTTCCAGTATCTGCAGTATTTTGCTTTCTCTGTTGGAAAATGCTCCCAATGATTGAAGTCATACCTTGCAGAAAGGAGGATGGTTGTGGGTCCAGTTATCCTAGTGCTAGGACATCACTGCAAGGCTTCTGCAGAGCAGTGTCCTGTGCCCAGTAATCTTCGGCTGCTTCATCAATGATCCTTCTATTGTAATGACAGAAATCAGGATGTGTGCCTATTACACAACATTCAATTGGTTTTGTGATTCCTTAGCAAGCAAAGAAGTCCATGCCTGCAGACAACAAGAACTAGACAACATGTAGGTATGGGCAAACAGGTGGCAAGTATCCTTCTAAATACAAAAGCATCAGAGGAAGACCTCCTCCAATACAAAAGTCTAACCATCTACACTTGACTTTCAGTGCCATTATCATCGCCGAATCTGCCACTTTCATCCTCCTGGAAACAGGAAGTCAACTGAACCAGCCATAAAAATAGTGTCAGATGAGTCAGCACCTGTAACAGTAGCCCAGCTAGTAGAGCCACTGCCTCAAAGTGCCAGAGACCTGGGTTCAATCCTGAACTCCTGTGGAGTTTGTACATTCTCTGGGTTCCCTGGTTTTGTCCCACTTCCTAATTTCACCCGGATTGGTAGGTTAATTAGCCACTGTGAATTGCCTCTAGTCTGTACATGAGTGGTAGAATATGATGCACTTTGATGAGAATGTGGGGAGAATAAAAAAAAAATGGGATATATGTAGGATTAGTGTAAATGGGTGATTGATGGTCGGCATCCAGTTGGTAGGCTGAAGTGCCTAATTTATGCAGTATCTCTATTTTATTCGATAGCTCTATCTACAAGCACATCAGAAATGTATTGGAATACTCTCTGCTTGTTTTGACAAATGCTCCAACAACACTTAAGAAGTTTGACACCAGCAAGGACAAACAGGCTGACTTGACTGGCATTCTTTTCATTATTCTACATGTTAATTCTCTCCACCTCTTCTGCATAATGCAATGTGCAACATTTACAAAATGCATTGCAGTTAATTACCTGGGCTGCTCTGACAGCATCCACCAAGTCTGTGCCTCTGCCAGCAGTGGATTAAGTCAGTTCTTGCACAAAGTCAAGTGGTTGCAATTATTGACTGCCAGTCATTACTAGCATTGGGATATTGCTGGACCTCTCAGGGAAGTGTCATAGGCCCATTTGTCTTCAGCAGACAGCAGCAGCAGGCATATGGAAACACTACCATATTCAGTTTCCCCTTCAAGTCATACACTATCCTGGACTTGGAAATATATTGTCTCTTCACCATCAATGGGTCTAACTCCTGGAACCACCTACCCATCAACATTGTGAGACTACCTTCACCAGGACTGCATTTGCCCAAGAGAGTGGCTCATCACCATTTCCTTTTGGGTCAACAGGGATGGGGATAAGTGTTGCTAGCAATGCCAACATTCCAATAACATAATAATAAAAATGGACTTGAGAAAACTCTTTGACAGTTTAGATGGAGAATTTGGTACCATCTTGTTCTGAGGCTGTAGCTGTCTGGTTTCCAAACTCTGACTTCTGTTTCTCCTCTTGCCTCTCCTTTTAATGTTTTTATTCCTATTCTTGTGCAGAGTAATTCTTTGAACTATAAGAACCTATGATTTCTGTTCATTTGCAAATGATTTACTTATAGTTGTTCTGGTTATGTTTTAATTTGTGGTACGTTACTGAAATTTGCATATTAAAGAAGGCAGAAACAAAGGAAGAATGTATCAGAATGAAGAAAAACTTCAACACCTTTGAGAGAGAATAATGATTGCTTTCTATTGCTTCAACTAATAATAAGTTCATTGTCAGAGTAATAAACAAATATGCTTAACTATAAGTAATACATAGGTAAAGTCACAGGCAAATCAGCACAAAGAATAATTCTTGGAAATTAATCACAAGTATAAAAGATTTAGAATGAACTTATTCCTTTAATGCCTTGTCTCTGCAATGTGAGCACTATGTGTTTTCAGTAGTCAAACATTGCAGAGTTAAGTGGAAAGAAAAATTTGTATTCATTTGACATTTTTCACAACTCCACATATCCCAGACCAGTGGAACGTTTTGTCAAGAAATTGGATTTCATTTTTTTGTGCACTAAACCAGAGCTGCATATAATGCATTCATTCAGTTTTCCTGCAAACACTCACAAAATTGCCAAAAAATAACATTTGCAATTGTATCGAGTGGTTTACTCTCAGAAACATGCTAAAATGAGATGCACATTTTCTAATGGGACTACCTTCTTGGAGGACTAGGTGCGACACAGTGCAGAACTAGTAGAACTTCTGCCTCACAGCACCAACAACCCAGATTCAATCTTGACCTCCAATGCTGTCTGTGTGGAGGTTGCACGTTCCATTGTGACTTCCCAAGATGGCGCCGGAGCAGCGTGACTCTTTGCAAGCTGCCCTCAGCAGATCTATTCTTTATATGTATTATAATCATTCTACTCTTATAAATCTAATTTCCAATGCTTTTCCCTTTGTACTACCACTATGTACTTATGTTTGGAATGATCTGTCTGGATAGCATGCAAAACAAAGATTTTCACTGTATCTCGGTACATGTAACAATAATAAACCAATTCCATGGGTTTCCTCCCATGTTCTTCAAATATGTAGGTTGGTATGTTACTGTGCTGCTGTAAATTGCCCTGAATGTGTGGTGAGTGGTAGAATCTGGGGGGGGGGGGGTTGATGGAGCTATGGGGAGAATATGGATGGCATAGACTTGGTGGATAAGTTATCAGCTATGGCTGCCATGAGGAAGACAAAACTTGCAGAAGGCCCCTAGCTTTAGTGAAGGACACCTGACATTCTCATCAGTGTTTTGTGGGGGGTGGATACCCAGGAGATCTGCTACCCGTTGTTGAAAGATTTGGTTCAAGCTGTGTCTCTCGGGTGTGATATTCACTACTCATTTGGAACATGCATAAATAAATTTAGTGCCTTCATGTGATTATGCTAGACTGATCTGCATGCTATTTGAAACAGTTGCATTGAGCCATTTTGGTAAGCAAATCAAAGATTCTTTTGCTGATCTTTTATGGTCACCTGCAGCTGATCTGTGCAGAGGAAGATCTGAGGGGTTTTATCCATCTCTCTCTGCTTTCTCATAGAACATAGAACAGTATAAGCCCTTTGGCCCACGATGTTGTGCCGACCAATATAAACACCTACTCCATGATCAATCTAACCCTTCCTCCTACACGGCTCATAACCCTCCATTTTTCTTTTATCCATGTGCCTATCTAAGAGTCTTTTAAATATCCCTATTGTATCAGTCTCTACCACCACCTCTGGCAGTGCGTTCCAGTCACCCGCCACTGTCTGTGTAAAAAAAAAACCTGCTTCTGACATCTCCCCTAAACTTTCCTCCTCTGACCTTAAACTGATGTCCTCTGGTATTCTCAGCCGGTAATTGATGAAACGTGTTGGTGTTAAGGATTGGAGTGTGGTGGGGAAACAATGATTTATTGGCATTCTAATAGCTTCAAATAGGTTTTCCTTTATTGCTTGTGCAGTCAATGCATCCTCCCTTCACTGTGCTGGGAGATGATGTATCTCAGTAGGCATGGCCTTAGAATACCAACACTTGCAAATACATCCATTATCGGAGAGGTCCAGGTAGTAAATGGGGGCTCTGAAGATTCTGTGGGAGTAGGTTTTTTGCAGATGGGCACAAGTTTTCCTTCTGCTCTGTGGTCCACAACCCAGCCTGCATAGCCAGTCATTGCAATACCCATGGTATTGGTGTACTGCCAGTGGTGTCACTGAGGCATACACTGAATTGGTAAATTGTTTTATTATTGTCACATTTACCGAGGTACAGTGGAAAACTTTGTTTTGCATGCCATCCAAACAGATCATTTCATCACATCAGTAAATTGAGGTGTAGTACAAGGGAAAACAATAATGGAATGCAGAATAAAGTGTTATAGTCACAGAGAAACTGCAGTGCAGGCAGACAATAAGGTGCAAGGCCATAACAAGGTAGATTGTGAGGCAAGAGTCCATCTTACCGTACTAGTGGACCGTTCAATAGTCTTATAAAAGTGGGATAGAAGCTGTCCTCAAGCCTGGTGGTACGTGCTTTCAGGCTTTGTATCTTCTGCCTGATGGGAGTGGGTGGAACAGATAATGTACGGGGTGGGTGGCATTTTTGATTGTGTTGGCTGCTTTGCTGAGGCAGTGAGAAGTGTAGACAGAGTCCATGGATGGGAGGCTGGTTTCTGTGATGTTCTGAGCTGTGCCCACAACTCTCTGCAATTTCTTGTGGTCTTGGGCAGAACAGTTGCCATACCAAGCTGTGTGTATCCAGATAGGTTGCTTTCTATAGTGCACCTATAAAAATTGGTGAAGGTCAAAGGGAATATACAAATTTCTTTAGCCTCCTGAGGAAGTAGAGGTGATGGTGAGCTTTCTTGGCTGTGGTGTCTGCATGGTTGGACCATGAAAGCCTATTGGTGATGTTTACTCCGAGGAACTAGGAGAACCATCTCAGCAGCCAACAGCTGGTGAAAAAACTCACTGTAAGTTGGAGCTCATTCCGTGGTTTTAGGAAGGTGTTCTGAAACTGCACTGTCATGTTTCCCAATGTCAGCAGATTTATTCTTTCAATTATGGGAAAAGCAGCAAAGTAGCATTATGTGCTCCTATTTGTACTGTTCTATGAAGGATGTAAATTGCACCCAAAAAGTGGGGCAGTTGTGAGTAAGGAAATGATCAGATGGTTTCTTCTAATGAAGTTAAATGAAAGACAACTGTTGTTCAAGCCCTGGGATATTTCTTCTTGTTGCTCTTTTGGACCTTTTATACTCCGAGAAATTCAGTGTTGAGTTTATTGTCATATGCACAAGTACATGTATGCACAGGTGCAATGAAAAACTTACTTGCTGCAGCAGCATCACTGGCACATAGCATCAGGTACACAATGTTCTCAAGAAAAACAAATTATACACAATTTTTTAAAAGGCAGACAATTAAAGCAAAAAAAAGCCCATTGTAGTGCAAAGTAGTCATAGTGTTGCTCTGCTGAGATAGTGATTAGGGTCGTGCAGGTTGGTTCAGGAGTCAAATGGTTGAAGGGAAGTTCTTGAACCTGGTGATGTGGGACTTCAGGCTTCTGTACTTCCTGCCTGATGGCAGCTGCGAGAAGATGGCATGGCCCGGATGGTGGGGATTTTTGATTATTGATGTTGCTGTCTTGAGGCAGCGCCTCATGTTGATACTACCGATGGTGGGGAGGGATGTATCGGGCTGAGCCGACTCCTTAGAAGAAGGTTGGTGACTCCGTGGGTTAATATTCGGAATTAAGCACCGTTAAGAGTACTGCACTGCATGTCATCTTTAATGATGGACAACATGATTTGTGTGTGAATGGTACTCGTGAACTAATGTGGGCGAAGAATGCTGAAGACACTCAGTAGGTCAGTTTAAAAGGGAACAGAACATGAAGGATGAGGGAGGAATGCGCGCGTGCGTACACACACACACACACACACACACACACACACACACACAAAGAAAGTAGTAGGACAACCTGTAGAGTTCTTGGAAGACAGGCAGGTGTTAATAACAGATGTGATATACACTATGTAGGTGACATGATGAGAGAAAGTGAAGACGTATACTGTGAAACAGGATATGAGAGTGGGTTGTGAATTAGGGAAAGTAAAGCAGGTTTTAATGGTCTGTGAATCTGGTAGAGAAAACTGATAATCAGCATGCAGATCTCCCTGTCATTTATGTTGCTTCATCAGTTTCCTTCTCCAATTACCAATCTGCTCCCTTCCATTAACGCTGATGTGGCAGCAAACCAATCCTATAGCCAAAATCTACTCTTCTAGTGTCCTCAGTATACTGACCTTAATATTAACTTTAATAAATTGAGACTTTAAACATAGCCCCCATTTCCACAGCATGAGTGGAAATGTTTGCACAGTAGGACAGTGATGCAATGATTAGTGCTGCTGCTTCACAGCTTCAGACATCCAGATTCAATCCTGAATTTCGGTGCTGTCTGTGTGGAGTTTGCACATTCTCCCTGTAACTGCATGGAATTTTGGTGATGGTGGAGGTGGGTGGGTTGGGGTGTAAGTGTGGGGTGAAATTGAGAGGTGAGTGGGAGGAAAGATGGGATTAGTGCTTGATGGTTGGTGTCAACATGGTGGTCTGAAAGACCTGTTTCTGTGCTGTATAACTCTGATTTTTCTGGCAATATAAGTGAGCTGTGTTCGCTCAATATATGCTGCTGTGACCTTACAGTCTCCAGTCTTTTTTTTGTCATATTCCTGGCATTTGCAGTATTTGAATTTTCTCCTATTTTGTTCTATTTTGGTAATCTACCTACTGGTGGTTCTGTGTTACAGTGGAACACTCTTTGCTAGTGAGAGCCAATTGTTTTGAATGTGTAGATTCTCAGCAGGTCAGGGACTTTAGTATTATGCAGTCAAATGTAGAAGTCCCGAATGCACCGTTTGTTGGCACTAACTTTCAATTTGCTCCCCTTGTGTACTCTGCATGGAGTCCAGGGGCCAGGTGGAATTTGCTGAGATTCCCCAACTTATGTGCTGCAGATAAAAACAGGAAATGCCAGAAACACTCAGCAGGTCAGGCAGCAACTGCAGTAAGAGAAATGGAGTTAATGTTTTGGGATGAAGATCTTTTATCATAACTGGAAAGATAAGAAAACAAGTTATTTTTAAATTGCAAAGAGGTTGGCAGAAGGATGGATAGGACAGAGGAGATATCTCTGTTAGGGTGAGACCCGCATTGCCTAAGCAATTCCAATGTTTATGGAGCCATTTGGATGATAATGAGAGCAGTTGGAGAGTGAGAAATCAAACAAATGGGCTTCTAAAGCTGTGAAATGCAAGCTGGAGCTGTTGTTGAGCCTGAAATCAAAGGAACAATGCTAGAAATGTCTGGCACCACAGGCAGTGTTGATGGAGAGAGTAAAACTCGGTTACTATGAAAAAGGGATAACCATGCATCAGAGCTGGCCAGTTCTGATACAAACAGAAGAAGAAAGTTACTGATATTGTTGAATTTGATACTGAGCCTCAAAGGCTGCAACATGCACAGATAGAAGATAAGGTGCTGTTGCTGAAGCTTGTATCGGGCCTTGTTGGAACCAAAGAATCCAAACAGATGAAGCTGCAAATCACTTGCACTTCTTCTAATCTATTGTTCTATGTTCATGATGTGGCCTCCTCCTTGGAGAAACCTATGCAGGTAGGGAGACTGCTTTGCAGAGCAATTGTATTTAGTCTGCAGGGATGGCCCTGAACTTCCAGTTGCGCTTCACTTTAATTCTTGCTTCCTTGCCCACACTGGCCTCCTGCACCATCCTAACGAGGAACAGCACCTCATCTTCCATTTCAAAACTGGCCAGTTTTGCCATGAGGTTATCAATTTATAATATTATCTCACTTATCTTCTCTCTATACAGACACTGCCCAATGTGCTGGGCATTTTCAACATTTTCCTTTTGGTTTCAGATTCAGCCACAACTTTGACCTGCATTTTACGCCTTTTATATGTCCCTTTGTTTATTTTTTCTCTTTCCATCATCCCTCATTGGCTCTGTGAACATTGGAATCCTCAGGCTTCTCCCTATCAGAGAGATTCCTTTTGTTCTACTTATCACTTCCCTATCCTCTTTGCAATTTAAAACTGACTTGTTTCTCACCTTTTTAATGAAGAGTCTTCAAACTGAAACAGTGATTCTGTTTCTCTTTTAATATATGCTGCCAGTCCTGCTGAGCATTTCCAGCATTCTCTGTTCTTATTTCAGATGTCTAGAAATGCAGTTCATTCATTTTTAATGGATGTGAAGGAATTGGCTCTTAGGTCTGTGAGCCCACTGATTTCAATGGTGTTTGAAAGAAGTTTTGAAGGTGGGGTTTCTACAATCTGTCATTCGAAGCCTAGCTACAGCTCAGGGCTTTGTCATTGGACTCTGCGATGCTTCAGAGCAGCAAGCTCAGTCCTCTGCATCAAGATTAGATTCCTAGGTGGCAAGCCAGTGCCAATGGAGTAGGTGGAATATTGAAGCCAAACCTGGAGAATAAGTACCTTAAATTCAAGGCATAATATAATTCTACAAAAATGAAGCGCATGTTCTTTTTGTACATAAAATACTTCATTAATATATTGATTTTTGATTGCTACTCTGTCTTATTGTTTCAGCCATTACCCAAAGCAGCAATTCACCATAGTTGCTGATACACCAGAAAACCTCCGTCTGAAGCAACAAAGTGAACTGCAGAGTCAGGTAATCTTGTCAGGGTAAACTATTGTCTCTGGTGTAGCAATTCCCAATGGCTTGCTAGCTCAGAAGTCATGCATTTAAAATTCTGTTTCTCCCGTGTATGTTCAAAGATAAGCTGTAAATGCAAATTGATTTTCTTCCCTTCATTTTTTTTCATTAAGTTATGTCTTTATCAATTTGAGGGATGTTGTCACTGTTACTATCTCAGTATAAAGCAGTTCTAGGCTTGATATATGCCACATTTGGAGCAAAAATTCCTGCACTATCTATTTTAAACCATAAGAGCATGACATGCTGCATGTTTATTTTGTACTGAGAGTGATTTAGGCCTATGGCTATTAACCAAGACAAATCAACTGATAAGACCATTGAATCAAACAGAGAATAGATTATCACTGTGAATTGAAATCCACTTATCCTATAACAAGACGATATGCTGTTAAATGGCTACCATCTTATTTTACCTCAGTTTTCCTGACCAAGCTTATTTAAAACAGTTCATGTTACGTTAGATCAATTTCTTTTTTTCTCATTTTTAATTCTTTCAGTTTTCATTAATCTCTTCCAAGCACTGGGCAAATAATTTTCTTCTCCCTGACACCTGGGTTGGGATTACATGCATTTCCTAATTTCTCCAATAATGCCATGCACTGCTTGCAAGAAGGTGGTGAGGATGGTAGAGTATAATTTGATTTCTCATTCACTCGCCACCATCCTTTGTTTTATTTGATCACCATCTTTGAAATATTTAGGTTATATACTGGAAATTTTAAAGAACATTGTGTAATCTTATCGTTGAATAAGATGGATCTCCTGTTTATTCCAGAAGTCCATATAACCTTGTAAAGTTGGACAAATTGTTTTCCTTGTGGAATGAAATTAACTGTTTTCAGTAAAGCTATGAATTACTTGATGCAGTGTGAAAAATATGTTACAATACTATACTGTTACCATATAACTAATCATTTTAAATACTCATATTGGGCTATGCAGTGAACGATATTTTCTTGTGAAACTTCTTTGATCTCAATTTCAGTTAATTTGTTAAGAGCAACACAAGATAATAATCCTTCAACTACTTTTTTTAAAATCTGGAAACAAAAATCCTTTTTCAGTGCCTTTATGTAAGACAGTTTTATTTTCATCTGGAACTATTTAGTTTCCTGTCTTGATTTGTCTGTTAGTTCTTTCTGGCTTCTCATTTCTCAACTATTTATCTTAGTAACTGTTATCCATTTCAGTAGTTCTGCACACAATGTTTGATCTCTCATATTTAGACAAAACTTTGAGGGGAAAGAGAACTCCACAAAATGATTAAATAGATGAAAAAATTGGATGAGTGATGTCTAGAACAACAGAAGGTAATCATTATTATAAGATAAAAACTGCAAGAACACCAAAAATGATGCTTTTAATCTGGCTAAATTAAATGAGGTGAAAATATAAGTCAACTTTGAAAATAATGAATAATTGTGAACTCCAACTTTGTTTTATTCATTCAAGGAATGTGGGCTTCACAGGCTGAGCCAGCCAATAATTGCCCATCCCTTGAGAGGGTGGTGGTGAGCTGCCTTCTTGAACTACTGCAATCCATGAGGTGTGGGTGTACCCACAATGCTGTTATGAGGGAGTTCCAGGATTTTGACCCAGCAATGGTGAAGGAACCGTGATATATTTCCAAGTCAAGTATGGCGTGGAGGGCAACTTCCAGGTGGTGGTGTTCTCATGCTTTTACTGCCCTTCTCCTTCTAGCTGGTAGAGGTCATGAATTTGGAATGTCCTATCTAAGGAGTCTTGGTGAGTTGTTGCAGTGCATCCTGCAGATGGTACAAACTGGTGGAGTGAGTGAGTGAATGGAGGTGGAAGGGGTGCCTATGAAGCAGGCTGTTAGGTCCTCCATGGTGGTTGAGCTCTTTGAGTGTTGTAGAAATTGCACTCATCCAGGCAACTGGACAATGTTCCTTCACACTCCTGACTTGAGCCTTGTAGATGGTGAATAGGCTTTGGGGAGTTAGGAAATGAGTTACTTGCTGCAGGATTTATAGCCTCTAACTTGCTCTTATAGCCACATTAAGTGTGTGTCTGTGTGACTGTATATGTACTATATATATATGTGTGTGTGTGTATGTATATATACTGTATGTATATGTATATATATATATATATATATATATATATATATATATATATATGTATTATATAAATCAAATTTTGCTACTTAGGTGTTCAAAACAGGTTGAATTCTACTCTCATCAAGTAGGACTGGTAAATTATTGGGTTAATGCAAAAATACTTAATCAGGGTATAAAACTTTGCAAATAATAAAACTTTGCAAATAAAAAAACTTCGAAGACATTTTTTGATGTATGAACAGTGCAGGACTAAAACACTTTTCTTGCTCAATCATTGTTCAGAATGGAAACTGCTCCCCATGATACACTTATTGCATTTTAAAATGGATTACCAGTGGAGGGATTTCAAACGGTAAATCTAGTTATTCATATGCTTCTAATTTCCTAGGAATTTTAGGTAGTTTTGCAATCATAACATTGGCACAATGACGAAAGTGTCTTTGCAGTTCGAGATGGTAACTGTTCCTACCAAAATTCAATGCTGTTGAGTTTCTGCTGTTTGTTTGGGCCTTCGCACTATCTGCCCGCTGAGTCCTCATGGGGGAACATTGATATGTGGTAAAATGAATATCCATGGCATTGGCCAAATTCCCAGAAACTGAGATTGCAGTGGTAACTTGAAAAGATTCAAGTGAGATCTATCAGTTACTAGTAACAGCTGGGAATTGCACGTATGAGAAGCATTCTAGTACTTTAAGGAAAGGAAATAAAGCAGCCCTGAAGCTGATAGGGGAAAAAAGTGAGGCAGCACTTGTACCATTAAGGAATTAATAGGCTATACTGATCCATAAAGATCTTAGCAAGGAAAGCTTACTAACTTACAACTTGAAGACCTGCAGCCAGCTTTTATTGAGACTTTGAAAATAACAGCTACTTTCAGCTTTGAAGTCACAGGTTCATTTCAGACAGCAGTGCTTGCATGTGTTCCCAAAAACTCTACATGTGCTCACACACTGCTTTCAAACTATGACCTCATCTCCACCTTGCTCTCCCTCTGTGAACTCCTTGACAGTAAAGTCACCTCCAAAAACTGTGTCCATCTTTTCGACATCCTTTTTGAAATCATCCAATTAGTTTCCTTTTTTTCTCAAAATGGTTCCAACCAATGTTAAATATGATGCTCTCTGCAGAAATGCTACTTTAGTTTTCCTAGATTTGCCACTTTTCTGTGTACCATCTTCCCCCAGAGACTTTCCTTCGTTATCTACCTTAGAGGAACTGTTCTCATTTGAATTCTCACATATTTAAAGCCAGAACATTTCCCTTAATAGTTTTTCTTTCTTCTTATTTTTACTGCCAGTATTTCTCTAAAGTCTATGCATTTTATTTATTTGCTGGATGTGAGCATCATTGCCAACGCCCAAGTTGTCCTTGTGAAGCTGATGATGACACAAGAGACTGCAGATACTGGAATCTGGATCAAAAAAAAACTACTGGAGGAACTCAATAGGTTGAGCAGCATCTGTGGGGGGGGGGGGGGGGGTCAAGGAATTGTCGATGTTTTGGGTCGAGACCCTGCATCAGAACAAAGTCAACATCCCTCTTCTGGTCTTGATCTGGATCATTGATGAAGTAACTGAAGATGTTGAACCTTACACACAACCTTAGCAACTTCTGCAGTGAGAGAATCTAAAAGTGTACAACACAGAAGGGACTATTTGGCCTATCATTTCCGTGCTGGCTGGAAAAAGGCTTTAGGTTAATCTTACTTTCCAGCTCTTAGTCCATAGTCCTGTAGATTTGTTCTCCCTCCTTTTTAAATTGTGAGGTTCCATTTGCTACAGTATCTTCCATCCTTTGGGAACCATTCCAGAATTTATGGAATTTTCAAAGATGACTTCCAGGGTAACTTCTGTCTGCATAATCACCTTTTTCAAAACCCTAGGATACAAGTTATCAGGTTCTGGGGATTTATCACCTTTCAATCACATTAATTTCTCCAATACTAAAAATTACCAATACTATTTTCTGGGAGGACGTCATTCACTCAAGACAGAGTTCTTCACTATTTCCAGGAGGTTTTCTGTGTCTTCTATCAATATGAACAGAATATATCTGTTTAATTTCTCTACCATTTCCTTATTCCCCATTTCTATTACTCCTGTCTTGGTCTGTAGTGAATCAGCATTAACTTTAGCTAATCATTTTCCTTTTTGCATATATTAAGAGGCTGTTACAGTCTGTATTCATGTTTCATGCCAGGCCAGTGTGATATTCTACTTTTTCTTTTCTTTTCAATGTCTTTATCATCCTTTGAATTTTTCCAATCCTTGGTCTCACTGCTTTTTTTGGTAATATTATAAGCCTTGTCCGTTGATCTAATGTTTCTCTAAACTTCTCTTTATAGTCACTTTTTCTGTTTTTGTTTTACCTTAAAGGGATGTATATTACTTACAAACTATATATTTATTCCTTAAATGTTAAACATTGCTTGTTCACTTTCATATCTTTTAATGCAGTTTCCCAATCTGCATAGTCAACTGATGCTTCATGCCTTTTAAAGTTCATAAAATATTCACCAAAACATTATATACATGAATTCACAAACTAGTGAATTACTGATAGATGTTAAGAGATGTTTAATGATTTAAATGATTCATTTGAAATGAGCCATCTCTCAGTGAGGCTGACATTGATTATAATATTCACCATCTCCTTCTGTGGGCCATCGCAGCCCTGGCTGTCTGAGGAAAAGAATATTTGAAGATCAAGATTTCAAACCTCACATAAAGCTTGTGGTCTACCGGTCAGCAGTGATCACTGCAATATGGTTCTGAAAAATGGACTACCTACAGTATTCACGTCAAAGCACTGGTTTTAGTTAGCACAATTGAGTTTTCAGTGGAGCTGCTTCACGAGGCTTTTTGTCATTGATGCTACAAGGATGTGGTCATATTCAAAATCATACCTGTCACTCAACATCCCAGATGCCTCCAGCTAACTAATGATGCCAGCAGAAATGGAGTCATGCATGACTCGAGGCCTGTAATTTTCAGTCATAATTTTTTTGTGTTGAAGAGATCTAAAATAAAATTATTTTCATTGTCCATTAAATAGGCAATAAAAAGTACTCCATTCCCTCCCAACCCCACCTTTGACTTTCTTTCATTTTCAACAAATTTTGACTAGTTTTATCACATTATGGATAGAATACTTGATAATTATCAGCAGGTTTTTTTCTTTGTTCTCTCAAATAATTTTGTTTTATCTCTTCTGTTCTCAGCAAACTTAAAGGAAAAACAAAACCAACAAATTGAATAATGTAACTGTTATCTAAAAGGACAATGACCAATCTCTTTCCAAAATGTGAATGCAAATAGTATCAGCAAAAGGTATTCACAAATATAAATTTGCCAATGAGAACTTGGTGCTTAACTCAAAGGAGTGGCACAGTGTCATAACTAGTAAAGCTGCTACCTCACAGCTCCAGCATTCCGGATTCAATCCTAACCTTCAATGCTGTCTATATGGAATTTGCACATTCTCCCTGGGTGCTCCAGTTTCCTCCCAGAGATGTGCAGGTTGGTAGTTAATTGACCACCATAAATTTCCCTGGTGTGTGGGTGAGTTATAGAATCTGGGGAGACCCGATGGGAATTTGTTGAGAATAAAATGGGATTTGTGTAGGATTAGTGTAAATAGATGCTTGATGGTCAGTGTGGACTTGGTGGCTGGAAAGGCCTCATTCTGTTCTGTGTGACTCTATGACTCAAACTTATTGCTAGTCTGGTCAGAGTATAAAATGTTGTCTGACCATACTAGATTAGGAAATGGATAATTATCTCGTGTTCATGTTTCTGGTAACTAATTGCAATATATACTGGAGGTGTATTGCATGTACTTCAGCTGGGGTAGAATCTGGAATGTGATTAAGGTGATTGGTTATGGCTGCTATTTTGTTTTAAATATGGGCAGTAGCCTTGTCTATAGCAATTAATTTTTTTAAAATAAAGAATGTATTCCTAGCTTAAGGACATAAGCAGACTTAGGGTAAAGGTTTATAATTCAATGCCTTCATCACTCCTCTTGATTACTTCTGCCTGTCTCCATCTGCATGTCTGACAGTCTGCCTGGCATAATATTGGAGCTAGGTAGGGACTTCCAAAGCCATTGCTTTCAGTACCCAGCAAGGACAGCTTCTATCCCACTATTGAATGGACCTCTTGTATGAAAAGACGGACTCCTGACCTCACAATCTACCTTGTCATGGTCTTGCACCTATTGTCTGCCTGCACTGCACTTTCTCTGTAATTGTAATACTATGTTCTGCATTCTGTTAATTGTTTTTCCCTTGTACTAACTTCATGTACTAATGTGGTGAAATGACCATTATACATAAGAAACAAAATTTTTCATTATACCTCGGTACATGTGACAATAATAAACCAATTTACCAATTATCATTGCTTTTCTTTCACACTTTCTCCTTTCACATTCTCAGCAATTATTTCATTCTGATTCATTCTTTTGGATCCCAAGCTGAGTTTTAATCACTGCTTAGCTAACACAAAGACTTCATTTGCATCAAGGATGTTGTCTATTTCTGTTTCTGCCCTTATCAAAACCCCTCTAATGTTGAAAATCTTAACTCTATCCTTGTTCTCCATCTGCTATTGTCCATAAATCAACTTGTCTAAAGCTCCAACTTTGCACTGCCTCTTCCATGTTGACCTTCATAAACTCTGTGCTCCTCAAAAAGAATAAATTGCAACCCTTATCCTTGTTTGCTAACCTCTCCGTGATGTGTCCAACCAATGATCCAAGTCTTATTTTTTTGCACACGTTCATTTTCTCTCTCTCTCTGTCTCTGTGTCCCCCCACCTTCGTCTCTCTCTGCACTACATCATCCCTTTCTTCAGTTCCTTATCAATGCTTTGGGCCTTTTCTTTTGATTGGTCTCCATAAACATTTTCAAATTTTGGAAAAAAAAGATCGTTCAAAAGAGAAAAAAGATTTTTTATCTATCTTTTTCAATTGTGTTTCAGTTGATTGCGTTCATGCCACTGTCAAAAGGTGATGGGTTCAAGTACTTCTCCTGACACTCGAGCACAAAAACCTAGGCTGACACTTCAGTGCTGTACTGTAGAGAGTATTGAATCCAAATTGAGGCCCCAACTGCCCTTTCAGATGGATGTGAAAGATTTGGTGGGCACTATTTTGAAGAGAATGGGAATTACCTTGGTGCCTGAGCCAATATTCATCAATAGCACAAAACAAGTTATATATTCATTGCCGCTTTCTAGTTTGTGAGACTTTACAGTACACAAATTAGTTTCTGCATTACAACAATGACAGGACTTCACAAAAGTACATTGATTGTAAAAGATATTGGGACAGTCTGAGGCAGTGAAAGGGACTATACAACCACAAGTTTATTTTCCCTTATTAACCACCATACCACAGATAAGGGGAAAGGAAGTAAGAATGACAAATTCAGCAAAGATAAAACACCACAACGAACTTGCCTTGTATTGACATTGTTTGGCTTCCTTTTGTATATATTGTCATCCTTTGTGTGTGCACCTGTGGAAGTGGTTGCTTTTCTGGGAGTGTTACCCCTGGTGAAAGATGATCTTGTGCATAAAATGCCAGTTGGATAAGGGGATGTAGAATGCATTAGTGACAGCTGAGGAAATGACTGGATTGCTTCAGGTTATTGGCATCTGAAGATATTTATTCATCTGTCCAGGTTAGTTTAAAACTCTGGCTTGGCTTGCTATTAACTACCTAAATTTCTTTATTAACCTTTCATTGAAAAAATTTGATTGTGGTGTTTGTACTCTTAAACAGCATGTGTAACACATTGTTGAGATCCATTCTTGATACTGAGTAGAAGTAATGCAGGTTGCCAGATTGTGCTTCCCACACTGATTTCCTTTGTGATTTAATAGTGCTAATCATTTTCATTGCAGAAACACTACAGTATGTCTCAGTTATTGCCAATAAATTGGTACATTAAATAGCAAAATTATGTGATCTGTGGAGCTAACTGAAATGAGGTTTCACAGAAGTTCTGCTATAGTGAAAAATCAGTTCTTTTTCCCTATTTCTCTTTTCCTGGCTATTTTGTTTCACTGCCGGCAGCTTTTCGTTTATTTTGTTATACAGTCTGCTTCCAGTCTCTTCTGTGACAGCTGCTCACAGCTTGTTGGTTTAATCCTCGCCCATGCTTCTGTGCTCCATGTCAATTCATATCTCACCTGGCAGATACTTTCAGTTTATATCCTGGCGTCATTGCCCAGTTTGTAGCTCATTTTCATTTTCTCCCTACCTGCATCTTTTTCTGTTCTCTCCATTAAATCAATTACAGAAGCTTTTATTTATTTAACAAGTCCAACGTGGCTGAGTTTCCTATGGGTGCCTTGCAAGAGGACATTCAAACAAAATTTGTCTCACAAGCCATGTAAGATGACATTGGGACTAATGACCAAAGGTTTCATCAAATAAGTAGGTCTCGAAAGAGAGGGGTGTGTGTGTGGGGGTGGGGGGGGGGGGGAGTCACAGATTTAGAAGGGGAATTCCAGAGCTTTGCAGCTTGCCAGCAGAAGGCACAGTTGCCAATGGAGGAGCAATTATACTTGACAATGATCAAGTGTTCAGAATTTGAGGGACTTTGATATTTTAGAAGATTTACGGATAATAGAGGAGATCACAGAACAGGGAGAAGCAAGACGTTGGAAGACGTTGGAAAGGATAAGATTTTTTAAGTTATTGCATTGTTTAACTGGGATCGAATGTGAATCAGATGAGACTGAGGCAAAAGTCAGATGGTTTCACAGAGATGGAAATAGGAAATAGGATCATTAGGATTGCCTACATGGTTCAAAGATTATCCTGGGCAAAAAATAAGGCAGTTGTCACAAAATAAGTTGGAGGTGGAACCTGGGGAGTATTTGGGATTGGAGGAAACTTTTGCTTATGCTTTATCAGTATGATAATCATTAAATTAGCAGCTGGAATTAATGCTAATATGGGTGATACTACATGAAATAAAAGCATTCCCACAGATGTTTAAGTTCAGGATAGTTTTTATCATTTTACGATGTGAGAAATTAAGATCTGAGAGAGGAAATATGTTCTTGGCATTTAAGATGGGAAAAAAAGTAGTGGCAGTTTTCAAAATTTGGCTATTTTAACCTTTGTTGAACAAATTTTTGAAATGGAGTACGGTGTACAGCTGCCATTATATAGTGGACTAAGTGCAAGTGATCTGAGAAGATTTTCTACCCCAGTGTCTTTAAGAAATTCATATGTTTTGACATTTTGGCCAAATATTATCTGTCCATTTTTGTTTTTCTCTAAGCTGCATTCTTTTGACATCTTGGTTTGTTAGTATTAGGTCCTGCCTTGAATCATTGTGGGGAATGCTTAATTCTTCTTGACCCCAATACGAAAGCTATTTTTGCTACGTATGTGTATGGTAAGTTAAAATGATGCCACAAATGCATTGCAGTTTCATGTTAATTATGGCCAGGTTTTCTGTCAGGAAACTCTAACTTGCGGTGTACCTAATAGTGGGGAACTGGCTAAAATTTTTCCTCTCTGGTTGATGGACACTGAAACTAATTGCAACACTCTTACTGATTTCCCCAGCTGAAATCTGCTAATTTAGCATAGACCAAGAATTAAATGTGAGATTACTTTAATCTTTTGATGCATTTTAGGAAATAATATGCAGTATAGTATGAAAAATGATTTATAGTTTTAACAAAAGCAGAGATAAAAGCTGTGAAAATTCCATTAAAGCATTTTGATTTAGCTCAAGCCAATTCCGAATCCTATAAAGAATGAGATTTCCTGAAATTTAACTTGTCAATTTTACAGATGAATTTTTACTATGTTCCATGAGCTGAAACTCATTGACATTTCACAGTAAGGCTGTATTATTCATTTAGAAAACATACAAACATAGAAAAATAGAAACAGGAGCAGGCTATTCAGCCCATCGAGATTGCTCTGCCATTCACTATGATCATGTCTGATCATCCAAATTTAATATCTCCCCATATTCCTTGATCCCTCTAGCCTTTAGAAAAATATTCAGCTCCTTGAATATGTTGAATGATTTGGGTTCAACTGCTTTCTGTGTTAGAAAATTCCACAGCCTTATTACTCTCTGGGTAAAGGAATTTCTCTTTATCTCAGTTTTAAGTGGCTTACCCTTTATCCTTAGACTGTGATCCTAATCCTGGGCTCACTAGCTATCGGAAGCATCCTTCCTACATCAGTCACCTCAGAAACCACAAAATCAGACTGGTAGCAAGTCATCCTCAATCCCAGGAGACTGGCGAAGAAGAAGGAAAAGAAGACAAAGATGTCCATCTGAATAACACCTCCTAGGTCATTATTCCCTAGGTCAAAGCATAAAAAAACTGCAGATGTTGTAAATCTGAAATAAATCCTACAAAGGCTGAAAAGCATCTGTGAAGACACGTGCCCTTTCATCAGAACTGGGAAATCTTAGAAAACAGGCATGCTTAAACTTGCAGAGAAGGAGGTAGAATGGAGAGAATAAAGAGAGCGTCTGTGATTGGATGCAGACTAAAAGATGATGGATGTCGCAGTTTGGTGTCGACTAGAAGTGTGTTTTGAAGATGAGTTAAAGGGCAACTGACATTCCTGGAGGAGGTGTAAATGAAGAGAGGAAAAGAACATTCTGGAACTCTGAAATACAGAGCACAGCAATTTGCTGGATACCTGAAAGGAAGAAGAATGTAGGCAAAGCCCAGAAAGTTCAGTAGCATCTGTGGAGAGAGAAAAGACTGAGCTACATTAGAACTGGACAGAGACTAAAAAGCAAAGAACTGGAGATGCTAGAAATATTGGCAGTGTTCATGAAGGGAGAAACAAAGCTGACACCCCCACCCTGAGAGGTCATTGAGCTAAAATGCTAACCCCCCCCGTCCCACAAACCCCAACTGATGCTACCCAAATTTCCAAACCCCCACAGCGCTCTTACGCCAGAAAAGCCTGTTCAGTCACTAACTGGAGAGACTGGTTAGCTGAAATTGTTGAATTCGTTGTGGAGCTCCAGGGGCTGAAGTGTGCTGGGACAGAAGGTGAGATGTTCTTTGAAGCAGGCGGTCAAAGACAGAGAGGTCAGAGTCGGGTGGGGTGGAGAGTTAAAATGACAGGGAATTGGAAACTCAAAGTCACCCTTGCAAACTCTGTGAGGCTGTTCTGCAGAATGGTCACCCTATATGGGTTTGGTTTTCCTAATGAAGAGGATATCAAATAATGGGCACCAAATGCAGTGTTTCTCTCTCCTCCAATGCTGCCTGAGCTGCTGAGTATTTCCAGCACTTTCTGTTTTCTTACTAAGCATTTCCTTTGTTTACTAATGGTAGTAATAAATAATCAAAGTGATTATAAAGTGTATTTGTGGTTCTCAATGAATGGAGGGCAGGACAGTTATTTTATGATGTGTTTAGGAGCAGAAATAAAAGATTCCTTTGTGGGTGTGACCATGGGGAGCATGGATACTAAGAACTTGTTTATAAGCTGGTTATCTGTAGTGTGTGGATGAAAGGCAACATAGTCAAAACAGCAATAACCCTTTAATGAAGTAAAAAAGTTCCAAGATGACATTTAAAAAACATGATTCTGATCTACATAAGGACATAGTAGGACAGATGACCGAGATCTTGGTGACAGATGTAGGTTGTAAGGAGCATCTAATAGAAAGCTGAAGATGTTAAGGGAAGGAATTATAGAATATAGAACATTGGCAGCTGAAGGCATGACTACCAATGATGGAACAAGTAAATTTGAGAGGTCATCAAGAGGCCAGGCTTGGAGGTACCTCAGGGATTGTAGGGCTGGTAGAAGCTGTATGGGAACAGGGAAATCAAGGCCATGGATGAATCTGAAAATAATGTTTGTATTTTAAAATTAAAGTGATGCTTAACTGAGAACTGAAGTGGGACAGTAGGGCAAATGGTTCTTGGTTTGTACTAAGATAGCAAGTTTGCAAAGGGGAGGAGGAGGAGTGGTGGGTTAGTCAAGTCTAGAAATAGCCAAGGTTGGTAATTTTGGCAGCAAGTAAGTTGATGCAAGACATGGTTCTGAAGCAGGTGGATGGTTTTAGTGATGACACACATATGTGGCTGGAGCTCATTCAGGGGTAAATAGGAAACCAAAATTGTGAACAGTCTGTTATTTAGAACAGCGGCTTCCCACAATGCTATTTTAAGGAAGTTAAATAGTTCCATGAATTGATTTCTCAGTGGGATAAACAATGCAGTCCATAGTGTACATATCAATTTCCCCAATGAAAATCTAATTTCCTTATATGTGATGCATACAATTCATAATAATTCTGCATCTCAGAATTGCCCGGGCATTGGGAGCTATACTTGACAATCAAATTTCAGGCAGGTGACTGCAAAATGACATTTATTTAAATAGTTTTTTTATATTCATTTTTTATAATGGTTTATTTGTTAAATTTGTGAACTACAAACTATGGAGTATTATCTGATTGGTATAAATACATAGTTGCCTAACACCTCTTGCTTACCACCAGTGCAGTCCTGCATTATGTCAGTGTTCAAATAACTGCCATTATACTCAAAAGTAACTTGGAAAACCAGAAAAAAAGGACATCAATAATCGTTATGACACGATGATATTTCCAGTCCAAGACTTCTTTGTGTATATAATCAATGAGCTCCTGGTCAACCTCATCAAATCAGCCTCTGTTTTTTCTGATACAGATGTTAATTATGTTGGACTTCAGTGTTGGCCAAGCATTGTGGACACTGTAACTTGTGTTGGTTGGGAATTGTCAGGTTGTCAGTGAGATGCTAATTGGGTAGAGCTTTCTTTGCTGGGTCGTTGAGACATTTTAACGCTTATTTTTCTCACGGTGGTATTTCTGTTGTTGTTGACTTTCAGGTGCTGGTTGGAACCAGTCATTGTCACCTTACTTATTACTTGGGTGCCAAAGGGACAATTCAGCTGATTGGGTCCATGCCAGCTCCCAAAAGAGCAATCCCTTCAGCCCTGTTCTCCTCCCATTTTTCCAACATGCCCTTGAAACTTGCTCTCTCTCACATGGCCATCAACTTCCCTTTGCTTCTTTTGCCAGTTAAGCACGCTATGCAATAATTTAGAGTAGTCATTTAACCTTCCAGCATATCTTTAGGATGTGGGAGGAAACCGGAGCACCTGGCAGAAATCCACATGGTCAAGGAGAATGTGCAAACTCCACACAGAGAGCACTCGAGATCAGGATTGAAACAGGGCCATAATGGGAATGATTGCGACATCCTTGTGGTCCACTGCTTGGGTGATGATGCAATCTGGCTGATGCAAATGCCTTTTTCCATATTTCTTAGTGTTTGGATCTAAGATGTGTCTGTTCTTGTTATTTGCACCAGTGTTCCTGTGACCATCCAACACTCGTTGTGTCTGATGATACATTAAACGCAACACTTTGTGTCAGAAAATTTAAGAACTTGTATTTCCTTCAGCTAAGTATTGAGGAGATCAAAATCCATTATCTTTGCTTCCCATTACAGACTCCATTCCATAGCCCCCCACACCATCCCTCTCTCTGAATAGCTCCAGTAGCCATGAAGTTACCAGATTGTTATTTAAAATAAAAAAAAACCTGGTTCACTAAATGGAGTTCTGCTGTTCTTAGCCATTCTGACCAAGATGTGATCCCAGACCCACCAATATGGCTGACTCTTAAGTGCCCCCACTGGGGGAATTTGGGATGGGCAATAAATGCTGCTGCTGCCAGTGAGGTCCACATGCATTTAATGAATGGATTAACCAAAAAAAAGGATGGTACTGATGAAATAGTTCTGGAAACAGGTCCAAGATCTGGAATCATGGGTGACTGTACCAGGATAGGGATAGTTTGGGAATAACATTTGTGGCTGGAAATTCCTTGGTACTTGCAGAGGTTTGTTTAATTGTCACCATGATGAGCTCCTGATACATGATATTGACTAAGAAATAAATATTGGCCAGGAAACCAAACTTTCTTTGCACATTAAATAGTTCTTCCATAGGATCTGACCTGGGAGGGCAGATTCAACGCCGTATCCAAAGATATCTGCTTTTTAGCAATACTTGTGATAAGTTGCGAATGTACTTTCTTCCATAGACTGTCTTCCCTCTTTTAATGAAGGTGATCTCACCAAAAACTTTAATGTGCCACTCCTAATCTGAACCAAGTTCTTCTTGGAGTGACAATTGTGCCTGATCTATGAGGGATGTGGATATGTTTCACTTTTGGACTGGCTGCTCTGGTTTTTAACATTTCAAGGGAATTCTGTAAATAAAAAAATGTAGTGATAAATAAAGTGTTCGGCTCTTCATCAGTTGTGGCGTTGAGTATACATACAGGCAGGGAAGTCATGTTGCAGATGTATAAATGTTTGCTTAGGCCACATTTGGAGTATTGTGTGCAGTTCGGGTTGCTGCATTACAAGGAAGGATGCGAAGGCTTTGGAGAGAGTGCAGCAGAGGTTCACCAGGAAGTTGCCTGGATTAGAGAGTATTAGCAAAAAGAAGAGGTTGGACAAACTTGGATTATTTTCTCTGGAGTATCAGAGGGTGGGGTGGGGGAGGGAACCCAATAGAAGTATATAAAATAATAAAGATATAGACAGGGTAGACAGCAGGTATCTTTTTTCCCCAAGATTGAAATGTCTAATACTAGAGGGCATGCATTTAAGGTGAGAGGGGGTAAGTTCAAAGGAGATGTGCGGGGCAAGTTTTTTTTGCACAGAGAGTGGTCCGAGTCTTTCTCGCAGGGTGGAAATGTCAAATACCACAGGGCATAGCTTTAAGGTAAGAGATGGAAAGTTTAAAGGAGATTTCAAGGCAAGTTTTTTTTACATGGAGAGTGGTAGATGCCTGAAATGCAATGCCAGAGGAGGTGGTGGAAGCAGATATGATAGCAATGTTTAAGAGGCACGTGGACAGACACATGAACAGGTAGGGAATGGAGGGATATTGACCATGTGCTGGCAGGTGGGATTGGTTTAAATTGACATCTCGGTCGGCATAGATATTGCGGGCCAAAGGAGCCTGTTCTTCTACTGTATTATGTTCTGTGTTCTACATGTTTTCAGATTTTTAATGAGATGTATATATTCCACCATTATATTCATAGCATAATACTTTGAGAGAAATGAGATGGTGGTGACAGCAAGTGTAATTATCTGCTGGCCATGGACTCTTCAGTGAGGGAAAACATCCTCCCTATTTTCATCTTGTCAAGCTTGGTAAGAATTTTGTAGATTTCAATGAGATATCCTTTCACTCTTCCAAAATCTAGAGAATACAGGATTCGTCTACTCAATTTCTCCTCTTCATACAATAAAACCCACCATCCCTGGAACCAGTCTAGTGAATCTTTGCTGCACTCCCAATATGGCAAGTTTGTCTTGCTTTTAGGTAAGGAGACCAAAACTGTTTGGACCTCTTAAGGTGCGGTCTCACCAGACCTGATGCAATTGCAGTAAGACATCTTTAATCAAATACTGCCATGATAAAGGTCAATGTACAATTTGCCTTGCTAATCACTTGCTGCTCAATGTAAATTATAATTTATATTTTTTGAATTAATTTAATTTGTTTAAATGTCTTTAATTGTTGAAAGGATTTTGAAGAGTTTAAAAATATTTTGGTTTTGCTAAAGGCTTAATAATCATTAATTATTCAGTTGATTTCTTTTTAGAAAAAGAATATATTTGCATGTTCTTGTATGTCAGGGATATTCAGAAGCATTCAATATTCTTGATGAATTTACAGTTGACGGAGGCCCAGTGCAGTGACTTTGCTGGCTGTCAGTGATTCTTCACAGGCTGATCTTGTTCTGGCCTTGCAAGTCTTCATCATTTTGATCAGGATGGCTTCTTCAAGTGAGTTCCCATGGTAGATCTCAGATTCTGTGCTTAGAAAAAGAATCAAGATGTATGGGGAGAGAGCAGGAATATGGTATCGAGATCGAGGATCAAACATGATCATATTGAATGGTAGAGCAGACTTGAAGGGCTGAAACACGTACTCTAATTTTCTGTGTTTCTATATTAGCCATGTATGCCATTGTGAGTGTGGGCAGCCTGCCACTGACAGCATTTTCTGGCTCATTACCATACTTCACTCTATGGTATTTATGATCTCCATGTTTTAATCAATTGGTCACGCAATTCAGTTAATCATATTCTTTCTAGTAAGAATTAACTGCGGACAATGAATCAAATGATTATTGTATCTTTTTATAGCATGCCTATTGGGCAGGTAATATTGTTTCACTGATACAGAAGTTCTAAACAGAATGATAATATTCAGGTAGAAGCTAACTGATTTCTTTTTTTAAAACTTCAATTTGCAACAATGGTAGATCTTTGAGTCATGTGGAAAGAAGTAAAATAATGAAAATATTCATTTTACCAACAGTGATATAAAAACATTCTGTGTAAAATTATCTTTTAAAATCAGTATTGAGCATACATCTGCAAAAGCCAGGTCTTTGATGACTTGACTCTTGTGGTTATGTGTTAGCTACCTCAGTGAGTTTAATAATTTAATTACTCTCAGTAATTAGTGTTACAGGAGCAAATGATTCTGGGCACTTAATCATCTCTTGATCTCCTGCTGTCCTCCACTCTTATATTCCTTAGGTCCCTCAGTCTGCCAGTATTAATGGTGAGAATAGAAATAAAAATCAAATTTCCCACACTGCTGGAATTAATGGCATGTCTTGTTTGTTCATTACATTTTTGTTGGTGGACTGAAAAATAATGGTTAATAGGTCACCATTTAGGTGAGAGTATGTGATAGCTTATTGCATGTTCTTTGGGTCATGGCCATCATTTCTAGCCTGGATCCCTTATGACATGTATATAATGAATAGATTTTGTGATGCAGGGAGTGATGGTGGCTCTTTTATTTTGCACAGTTATTACAGGGTTTTTTATATCACTTTGCACGAAAACCCCAAAGGAAAGGCGTAAACATGTGTTGGTGCTATTTTCTTCAGTATCACAGCTGATCTATTAAAGTTGCAGTGGGAAATCCTTGCGAAAATTATTGGTGAAAATAATTGCTCCTAAATTTACTCTCCTTCAGGGGAATAAGATGGTGGCCAAACTGGCACAAACATTTCAGTTTTGTGCTTTCAGGCTCCACCTGGTGGTGATGGTCTGAAATTGCAGGCAGCCTTGGAGTTCCACATTCCAGTGTCACAACAACCACCTCAATTTACATGTTGCCTTTGATGTTGCAATACATCTTTAGACACTTCGCCAAAACATTTTAAAATAAAACTTGATCCTAAGCTGTGTAAAGAGATTGCGGCAGGTGACCAAAAGCTTTAGCATTGATATGGATTTTTAAAGGAACCTCTTAAAACAGGTTAAGAAGGTGGCGAAGCTTAGGGAGAGAATTACAGAGCTTAGAGTCTTGGCATGGCTATCAAAATATGAATGATTATAGATTTACAGGAGCGGAAGAGATTATAGAGATAGGCAGGCCCTAGATCTTGAAGGGATTTGAAACAAGAATGTGGATTTTAAAAGTGAAAGCTTTGCCTAACCAGGAGCTAATGAGGAGAAAGAAGCACAGGGCAGAAAAGTTTTATCATAGAGTCATAGAGTACTACAGCCCAGAAACAGGCCCTTCAGCCCATCTAGTCCATGCCAACCTGATCTTCTGCCTTGTCCCATCTACCTGCACCTGGACCATATCCCTGCAAACCCCTCCCATCCATGCACCTATCCAAACTGCTCTTGTGTTACAATTGAACCCGCATCTACCACTTCCGCTGGCAGCTCGTTCCACACTTGAGTGAAGAAGTTCCCCCTCAGACTCCCCTTAAATACTTCACCTTTCACCCTAAACCTATGACCCCTAGTTCTAGTCTCATCCAACCTCAGGGGCAAAAGCCTGCATGCATTCACCCTATCTATAGTCCTCATAATTTTGTATACCTCTATAAGATCTCCCCTCATTCTGCTGTGCTCCAGGGAATAAAGTCCTAGCCTGTTCAACCTTTCCCTATGACTCAGGTCCTCAAGTCCCGGCAACATCCTTGTAAAATTTCTCTGCACTCTTTCAAGCTTATTGACCTCTTTCCTGTAGGTAGGTGACCAGACTGCACACACAACTCCAAATTCGGCCTCACCAATGTTTTGTACAACTTCAACATAACATCCCAACTCGTGTACTCATTGCCCTGATTTATGAAGGCCAAAGTGCCAAAAGCTCTCTTTATGACCCTATCAACCTGTGACGCCACTTTCAAGGAACTGTGGATTGGTATTCCTAGGTCCCTTTGTTCTACTGCACACCTCAGATCCCTACCATTCACTGTGAAAGTCTTACCTTGGTTTGTCCTCCCAAAGTACAACACCTCACACTTGTCTGCATTAAATTTCATCTGCCATTATTCAGCCCATTTTCCTAGCTGGTCAAGAATACACTGCAAGCTTTGATAACCTTCCTCGCTGTGCACTACGTCTCCAATCTTGGTGCCATCTGCAAATTTGCTGATCCAGTTTACCACATTATCATCTAAATCATTAATATAGATGATAAACAACAGGGGACCCAGCACCGATCCCTCCAGTCAGAGAGACAACCATCTACTACCACTCTCTGACTTCTCCCGTTAAGCCAATGTCGAATCTAATTGGCTACTTCATCCTGAATGCCAAGCGACTTAACCTTCTGGAGCAGCTTCCCATGTGGGATTTTGTCAAAGGTCTTGCTAAAGTCCATGTAGACACCATCCACCACCATTACCTCATCGACCTTCTTGGTAACCTCCTCGAAGAACTCTATAAGGTTGGTTAGACATGACCTATCACGCTCAAAGCCATGTTGACTATCCCTAATCAGGCCCTGTCTATCCAAATACTTATGCATCCTGTCCCTTAAAATACCTTCTAAGAATTTACCCACGACTGATGTCAGGCTCACTGGCCTATAATTTCCTGGCTTGTTCTTAGAGCCTTTCTTGAACAACAGAACGACATTAGCTATCCTCCCGTCCTCCGGCATCTCACCCGTGGCTAAGGACGTTTTAAATATCTCTGCCAGGGTCCCTGCAATTTCTGCACTAGCCTCCCACAAGGTCCAAGGGTACACCTTATCTGGCTCTGGGGATTTATCCACCTTCATGTGCCTCAAGACAGCCACCACCTCCTCCTCTGTTATTTGGATACGGTCCATGACCTCACTATTTTGCCTCACTTCTATAGTCTCTGTATCTGTCTCCAGAGTAAATACAGATGCAAAAAATTCATTTAAGATCTCCCCCATCTCTTTTGGCTCCATGCATAGATGACCATGCTTCACCTCTCTCTATATCATTGATTGGCCGAGTTAATTCTATTAAAATGAATATTTTACCTAAATTTATATACCTATTTCAGGCTTTACTTGTTTTTATTCCTAAGTCCTTTTTTGATTCACTTAATTCAATTATATCTTCTTATAAATGAAAAGACAAACATCCTAGATTAAATAAAGCTCACCTTCAGAAGGTTAAAAAGAACAGACGTTTAGCCTTACCTAATTTTAGGTTTTATTACTGGGCAGTCAATATACAAAATCTTACATTTTGGCTACATTACATTAATCATGAGGCTTGTCCAGTATGGGTTTCTTTGGAAGCTAACTCTGTTAAAAAAATTTCTATTACTTCTCTGCTTGGCTCTTCACTTCCTTTATCATTAAATAAACTAACTGATAATCTAGTAGTTAAACATACTTTGAGGATTTGGTTAAAATTTACAAAATATTTTGGCTTATTGAGATTTTCTTTGTCTAGTCCCATTTTTTCTAATTGTTTTTTTAAAACTTCTATGACTGATGTAGTTTTTAAAGAGTGGGACAAATTGGGTATTACGTGTTTTCAGGACTGTTTGTTGGAGGAAATCTTCCTTCGTTTGAACGATTATCAACCAAATATAGTTTACCCAAAACTCATTTTTTTTCGATATTTACAAATTAGAGACTTTCTCCGATCTCAATTACACTCTTTTCCTATGAGTCCTGATAAGAACTTACTAGATGTAATTTTTAATTTGAAGCCTTTTTATGATGGCTCAATATCTAATATTTATGACAGGTTATTAGGAATGAGGAAGGCTCCTTTAGATAAAATTAAAAACGCTTGGGAACAAGACTTGCAGATTTCAAATCCTGAGGACACTTGGAATGAAATTTTTAAATTGGTTAATACTTCATCATTATGTGCCCGTCACTCTCTCCTTCAATTTAAAGTGGCTCATAGAGCTCACTTGTCTAAAGACAAACTATCCCGTTTTTATTTGGATGTATCTTCTTATTGTGATAAATGCAATAATGGAGATGCTTTGGACATGTCAGAGTCTTAAAAAATATTGGACGGAGGTGTTTCAAACTTTTTCTTTGCTCTTTAAAATAAATTTTAAACTTAATCCTTTGACTGCATTATTTGGGATTGTTGGAGAAAAAGATATAACTTTGGAGGCTTCTGATCTACACATTCTGGCTTTTATTTCTCATAGCCTGGAGGGCTGTGTTGCTTAAATGGAAGGAAATCACTCTGCTCAATGGTTACGGGATGTTATGTCATACCTAAATTTAGAGAAGATCCGCTGTTCAATTTCTGAATCTAACTTAGACTTTCAAATGTTGTGGGGACCTTTCCTGAATTATTTTCAAAACCTTTGATTTAGTGGCTAAAATACAGATATTGGCTGATATCGCCATGTGTCAAGGGCTTTTCCTTGTCCTTTTTCTCTATTAAATAGCTTCAGTCTTGGTAGTGGGTTTGGATTTTTTTATAATAAGATTATTCCAATTTATTTGTTATTAATTAATTATCATGTGTGATTATTAATATAGAGTATTGTGATTTTAGTAGTTTTTTTATGTATTTAGTAGTATTTTTACCTTATTGATTCATGTATTCTGTTTTCTTTGTGGAATTAATAAAAAGAAAAAACATGACCATGCTGACCTTCAAGAGGACCAATTTTGTCCCTTGCTACCCTTTTGCTTTTAATATAGCTATGGAAACCCTTGGGATTCTCTTTCGCCCTGTCTGTCAGAGCAAGCTCATGTCCTGTTTTTACCCTCCTGTTTTTTCTGTTGTGTTCTCTTGCATTTCTTATACTCCTCAAGCACCTCATTTGATCCTAACTGCCTATACCTGATATGCGCCACCTTCTTTTTCTTTACTAGGGCCTCATTATCCCTTGATAACCAAGGTTCCCTAAACCTATTAGCCTTGCCTTTTATTCTGACAGGAACACAGATTCTGTACTCTCAATATTTCACTTTTGAAAGCCTCCCACTTACCAAGCATTCCTTTGCCGGAAAACAGCCTATCCCAATCCATGCCTGCTAGATCCCTTCTGATGCCATCAAAATTGGCCTTACTCCAATTTCGAATCTCAACCTGAGGACCTTCTCCATGATTATCTTGAATTATGATCACTAGATCTGAAGTGTTCCCCTACATTCACTTCTGTCATCTGCCCTGTCTCGTTCCCTAAGAGGAGATCCAGTATTGCGGTCTCTCTAGTTGGGACCTCTACATATTGATTGAGGGAAAGTTTCCTGAACACATTTTACACACTCTATCCCATCCAATCCCTTTACAGTTTGGGAGTCCCAGTCAATATGTGGAAAGTTAAAATCACCTACTATCACAATCTTATTTTTCTTGCAACTGTCTGCTATCGCTCTACAAATTTGTTCCTCTAAAATTCGCTGACTATTGGAAGGTCTATTATATAATCGCACTAACATGGTCATCCCTTTCTTATTCCTCAGTTCCACCCATATTGCCTCAGTGGATGAGCCCTCCAGTTTGTCCTCTCTGAGCACTGCCTTGACATTTTCCCTGATGAGTAATGCCACCCCTCCCCCTTTAATACCTCCCCTCTATCATGTCTAAAACATCAGAACCCCGGAACGTTGAACTACCAGCCCTGCTCCTCCTGCAACCAAGTCTCAGTAATGACTATAATGTCATAGTTCCATGTACCAATCCATGCTCTAAGTTCATCTGCCTTACCTACAATATTCTTCACATTGAAATAGATGCATCTCAGAACATTAGTCCTACCATGCTGATCAACCTGTTGATTTCTGTCTTTGCTTGTAGGCTTAACGTCTACTTTCCCCACAGCCTCTCCACTTAGTCTCCTACCACTCGGGTTCCCAACCCCTACAACTCTAGTTTAAACCCCACGAGTAGCACAAGCAAACTTTCCCGCAAGGATATTGGTCTCCCTCCAGTTCAGGTGCAAACCATCCCATTTGTACAGATCCCACCTGCCCTGGAAGAGTGCCCAATGATCTTAAAATCTGAAGCTCTCCCTCCTGCACCATCTGCTTAGCCATGTGTTAAACTGCACTATCTTCCTATTTTTTGCCTCACCGGTACATGGCATGGGTAGTGATCCTGAGATCACTATCCTGGAGGTCCTATCTTTTAACTTAGCACCTAACTCCCTGAACTCACTTTGCAGGACCTTGTCACCCTTCCTGCCGATGTCATTGGTACCAATGTGGACTACGATTTCTAGCTGCTCACAATCCGAGACGTCTCTGACCCTGGTACTTGGGAGGCAACAAACCATCAGGGAGTCTCATTCTCGTCCACAGAATCTCCTGTCTGTTCTCCTAACCAATGAATCCCCTAGAACTACTGAACTCCTCTTCACTTACCCACCTTCCCTTCTGAGCCACAGAGCCAGACTCAGTGCCAGAGACCAGGCCGCTGTGGTTTTCCTCTGGTAGGTCCCCCCAGCAGCATCTAAAATGATATACATTTTATTGAGGGGAATGGCCACAGGGGTACCCTGCACTGACAACCTATCCCCTTTCTCTCTCCTGACAGTCACCCAACTACCTGCATCCTGCAACCTAGGTGTGACTGCCTCCCGGTAACTCCTGACTATCATCTCTTCAGTTTCCTGAATGATCTGGAGTTCATCCAGCTCCAGTTCCCTAACACGGTCAGTGAGGAGCTGCAGCCGGATGCACTTCTCACAGGTGTAGTCATCAGGGACACTGGAGGTCTCCCTGATTTCCCACATCCCCGACTGTTATTTCATTGCTCTACTATGGAATAAGAGAAAAACAAAGACCTTACCTGAACCTCACCTTAGCCTCCACTCACTATAGCCTGCTGAACCAAAGATGAGTCAATGATGCCAGCAAAATAAAATAAAAACCTTGCCTGTTCTTACTTATGCCTACTCTCTCAGCCTTTTTCCCTAGAGATCTGCTCTCACTCTCCAAACTTGGGCCACTTAATCTGCCTCTTCACGCCGAAGCCACTCGAACCAAAGCCTCAGTCTCCCACTTTGACACTGGCCCACCCCAACAATGGCCTCTCCAAAATGGCCGCTCCACTTCACCCCAACTTCTGATGAACCCTGTATGATCATATCCATGGATAATAAGGTTGGTTGGCCAGGAATGTATTGGAATGGAAATCTCTGAAGATGGATGTGGCTTTCAGGAGCAGATAAGGTGAATGTATTTAGAACATAGGGTGTATTCACCCTATTTACATAGGATATATCTATGTTCTAAATACACCCATGTGGCCCTTTGGCCCATGGTGTTATACCAAACTAATTAAACTAGTAATTAAATGCCTAACTAAACTAACCCCTTCTGACTACACAATGTATGTATCTCTCTGTTCTCTGCACATTCATGTGCCTATCTAAGAGCCTCTTAAGCACCTCTATCGTATTTGCCTCCACTACCACCTCTGCCAGTGCATTCCAGGCACTATTACACTCTGTGTAAAAAAAAACTTGCCCCGCGTATCTCCTTTGAACTTACCCCCTCTCACCTTAAATACATGCCCTCTGATATTAGACATTTTAACCCTGGGAAAAAGATACTGGCTGTCTATCTATGCCTCTCATAATTTTATAAACCTCCATCAGATCTCCCCTCAGCCTCCACCACTCCAGAGAAAACAACCCAAGTTTGTCCAACCTCTTCTTATAGCACATGTCCTCTAATCCAGGTAGCATCCTGGTAAACCTCTGTTGCACCCTCTCCAAAGCCTCCACATCCTTCCTATAATGGGGTGACCAGAAATGAATGCAGTGCTCCAAATGTGGCCTAACTAGAGTTTCATAAAGCTGCATCATAACTTCCTGAATCTGGAACTCAATGCCTCGACTAACAAAGGCAAGCATGCCATATGCCTTCTTTACCAACCTATCAACCTGCACAGCTACTTCAAAGACTCAGCTGCCAGCCTTGATGAGTATGTCACCACCATCACAGACTTTATCAGCAAGTGTGTTGAGGGCTGTGTACCAAAGAGGGCAATACAGGTGTTCCCAAACCGGAAACCATGGATGATCCGGGAGATCCACTCCTTACTGAAGTTAAGGACTGCTGCATTCAAATCAGGTGACCTTGACCTTCACAAGAAATCGAGATTATGACCTGCAGAAAGCTATTAGGAATGCCAAGAGACAATACCGGTTCAAAATAGAGTCCCAGACCAGCCATCAGTGGTGGCGGGGGTTACATGCTATAACGGACTACAAAATGAAGTCGGGCAGTATAGTCAACAACAGTGCATCCCTTCCTGGTGAGCTTAACGCATTCTATGCACGTTTTGAACAGAAGGGGAGTGGGTTGTCACCACCCACCCTGACAGCCTGCGATGCAATTGAACCCGTGGTTATCATCGAGGATCAGTATTCTGGAGAGTGAACACGAGGAAAGCACCTGGCCCAGATGGTGTCCCTGGTCGTGTGCTCAGATTTTGTGCTGATCAGTTGGTGGGGGTATTTGCAGACATATTTAACCTCTCCCTGCTTCAATCTCAGGTTCCCACCTGTTTTAAGAAGACCACTATCATCCTGACCTAAGAAAAACAAGTTAACATGCCTTAATGACTACCGACCAGTGGTTCTGATATCCACCATCATGAAATGCTTCGAGAGGCTGGTCATGGCACGCATTAACTCCAGCCTCCCAGACGACCTCAACCCACTGCAATTTGACTCCTGCCGAAATAGATCTACTGTGGAAGCCATCTCCCTGGCTCTTCACTCATCTCTGGAGCATCTGGACAGTAACGACACCTATGTTAGACCATGGTTTATTGACTACCGCTCTGCCTTCAATACTATAGTTCCAAGCAAACTCATCACCAAACTCCGAGACCTAGGACTTTGCAACTGGATCCTTGACTTTTTGACCAACAGAGCACAATCAGTGAGGATAGGCAGCAACGCCTCCAGCATAATTATTCTCAACACTGGTGCCCCACAAGGCTGTGTCCTCAGCCCTTTACTCCCTATGACGGCGTAGCCAGATTCTGCTCTAACTCCATCTGCAGGTTTGCGGATGATACCACCGTAGTAGGCCGTATCTCAAATAACGATGAGTTGGAGTACAGGAAGTAGATAGAGAGCTTAGTGACATGGTGTCATGACAACAACCTTTCCCTCAATGTCAGCAAAATGAAAAAGCTGGTCATTGACTTCAGTAAGGGGGTCAGTGCCCATTCACCTGTCTACATCAATAGTGCTGAGGTCAAAAGGGTTAAGAGCTTCAAGTTCCTTGGAGTAAACATCACCAATAGCCTGTCCTGGTCCAACCACGTAGATACCATGGCCAAGAAAGCTCACCAGCACCTCTACTTCCTCAGGGGGCTAAAGAAATTTGGCATGTCTCCTTTGACACTTACCAACTTTTATCGATGCACCGTAGAAACCATCCTATCTGGATGTATCATGGCTTGGTATGGCAACTGCTCTGCCTGGGACCGCAAGAAACTGCAGAGAGTTGTACACACAGCTCAGCGCATCATGGAAACCAGCCTCCCCTCCATGGACTCTTGTCTATACCTCTTGGTGTCTTGGTGAAGCAGCCAGTGTAATCAAAGACCCCACCCACCGGGGTCATTCTCTCTTCTCTCTTCTCACTTCTCCCATCAGGTAGAAGATACAGGAGCCCGAGGGCACATATCACCAGGCTCTCCTTGAGTGGAATAGAAGCTGTCCTTGTGCTAAGACTATTGAACAGTTCCCTTATAAGATGAAATGGACTCTTGACCTCACAAACTACCTTGTTTGACCTTGCACTTTATTATCTACCTGCAATGCAGTTTCCTGTAGCTGTGACACTTTACTCTGTATTCTGTTATTGTTTTTACCCTGTACTACCTCAATGCACTGTGTAATGAATTGATCTGTACGATCAGTATGCAAGGCAAGTTTTTTCACTGTACCTCGGTACAAGTGACAATAATAAACCAATACCAATACTTTCAGGGAGCTATGGACTTGGATCCCAAGATCCCTCTGTACATCATGTATTTGATTGAGATTATGAGGATAGAAGTTGGCAGTAATTGTGATTGCACAGATGTGTGGTCTGAAGTTCCACTTGGGGTCAAGTATGACATCAAGGTTACCAATAGTCTGGTTTGGTTTCAGACATGCTGGGGAGAGGGCTGGAATTGATGGTTATGGGTTTGTATTATGGCAGAGATCGAAAGCATTGGCTTCATTCCATTCAATACTAAATAGTGAAAATTACGAATAGTCTGACAGAGCAGTGAGAGCAGAAGGGGTCAAGAGAGGGGATGAAGTAAATCTGAGTGTTAGCAACATTTAAGTAGATTATGCAGGTCTGTTATCAGATGAAGTTGATGAGAAATGGTGGGAATGCGGAAGGATGGATGGTTGAGAGATGCCAGGGATGGTGAAGCAGGAAGTAAAACCGATTTTGTGAGTCTCTTGACTACGATTGGACCAATAAGAAGTGAAAGGATAATGTTCCACCCAGATGGAAGACACTGAGACACTAGAATGAGCTGGTGTGGTCATTCATATCAGAGACTGTGAACAGGTTGTGGAAGACAGAGGGATAGGTTACCGAGATAAAATCACAGTGGATGTCATTTGTTGCATAGTTTTGCATTATTCTGTTGGATTAAAAGAGGAAGGTCATAGTTTAAAAACCTTGGATGATTGTGCAAACTTTGCATGACTATGCACACTTTTGCTATCTTTGTCCAGTTATTTGCATGTGCCTATATTAAGTTTCACCTAGTATTTTTCCATCAACTCAACCACTACATAGTTTCTGTTCCCTTCCATTATTCTCTGTGGCACCTCTCATCTCTCCCCAATTCCTGATGAAATCCTCTGCCTGCTTCTGCCCTATTGATCTCCTCCCTGATCTTCACTTCGGCTTCCCTCTAATGCCTTCTTACTCCTGAGTCTTGGAATGAGATGTTCCACCCCTTCCTCCTCAATCTGGCTCACTCTATTCATTTCCACCCAACTCTGCATGGTCTTCTCACTGCTTCCTCATATGATCTCTATTCTCCAGTCACACCTGAAAAATGTAGTTTTTTCCCATCACTCTCCCTGACTTTGCTCCATTGCCTTGATGGAGGTGACAAAGCCAGGGCATTCAACAGTTGCCAGCACTTTACTTTCCTAATGCATTTTTTCTCACCTGTGTGATAATTAAACTTTTGCTTGAATTCTTCCTACTCCATCTCTAAACAAAGTGACTATCTAAACAGGTTGAGCCTCCTGCCTCAACGTTTCAGGAACAGCTTTTTCCCCTCTACCATCAGATTTCTGAACAGTCCATGAACACTACCTCGTTATTCCTGTTTTGCACTACTTATTTTTGTAACTTACAGTAATTTTTTATGTCTTTGTCTTACACTGTCCTGCTGTATGTCAATGATAATAAATCTGATTCTGAAATTCTGAATTCCAAAATTATCCTTCATGCCCGTCCCATTGCTGAGTCGCCTCCAAATATCTTCTGTTCCTTATGCCACTATTTTCCATTCACACTGTTGGATTCGACTGTTTTAATTAGTTTTTTTAAAATGTATAGTGTTTAATACACCTCAAGTGGCTGCACAAGGAATGGCCGCTTCCAAGTTTATTGGTTCGTCCATCAGGTGAATATGCGTTTTTTCATTGGTTGGTTTGGCCACAAGTATCTAATAGGTTTCCTGATTGGACTATTGTTAGTTAAGGAGTACCTCTAATCTCGGGTATAAAAGGTGTTTTTTGTTAATCGCTCTCTTGCTCTCTTCCCCCCACCCCTGCCCCACCCACCGGCCCTAGCTCATCTTTAGTTCGTTTTGTCTCGGCTCATCTCCTAGTTGTTAAGCTAGTGCCATGTGCTCTGTGACTGTTTCTTTGTTTTAAATTTTTCCAATAAAACTTTGTGAAGCACCAAGTTGTTTCCAACTCATTCCTGGACTCCTGAAAGAACCTGTGGATTCGAAAATAACCGGATCTGACAACACCGAGGACACTTCCCCAAAGACTGTTATGGCTCTGTTTTCACAGGCATAACCTGGGGCTTGCTTTAAATACTTTTAAGAAATTTACTCTTAGTCTGCTCATGCAAAATTGCAACGTCCACTTGAAAGCCAAATCCTGCATCAAGACTGAAAATGTACTAATAAGGGTGCTTTCTTTGGGAGGGCCTCTGCAAAACTGTTGTCACTAAAACCAGTTTCAGCAATTTAAAGCAATTAGAACTTTTAGTGGATAATTTCATCATAAGCTCTTTAAATAACAAAGTTTTCTGGCACAATGTTGAATTGCTCTGAAATTCTAGGTAGCCTTTTAAAAAGTGGATATTGGGAATAGGGACATAGGATAGATAGTACAGGATGCAGAAGTGGGCATAGGGTGTGGGTGGATGTAGTGGAGGCCTGGCAGTGATTGCATCAATGATTATGTTTCATGTGGGAGAGTGGGAGCATCTCACGTGTGCAGTGTACCTGTGCCTGTGATCACTGGGAATGGCAGCAGTAAACTGACTTCTAATTGTTGTGGTTGTAATGGGGCTGTTTTCAGTGTTGAAATTGATTTGATCGTGATTGATTTGATCTCGTGGGCATTTAAAAAGTAAATAGTTTTACAATACATTGTAAAATACATTGTAAAAGCGCCTGTTTACTTTTTAAATGCTCACCTGAGGCTCCTGAGCAATGTTAGTTTCTTTGTCCCAGCTCAGAATCTTAAGGAATGGGCTGTGTGTTATGCGGCCATTCTATCTTCTGGCAGAATGTTTAAAGATCAGCAAAGCACAGGAACGTGGCCAAGCCAATCTCTGCCTTCACCATCTAGATTACCAGTATTATTATGTCCCAGGTCTTGGAAATTTTGAGATTCCTGTTTTAACCTTGATTCTTCACTGTTCTTTTTGTTGTAACTGATCAATTGCCTTTTTTATGCACAGACTTCATGCAGAGAGCTCTTTTCTGCTCACCTCTTCATGTTGCTTTTGAGGTGTGGCTCAGAAGTAGCCCAAAGATTGCAGATGCTTGCAATCTCGGTGTTACTGTGAATGAATCCCAAAAATATAGTAGGCAGGTGCAGCAAGTGGTTAGGAAGGTAAATCAGTGATCACAGGCACAGGTACACTGCACACGTGAGATGCTCCCACTTCCCACATGAAGCATAATCATTGATGCAATCACTGCCAGGCCTCCACTACATCCTCCCACACCCTATGCCCACTACTGCATCTTGTACTATCTATCCTATGTCCCTATTCCCAGTATCCACTTTTTAAAAGGCTACCTAGAATTTCAGAGCAATCAACGTTGTGCCAGAAAACTTTGTTATTTAAAGAGCTTATGATGAAATTATCCACTGAAAGTTCTAATTGCTTTAAATTGCTAAAACTGGTTTTATTGGCCTTTATTGCAAGACGGTTGGAGTGTAGATATAGGCAAATATTGTTGCAATTGTACAGGATACTAGTGAGGCTACACTGTGCATAGTTTTAGTAGCCTTATTTAAGAAAAGATATATTAACATTGGAGTCCATCCATTAGAAGCTCATTCTTAGGATGACAAGTGTGTCCTATCACAAATAGCTAAAGAAATTAGGTCAATATTCTTTGGAACTTAGAAGAATGAAGGGTGATCTGATTGAAACATACAAGACCCTAATGGGGCGTGACAGATTAGATGTCGAGATGTTTCCATTATATCGAGAATCTTGATCTAGGAGACATAAATTGGGGCTGTCATTTAAAATTCAGGTGCATAGCATCTTCATGCAGACAATGATATATCTCTGTATTTCTCTACCATAGCTGGTTATGGAGGCTAGATCATTGGGGGGGAGGGGTGGGGGGGTACTTAAAAAAATATCTTTTTGAAAAATCAGTGAGTTGAGGGCTATAGCGAACTGGCACAGAAGAAGAGATGAGGCCTGGGACAGAGCAGCCATGATCATGTTGAATAGTGGGGCAGCCTTGAGGGGCCAAATGCTCTACTCCTTCTCCTATTTTCTTGTGTTATGTTCTCTCCTTTCTTACTAAGTTGTGAGATCAAGTTCTCCTTTAGAGACTTGAACACCATTCCGAGCTGATGCTGCACCATCAAATGTGCTGTTGTTTAATGAGGCAGTAAGGTGAGGCCCCTTTTACCCCCTGCCACGAACATCAAAGGTCCTGGGATACAATTCTGAAGAATGACTAGTGGTTATCCATGGTATTCCTTGTCAATGTTTATCCTTCAAATCATCATCTCTCAAATGGATCTTATGGACTGAATCACATTGCTGTTTACAGGGTCTTGCTGTGTGTAATGTGGCCATGTATATCTTATAATGGAACAGCATTCCTAATGACTGTAAAGTGCTTCAGGATGTCCTGACAATAGAGGTGCTATATCAATGTTAATGTCTCAAAATCCTCTCAATACTTCCCATTACTGGACTTTGGTATTCATTTCCATCTTCTTCTTCTCATTCTGTCAGTGATTTTTCCACAACTCTATGCGTATTTTCATCTCTACAGAATGTAATATCTTTACGTGTAATACCTTCTGCTTCCCACTCATACTTAACATACTTAACTGCTTAAGGCTCATGCTGTCTTTCAGTCCTACTACACAAGGCAGTGATGCTGTTTTCATGTGTTTCTTCCATTCTGGCAAATTAGAACAATACCACTTCACTTGCAGGTCACTTAACAAAAAGTCAGGGGATAAAATTGGAGACGTTATGTTGTATTTGGAATGTTTTCTGCTCAGAATGTTATTTCAGGCCTTACAGTTTTTGGGATACTCAATTTTCCTGTTATGACAAATAATTTAGCCTGATATTTTGCCTCCTGGCTTCTTGGAGTTGCTTTTTAATTCTTCTGGTTATGTGTCTTTGGCCCTGATTTTACACAGTGGCAGTTTAAATTTACTTGGTAAACTACAGTTTAAATTTATTTCAATTTACTTTTATGAATTTTTATATATGTGGATAAAAATGAATGCAGGAAACTACCTGACTTGATAGAGAAAATGTCTTGGTTCTATTTCTTCTTCTGCCCTTGTCCAATTTTGTGCTTTCAGAGTACTCGGGAGATTTTTGTTTCTTTGGTGAGATGTGAATGCCTCTGCCAAGGCCAGTATTTATTATGCAAACCTTGCTTCTCTTGAGAAGGTGGTGGTGTGTTGAAGGAACTCCCTCAATAATGTTAGGGTAGTAGTTTCTAGGATTTTGATCCAGTGAAGATGTAAGAACAGCAATGTTTATCCAAGCCAGGATGATATGTGATTCAAAGGAGAATTTGGAGGTGATGGCGTTTCCATGTGCCTGTCTCCTTTGTACTTTAATTGGTAGACATCATAGGTTTGTTGTGTTGTCGAAGAATGATTTGATATAATATTGAATTATTTCATTGTGTTTGTATTTGCCACTTGTTGAGGCATCAGGTAAGCCCACAGTCACAGCTTTACTGCTTCAGTACACTAATCAAAATATAAGTTTATGTTCTCATCGTAATCTTTTGTACAGTTTATTGCTTTCATTCATCAAGCTTTGAATTTACTTTCGCATATTTGCACATTCCGAGGGTATTAAAGCTAAAGCTACTTTGTTGCTCATTGTTGATAAGTAGACTTTAATAGTATAAGATTTTGCATTGATCGTGGCACCCTCAACAGCAAATTAACAAATAATGTTTTTCCCAGCCCATTAACCTATCTCTTTGCTTTCATCCTTTGCACTTCAGGGCTGAAATTAAATATATCTTCATTCTTGCTATTTACAGTTTATTTTATTTTGCATTGCAAACAAGTTAAACTACCTGCACATCCTTTTTCTGGAAGTAATGGGTTCAGTACTTTTCTGTAGGTTGAATGGATTCTGTTCACTTTGTTTCGTGTGAAGGAAGAATGCATTAAAAAAAATCAAAATTTAATGGGATGTGTTTCTGCTTTGATCTACCAGAATATAAATGCACCACATCTCTTAAAGCTTTTATGTATTTATGTTATTTTCTCCCTTGATAAGAACGATGGATTTTGTACATGCCTATGGCTAAATTTTGTTCCCCTAAACTTTCGTTGTAATTCTTTGGTTTAGTGTTTTCTTTTGAAGATGACAGTTTTGTTTGAAGTTGCTAGTTGCTGCTTGCTAGTTTTCTAGATTGTCATGAAGGGAATACATATTATGGTGCAACAGGCAATATTGTCAATGGAGGATCTAGGGCTTGTTGGGGCTGGAAAGGGACGACAATGTTTCCTCACTTGCTCACGCATACAAACAAGTTACTTTAGTTGTTGCTTCATCATTCATTCAATGTTCATCTCAAACTCTGAACCATCTTTATCCTGAAACAGAATTCCTCAAGGCCATCCAATCCAGCCCTAATCCCTCACCAAGTCAGGAGGACATGGATCTGAATGAAGACTGAAGATAGGTTTAATTCTAGCATTGATTCTCTTTCCAGAAATTAAATCCATGTCAAACACAGCCCGAGAGGAATACAATAATTTGTACATATTCTGCTTTAGAAAAATAATTCATGAGGTTTTGTGTACAAAGAGTAAATTTTGCACGCTCTTATTTTCTGTGCACATTATATACTTAAATTATTGTATTCCTCTCGGGCTGTGTTTGACTCGGATTTAACTTCTGGAAAGAGAATCAATGCTAGAATTAAACCTATCTTCAGTCTTCATTCAGATCCATGTCCTCCTGACTTGTTGAGGGATTAGGGCTGGATTGGACGGCCCTGACGAATTCTGTTTCAGGATAAAGATGGTTCAGAGTTTGAGATGAACATTGAATGAATGATGAAACAACAACTAAAGTAACCTGTTTGTATGCGTGAGCAAGTGAGTAAACGTTATCATCCCTTTCCAACCCCAACAAGCCCTAGATCCTCCATTGACAATATTGCCTGTTGCACTGTAATACCCTAATGTCTCAAGATCCAGTGGTATTCCTCATTCATTCCATTGTTTTGCCATCCCATTTTTTTGATTTGCTCATGTTACCATTAGGTAAAATGTAACAAGTTAGGTTTTGTGAATGATGAGGAAAATCAACCAAAAGTTCATAAATATTTCTTCCTGTATCTATCTTATTTCAATTGCCATTATGTACCTCAACCAGAATATCATACTTGGTGTTAAGTAATTTGTAAATAATATTTGCCACATAATAAGGACATGGAAGTTACATACATTGCACCAATTGTTGTTTGTATTTTTGTTTTAATAAATTTTTACTTGGAATTCTCAACCTTACTGAAAAGTGTAGGTTTGTAGCTGTGTTATTCCGACAACTTCCACTCTTTTGGCTGATGAGAAGGGTGCCTGTAATTATCACTCAACTAAATTACTGCAACAGTAATTGAGTTGGGTTTTCAAATTATTTCAAAGTGGAACTTGACTGTTAGAATATTTTTGAGTTAAGGCATGACAGCAAAATCATTTTCAAGTGCTTATTTTTAAAGGAATAGAGGGTGCATATGTTCATATGGCTCATAATTTCTTCCAGTTAAAATGTTTGAAAGTCATTACTTTTGACAGTGGCCACAAACTGCTGTCTTTTTGATCAGTTCCATTCCCCTCAGGGACATTGTTTACAGGCTTGTTCTCTCATAGAAGCCATAGAAAAACGACAGCACAGAAAACAGGCCATTCGGCCCTTCTAGTCTGTGCCGAAACATTATTTGGCTAGTCCCATTTACCTGCCCCCAGCCCATACCCCTCCAGACCTCTCTCGTCCATGTAGCTATCCAATTTACTCTTAAAAGTTAAGAGCGAGCCCACATTTACCACATCAGATGGCAGCCCATTCCACACTCCCACCACTCTTTGAGTGAAGAAGTTCCCTCTAATGTTCCCCCTAAACCTTTCCCCTTTCACCCTAAAGCCATGTCCTCTCGTACTTATCTCTCCTAATCTAGGTGGAAAGAGCCTACTTGCATTAACCCTGTCTATGCCCCTCATCATTTTATAAACCTCTCATATCTCCCCTCATTCTTCTCCACTCCAAGGAATAAAGTCCTAACATGCTCACTCTTTCCTTATAACTCAAATCCTGAAGACCCGGCAACATTCTTGTAAATCTCCTCTGCACTCTTTCAATCTTACTGACGTCCTTCCTGTAGTTTGGCGACCAGAACTGCACACAATATTCTAAATTTGGCCTCACCAATGACTTATACAACCTCACCAAAACATTCCAACTCCTATACTCAATACTTTGATTTATAAATGCCAGGATTCCAGAAATCTTTTTTACAACCTTGTCTACCTGTGACTCTACTTTCAAGGAGTTATGTATCTGAACTCCCAGATCCCTTTGTTCCTCCGCACTCCTCAGTGCCCTGCCATTTACTGTGTATGTCCTCCCTTGATTTGTTCTTCCAAAATGCAACACCTCACACTTGTCTGCATTAAATTCCATCTGCCATTTTCTGGACCATTTTTCCATTTGGTCCAGATCCCTCTGCAAGCTTTGAAAGCCTTCCTCACTGTCCACTACATCTCCAATCTTAGTGTCATCCGCAAACTTACTAATCCAATTTACCACATTATCGTCTAGATCATTGATATATACAACAAACAACAATGGCCCCAACACAGATCCCTGAGGCACACCACTAGTCACAGGCCTCCAATCTGAGAAACAACCATCCACAACCACTCTCTGTCTTCTCCCACTCAGCCAATTTCGAATCCAGTTTACAACCTTTCCATGGATACCCATTGACTAAACCTTCTGAACTAATCTCCCATGTGGGACCTTGTCAAAGGCCTTACTAAAGTCCATGTAGACAACATCCACAGCCTTGCCTTCATCTACTTTCTTAGTGACCTCCTCAAAAAACTCCACAAGATTCATTAAACACGATCTACCACGCACAAAGCCATGCTGACTATCCTTAATCAACCCTTGGCTGTCCAAATACTTATATGTCCTATCTCTCACAACACCTTCCGATAATTTACCCACTACTGATGTCAGGCTAACTGGCCTGTAATTACCTGGTTTACTCTTCGAGCCTTTCTTAAACAATGGAACAACATGAGCTATCCTCCAGTCCTCCGGCACCGCACCCGTGGCTAAGGACATTTTAAATATATCTGCCAGGGCCCCTGCAATTTCTACACTGGTATCTCTCAAGGTCCGAGAAAATATCTTGTCAGGCCCTGGGGATTTATCTACCTTTATTCGCTGTAAAGCATCAAGTACCTCCTCCTTTTTAATCTCTATATGTTCCATGACACTAGTGCTTGTTTCCCTTCCTTCCATATCCACGATGTCAGTTTCCTGAGTAAATACTGATGCAAAAAAGCTGTTTAAGACCTCCCCCATCTCCTGAGGCTCCACGCATATACGACCACTCTGATCTTCTAGGGGACCAATTCTGTCTCTTACTATCCTTTTGCTCTTAATATACCTGTGGAAACCCTTTGGGTTTACCTTCACATTATCTGCCAAAGCAGCCTCATGTCTTTTTGCATTCCTGATTTCCTTTTTTTCTTTTCCTATACTCTTCAAGTACCTCATCTGTTCCTAGTTGCCTATACCTGCTGTACACCTCTCTCTTTTTCTTAACCAGCTCACCAATATCCCTTGAAAACCAAGGTTCCCTATGCTTGTTACCCTTGCCTTTAATCCTGACAGGAACGTACAAACTCTGCACTCTCAAAATTTCCTCTTTGAAGGCTTTCCATTTACTGAACATATCCTTGCCAGAAAATAACTTATCCCAATCTACCCTACCTAGATCCTTTCTCATTTCCACAAAATTGGCCTTTCTCCAATTTAGAACCTCCACTTGAGGACCAGACCGATCCTTATCCATAATTATCTTGAAACTAATTGCATTATGGTCACTGGACCCAAAATGCTCACCTACACATACTTCTGTCACCTGACCTGTCTGGTTCCCTAATAGGAGATCAAGTATTGCCTTCTCTCTCATTGGTACCTCTATATATTGATTTAGAAAACTTTCCTGAACACATTTGACAAATTCCAAGCCATCCAACTCTTTTGCAGTGTGGGAGTCCCAGTCAATATGTGGAAAGTTAAAATCCCCAACTATTACAACTGTCTGTTTCTTACATCGGTCTGCTATCTCCCTACAGATTTGTTCCTCCAACTCTCTCTGACTATTGGGCGGTCTATAATACAACCCTATTAGTGTGGACACACCTTTCCTGTTCCTCAGCTCCACCCATATGGCCTCTGTAGACGAGCCCTCCGGGCTGTCCTGTCTACACACAGCTGTGATCTGTTCCCTGACCAGTAACGCCACTCCTCCCCCTTTCATCCCTCCCCCTCTATCACGTCTGAAACAACGGAAGCCTGGAACATTAAGCTGCCAGTCCTGCCCCTCCTGCAACCATGTCTCACTAATAGCAATAACATCGTAATCCCACGTGCCAATCCACGCCCTAAGCTCATCCGCTTTACCTACAATACTCCTTGTATTGAAATAGATGCACCTGAGAACATTACTATCATGTACAAACCTTTGATTTCTGTCCATACCTGCAGATGTCGCACGATCATTTTCCTCCTCACTTTCTTCTCTAACACTCTGGTTCCCCTCCCCCTGCAAATCTAGTTTAAACCCACCGGAGCAGCACTAGCAAACCTACCCGCAAGTATGTTAGTACCCTTCCAGTTCAGGTGCAAACCGTCCCTTCGGAACAGATCCCACCTTCCCTGGAACAAAGCTCAATTATCCAGAAACCTGAAGCCCTCCCTCCTGCACCAACTCCTTAGCCACGTATTTAGCTGCATGATCCTCCTATTTCTAGCCTCACTAGCACATGGCACTGGTAGCAATCCTGAGATTGCAACCTTGGAGGTCCTGTCCTTCAACTTTGCACCTAATTCCCTAAACTCTCTTTGCAGGACCTCTTCCTTTTTCCTATCCACGTCATTGGTCCCAACATGGACCACGACGTCTGGCTGCTCACCCTCCCTCCTGAGAATATCAAGAAATCGAGCTGAGATATCACCAGGGAGGCAACAGACCATCCGGGATTCTCGATCTCTCCCACAGAATCTCCTATCTGTCCCCCTAACTATTGAATCCCCTATCACTACTGCTCTCCTCTTTACCCTCCCTCCTATCTGAGATGAGGGTCCTGCCTCGGTGCCAGATACTCTCATTCTGTGCTAGGCTGTTTCCACCCCATATCTTCCATGTTTCAAAAAAGCAGCCTTCTGTTTACATAATATTCTCCCATGCATTCGATCCATCTATTGTCGAAACCCTCATCAATGCTTTGCTACCGCTGGTCTTAACATTGCTAGGCTGGCTGGGTTTCCTTCTTCTGTAATCCGTGAGCTTCAATTTAGTCAAAGCTTAGGAGTCTGTGTCTTCTTTCATACTTTCAAGCTCTGACATGGCTTCACTGTACCTCGAGTTATAGTGATTCCCTGTATCCTAATGGCTCCAATTTAGAATCCTTATCCTTCTGCTTAAATCCAGCTCGAGCTTAGAACATTAACATTCCAAAGTGATAGATTCAGCAGAACTAACATGTAATTCAGACATTCTTCTGGAAAGCTGATTAAATGTTGTCCAATAATAGTCAATTTAGAGAGAGCTGGTGTGAATTTTTTGAAACTCTGCATACCTCTTTTTCAGAGTGAACAAGAACTCATTCATCACTTGGTTCAGTTTTCAAATATGATAAGTAGTGTGTTGTCTAAAATTTCAAATTCTATGCCAAAACATTCTCAGCCCTGGAAGATTATTTAAAAAAAAATGTTATCCAGACACAGATGGCAGTGAAACATGTAAAATGGTAATCAGAGACATCAATTGCCTCAGTCAAGTAATGGAGATGTATTGATTTTTTTCCCCATTCAGGTGTCTCCTCTCGATAATGACTGCTTGTATTTTGTAGTGGCGATGGCATTGAAACAACCAGTGTTCACCACCTTTGTATTTTTTAATGACTGCTTGTATTTTGTAGTGGCGATGGCATTGAAACAACCAGTGTTCACCACCTTTGTATTTTTTGTGTGTAATTTTTGAACTCTGTACCTTCAATGGAAAATCCAATGTTGCTGTTAGTGATCCAGCCTTCAGTTCCTCCTCCTTTGCAATCATGCTGAAATCACTTGAACCTATGTGAATTTCAGATATTTATGAGATGCAAAATATCCTGCAAATCTTATGGTTAATTATGCAAGATCTAAGTGATGTTTTGATAATATGTTAACCGATCATCATCTATTTGTTAGGAAACTAAATGGCCTTTAAAAAAGCTGATTTTATGTATGTAGATTGTAATTTCCTTTCTTGAATCTTTAAAAACGCATGGAATATTGAAAGATATTTCACTGTTAAATTTTATTCCTTATATTTCAGCTTCTAATTTAATCTTATATATACATCCCAATTTTTTATTGCATGTATACTGTTTAAAAAAATAATTAGTAATGCTTCCAGGTTTCCAGACTTGGAGAATTCTTTAATATGATTGGCTTAGACAGGTTAATGACTTCACAGCTACTGGTTACCAAGAAATGTCAGCAGCAGATGTCAGAAGAGGGGAAAATCTTGGCAGGCTGCTTTTTTTAATGTCTGTGTGCAGTGCTGCAGCTTTGGTATTGACCTCAGATTCTGGACCAGCCACTTTTTTTGTTTAGAATTTTTTAATAGAAACTGCTGCATGAAGTCTTGAATGTTATTAACAAGTGTGTGTTTGTTGAGGTTTGTGTTATGGTAGAACAAAACACAAAGCCTGCCAATACCTTTTTATGAAGAAATCGCAATAAAAGTGCTTCCATAGTGGAATGCAAGTAAATCTTCAGAATGTAGCAAATGGATTATTTTTGTCATTTAGGAATCAATCTGAAAGTAATTTTTATGTGTGGATATTATTAAAGTGTTGATGTAAAATGAACTTTCAAAAAGCATTTGGTAAAGCATCACATAATTTATTTGTTAAAATTATAGCCAATCGGGTTAAAGTGGCAATGGCAGCTTGGGTATGACATTGCATGAGAGACAGAAAACAGAGAGTAGTGATGAATGATTCTTCCCTGTAACTAGAGGGAAGAATATAGTGCCTTCCCCCAGGAGTTGATATTGGAACTTCAGCTCCTCTTTGACGTCTGTTAAATAGCTGGATTTGGATATTGAGGGTATAATTTCAAAGTTCAAAACGAATTGAAACCCAGCAATGTAGTAAACAATGTGGTCAAGGAGGGTTAGAGAAACCAGGGAACTATGCATGAATTAGCCTGAAGGAAAAATGCTGGTACCTATTATTAAGGAAGTGTTAACAGAGCACTTGGAAAATAATAAAAGGACTGGGCAGAATCAATATGGATTTATGAAAGAGGAATCATGTTCGACAAATCTCAGGGAATGTTTGGAGTCTGTAACTAGCAGAAAAGATAAGGGTGAACTGGTTGATAATGTGTACTTCAACTTTCAGAAGACCTTTGAACAAGATATTATTAAACAAACAGAGTGCATACTTGCATGGATTGGGAATTGGTTAATGAGCAGAAAATAGAGAATGGGAATAAATGAGTAATTTTCAGGTTGACAGGCTGTGGCCAGTGAAGTGCTACAGGGACTGATGCCAGGGCCCTAGCTGTTCACAATCAATTGAGTCAAATAAGAGCATCAAATATAGTATGTCCAATTTTGCTGCTGATAGAAAACCGAGTGGCAGTGTGGGCTGTGAGGAAGGTGTAGATTCAGCAGAGTATAGGCATGTAAAATGAACGAGAAGGGGCATGGCAGATGGAAAATCATATAAAAAAATTGTGAGATAATCCACTTTGATAGGAAATAATAGAAAGGTAGAATATTTTTAAAATAGTAAGTGTTTAAAATGTGTTGGTGTTCGGAGATACCTGTACTTGTTTTTGTACATGAATCACTGAATGTTAATGTGCAGGTTCAGGAAGCAATTAGGGAAGCGAGTTGTATATTGGCCTTTATTGCAAGATTAGTGACATCTTGCAACAATTGTAAAGAGCCATGGTAAGATTGTATCTGAAATTTTGTTTATAGATCTGGTCTCCCTATACCTGCAGTTGAGGGAGAGCAGTTAAGTTTCGCCAAATTGACTCCTGGGATGGCAGTTTTGTTCCGTGAGTAGACTCTTCTTCTGAGTTTAGAAGAATGAGAAGTGATCCCCCTGAAGTATAGAAAACTCTTAAGGATCTGGACAGGATAAATGCAGAGTTTATGTGTCCCCTGGCTGGAATGTTACAGTCTGAAAATAAGAGGCTGGCCTTTTAGGACAGTGATGAGAAGAAACATCTTCACCCAGAAGGTAGAGAATTCCAAGGATTCACTACCAAGGAGGGCTGTGGAAGATTAGTCATTGACTATATTCAGGGCAGATCGATCGATTTTTAAGATGTTGAGTGCATTAAAGGATGTTGGGTTAGTGCAGGAAAGAGTTGCTGAGGTTAAGGATGAGTGATGATTTAATTGAAGGGCAGAGCAGACATGAGAAGCAGAATAGCCTACTTCTGCTTGTCTTTCTTACATGAGTATGTTCTTGCTGCAATAGATAGCATGAGATTTCAGGAAGATATAGACCTGTGTGGTGTACTGTTACACGGCAAATGAAATTTCATTTTGAGAAGTATAAATTAATCCATTTTGGTAATGGAATGTGGCAAGGGAATATAGACTATATAGATCAATTTTTAAGGGAGGGTTCAGGAACAGAAGGACTGGGGGATGCATGTATGCACATCTGTGAAGATGACAGGACAGGTTGAGAAGGTTGTTTGGAAGAATTTTTGTATTGTGAAGGCTTTATGATGAGGAATGCACTGCATAAATGAGGGATTAAATCTACATAGGCCTCATCTGGTGTGCTACTGCCATTCCGGACATTTCCATTTAAGATTGATGTTAAGTCTTCAGAGTAGGCACAGAAGAAATTTACCAGAATAATATCAGGGATGAAAAACCAGTTGTTTGGTGAGACAGGAGAAATTGGGTTGTTCTCTTACAGTAAAGGAGGTTAGAGAAAGTTTTTATAGCAGTTCAAAATATTTATTAGTTTTGATTTACTAAATGAGAAACAATCCAGTTCCAGAATTACAAGTAACCAGTAGACACAGATTCCAGGAGACTGGCAAAAGAATTAGAGATAGCATTAGGAAAATATCTTTTTACTCAACATAATTATGATCTGATTGCACAGCATGTCTGTATTTTGGAAGCTAATTCTTTGATAACTTCAAAAAAAAATTTAATTGGATAAAGATTTAAAGGGAATAGTGTGCAGGATTATGAGCAAATATGTTAGTAGAGCTTGGTTCCAAGAGTTGGCACAGACATTGTGAGCCAAATGGCCTTCTCCTGTGAGATAACATTTCATGATTCTGAGTACATCTATGACAAAAATGGTTTTTAAACAATTTCTTTTTCTTCCAGGCCAAATACAAAGAAGACTTTGAAAAGAACCGGGGGAGAGGATTTAGCATTGTTACTGACACTCCTGAACTACAAAGACTAAAAAGAACTCAAGAACAAATCAGTAATGTATGTAATGTTCTGTGCGAGAACATGCATGAGAACAGTGTTTTCTCTGTTCTTGTTTTGTTTTGCTAAATTAAATGATATGCAGATTGAATTGCAGTGTATGGAGAGAATGCAAATATGTGTGATGAAAATAGATTGCCTGGATGTGGAATGTGGAATGATATGGGAAGTCCAGTTAATTCTCCTCCAAACTATTTCCTGTTTTACTTTGTAATGTGCAGTGCATCCCACCCAAAAGAAATGTTCTGTTAATTTGTTCCTACAGTTTTATTTCTCAATGATGAGAATTGTTTTATTTCATACAGATTCTGGAAGTGCATGTGAGGCTGTGAGAGTGTTGTGACATACACATGGACATATATGCACAAAAATACACCATATATCAGTTATGAATGTAACCATCACCGCTTGATTCAGAAAGAAAAATGTTTAAATTTGCAATAATCTTGGCTTTTTTAAATTGTATTTACTTGTTTTCCCATCTCTTAATCTCTGAAGGTCTGTGCAGACTGAAGGGATGTTAGGCTTTCTTGATCTTCCACTACCTGAATTAATTCAAGTTCAATACATCTTATGTTAAGTAAAGGTACCGACCCACAATCTGTTCCTCTGTCTGTGCATTGTCTGTTGAAGACCACATGAATAATTGGACATTGCTGTCACCTAAAGTTTTCTTCCAAATAATGAATTTGCCTTTTTCAAAAAATATGCCAAATTCTAGGTGAAATATTTTGCTTCAGAGTAATTATTCCAGTAATTGTTGAATTAGATCAGAATTCTTGTGGTCTTTAAGAATTGTGTAAATGCAGTGGATCACTTATCTTAAGCTGCATGAACTAACATTAAAATGGAAATGTTTGGCTGAGCACAGTGGATTTTTTCTGGTGTTTGTTATTACCAAGAAATGTTTTTACACAACTATAAGGAACATTAAGGCACATTGACAGCACAATTAATCATTTTGAACTGAACGTCTCGAGTTTCACACGTTAAAGTGCATCTACAAAGGCTAATGGACATTGAAGAATATAGTAAAATAAGGTAGGGTTTTTTTTACTTGAACTTTTAAAGACTTGAATTATTTTGATCAGGAATTAATCAGTAACTTAAAATAAATTAATAAATTAAAATATATTTTTCTGCTTATATAATAAACATAAAATAATTTTATTTTCTGGTTTATTGCAGAAAAGCCACAGTCATTGAAATCAAACCCTGAAGGCACAGTTTGTGAAATACACCCTTAAAGTGATTTAACATGCACTTAGAGTGGTATGTGGATGCAGCAAGGTGATCAATCATGTGAATAAACTTACATCTGTGTACCATTAAATCTTAGAAAATCTTTGCAATTTGGATTATTTCAGCACTTGTTAATTGATCTTTGGTGAGTTGCCTCAGTGAATGATCAGTGCTAGCATGGTGTAAAATGACATTAACTGGGTATAGTCTTGTAAAATAAGATTTAGAGTCATAGAATCATAGACCAGAGTATTGTATTTAATGAGATAATTTAAATAATTTCCTAATTCTTTTTGCTTATATCGATATCAAACTTTCCTCAGATTTGGCATGCTTTTGCTATTGATTGGCATTTGATGCCTTTGTTATTGATTAGTATATCTTTGTAAGTCGGTAATAAAAGCAATTGCTTTATTTTGAATGCAGGTGAATTTCAGTGAATGTTTAATTCTGTAATCTGTCTGCTGAATATTATAATAGCTAAAACTATTTACTGAAATTATTTTCTGAAACTTTGTAATTTCCTGCCTGTGATTAGAAATGTTTTGCATTACATGTGTAATTATGTCACCAATGACTTAAACATATTAAATGCAATTCCAGCAAAGTTCAACAGGTAACATTCTCTTGCCTTCCTATGGATTTTTAAAAAATGGGTAAGTTAAGAAATATTTTTTTTAAAATTTATATATTTGGTGCAGATTTTTTACTCAAAATGGAAAATTTCTGTTTAAAATAAAATATTTTCATAGTAGTGATAGTCATAGTTATTTCAAAGTAAGCCATAGCAGGGCCATAAATTCTGGCTCTTGTCTTTTAATGTTATATTTTTAACCATAAAAGAACACTAGATTGCACCAGAGATTCCAGCCACGCCCCTCTCAACCAATCATTTTTCATCACAGTTATATTTCCATGTGTAGCAAGCAGTTTTTATTGGAGTTATTGGCAGATTTATGCCTGAATTTCACCCAATGAATACTGCATTCATTCTTCCCAAATGGTTTATGGGAATGGACATGGAGAAGGTTCAAGGATATTCTTTAGAGAAATGATTTCGGACTGAGAGCCATGAGGATGACTACTCTTAACTATCCTCTTAAATAACATACATCATGCTAACATCTTTAAGTATAAAGCTGACAGCCGTTCACTATACCCTTGAGGACAAGCTGGGATATAACAAATGTAAATCTCACCCAGTCAACTCTGGGAAGAATTTACCTCCTTAACTTCTGAGAACTGTGTTTGAGTCTACCTAGGTGAGGTTATGATTAGATGAGCCATGAACTTACAAAATGGCAGAGCAGAGGCTTGAGCTACTCCTTGTATTTTCATATATAATTGAGAGAGCTGCCCTACGGAGAAGTCAGTCAACAGCCTGACGTAGTCATACTCATGGAGTCACACACTGCAGTCAAGGTCCCAGACATTTCCATCACCATTGCTGGATATGTCCTTCTCTGCCTACGGGATCTGCATACATTTATGCCACCAATGATTATGGCAAAAATGTATACACATGGGAAGAATTGGATTTAAGGGAACTCTACACCCATTCTCAAGGCAAAGATGTTGATTGTCATTGACCATCCTCAAACAGCTATTGAACACCATCTGGAAGAAACAGCAAGGGCACTAAAGGCATAGAATTTACTCTGCATAGGGGACTTCAATGTATATCAACAAACGATTTAGTTGACTTAGTTTGACTGAATCATTAAAGGTCTAATGGCCAGGTTGTGGAATGTGGTGAGAGATGAGGGAAAAACTGTTACAGAGGCACCATATCATTTGTAAAACTGATGACCAGATATTCCTTGTAGAGACAAAGTCCCTTCTTCACTATGATCACATCCATCACTGTTTTCTAAAGCACTGCCACCATGAAAAATGAGGTAGCTGCAGAATAGAACCATCAACACAAAACCAGCGATCTCTGAGCCACTGTGGCAGGACTAGAATTACCCTTCACTGTAACTTTTAAGCTCATGATGTGGCATATCTCTCAGTTCTATTGTAATCGAGCCTGAGGACCATGCTTAGTTCAATGAGGTGCATAGGAGAGCAGCATTGGACCTAAAGCTACAACACTTAAATAATCAATGGAAGCAGGAAGCTATAGAAAAAGCTATCTTGCAAACAGTTGATCAGTTTAAACCTCTCTAGAGTTGACGCAAGCAGTTATGATTGTTGGGCAGTTAAACAACCATGAAAGGGGAAGGCTGCATGAATATCCCCATCCTCATCCTCATTGATGAGGACAAAAGACAAGCTGAATGTTACAGCCAGAAATGCTGACTGGATTACTTCTCAACCTTCCTCCCCCAACTCTTATCTCTAATGCAGTTCCATTTATTAACATATGGAGAATTGCTGAGGTATGGAATGCTCGTTAAAAAAGGACAAATCCATTCATTTACTCTTTAAAAAGGGGACAGTGATGGATAGTGACATCAACAATGAAATCAAGTAATAATTAGTGTCATTGATGCTCAGATTGGGTTTTGCTGGGATTGGTTTCTTCAGACCCTTGCAGCCCTTGTTCAGTTATGGCCTGAATGTTAAGTTCCAGAAATGAGGGGAGAGTGACTGCCTTTGATTGGATGTCAGACTTTGAATGACTGTGGAATCCGGAGCTCTCATAAAATTGAAGTTGATGGGAATCGGGAGTCTTTATTGGCTGGCATTATACCTAATACAAGAGAAGAGTGTTGTTCTGATTAGAGGTCACTTATCTCAGTTCTAGTATGTCACTACAGTTGGTTCCTCAGGTCTGTTGGACCCTTAAGCTAACTGTCTTCAATGCTTCACCAATGATCTTTTCTCCCAGAATTTTTGAAAACATTTCCACTATTTGGATTTGATTTTAATTTGCATGCTGTATGATTATGGCAAAGATGTGTTGGGTGGTATAAATAATTTTAGTTGTAATTATCCTTGTTTGTATGATGTTTTTTTAATATATATATATATATATATATCTATCTATCTATATATATATATATATATATATATATATATATATATATACACACTCTTAGTTTCAGCCAGTATGCTTTTTTCTGTCAGCTGGAATGTAACTACACTCCCTGTATTAATTATCATACAAAACAAGCTGAATATGCACTTAGGAAGCCATTTAGGAATGATGTGGTATAATGTAGTGCCTTCAAATTCAAAATCAATTTTTCAATTTTTTGAATAAATATTTGTCTGTAATTTAGTTTATTGACTGCAAAATTGCCATAATTGGTAGCCTTGATTTAAATTAAGTAGAGTGGGCTGGGTCATTAGTGTTGCTTAATAATCTATTTCCTTTTTATTTTCTTGAATTACTTGCCCTGCATGGGACTATATGAAACTTTTGAATTATATTCCCAGTGAAATAGTTATCACAGAAGATAATTTTTAGATAATGTACATTATTTCCTTATATTGCTGCTGACTTTTTATTACTTGCTAAATGTTCATAAGCATCGCATTAGTTCTTCTATCATTTCATTCTGAATTACTCTATTTTTAAAAAAGCATTGTAATTGATAACATTCTCCAGTTGTTGAAACTAAAGTCTTGAATTTCCATACAAGTGCTGTGAAAAGCAGACAACATTGATTACTGAAGACAAAAGAGAGTGCAGATGCTGGAATCTGGAACAAACAACGGAACTTTGGAAGAACTCGATGGGTCAAGCAGCGTCTGTGGAGGCAAAAGCTGTAAGTCAATGTTTTGGGTTGAGATTGAGACGGAAGAGGAAACATTGCTAGTATTTAATAGTATAGTGGGTGCGGGGGAGTGGGTTAGGGACTGGTAGGTGATAGGTGGAACCAAATGGAGAGGGGATGATGGGAAGATGGAACCAGGTGGGAGGAGGGGATGGGAAAAATGAATGCAAGGAGAGGGAAACTAGATAGGTAAGTGCATGTGGGAGGACAACACTGGGGGTATGGTTTACCTGAAATTGCAAAATTCAGTGTTTATACCCTTGGGTTGTAAGCTGCATAAGCAGAACTTGAGGTATTGTTCTTCCAGTCTGCACTTGGCCTCTCTCTAGCAATGGAGAAGGCCAATGACAGACTGGTTAATCTGGGAGTGGGAAGGAGAGTTAAAATGACATGCAACTGGAAGCTTGAAATGGCTGTTGTAGAGCGCAGATCCTCCGTCAAACAGTCAGCAATGTAACCAAACAGCCCTTCCCAGGGAGGCAACAGTTTACTTGCATCTCTTCCAACATGGTCACTTAAACAGCCCTTCCAACTGATGTAGAGGTTCACTTGCACCTCTTCCAATTTGGACTACTGCATTCGGTGCTCATGATGTGGCCTCCTGTACACTGGCTTTTCCCAGGGGTTTTGAGTTTACAGAACACAATGTTGACTTGTATATAGGCCTCTTTGTGATGCATTTTTTTAAAAGCAGCTGAAAAATTACCACTGTCACAAGATTGCAAGGACTCTGAATGTAGCTAATTACATGCATATTATGATGGAAATGTAATCCAGTCTGAAATCTGTGATGTACAATATCATTATTTTCCTTATTCTAATCCATCTATAATTCTTTTAGTCCTAGTGTGTGCACTCCTCTACCATTCATATGGCATAGCTGACTGCAGTGATGGTGTAGTATAACTCCAAATTTGTATCAAACTCTTCATGTTACCAGCCCTGACAAAACTAAACGAGGGAACTTGGAACCATAACTGTTGTACAGCATGACCTAAGATGTACTAGGAAAATATATAAAGTTTATTGTACTTTGCATTGTCCTAAAATATAGGAACAGGTATAAAATGTTCATGAAGGACTTTTAATGTGCATGTAAATGAATAAGAGAAATAAATGGGTAATGTCTTTCACCAATCCAGGGTGTTATATTCAAAGTAAGAAGAAAGCACTGATGACCCTCCTTTTGATATTTATTTTGCCATATACTTAATAAATATAAATCCTGACTTTATTCTTCCTCTCCTAATCAAAACTATTGGTGGGAAGTTAAAGGTTGGTTAGTGGTGGCTATAGCATTGGCACAGCAGTCCTATCTTCTGCCGTTTTAATTTGTACAGCATTGACGCTGTCCCTTTCAGTCAGGCAGGGGTGACAACTACATAATTTTAAAACTGGAAAGCACATATCAAAATCAGGTTTATGATCACTGACTTATATGACGTGAAATTTGTTGTTTTGCGGCAGCAGTAAAGTGCAAGGACAAAAAACTATAAATTACAAAATAAATACATAGTGCAAAAACAAAAGGAATAATGAGGTAGTGTTCATGGACCATTCAGAAATCTGATGGCAGAGGGGAAGAAGCTGTTACTGAATCGTTGAGTGCGGGTCTTTGGGCTCCTGTACCTCCTCCCTGATGGTAGTAATGTGAAGAGGGCATGTCCCAGATGGTGACAGTCCTTAGTGATGATCCTTAGTCATTTCACCAAATAACATTGGACTAGAAGAGATCCTGGTAACTGTTAACTTTTTTTTATATAGATGGGAAGTTCTACCTAGTCCAGGAGAAACTTCCCATATTTCTCTCAACATTTGCTGACTGCAGTGGGTTTTGACTGCTCTCGCTGCATTATTTATCTTCCCGAGGACTATTTTCAACTGTGCCCCAGATCATTTGGCTTCCATCCTAATTTCTGTCTGTGCCTGGTATCTTTGTTCTTGTATGTAGGGCATCTTGGCTATCTTGCAAATTTTGGGCAGGAGACAAGCATGAACCATTTAAATGTGTCCAGAATGTTAAAGTGACTTTGGCTTTACATCAGGGAGCCCATGGGATTCCCCTACCAGCCCACCATAAAAATTATGGTGGTAGTTTTGAATATGTTTATTTTGAGTTAGGTGGAATTTCGTTGAATGAATTCATTCTAATGTGTTCAATCAACGTAAACTGACAGCTTAAGAAAGACAGATATATTTCCCAAAATTTGAGAAGGCAAAATGCCCTAAAGACATGTTATGATATTTGACATGGCTGTCATTCCCATCTTGCCTTCATCTACAGTTGAAGATCGTGGCATGCATAATGAGGTTTTGCTCCTCATTGCAGGCTAATGTGTGTATTAATACTTTGTGTTGCTAGATCAGATACATTTTAGTTTCTGCACATGCCATGCAACATGGTGCTGTTCCTCTTCCCTTCACCTTTACTACAGTAGGTAGTTCATCTGCTTACCCAGTTGGCATTGGCATCTTCCTTACCATTCTCCTTCTAACTTATGTGGTCAACCTTCTGCATCTTTTCCCTTCGGACCCCACTATCTCTACTTCCACACAGCATCAACAGAGGGTGCACAAAAGATTCACAAGGATATTGCAGGGACTGGAGAGTTGAATTATAAGTAGAGTTGGATAAGTTGGGACCATTTTCCCTGGAGCCTAGGAGGCTGAGGGATAACCTTATATAGGTTTATAAAATCATGAGTAGCATAGATAAGGTGGACGGTCGCAGTCTTTTTCCCAGGGTAGGTGAGTCTGAAACTAAAGGACAAAGTTTAAGCTGAAAGGGGAAAGATTTAAAGGAGACCTGAGGGGCAGATTTTTCCATACTGAGGTAGTAGGTATATGGAATGAGCTGCCAGAGGAGGTGGTTTGAGGCGGGTACAATTACATTTAAAAGGCATTTAGACAGGTTCATGGATGGGAAATATTTAGAGAGGTATGACCCAAATATGGGCAAATGAGACTAGCTTAGGAAGGCACCTTGCTCACCATGGACGAGTTGGGCTGAAGGGCCTGTTTCCATGCTGTATAACTCTATTTCTCCAAGAGCATCTCTCTTTCCTGTCCACAATGGCTCTCCTTCCTACTTCTACCAGCAGAGCACAGAGATATTCTTCCTCAACCCATCTGCAATAATGAGCATGCTGGAAGTAAGCTGTATTTCCCCAAAGGGTCATATTGACCAGGGAAAGAAACTAATTCCTGGTTTGGCAGGCAGTTGGAGGCAGCTGGCCAGTGAATAACAAATAATATTTTTCTTGCACAGATATCCTATGAAAATGATTGCACACATTCATCTGTGGAGAAATTCTTCATACTGAATGTTGTCACATAGCAATGATATGAATTGCTCTGGCAGCTGTACTAATGTCAGTTTGCTGGCAAAAAAAGGGACCTAAATCTCCATAGAGGAACTCGATAAAAATAGCAATATTTTAAAACAATATGACAGTTATTAAAAGCAAAAGTTGCAATCAGGGCACAGAAGATAGTTATAAATCTCTTTGTAATGGCATCTGAACTGCTTGATTAGATTACTGGTTAGAATCACTGCTCTATATTCGCTATATAGAAAAATCAAGCAATCAAAGATGTCTTCCTGAAGAAAGTAATCAGCAGTTGTTAACATACTTCATTGGTGAATATATTACAACAGTAAATCAGCCCCCCCCCCCCCACCCTTGGCAATGAAATACCTGGCATTTAATTACATAGACATTTCTAGATACTTTTGTGTTAAAGGGGTGAAATGTCAAGAAGTTTTAACACCTGTAATATGTCTTGAATAAGACTATTAATTTTTTCATTTGGAACTACCCAGAAAAAAAGAATAAAATTGCAGGAAGGTAATCACCAGTTGGGTGAAGGAATTGAGACCTGCATTTACGTGTTTGTAGATTATAAGGATTGACAATTCATGGGATCGTAAGATGTGTGGTTGGGAGGATGTTATCAGGGGACATAATAAACGGAGCAATAGTTGAAGAGAATGTTTTATCTTTTTCTGAACCCTCCTCATTACTGTCTTAAATGGGCAACACCTTATTCTAAAAGAATGTCACCTAATTTTCCAGATTATTCTTCCTGAGAAAACAATACGTATTTTGATGAGATCATCTCTCATTATTCTACTGGACAGTATAGGTCCAATTTATTTAATGAATTGAAATTTGGACTTATCTTGTAAAGACAGCAAGTTGCAGGAGTGAGATTGTGATACTGCAGTAGTATGGAGCCTCTTGAGTCTGGATTCCTTTCTGAACAATATATTTTCAGGAAGGATGCTCATACACTGGAGGACAGTGTAGTGCAAATTCACTGGATTTCAAAGGTTAAATTGGAGGGTACAGATTGAATAAACTAAGTTTGTAGTCGCTTGAGTTACAAGATTGCAGGATGATTTAATTGAGGAGTTTAAAATGAAATAAAAGGTTTTGATAGGGTAGCTTAGTTAAAATATTAACTCTGTGGGAGTATCCAAAACGATGGTCATTTTCTTAAAGTTAGTGCAAGGCTATTTAGGATTCATATCGGGAAGTACATTTTCAAGTAAAGAGTCAAGGTCATCTGGAACTTTCTTCTCTTAAGACTTTAAAGAATCTCAGAATCAGATTTATTATCACTGACTTAGATGAAACTTATTGTTTTGTGGCAGCAGAAAATGCAAAGACATAAAATTACTATAAATTACAAAAATAAATAAAATAGTGCAAAAAAAGAATAACGAGGTAGTGACTTTGAATGCTGGGTCAATTGAAATGGTCAGATTAAGACTGACAGATTTTTCTTTAGTAAGTGTATAAAGTGATATGAAGAAAACAGAGAAAAAGGAAAATTGGGAGTTACATTACAGATTAGTCATATTGGATGTGGAACAGACCTGAATGGTTGCTTTTCTTATGTTCAATCCCTGCTTTCCTTGTAAAATTATGACTTTGGCCCAAGCTTGAAATTTAAACTCCCAGGAGTACAAATTCATCCCTGGTAGTACTGAACTCTGCCTCTGAAATTCTGTTTCTTTGTCTGCAGTGAAACTCAGTTACAATATGTATGCATTACAATACTGTGCACTTAATGGATAAATTTCTTCCAATGTGAATTCCTTCATGGCTTTTCGTTAGTTGTTCAGTCCTACAATCCCCTCACTGCCATCCACCCCAATCCCTGAATTCTACGGTGCAAAATTCAGATCTGCACATGTGAGTTCTAGGCATTGGTCTGTCTTTACAGTTCCAAAATGTATGCACAACTGGGGGGCCGTGGTAGGTGGGTGGTAGGTGGGTGGAGGGGAGGGTGTAAATGGCATTGTTGAAAATGTTGCCATTTAATGAAGTCATAGTCACATTAAGAACATCATGATACCAATTATTGTGCAGTGTTGCTTTGTTATCAGTGCTGCCATTTTGGATCTTGATAATCTGTCTTGATCATGCATTGCCAAAGTGCATTCTTTTTGGACTTTAAGGCTTCCATGCAAATTATGTGCTCCCAGACGTAAGCATGCTTGTAGAAGTTCCTCTACTGACTGGAAGGATGAGTAAGGGGCATACAGAGCAGGGCAGTTTGTTAGAAGAAGATGGGAGGAGAAGGACTGGGTGTGAAGAAGGGTTGTCAGCAAGAGGCCACATCCTCCCAGGATATCTTTTTCAGATATCCGGTATCTTTTCCCCAGGGTTGAAATGTCTAATACCAGAGGGCATGCATTTAAGATGAGAGAGGGTAAGTTCAAAAGAGATGTGCGAGGCAAGTTTTTTTATACACAGAGAACAGTGGGAGCCTGGAATGTGTTGCCAAGAGTGGTAGTGGAGGTAAATACAATAGAGGCATTAAAGATCCTCTTAGGCATATGAGTGTGCAAAGAATAGAGTGATTGTGTAGGCAGAAGAGATTATTTTAGTTAGGCATTTAATTACTAGTTTAATTAGTTCGGCACAACAACATGGGCTGAAGGACCTGTTCTTGTGCTGTACTGTTCTATGTTCTATGATATTCAGGGAGCAGCTCTTCTACCAGAACCTCAGAGGAACGATAAGTGTGAGACATCCGTGTTTCAATAAGGATATCATCACTGAAATATGCCAGCTGCTTCACCCAAATGTACTTCCCTTTGAGAAGTTATGCTTTGTTTCTGTTTATTGCTTCGATTAGCTTTTAGACCAGCTAATGAGTCTGTGATTTCCAAAGATAGCTTTGTCACCCTGTTTGTAGTCTTCTGAGCATTTATCAGAACTAATGTCCTGCAGTGCTTCACACATATCCTCCATTATTTTAATGTAATCTGAGGTTATTCTGATTATTTTTTGGCATTTAGCTCCTTTAGGCAATCTAGGAGCTCTTTTTCATTGACCTCTGGTATCATACAAGGATGTTGGATGGTAATGTTAATGGCCTCTGTACTTAGTACCATTTTCAAAATGTAGGCATCAGTTTAATTCCATGAGGTTCCCTTAAGGTGCGAACATCCTCCTTAACTATTCCCTGTTATTTCAATTTACTTTCAGAAATCACTCTTCTCTCTTTTTTTATAGTACTTTGTTTTTGTCAATCTGATGGTCAATTTGCCATTCTCTGGAATAAATTTTGCAAATGTATTTCAGATCTTATTTAACTTTGTTTTCCTGCACTAAATATCAACTTCTGCTACATGGCCTGCATATTGAGTTTGACAAAATTCAGTTCTATTCTGCAACAGTCTGATTACAAAGTTCCTTAAATAATGCTTGCTGGAGTGTAAAGAGATTCATCATTTCCTTTTGAATTGTAAATTTAATTTCTGTGACAGATCAGAGGTCTGTTGCTTCTAATCTTAAAAGACCAAGTTTTATTTCCTCATGGAATTTTGGTAGCTAGCCAAATTGTAACTACTAAAATGTGTTCACTGCTGCTTGGAAACAGATTGCTGGGTGAATATTTGAGAATATGCATTTTGCTAAAACATTACGTCAAAGGGAAGGTGAAGCATCTCTATGTGGAGAATTTACATGTTAGTAGTAAACTATAGGTATATGATAAAACACATTTAAACTACATAGGTTATTTAATGCTTTTCTGTTTTACCCTGCTGTTGTCAAATAGGAACCAGTGGAAGCACTTTGTGAATATTTATTGCGTGTCTTAACTTCTTGCTATTGACATTAGTCCAAGTTAAATATCACTATGGGCAACCTGAGGCATTTTGATTCTTTTGAAATGAATTTTGGATCAGGAATTGTAATTTATTAAAAAAAATATGATTCTTCAGATTTTATGTTTGAATTGTATGGTTTGGGGGCAATAATTTCCCATTCTCAATGAGAGTACCATGCTCATATTTATTATGAAATTTAATAAGAGATTGTAGTGCACTTGTGCGTAATATGTAAGTCATACAACTATTGAATTTAATGGTGTCATACACGTAGATAGGCTTAATTACAGTCAGTCAATTCTGATGGATGATTGTTCACATGCCTGAGACCAACTTCCTTAACCAGGCTGTCTATGCCAAGCTTTAATGGCCTGAGATTACCAGGAGGACAGAGGAATTATTTCAAGGATGTTCTCGAAGCCTTCTTGAGAAAATGTTACCTCACTCACCGACTCAAGAGATACCCTGGCCTATAATTGACCAAAATGGAGAAGGGCCATCAGAGATGGCATTGAGAACCTTGGAGACCCTTTGTCAGAAGCATGCAGAAGTCCAGAATAAATGGTGGAAAGATAGTATCTCCTCCCAGCCTATCTATCCGTCTGCCCCATCAGATACATCCTGCCCCATCTGTGGCAGAGTTTGTGGTTCCCACTCTGGCCTCATCAGCCACCACAGAACCCACATAACTGGAGTGGAAGCAAATCATCCTCAATCCTGAGTGACTGGCCAAGAGAAAAATGACGATGTAAGCACCCTGTGTTGGTGTACTTTGCTGTTAATCTTTCATAATGTGTAGATACTTGATTTGAAGCTCCTTGTGTCTAGCTGATATTATTGTGATTAGAGATCGCCGGTGATTCAAAAGCTGCTTGAAACTTGGAGAAACTGTGAGTTTTTACATGGAAAAACAAAGAGCTGGAAATGTGAAATAAAAACACAAGTATAGCTTGTCAGGCAGCATCTATGGAGAGAGGGAAAGAGTTAGCACTTCAGGTCTGTGACCTTCAAAACTATTGAAAGACCATTCATCTTTTTCCTTTTCCACAGATGCTGCATGATCTGAGTATTTCCTGTATTTTCTGTACTTTTTTAAGAATGACTGCTTTGTTGTGCTGAAAGACTTATCAAAGCATCAAATATTTTTTAGGAATCAAAGTTTTTATTTATCAAAGCATCACAAGATAGTTTTTAGATCTGCTTCTGAGAGAGGTTCATGTGTGGTTTAAGAGACAAAAGGATTCCATTTACGTTATTAGGTATAAAAAGCTTCAAATTTGTTTGGCTTGTAGGGTCACAACCTCCATGGAGGTGGCAACCTAAAAGGCCAAAGAATTCCATCCTTAATGGGTCTAGAAAGAGGGGCAGCATCATGTGATTGCAGGTGGCTTGAGTCAATGATGTAGGTGCAGCAGCATTGATTCCCTGTGCAGTTGTTCTTTTGAAGACACCAAGTGCTGCACATGCTAGAAGAAGGTACACACGACAACAATGTGCAAGTGTAATTCAAGTGATATTGAATGGCAGGGCAGATTTGAGGGGCCTGGTGACCTACTCCTCCTATTTTCTCGTGTACACTGAGTTGCTATATCACATTAATTTTCAAGAAAGAACTTTCAGTCCATGATGGTTACGTTTTTACAGGGCATTGAAAATTTTCTGTGCCACTACAAAGATCTTCTGATTGCCACATCTAAGAAAGATAGCCTATATATTTCGGAGGAAGTACTGAATTATCTCCTCCATAACAATGTGAAATTGAAAAATCTAACTGCGCTTTTGTATAGCCAAAGGAAATGTATGTCAGTCTGGAGTTAAATAGGGCTACAGTGTTAAAGACAAAATTGCTGCAGTCATGAAAACCAAATGTGCATTTTGTCTTAGAACTTTGCTCCTTTCTAGAAATGATTCAATACTATTCCAGATCCTTGCCTGATGTAACAAGTGCTGCTTGAGTGACAAATCACTCTTCACAATTATAGAAACAAACTCTAAGGCTTGCATCCAATGCTTTACGTTATGATATAAGCATTATCATCTACCATGCTATGGATGATAGCAGGGAAATCTTTCAGCATCTACTTTGCATACACCCATTAAGATTGAATAAAACTATGCATAAATGGAGAAGGAAGCATGAGAAAATATCTTTTGTATGAAGAAGTTATTCATTTCCTACTGGAAAGACCATTTCACAAATGATTATTGGCCATCCTGGGACTTAAAGCAGCAATTCCTACACTGGTGGTTTTGCTGTCACAGTGTGTTTATGATTTGAATTTGTAAAAGCAAAATGTAGCTGTTTGCTGAGATCACCACATAAATCATCTGATATAGGTAGTGGAAGCAAGATGTTCACACCATGATCTGTAGATTAAAATTTCCAGGTCATAGCCACAGAGATTGCTGAGGTGATACAGCAAGTTGTAGTGCTGCAGTGAATATATGAACACACTTCCAGAGGGTGGACCAGCTTGGGTAAATGTACAAATGTACAACCTAACTTAGTGGGGAAAGCAGAAAGACAGCAATTAAAGCAACAAACATTGATCAGATATAAAGTGATTCCAACTAAGTAAAAGGAGTCAAAGTCATCAGCCCAGTGAGTAAGAATGAGACCTTTGTGAAGTCACCAAAGTCTGTACTCTCAAAAGATATTTGGTTTGTGTTAGAAGTGCCCATGTTGATCAGATGATCACAGCAAAAGACAGAGTTGAAGATTACAAAGTGATGTCTGATGATGAATCTACACATTTTTTTGATAATGAATCAACTAGTTTGAGGAGTGCAAAACAGTGGTGACTCAAACCAAGAGATTGCAGGTTCTTCAGCACAAGAAATTAATACAATACCAGAGACCAGTACACAGCTGAGGAGGTTGAACTGACAGAAAATACCAGTCAGCACATTGAAACTATTAGGAAGGTGAAACATGTTCAATCGTATCAAGGAGAGAAAGCAGTGTGTTTTTTTTTTACGGACAGTACATCTTGGTTTAGAACTTAATGGATTTGTTTCCTGTGCTGCAGAACTTGCAACCTCTTGGCTTGACTCATTGCTGTTATGTGACTTTTCAAAGCAGTTGATTCATTGCCAACATCAGGAATAGATTCATCATCACACATCACCTCATTATCTTTAACTCTGTCATCGTGTGCATGTATGATGTAAGCGCCACCAGTTGGTGTGCCTTGCTGTTAACAAAGTATGCATTCTCTTGTTTTGAAGCTTCCACTGTCCTATAGATATTATTTTGGTTAGAGCTTATCAGCAGTCCCAGCATAGTCTGAGGATCATTGCAAAACACATTACGGGGTTTTTGTGGAACCTGAGCATGCAGCTTAAAGATTATTTAGTGTATGAAGCTTTTAGTCACACAGGAAAAATTGCAGAACTGTGGAAGTGGCACAGAGCATAAAGAGAATTGTCTGGAGGGTTGTTGAAGTATAGTGTTTCCTCAAATGTGTTCTTGACATTTGGTATTTGACTTTTTAAATTATAAAAAGGCACAAATATACTTGGAGTTCAGTGCTAAATAAAGACACTGCAGTGGTCTAGGTTATCTCTACCCCCATAATAACTGGAGTAATGATTAGTCAGGCTTCCATCTCAGCTGTTTTTAAAGGTGTTGCTTATCCACAATTTTAATTGGACTTGAATGTTGCTTTAAGTCAGCAATAATTATTTTTGAATTAAAGAAAGTTACAAAGGAGAATGGAAATAGGCACCAAGTTGGTTCAAAACAACTAAATTAGCATGCTAGTCATATAATTGAGACCCTTGATGATGTGACTAACCTCTGGCCATGAAATGCATCCTGTGTATCTTAATTGACCCAAACAAATTGTTAATACAATTTGTTATGCAATAGCTGGTCTTCTGGAACTTAAAAATCCTACTGAATTAATTGTTTTGAATGAAAAGGGAAAGAGCAAGCTTGGGGTCAGAAGCAGAATTCAACAGGAAGGAAGCAATAACAAACGAATGAACTGTTTATAGTGGAATGCCAACATTCTGAAATGGTGGTGCATTAATGGTTACCATGGTGACACTGAAAGATATACAAGCAAGGTAAGATTTCAGCTTGATTGCAACTAAGATTTTAGACATTAAGGCAACTAAAATATGTTGCATTTCACAATTGAGTTATATTTTGGCTCTAGTTAATATTTTAGCTTTCACTCCTAAATGAATTGCTATCACTTTCAGGTGGTTTTGCCAACATTAACAAAATTGGTTTATTATAACAAATATCAACAATGTTCTTCATGCAGAAAAAAAGCTGCTTTAATTTAGTGTGTAAGCTGACTTGGCAACTTTGGAAGCTGAGTGTTGGATGGGGATACTGAGCAATCTTCTTCATGACAGTTTTGAAAACTGTGAGTCCTGCATACCTTTCTTGAGACCTTCATGAAGTCGCCAAGCTGTCTTCTATTCTCAGACTCTGGATCTGCTGTGTATATCAGGGACTGTGCTATTAATTTTAATGCACAGCATTTTCAGTCTTTTCCTTTTAATCACTTTCTTTTTAAAGCTTCGTTAAAATGGCACCAGTTGCATGAGGGTAAAAGGGATTTTTTTTAGGGAGAAAGATGAGTCAGAGGAAATGTCTCAATTTGTCACAGATGGTATGTTTCTACACAAGGTTTCAGCTAATTCTGGTTGGACAGTACTTAAAAAGGTTTTGTTCAATTATATTTACAGTGCAATCAGTTCTTTCTCTTTCAACCATTTATATTGGCCAGTCAATATTGTAACGTTCATGTGGTAATTTTGGTCTCCTCCATTGCAATTGCAGTTTTTTAATGTAGAATTTTAGGTAATAGTCTATTATCCAAATTATATTTGCTAAGAATGTCACACATATATTCATCTAAAAATTGCATATGAATTAAAATAAAGAATATGTAAACATATACATGTAGAAAAGAGAATGCAACAATGGGCTTCAGCCCAAACAGTCTGATTTGGGATTAGGATTACATCTCATGAAAAGGATAAATACCCTCCTGACCATCCTGTTCCAATCCTTTTATTCTTCATTTCTTCAGCCACCCTGCTAACCTATTCTTAAATCTTGACTGGGTCTCTATTTTAATCAGTAATGCATTTATTTAGGCCTTCAGTAAGCTCACAACCTGCTGTGTATTTTTTAAAATCTTTCTCTTGTTATCTGTCCTTAATCTTTTACATTTAATTTTACATCTTTATCCCCTTATTCAAAAGTGTTTATTCTCTGGAAATTGTCTGCTTTTATCCACGGTGTCTACTCTTTCAGAATTTTAAAAATAATTGCTCATAATTTCTTTTTCTAACAAGATCAGCTTGATTTTTCATTTCTCCATTTTTGCGTTTCCCCAGAACAGGCAGAATTGTGGTCACTCACTAATGGACACTTTTGGTCATCTCAGTGGTCTTTCTAAAATTTAGAGGATAAACTGTACAGTATACACTGACATATATACAGTGTGTGTGTGTGTGTGTGTGTGTGTGTGTGTGTATATATATATATATATATATATCTTAATTTCACAATCAGTGGCACGTCCCTTAACCTCAACATTGCATTAGCTTTTATTTTATATATAGCTATATTCATATTGAGGGGCGGCACGGTAGCGTAGCGGTTAGCGCGACACTATTACAGTGCCAGCAATCGGGGTTCGATTCCTGTCGCCGTCTGTAAGGAGTTTGTACGTTCTCCCGTGTCTGCATGGGTTTCCTCCGGGTGCTCCGGTTTCCTCCCACATTGCAAAGACGTACGGGTAGGCTAATTTGGGTTTAAAATGGGCAGCGCAGACTCGTTGGGCCAGAAGGGCCTGTTACCACACTGTAAATAAAATTTAAATTAAAAAAAATAAGCTGCTAATTGAAGATTCTGTGGACCTGAACAGAATCCAGTATTTTACTTTTTGCCTGAACATTTACTGACAATGAATTCCATTAGCAACTGTATGTAGCCACTTCAACTAAAAGTGTTTCTGATATATGATTTTATTTTTAATCCCCCTTACCCCTGCATCACATTCAATGTGTAGCAGCACCTTGTACTTTTATGATTAGCTTGCTAGCAGCAGATAGTTATCAGATGAATGTAACCTACTGCCCCTGTTTTGTTTCAGTTCTAAAATTCCATGAAAGTTTTGACCTCACCATATAATTCTTGACACGTCCCTTCTAATGGTGATTGTCTGGTCCTACTTTACGCACACCTGAAATTCAGCTCTTCACTCCTTCCATATTGGATTAATTTGCCACTTGCTAGGAGACCTCCAGTTGCCTATAGAGGAGATGCTACCAGATATATCTAACTGAAGAATTATTTTTCTTGTTATGCAGATGTTTATTGTTAAGATATTATGGCACATTATGTGGGTCTACATATTAACATATGTTGGGGCAGTATAAGAAAGCATAGACGATAAATTCTGTTTCATTAGATAGTTTATGTGTTCTCTGCAATAGCAATTTATTGGAAAACCTGATATCTTTACTTCGTGTTAAATAAAGGACTTCAGTTTACTTCTTGGTCCTCAGTGCTCGTGACATACTTGCAGTTAGAGATGACCAAATGGTTGTTTTCAATGGCATACTATCTGTAGTTGGATGTCAATTTCATAAAATGCACTTGGCGCAAGGCCTTCAAACGGAGCACTCGATCCATCTCAATTAGACATAAAGGGGATCTTTCTGATCAAGTCCAAGGCTATGGAGTCTGCTACTTCGAATAACCAGAGTAGATCCTTCTAAAAGACCTGCACTAATCTCAAGCAATGGGTCTCCTATGGGCCCCTCACTACTATACACTAGTTTGATCGTGACGTGAAATCTGCCATCTGATTATGCCTCGGGTCTAGCCCCACTTCAAACAGCCCTTCCATCACTACCAGACTGTCACCCTGACCCTTCACTCATCACTCCAAGCAGCTGATTACAACCACCTCAACACTTGAATCTCAAAGGTCTTGATTTTCTTTATTTCCCTCCTATCCCTCCCCTGAGGTTCCATGTCACCCTGTGCATTCTCCAGCCTAGCATCTTCTGGGACTACTCCCTCCCAACTTGACACCTAATTTAGTTCTTTCGTTGTTCTGCAGCAGCAGAGTAAGCAGAGGAAAGGCTTCAGACTACCAAAAGTGTTCAAGGCCAGTTTTATTACCGTAATCCTCGTGCAATAAGTTGTTGTAATGTGGGCTCCATGCACAAAATGTGTTGGCCTGCTGTGTGTCACCAGTTTTCTGTGTCTTTGCTACCATGGGACACCTTTTAGGCCTATAAATTTTGAATTGCATTTGAAGTTCTTCAGTTTAGTTGTCTATGATAAATTGAATAAAGTAGAAGCAAATTTGTTATAAACTGTCATTGTAACACTGGTAAAAAGGATGAGCATACTTCTGCCTTCTACTTCGGACGCATTGTCAGACTCCCTGCAGATAAAGCTCTGCACAGAATGACAACGCTTGTTCCAAAGTAATGAAATTCCTTCACAGTTTTACTTTGTCAGTAAGAAATAGATCATAACTGCTCAGATTTTTTTCATCTACCAAATTTAGTTAAATCTTGTAAACTAAATTCTTAACTTATGCCAGTAGTGTATAGGTACAAAATGAAAAAGTAAGTTAATCTTTTGAAGGTTATTATTTCCAAAGAGGAGTACGCCACTGAAGTCATCTGGCAAGCTTTTGCAATCACTTCTGTTGAATTCTTGAGATAAAGGCCATAAACTCATCAAGTGCTTGCTAAATTAGGATGTGCCCTTAAACCATCCTTCATGTAGTGGATGTTGGAATAGACTTTTAGAAAGCAGTTGCAGCTACTGAAGCAGTTGTGAAAGTTTTTGTTCTCTTTCTAATTCTGTTATTTAAAGAAAATGAGGGTTCATGATTCCACACAAGAAGACAGAGAGGAAGAACAGGAAGAGGTTGAAAATATTTATGATTTATTCTACTACATTTTAGTAATTAATCAGGGAAAAGAAAACTAGAGCATTTTGTTTGTTTTCCTCAGGCATTCAGCAGACCTATTGTGAAAGACAGGACTATTGAATTTGCCCAGAAATGTAGTGACCAGATAAGTGATGTAAGTAACTTCTGTTGAAACACTATCTTGATATAGTGCACAGAATTAACATTGTGATATTAGTCTTTTAACCTCTCAAGCATTTGACTTTCACCTAGCATAATGAGAAACAAAAGTGGCTATTGATTTGGTCTCAAATTATTTAGACCACTTCTAATATTCTATATAAAATTCTCAGTCTCAGTTTTTATTACCAGTGAAATATAACAAATGGAATAATTTGTAAGGGTGAATGAGGTAGTGCATCTGTTAAAATGGTTTTCTGCATTTTATTAAAGGTTATTGAGTGACGTTGTAGTTTTTAGTTAGTGCTACTGACATATTTCTTTTTAGATTAAATACAAAGAACAATACATGAAGTTGAAAGGAAAGTATACTTTTGTACCAGATACACCTCAACAACAATGTATGAAAAATGCAGCTGTTCTTGTATCAGAGGTAAGCCATATGATATTTCATTCTAAATTAATGCAAGATAATGTTATGTCTTTAACTTTCTAACACCTAAGGTAACTTAATAAGTTTACACCAGATTAACAGAAATGCAGGCATTACGTGGGACATTGGGTTGAAAATTTGTTGAGCCTGCTTCTGGTTAGTGGTACCTTCTAATGGTGATCCTGTTACAGTTTGTGAGCAGTGAGAGGGAGTTAATTCGTATGAGGTTGGCCAGTCCCATTACAGAAGTACATGTCTGAGCACCTGTCTATCACAGATCCATGGAAATTTGACCTTTGATCTACGTGCAACTGGGTTAACAATCCATGATTCTGGCTGTTACCCCACCACACACCCACAGCAATGATCCTGAAAACTACTGAGAAAAGTGGGCAGGCTGCCCACTGGCTTGAATTCTAGTTGGAAAGAGAGTTCACAAGGAACCCTTAAAAAATTGAAATTGCTTTTGAAACCCTCTGATGATTCACCTACATATGGAGCAGTTAAGTGTGCTTCTTTTGTGTTATGATTTCCAAATAAAGTTTGAAATATGTATGGATGTAAAATAATTTTTGAAAATGGATGATAAACTGGAAAAGCAAAAATGATTTTCTGAAAAGTAAATACTTTGATAAAATGAATCATTTTAGTGAAATAGAATTGTTTCTACTCTAATGAAATGAAAAGTTTTCTGTTGTCAGTTTGAGAAGATTTCATGATGGTAAATAATAAAACTGGGTTGTTCACACAAAATTGCTAAAAACAGCTTTCTAGAAAAAACTGCCTGTTCACCTATTATTTACATCTGAACTGTATTAGACTATATTTTCAGTGGCATAACAACAGATTGTTTTGTACTTGCAGACCAAATACAAAGAAGGTATGAAAAAGGAAAGTTCTAAATGCTTGTACGCCCAGATGCCTGCCACCATTGATACTGTGTTTGCTAAAGAAGTTTCTCAGATTCAGAGTAAGGTATGATGATAGTAATCCATTGCTAAGTACTCAATATGTTCAAAAAAATCATAAAAATGTCGGCACAAAATTGTGGGCCAATGGGCCTGTACTGTGCTGTAATGTACTATGTTCTAAAGCCTTCATGTACCATAAAGAGAAATAGAGATGTACTAATATATGCCCAAGCCATCAGCAGAATTGTAAAAAAAAATCTTTGTCTATGTTTGCTCTCACCATAGTAATTCAAAATATTTGGTAGAGAAGTTGGTCTCATTCATGAGTATCAATCACCCGTTTTATTTGCTTATTGTGCATTATAATCTATTAATGAAACTGAATATGGAGAGTGAGTATAACTGTTGGCTGGTATTTGGATGTGCTTTTAGTATCAATAGCCAAATAAAGAATCCTTCTTTATTTCTAATTGGAATACAGGTGGTGCATACCCATTTTGTTTAATGAAAACTTAAATTGTCTTGCATCATTTTGGAAATCATAAGGTAATCCAAATAAATTTTGGCTGTCTTAAAGGAATTGTGCATTCACAATAGTTTCAGCATGACTTCTGTTTCTTTAATGATATTCAGTTATCCTTATGGCTGACGAATTGCATGCAGAAAGCACTATTACTTAAACTGTTTCTAGTACTATATGGGTTAAAGTGCTTGAGAAAAGCAGCGGTTGAGTTGCTCCACTCATTGACGTAATAGAATGAAAAAAAAAGCAAATATTGGAAATACTCAGCAGCTTTGGCAGTATGTACGGCGAGAGAAGCAGGGGTATACATTGATGATTACTGCCTCAATCACACAGCAAGAGCTTGTACCAAAATTTTACTCCAGATGTATTCCTAAAAATTGGAGTTCATCTTTTACTTGGTGGTGAAACAGCTACTGGTGCCCAAAATAAACTAAGTTAATGAAAATTGTTAAAAATAGTCAAGGTGATTTTTCACTCTGAATCATTCACAAAACCTTTACCTGCATGTTTCCCAACAGCTGTTGCTTTTGGGGAGAGAGTCATTTGTTAGGTTAATTGGGCAAGGAGGGTAATGTTAAAAGGCGTGTGTGAGACAGTGTAGGTTATAGGGAAAATAAGTGGGCCAATGGCACGGATGAGCATAGACTGGATGAGCCAAATGGCCTCTTCCCATGTTGTAAGGAAATATGAAACATAGGCCATTAAAATAAAATCACCATGGTAGCCACAGTACATGGAGATGTTGGGGCAGGGAGCAAACTACCAAACTATTTTGAAGTTGAAGGTGTGATCAAAGACCCAGGTTTATGAACTCACAGTAATACATAGTAAGGCTGTGTAGTCATGGGTGCAGTCAGTTTGGGAGGGTTGTCTGTTGCAGGATGTGGGGAGAGTGGTTGGGGTGAGTTGTTTGGTAGATTGGTGACAGTTGCAAGCCTGGGGTAGGTTGGCACTTAAAGGCAGCTTGACAGATCAAAACAATAGATATTATTACTATTCAGGAGTTTAAGGTTGCTAGCCTGCAGAAACATTTTAAGTCACAACATTCAGAGGGCATTGAAAAACTTATTTTTGAAATATTGTAGAAAAATTAAGATCTGTACAATAAGTAATCATTCAGACGTGAGCTAATATAGAGCATAACTCCACTTCAAACTGTTTCCTGAGCTCCTTTCCAATAAATGCTCTTATAATAGTCTTTGTTAATAAACATTCTCCTTACCTATTTAATATGCCATTTTCCCTTGCAATCTGCTAAAAATGTGAGCTGGAAGTTTGTACCTCGGTACAAGGGACAATAATAAACCAATACCAATACCATCTATGATCTTAACAAACAAGGCAAGTACCTTTGCATCAAAATAAAATACTGCAGATGCCAGAAACCTAAAAGATAAACAGCAAAATACAGGAAATACATTATCTAGCAGATCAGACAGCATCTGCAGAGAGAAAGGGTTAACACGTAGGACATATGACAGTACAGCCCAGGAACAGGCCCTTCGGCCCATCATGTCGGCGCCAATCTAGCTATTCCCGTCTGCCTGCACATGGTCCCTGCCTGTTGATGTGAATATCTAATTGCCTCTTAACTGTTGCAAGCGTATCTGCATCTACCACCTCCCCTGGCAGTGAGGTCCAGCCATTTACTGTATAAGAGGACAGTATACATTTGGCCTCCTAAAATGCAACACCTCACACTTGTCGGGATTAAAATCCATCTGCTATTTCTCTGCCCATATTTTGAACTGGTCTGTATCCTGCTGTATCCTTTGACTTTGACAATCTTCCCACAACTCTACCAATTTTAATGTTGTCTGCAAACTTAGTAATCAGATCAGCTACATTTTCATCCATATCATTTATGTACATCACAAACAAGAGGTGCCAGCAGTGATACTTGCAGAACACCACAGGTCACAGACCCCACCACTACCCTCTGTTTTCTATGACCAAGCCAATTTTGTAACCAACTTACCATGACAATCTTCTAGATCAGCCTCCCATGAGGGACTTGATCAAATGTTCTACTGAAATCCATGTAGACAACAGCCACTGCCCTACTGTCATCAATGCTTTTCAAATGCGATTATATCATGTACATAAGAATCTTATCCAACAATTTCCCTACTACTAATGTAAGACTCACCAGCCTGTAGATTCTGGTTTGTCCCTGCTACCCTACTTAAGTAACTGAACAACACTGGCTATTCTCCAGTCTTCTGGGACTGTGGCTAAAGAGGATACAAAGATCTCAGTCAAGGCCCCAGCAATCTCCTTCCTTGTCTCCCTTAGTATCTTGGGATAGGTTCCATTAGGGCTTGGGCACCTATCCAACATAATGTTTTTCAAGAGCCCCAACACCTCCGCTTTCTTAATATTGACATGCCTAAAACTATTAGCATACCCCTCCCTCCCTGATCTTACCATCATCCATGTCCTTCTCCTTGGTGAATCCCAATATGATTTAAGACCTCATCCGCTTCTGCTGGCTCTAGGCATAGATTCCCTCATTTGTCCTCGAGTGGACCTACCCTTTCCCAAGCAGCCACTCTTGCTTTTAATACATGTATAAAATGCTGTGGGATTCTCCTTAATCCTACTTGCCAAGGACATTATATGGCCCCTTTTAGCCCTCCTAATTCCTTGTTTAAGTTCTTTCCTGCTTTCTTTAAATTCCTCAATGGCCTTTTCCAATTTCAGCTTCATAAACCTTACATATGCTTCCTTTTTCGTTTTGACTAAACATACAATATCTCTTGTCATCCAAGGTTCCTGAACCTTGCCATCCTTGTCTTTCACACTCACAGGAACATGCTGGCCCTGAACTCTAATGAACTATCCTTTAAACTCCTACGTATATCGATTGACCTCCAAACTGCTAGTCCCAATCTACACTCCCCAGTTCCTGCCAAATACTGTTGTAATTAGCCTCCCCTCCCCCCCTCCCCAATTTAGCATTTTCACCTGAGGACCTGTCTTACCCTTATCCATAATATCTTAAAGCTTTTTGGATTTATGATC